>NC_133334.1:152526830-153227830 GCF_042186555.1 Aquarana catesbeiana | reverse complement strand
ATACGGAGAGACTTCTACTATGTCTATCATTTCTGATTCCTTTAGCAGTTCCCCTGAACGCCTTCCGCACATAACTGTCGCTGGAAGCATTCTCGCAGAGAACTGCGAGACCACTTTCTGCAAAAGTAACCAACATTGCAGTAACCAATTTTTATAAACATTGCTTAACATCGCCTGTACCACGTGTCTCCACTGATTGGTACTACGCAGTACCAGGTCGCCCATCTGCGGTGGATACATGCAGGTATACAGCGGAAAGATTTTCACCAATTCCAACAACATCTCAGTTATTTCTAGACATGCCACATCTAAACACAGAACTCTAGGGACTTTTCCCTTACTAACGACGTGGAGGGGCTCATTTGCTAAGGCTTGAGAGGCTGAGACACTCAAAGAGACCTCCACCTCAGAGGCCACTGACAAAACTTGCGGCTCCCCATGAGCACTGCAAATCGCATGTGTCACACTCATCCTCTCATTTTCAGCAACACTGAGCTCTTCCATGTCCCTATCCATTATCCCATCATCCTGACACTCAACATTACTCATCTCTTTTGCTGTGGACAAAACTTCTGCTATATATGCGCCCTTTTCCGATCCTTCCGCCTGGAGGGGGTTAAGTTCTGCAACAACCAACGCACCTGTGTCTACTGGCTTTGCAGCCTCTCCATTTGTCACAGCAGCAATAGTGTCCAGCTTACTATTACCTTCAGAAATTTCTTTCCACCACGCTATCACCTTAATGGCGAGACTATCCCAGTCTATCCTATCTGTGCTCCAGTCATCAGCACTCTGTAGTACTGCTCCCTCTGCCCATGGAGACACAGGTGGACAGAGTGGTTTAGCAGCAGACAATCTGCACCAGTCACTGTCAACCACATCAGATTGTGATAATACATACTCCCTCATTTGAGCTATTTTCCCATTGTTTTCCACCTGAGCAGTATCAGAGCTGTCCTGGAGCCCCGCCGGCTCCAACACTGGGAGTCCTCCTGAGATTTCCTGGGACAACTCTGCTGCACTACCTGTGGTTACCATGGGAGACACCAAACCATCAACATTGTCAGTAATACACTTTTCAACATCATCATTACTTTTGAATACATCACAATAAGTACATGTATCATCAGCCATAGACATAGCAGTGTTATAAGCTTTAACAGGCTGTTTTTGGTCAGAACACACAGCACCCCGTGTAACGCTCAGCACACCACCCTTCCTCTCCAAAGGCATTCTTTTGCCCACTAGGGCGGCTCCACAGTTGTCCTGGGAAACCATGTGCCTCACCACTGCGGGCTCCTGGGAGGTTTCCCTGGGCATCTCTGTAGCACCTGTCACTAGGGAACCTGGCACACAAACTGTATTGGTCACCCCTAGGTTACCACTTCCAGCACTCTGGTGGATTACACCAGGTACATACAGAGTCCAGTCTTTTTGAGTTCTTAACCTTGCTGCAGGTTGAGCTTCAACCTGTGTCTCCCCACTACTCGGGGTAGCAAACTGCAGCAAGTCCATTTTTACCACTTCTGCTGATCTCCCAGCCGGATATACTCCCACTTCACTGGGATCAGTCCCGCAAACTGCAACAGTCTTACCATAATCTGTAGCAGGTAACTCTGGCTTCATTTGAGTACGTTGTCTATCCTTTATCGCACTTTTACTGACTAACTCTCCCTGGTGGCCATGGGATGAAACTGCAGCAGCCACTTCTGACTCCTTAGCACCCCCTGCAGGCACAACAGGTACTTCCTCACTGTTGCCAGAGGTGACTGAAAATAGGTTTGCACAAAAATCTGGGCTTGCAGACAAAGACTTCTGCCCAGTAACCACATCTCCAGGCATGTTCCATAACCTGGGACAAGAAAAAATTTCATGCCCCAGTTGACCACATTCCAGGCATGGTACATTTTTACACATATCTTTAATGGGATGCCGCTCCACATCTCCACTGTATCTCCTCCTTCCGGTTAACACCCGATCCCTTGTTGCTAAGGGAGATGGCACTCTTCCAGCTGTACTTTGCTGACTCTCCCAAAAGCAGCGACTTTGCGCTCCTTGAAGCATTGTTGCTTTAAACATGCCACGATCCTCTGTCGGCAATACGTTTCTCGCGTAGTCCACAGACTTGACATCACTGCCGTTGCTACGGGCAACCACATACTTGTCAAACTTCTGATAAGCCTTTTGGACACTCCTGGGACTTAAATCAGGCTTTCTAAACATTGTTGCAGACCTCTGTCTGGCCGTGTCGCCTTGTATTGGAGACTGAGACAAAGGGCACTTGGAGATAACATGCCCGCATTCTCCACCACTTGTAATGTTTGGGGTATTTAGCTCAAGCGATAAATGCGTTTTTAGTGCAGTGAGTCCACCTCAGACAGGCATTATAGTTAAGGGCCTGGTAGCCCACGTTTATTAAACCGAAAAACAAAAGCAAAAAGGTCCATTCAGGATTCCCACGCAGGGGTTTAACTTCATTAAGCACTCCAAAAATAAGGAAAACATACCAAGCCACCTGGCTCTCTTGTCAGCAGTTCCTCTGCTTGCTCTCAACAGATTTGCCAATTCTTTACAGCCCCCTGGACTCACTGGCTTCCTCAGTCTCCCCGACTCTCAAGGCTGGCCAGCCTTTCCCAGTCCCTGGGCAAAGAATCCCCTTTACATAGGCTGCAGACTCCCACAGGGCAGACCACTCTCCAGACACAGGTCTGTCTTCACACAGCAGTAGCAACAAGCTACACACACTCCACCTTCCTCCACCCTCTGCTCTCACTAGCCCCTCGTTATATGGGCTGTGTGCACCTGGGCACACAACCTGCTGGCTCTCCATAAGACATGGACACAGGGTTAGAGATCCCATCCCTTTTCCCAGTGACAGGGACTATTACAATATATATATATATTATATACACTGCAGCTAACTGAATAACCTGCCTGCCAGAAGTATATTAGAAACAGTACGCTAGGAATGGCCTGCAGTGAGATATAGCTAAACTGTATGCAGTGAAAATATATATATATATATATATATATATATATATATATATATATATATAATACACTGCAGCTAACTGAATAATCTGCCTGCCTGCTCAATCTAAATGAGACTCTCTCTCCGTCCACACCAACAACACACTACACGAGGCCGACGTGCAGACGGCCTTGTATAGTGTGGGGCATGGACTTAGTCCCCCTGAGCCATGATTGGCCAAAGGCATCCTGCCTTTGGCCAATTATGGCTCTCTTAGCTGAGGGCGCTGGGATTGGCCAAAGCATGCAGGTCATGGTGCATGCTCTGGCCAATCACCATACAGCAATGCACTGCGCTCCCGCAGTGCATTATGGGGCGTTATGCGCCACTCTAATTTGGCATAAATGGCCTATAATGTTCGGTTTTCGACAAACGGTGAACAGCCAATGTTCGAGTTGAACTCATGTTCGACCCGAACAGAAAGCTCATCCCTACTCCCTATGTATATGGCTAGCTTTACTAACAGCAGATTTATTATCTATACTTGTGCTCATTTACTGGATTAATGTGTATGTTACCTCAAAATTGTAATTTTCATGTATCTGTCTTTCTCCTTTTTCATCTTTGGAAATGTAGTATGTTCTGTTTCTTTTCTTAGTTTTCTGTCAAATACCTTGTTATCCTGCCTGTTCCCCTTCATACTTTTGCAATCTGACCACGCAAAGCATGGAAGCACATCTGTGATGTGGTTAATTTGCATATCAGTACACCCCTCTAGGAGTTACAGGACACTGTGCCTACACATAGCATGCCTGTATCTCTTGGGGTCAATTTTAGCTGGCACGCTCCCTGCTGCACCCGGAATAAGGCTGTGAAAGTGGCTGCATTAGCAAATCACAGTCTGCCATTTGCAGCTGCAGCTTGAGGCTGTGTGAACCCAAAATGGATGCCCTTCTGGAAAGCATCGCACACAGATGGGGATGGTATACTGCATGATGTAATTCACTGCTGCCTGCCCACCCAGTAAACAGATACAACCCCAGAAAAAGGCCTGTGCACTACAACTTAAAAAGGGTAAAGCATTGTCACCAGAGTAAAAGGAAGGGGTAAATCATCCTGTAGGGACAAAAGTACAACATTTCCAGGACAGGAAGTGAGTAAAAATATGACAACGAAAAACAAAACAGTCTACCCATACAGGAACAGGCTTTGACTTCCACGAGGTTTGAGAGTCAACTGCCTCCACTATGTCAGCCACAATACTTCTTAATTGTAATGTTAAATTAGAACTCCAGGTTCAATTTGCTCTTTGCAATAGTAAAGAATAGACTTTGGAACCAGTTTAGAGATTTTACAATAAAACTTGTGAGAGAAATCTAGAAGTGGCTATTGTTAAACTTCTGAAAATGCTAGTTGCTTGGTTGCCATGAAGAATGTCAACTGAAATATTTTCTCCTTTGAAACAAGCTCTGACATCACTTGCCATATTTCTATTTTGTCAGCGGCATAGAAGGTAATGAAGCGTGAAGGAAAGTATTTTCAGAATCAGGAAGCTACAACATTTGTTTCATGATGGATTCCATCTAAAGCAAGCTTTAATCTGTAGTACATATTTTCAGTTAAATATGGATCAGGATAACAAATATGTTACTTCAAATGTGAACTTGCAACCCAGTAATCACAACAAGTACAGGCAAAATATTGAATTTACTTTGTATTAATTGATAGATCAATAAATGTATAGCCAACGTTAAATCATTATTAGTAGGCTGCAATTTTAATTCCCCTTGAACCAGCTCAGGCCCTTGATCGCAAAACACCAGTAAACCCTATGTTTCATTGAGTTGCACCTTATCTCTCAATTTAAAGCAGAAGCCATGGACTAGTACTTCCTACAGGTCATGTAGGGGTCACCTAAAAAAAAAAATAAGACAGCTTTGCCAGGCACTTGAGTACTATGTCTGTCAAACTGCTGTCACCTGCCATAAACAAACTCACTAAATCAGGAAGTTCTGGTCTCTTTCTTTTAACAAGTCCACCACATTGTATTTATCCAAGGTATCTCAAGTTGTTAAGACTGTGTTTACATGGTGACATTAGCACTTTAATGCAATACTCTAGTTTCAGACATTACCAAATATTTGTCCTTAGTTATTACAATTGCCGCAAACAATCAACTCAGTTTTCTGTAGCAAATTTAGGTAATTTGTGGTGGAAACTGATAGTAGCAAAATAAGAAATTATCCTGAATTGACTGTGGATTAACTGAAACCTGCCCATGTGTTCCCTTGAACCATGAGCAAGTTGCAGTGGCTCTCAAAACAGACTGAGTATCAAGAGTATTGCATCAAAACTCCTACAATACAATGACAAGGTTGTTAAATATATAGCCACCTTATATCTACACTATACCAATGTATATATACATTGGTATAGTGGTATATATATAAGGTTTAGGAGTGTGTCTATGGGAATGTTTGACCATTTTTCCAGAAGCGCCATTGTGAGGTCAAGCACTGGTGTTGGAGAGAAGGGCTGGCTTGCAGTCTCCACTCTAGTTCATCCTGAAGGTATTCTATCAAGTTGATGTATTGACTCTGTGCAGGCCAGTCAAGTTCTTCCACCCCAAACGCGCTCATCCATGTCTTTATGGACCTTGCTTTGTGCACTGGTGCACAGTCATATTGGAACAGGAAGGGGCCACCCCCAAACTTGGGAGCATGAAATTGTCCAAAATGTTTTGGTATGCTGATGCTTTAAAAGTTCCCTTCACTGGAACTAAGGGGCCAAGCCCAACCCCTGAAAAAACAACCCCACACCATAATCCCCCTCCACAAAATCATCTGGACCATTGCACAAAGCAAGGTCCATGAAGACATGGATAAGCGAGTTTGGGGTGGAGGAACTTTACTGGCCTGCACAGAACCTGACCTCAACCTGACAGAACACCTATGGGATGAATAAGAGCGAAAACTACGAGCCAGGCCTTCTCATCCAACATCAGTGCCTGACCTCATAAATGCACTTCTGGAAGGATGGTCAAACATTCCCATAGACATACTCCTAAACCTTGTAGACAGCCTTCCCAGAAGATTTGAAGCTGTTACAGCTGCAAAGGGTGGTCCAACTCAATATTGAACAATATAGACTAAGACTGGGATGTCATTAAAGTTCATGTGCGTGTAAAGGCATGCGTCCCAATACTTTTGATAATATAGTGTATATACAGTGTTTTGAAAAAGTACTCCCACCCCTTGAATTTTTCCACATTTTGTCATGTTACTGGGAATTTATATGATAGACCAACACAAAGTGGCACATAATTGTGAACTGGAAAGAAAACGATAAATGGTTTACAAAATTTTTTACAAATAAATATCTGAAAAGTATGGTGTGTATTCAGCCCCCTTTACTCTGATATTCCTGACTAAAATCTAGTGGAAGCAATTGTGTTCAGAAGTCACCTAGTTAGAAAATAGAGTCCATCTGTATATAATTTAATCTCAGTATAAATACAACTGTTCTATGAAGCCCTCAGAGGTTTGTTAGAGAATCTTAGTGAACAAAGGGCATCATGTAGGCCAAGGAAAACACCAGACAGGCCAGGAATAAAGTTGTGGAGAAGTTTAAAGCAGGGTTAGGTTATAAAACATATCCCAAGCTCTGTTCAATCCATCATCCAAAAATGGTAAGAGTATGGCACAACTGCAAACCTACTAAGGCATGGCCGTCCACCTAAACTGACCAGCCAGGCAAGGAGAGCATTAATCAGAGAAGCAGCCAAGAGGCCCATGGTAACTCTGGAGGAGCTAACTAATCTTCTAACAATAAAAAAGTGTTGCGCTAAGCAATCAATCATGAATACCGTGCAAAATACTTCATAAATAAAGTGCTATTGTAAATTCATAAATGCATTTATAAAGGACTCATACGATACCAATGCAAAAAGTGCTTCTGTACTCAAATATTACATAACATACAGTGTGCAAAACATGCCTAATAGTGAAAGTTCATAATAAACAGAATGTTGAAGATTTCCATATTGGATAAATAGAGATCCTTGTGAAAAGTGCTCCAGACTTATGCCCCATACACACGATCAGAAATTCCGTCAGAAAAAACTTGAATTGTTTTTCCGACGAAATTACACTCAAGCTTGCCTTGCATACACACGGTCACACAAAAGTTCTCTGAACTTTTGACCATCAAGAACGCGGTGACGTACAACACAGGGAAGAGCCGAGAAAATTAAGCAATTCTTCTGAACATGCGTCAAATTGTTTCCCAGCATGCGTGATTTTTGCGCATCCGAATTGCATATAGACGAACGCATTTTCGGATAAGAACTTTTTCCGACTGAAAAATAGAGAACCTGCTCTCAATCTTTTGCTGGCTGAAATTCTGCCAGCAAAAGTCCAATGGAGCATACACGGTCGGAATTTCTGACCAAAAGCTCACATCCGACTTTTGCTGGCGGAATTTTTGATCGTGTGTACGGGGCATTAATGGTAAGTGCTGACACTCCAGTGCTCCCCCCTTTGTGGTTACCCTCACCTTACAGCGTGTGACCGCACAGTTAAGTTTAGTCAGTACACGCTAACGAACCAGCAGATAACAGAAAAAGAAATGACTCCTGCGCATAAGTGGACAACCAAACAGATGTTACAACGACGCAGGCCTTGCTGCCCTCAAGGATGGGGAATCCTAGTAGACAAAGAAATGAAAAGAAAAAGGGGCGCACCAGCCATGTGCATTATCTTTTGTAAAATTATTTATTGAATAAAATGATAAAAGAAATTACTCACAAGCAGTTGTAGGACAAGGTGCAATGTGAAACAAGCACCGACTAGCAGCAAACGGTTCTATGATGAGCGAAACCTTCCAGAGGTCTTGGAGGAACATACAAGCATCACTACCAGCTGACGCGTTTCGAAGGGAACGTCCTTTCTTCATCAGAGCTCAGCTAACGAACCACCCCTGCGTTCTATGGGAAAAGCTACTCAGGTGTCATGGATCCTCCTAAAGTGGTATCCTTGTTATAATGGAGAAATAAAGGAACTGGATAGTGTAATAACGTTTAAAAAATCCTTTACTGAAAAAAATCCCAAGATGGGTACTCACAAATCTGTCTATGCTCGTGGGGCTATTGATCCATATAGCGGTCTCCGCAGCTAGCACCAGAACTACAGCTACTGCCAAACACTGTACTGTCCCCCTCCCCAGGTCGATTCTCCATTATCACAAGGATACCACGTAGGAGGATCCAGGACACCTGAGCAGCTTTTCCCATAGAACCCAGGGGTGGTTCGTTAGTGTGTACTGACCAAACTTAACTGTACGGTCACATGCTGTAAGGTGAGGGTAACCATAAAGGGGGGAGGACTGGAGTGTCGGCACTTACCATTAAGTCTGGAACATTTTTCCTTTCACTTCACAATTATGCCACTTTGTGTTGGTCTAGCACATAAAACCCCAATAAAATACATTTACATTTATGGTTGTAACATGACAAAATGTGAAACATTTCTAGGGGTATGAATACTTTTTCAAGGCACTATATATATATGTGTGTGTGTGTGTGTGTGTGTGTGTGTGTGTGTGTGTGTGTGTGTGTGTGTGTGTATGTTGAATTTATGTTCAACCTAGGTGTAAACATTTCTAGATTTCTTGTATGGTTCCTTGGCAGAGTAGGAATATAAATGTCCTTGGAAACAATTTATCTTAAATTTGTATTAATCACTGCACACAGGAATAAAGAAAAAAAAAAGTTGAAAGTTGATTCTCGTTTTCAGTTACAGAAATGGAAAACAGATACAACAGACACAACAGAGGAGCAATCAACAGTAGAGGCTTGTTCACAAGGGCAGCAGCCCTTGCAGCCCCTATGTATGAAGAGCCATGGATCACTTTTCAGAGGGTGCCCCGGATGTGATATACCTAATTTAATCAAGAAAAGCCTGCACTCAACACTTCACAATTGCATGCAACAAGGCACCAGTCACTTAAATTAGTCATGTTCAGCAGCAGTACTGAATGTTAAATGCAACAGGAGCATACATTTTGCTGTGGTTGTGGCATGTGTACAACCCATCCACCTGATTTGTAAAACAAATTTCAGAGAAAAAAATGTGACAACGATGAACTAATGTGATATATGCATACTAATATGCATACTTGACCATGGAACACCTGGCGGTTGCTCTACGGTCCAATCCTTCAATCCAGGGGGCTCATAAAAATTGAGTATCTTTGTGGATAATTTACTTATATGTATCCAATCCAAGAATAGCTTTTGCAAACATTCACAATGAATTGGAACAATTTGAATCCTATATTAACTTCAAAGTAAATGTCACAAAATCTCGGTGTCTTAATATCACTTTACCAATAATGGAAAAAGAAATGCTAGAAAATAATTTCCCATTTCAATGGGAAACACAATCTCTTAAATACTTAGGGGTAAATATTACCCTCTCAGAGGAAAACAGGAGTTTAATTATCTTCCCATGCTTAATTTCACGATTAGTAGTTTGCAGTCAAGGGCCGCAGGGAAACACTCTTGGCTAGGGAGCATGGTAATATACAAGATTGATATTCTACCTCAATTCCTGTATCTATATCAGACACTACCGATAGCTCTTCTACTGGCTTTCTTTCGATCCAGCTTTCTTGGGTATCTATGACCGAATTCTCCAGCCAGACTTCGCTACAATATTTTAGTAAAGCGGAAGACAGAGGGGGGAGCAGGCTTACCGCATATGGAACTTTATTATAAAGCAGCAGTATTGACCAGAATATTGGACTGGTTTCATTGTGGGCGAGCAAAATAATGGGTAGCCATTGAACAGCAAATAACAGCTGTTCCTTTGACTTCTCTCCCATGGATTGTGCCTAAGTCTTGTCCATTCAGACAAACACTCTCACCACTGACCCAATCCCTACTGAGAGTTTGAGACCAGACTATTCGAAGGTGGGGTGTTTGGTCAGTGCCAGGCCCATTAACCCCGACTATGGGTAACCCGGAATGTTTGCCAGGTATGTTGTCAAATAGGTTCCTACATTGGACACTGTCAGCTCCCTCCCCGATTATACAAGCCCTTACAACAAAAGGATTACAGGCACTTAATATGTTAATGACTACTGAGCGCAATTATTCGGGTCAGTGGTTTCACTATTTTCAGCTCCAAGATTATTATATACATCTATCTAAAATGAGCCCACTGCCTAGGGACTTAACCCCATTTGAGTCTCTATGCAGTGGGCATACAGTGTGCTGTAGTACCATTTCCAAGATATATGGTATATTCCTATCTCATGCATTTTCCATAGGCCCGTACTCAGAGACTGGGAGAATTGGGTCATATGATTACTGGAGAAGAATGGAAGAAAACTTTCTTGTTAACTTTTAAATCTAGCTCTTCAACTTATATGCAAGAAAATAATTATAAAATATTAACTAGATGGTATAGATGCCCGGCGAAGCTACATAGAATATCTCCGATTTATCCTGAGGAGTGTTGGCGATGCAGAAGAGAAGTAGGCACAATGCTTCATATATGGTGGACCTGCCTCCAGATCAAACCATTTTGGGAGTCTGTGTTTTAAATTTGCTCTTCTGTCATTGGCACGCCTTATCAGAAGTCTCCAGAAATAGCTTTACTTTCTATACACTCAGGCCCCATGCGAGAATTTAAAAAGGGACTACTCCCCTCCCTTATCTCTGCAGCACGAACACTTATACCCAGACACTGGAGTACACAAGATGCTCCCACTGTTAAAGAGTGGTTAGCTTAACTAAACCAATTAAAGAAAATGGAGGAAATATTGGCGAGTATACAGGGACGCTACCATAAGTACATGCCTTTGTGGGCACCCTGGAATGATTTCTTGAACTCTGACATGCTGAGATCCTATTTGTGAAAAGTCACTATCTACATATGTGGTAGGGACCTACCTGTACAAATTGATTTAGAGGTTATTTTAATCACTGTTCTTTTAACATAAGGATAAATGGAAATATGTTGTTCCTGGCTATGTGCTTTGTGTGTATTTGCAAAATATCTAATAAAATCTAAAATACTATATGCATACTAAAAGGTATATAGTATAAAAAAAAAGCTGCACTAATAAAATAAACACAGGGTGTATAGTGACACAAATTAAGTGATAAATGCAACAATAATAAAAAAAATGTCCATAAAATTCAGATCTGAAAAAATAATGAAAAAATAAAAAAGTTAGCTTCATGTGGCATATAGAAAGGAAAGAATACTTCATCAAGATTCCACTACCAGAAATTAAAAAGGTCCTCTTGTAACATCTATCACCTTGTTAATAGGGACGTTTACGAGAGAGGATGGACCATATATCTCTAGAATGGCCAAACACGCTTGCAGGCCAACCTCTGCAGGGTAATATAAGTGTTGAGGCCTTCTGTGGATCACTGAAGTGTGCTAATACTGTGGGAGTGCATCCAAGAGTACCAAAACTCCCATAGAGATGTCTGAGTCAGTCTTTGCCAAATACGATATGGAAAAAGAAGGGGCTCCAATAGTGTAATACAGTATGGACTGTTTTATTAAGAAAGTCAAAAACCTACTTACAATCAGTGAAACAATAAAGAGCCTTGTTAAAATTTGCTTGCCAGAAAACAATCAAAACACCCGCACTTCCGGGATCATGTGTGACGTGATGGCGTCAGAAGTAGCTCCACCCAGCTACCTGACTTTGTAGCTTAAAAAGGTGGGTGTAGCTCAACCACTTATTTTTTTCACCCCCCAAGGATGAGCCCCAAGTCAAATCTGCAACTATGTCAATGTCATATTAACATGAATTGATGTTAGATGGTGGAATATGTATTGTGTTGACAGCTGCATACAAAATGTCAGGCAGGGCTGAAACTACCAAGACAAATAAATGTAGCATCAAATGGTGGTCTGATCTAGTCTTCAGGGTACAAAATAAAACAAGTAGAAATATTTAAAATACTCAAATGCATTGTTACAAGTGCATTCAATACAGCTACAATCATCTTACACCACAGTGAGCAAATTGCATTCAAGATACTGACAGTGTTAAGGGCTGGCAGCACAAAAAAAATTAACAGGTACTAAAAGGTCATTGTAACTTCTTTAAACTTTTTATTTTCTTTTAATAGAAATGTCTTGTTATCTGTTTTGCTAGATTTATATGCACACACAGCTATTTACTTTCCTTGTTATCGCAAACCAAGGCAAAGTCCTTTTAAAATAAGCCTCATACAACTTAAGCAATTACAAGTCAGCATAGGATGAAATAATACAAAGTTAGAGGTCATCTTCAGTGAAAACCACATATCAGAATTATTATATCACAGAGATAGGAAGGTTAGGGAGTTGGGAAGAAGAAAAGGGACATGCATAATAATCATTTTTAAACAAACCGCTCTTCACAACACTTGTGTATAAAAGAGTATCTGCGAATGCACACCAGTGTTTTTTGGTAATAGTGTAGGTAATGTTTTCTTATCACATACAGTGCCTTGAAAAAAGTACTCATACCACTTGAAATTTTAAACAATTTGTCACGTTACAACCAAAAACATAAATGCATTTTATTGGGATTTTATGTGATAAAAAAAAGTGGCACATAATTGTGAAGTGGAAGGAAAATTATAAATGGTTTAATTTTTTTTTACAAATAAATATGTGAAAAGTGTAGCGTGCATTTGTATTCAGCCACCGAGTCAACACTTTGTAGAACCACCTATCGCTGCAATTACAGCAGCAAGTCTTTTGGAGTATATCTCTACCAGCTTTGCACATCTAGAGAGTGACATTTCAGCCCATTCTTCTTTGCAAAATAGCTCAATCTCTGTCAGATTGGATGGCGAGAGTCTGAACAGCAATTTTCAAGTGTTGCCACAGATTCTCAATTGGATTTAGGTCTGTACTTTGACTGGGCCATTCTAACACATGAATATGCTTTCATCTAAACCATTCCATTGTAGAGCTGGCTGTATGTTTAGGGTCCTTGTCCTGCTGGAAGGTGAACCTCCGCCCCAGTCTCAAGTCTTTTGCAGACTCTAACTGGTTTTTCTTCTAAAATTACCCTGTATTTGTCTCCATCCATCTTTCCATCAACCCTGACCAGCTTCCCTGTCAATGCTGAAGAAAAGCATTCCACAACATGATGCTGCTGGCACCACCATGTTTCAAGGTGGGAATAGTGTGTTCAGGGTGATGTGCAGTGTTAATTTTCCGCCACACATAGCAATTTGCTTTTAGGCCAAAAAGTTCAATTTTGGTTTCATCTGACCAGAGCACCTTCTGCCACATGCTTGCTGTGTCCCCCACATGGTTTCTCGCAAACTGAAAATGGGACTTCTCTTGTCGTTTTTCTTTTAACAATGGCTTGTTGCCACTCTTCCATAAAGGCCAGATTTGTGGAGTGCAGGACTAATACTTGTCCTATGGACAGAATCTCACACCTGAGCTGTGAATCTCTCTCTCTCAGCTCCTCCAGAGTTATCATAGGCCTCTTGGCTCCTCTCTGATTAATACTCTCCTTGCCCGGCCTGTCAGTTTAGGTGGATGGCCATGTCTTGGTAGGTTTCTAGTTGTGCCATACTCCGCATTTTCGGATGATGGATTGAACAGTGCTCCTTGAGATGTTCAAAGCTTGGGATATTTTTTTTATAACTTAACCCTGCTTTAAACTTCTCCACAACTTTATCCCTGACCTGCCTAGTGTGTTTCTTGGCCTTCATGATGCTGTTTGTTCACTAAGGTTCTCTAACAAACCTCTAAAGGGCTTCACAGAAGAGCTGTATTTATACTGAAATTAAATTACACACAGGTGGACTCCATTTACTAATTAGAGGACTTCTGAAGGCAATTGGTTACACTAGATTTTAGTTAGGGGTATCAGAGTAAAGGGGGCTGAAAACAAATGTATGCCACGCTTTTCACATATTTGTAAAAAAAAAAAATAAAAAACATTTTTTATATTCCTTCCACTTCACAATTATGTGCCACTTTGTGTCGGTCTATCACATAAAATACCAATAAAATAGATTTACATTTTTGGTTATAACATGACAAAATGTGGAAAATCTCAAAGGGTATGAATACTTTTTTAAGGCACTGTATTTTTCAATATACCAACAGAAAAAACACAACCCACATTTTTTCCGCATTGCAAAAATAAAACTGTACATAAGCCAATATCTAATATCTAAAATTAGGAAATTTGTGAACAACCCATAAAAGCCCTTGCAAATTCATTGCACTGAAATAAATACAATGATTATTAATTACATTAAATCCTCAGTGCCATTGGAGAGCAATACAGGCATACCCCACTTTTAAGTACACAATGGGGTTTATTTACTAAAGCCGGAAAGTGCAAAATCAGGCTCACGTCTGCATAGAAACCAATGAGCTTCTAAACCCAGATTGTTCAATTAAGCTTCTGTAATAAAATCTGGAAGCTCATTAGTTTCTATGCAGAAGTGAGCCTGATTTTGCACTTTCCAGCTTTAGTAAATAAACCCCATTGCGTACTTAAAAGTGGGGTATGCCTGTATGTTCACCAAAGACAGAAAATGATTTAGGATTTTTTTTTTTAAGTATAAAAATAATGTTGAATACCAAACAAAATGATATAACATCCAATATACCTCAAGGAGTCAGAACATAATCCCAAACAATTAAGAAGGTGCTACTATTGCTTACCATGATATGTTTAATTGGCTGGGCATACATGAAAGAAAACACTATTAACAACACTTCTATTCTCTCCTTTTTAAATTTAAATTGACACTAAACACCATTCTTATTCTCCAAAGATAATCCATACACAGCCATTGCCTGATGACCACACAATCTATTTTTCAATAAATTGTTTCTTATTGTGTTTTTCTGCCTACTTGTAATGTTCTCCTAGAGCTCCTGCTCATTACATGCTATATAACAGTGTTCAAACTCACAAAGCCACTAAAGCATCTGTTTTGTGTAGAGTGAAATATCCTGACTGATCCTGCCTTCAGTTCTCCCTACAATCTTCTCTGTGTCCCCACTGCAGCCTGAGATTGTGTAGACCAGCTGGTGTCCTCTATGGAGCATGCTCTGTTTCATTTCCCTTCTAAGCTCTTCGTTTTCTCATTTTTCATATCTGTGAAGTCCACATGACTGTAGAGTCACACATGTGGGCATATACACAATTGTAAATGACACTCCCCCTCCATGTCCCCCTACTGCTAAACACTATGCGGGCAGGATATAGTATGTTTATTGATTAAATTCACTATTAATTCACCATTGCCTCTCAGGAAAAGGTTTTTTTCCCCTGCTAGAGCAAATTGGATCACGCTTTGCTGAGGTTTTTTTGTCTTCCTCTGGATCAACTGTGGGCATAGAATTGTATGATTTTCTTCTGCTTTTATTGGATGAACTAGATGGACTTGTGTCTTTGTGTCTTGTGTCAAAAACACTTACTTTTAATATAAAACAGTATTAAATATGTCAAATGTAATTGCTAATGTCGATTAGAGAAAACAAAATAACCTTGGATGCAAATGCTGTCTGAATAGAATTAAAGCTAGTGTCAATCATCCTCGACTGCCTATACCATATTAATGTCTAATTTGAATTGCTCCTCTGAAACCGTTTTCTTTTTTTTTTTTAGTCATGTGACCGGCACATCACCAATCAGGACTGAGGAGACACAGACTCACACTTTAGAGAGCATACATCAGCACAGTAATAGAACCCCATCCCAAATCCCAAGATCTCTCCCTGCAGATGCCAAAGAACAGGGAAAGATCATGTGACCACACAACAGTGCTGCAGGAATAAGGTACTAAAAAAAAAATACTATATTATATATATATAAAAATAAATTTATATATACAGTCAGGTCCATAAATATTGGGACATTGACACAATTCTAATCTTTTTGGCTTTATACACCACCACAATGGATTTGAAATGAAACAAGATGTGCTTTAATGGCAGGCTTTCAGCTTTAATTTGAAGGTATTTACATCCAAATCAGGTGAACGATGTAGGAATTACAACAGTTTGTATATGTGCCTCCCACTTTTTAAGGGACCAAAAGTAATGGGACAGATTAACAATCATCCATCAAACTTTCACTTTTTAATACTTGGTTGCAAATCCTTTGCAGTCAATTACAGCCTGAAGTCTGGAATGCATAGACATCATCAGACGCTGGGTTTCATCCCTGGTGATGTTCTACCAGGCCTCTACTGCAACTGTCTTCAGTTCCTGCTTGTTCTTGGGGCATTTTCCCTTCAGTTTTGTCTTCAGCAAGTGAAATACATGCTTCATGCGGATTCAGGTCAGGTGATTGACTTGGCCATTGAATAACATTCCACTTCTTTCCCTTAAAAAACTCTTTGGTTGCTTTCGCAGTATGCTTCGGGTCATTGTCCATCTGCACTGTGAAGTGCCGTCCAATGAGTTCTGAAGCATTTTGCTGAATATGAGCAGATAATATTGCCCGAAACACTTCAGAATTCATCCTGCTGCTTTTGTCAGCAGTCACATCATCAAAAGATACAAGAGAACCAGTTCCATTGGCAACCATACATGCCCACGTCATGACAATACCACCATCATGCTTCACTGATGAGGTGGTATGCTTTAGATCATGAGCAGTTCCTTTCCTTCTCCATACTCTTCTCTTTTCCCATCACTCTGGTACAAGTTGATCTTGGTCTCATCTGTCCACAGGATGTTGTTCCAGAACTGTGAAGGCTTTTTTAGATGTTGTTTGGCAAACTCTAATCTGGCATTCCTGTTTTTGAGGCTCACCAATGGTTTACATCTTGTGGTGAACCATCTGTATTCAGTCTGGTGAAGTCTTCTCTTGATTGTTGACTTTGACACACATACACCTACCTCCTGAAGAGTGTTCTTGATCTGGTCAATTGTCGTGAAGGGTGTTTTCTTCACCAGGGAAAGAATTCTTTGGTCATCCACCACAGTTGTTTTCCGTGGTCTTCCAGGTCTTTTGGTGTTGCTGAACTCACCAGTGCGTTCTTTCTTTTTAAGGATGTTCCAAACAGTTGATTTGGCCACACCTAATGTTTCTGCTATCTCTCTGATGGGTTTGTTTTGTTTTTTTCAGCCTGTTTTTTTCAGCCTAATGATGGCTTGCTTCACTGATAGTGACAGCTCTTTGGATCTCATATTGAGAGTTGACAGCAACAGATTCCAAATGCAAATAGCACACTTGAAATTCTGGACCTTTTATCTGCTCCTTGTAAATGGGATAATGAGGGAATAACACACACCTGGCCATGGAACAGCTGAGCAGCCAATTGTCCCATTACTTTTGGTCCCTTAAAAAATAAGAGGCACATATACAAACTGTTGTAATTCCTACACCGTTCACCTGATTTGGATGTAAATACCCTCAAATTAAAGCTGAAAGTCTGCAGTTATCATCTTGTTCGTTTCATTTCAAATCCATTGTGGTGGTGTATAGATCCAAAAAGATTATAATTGTGTTGATGTCCCAATATTTATGGACCTGACTGTATATGATTTATGTGAATGAATTATGGCAATTAACACTTCTATGTTTAGTAAATAAAGTGGGACTTTGGGAATTATAGCCCTTTAAAAAAAATACTGGTTTAAAAGGGGTCCAACAAGGTGAGTTCTACCTTCTTTATTTTGTATTATTGACATATTTATCACGCCTTGGGAGTACAGCTATTACTATACGCCCAATGCTCTGACAGGGAAAAGCACATTACTACACAGCAGCTGCACTGCCTGTCCCTCCCTTCCTCTGTCCATTCACAGAAGCTATGAGTAAGCACTAACGTTAGTGCGAAACGTCAGCTCTTTTTTTCTGCTGTTATTTTCGATTTGATGTGAATTTTTTCCAATAAACAAAGCTATTTTTTAAGAGTGCGGCTGTCCAGAATCTATTCTTATCTATTTCCATTCACAGAATACTTTATATTTTGTGAATAGGTTCACATAATGCCTTCCATGATTGAACTAGAAAAGTAGAGGGGTGGGAAGAACAGCTGCAGGATCGGAGGCCCGAAGGTCCAGAGTTCGAACACTAAAGCATAGTGATAGCTAGACTCCCAGCACTCAGTAAAAATGTGAACAGTAAATAAAACAGATAAGCCCATAAAGTGGCACTTGCCTTACCGGACTTAACCCCTTATAGGCTAGCACATTTTAAAGTGCTTAACTCCTGGAGTTCCTCTTTAAATTAGGAAACACAAAAAAATAATAATGCACACCCAATCAGCTTTTAGTTATTCCATTTAGGTACACTGAAATCTGAGTTCTTACATTTTGCACAGAATCGCTACTCCTTGCACTTTATTACTGAGAAATCCACAACGAGCATTATTGTATCTAAATAGTTACATGTGATACAGAAGACTGCAGATAGGTAACTACAGTATAATAAACTGAGAAGCAAAGTTGATCAAACTGTATCTCTCACCTTTCACTCCACTCTTGTCGAAGGTCCTGCCTTTCAGAAAGTAATGGAAAGATTGACTTTGCGATATTACCCTTGTCCTGTTGCGTCCAAGTCGGTTTTAGAAGTTCTTTTAGCATAAGGCTTGTCTGCAGAGCAATAAATCAACAAGGAAAGAGGGAGAAAAAAAATTAAGACTTCACCGGAATATAGGCACAACAAAAAAATATACTTTCATTACCGTATATACTCAAGTATAAGCCGACCCGAATATAAGCCGAGGCACCTAATTTTACCACAAAAAACTTGAAAAACGTATTGACTCGAGTATAAGCCGAGGGTGGGAAATGCAGCAGCTACTGGTACGGTAAATTTCAAAAATTGGTCACTAATCCTTCCACTGATACTAATGATGGGTAACTGTTCTTTCCACTGGCACCAAAAATCACTAACAACCATGGGGTACTATTCCTCCCAATTACACCAATGAAGGGTCACTTTTCTTTTGTGTGTATTGAAATTGCTGAATGTTATTTATGGTAAGCATTCCTTTTATGTAAAGCATAGGCATACATCCCAAGTTGTGAGATAATACAGAAATCTGCTCTGCCAGCTTCTCGTATCCACTATCTTAGTTTACTAACATTGTTGTCATAACCAGAGAGCTGCTCTGATAAATTGACCATTCTGCGCCTGCACCAAGGGACTCCACAGTCACAGAAACTGCCAGGTCTGAGCCACAGCTACAACAAAATGGCAGCGACTCGTAAACAATGCAGGCCGCTGTTAGACCTCTAGAGGTGGATCGTCACGCAATACAGAATCTGAGGCGATCGCGGTAACAGCACAAAGCGGCCCTGGAGAGACTGGAGAACACCCGCACGCCGGAGCGGCCCCGGAGAGACTGGAGAACACCACACATACCGGAGCGGCCTCAGAGTAACAAGAGCACAGTAAGTGTGGACACTCACTCGAGTATAAGCTGAGCAGGGGCATTTTCAGCATGAAAAAAAGGGCTGAAAAACTCGGCTTATACTCGAGTATATACGGTAATATTATTGCACTGTTAACAAACTAATCAGTATGAGAAAAGATGACCTGAATATGGATAATATGTACTAAAATGTCATTATGTGTGTCATGTAAAACAAAAGTATAGCATTTTATGAAACAGATAACGTAGAATTTGCTCCAGCTATTTAAATATAAAACATAGGTCCTCCATAACTACAATAGGATTCAAGATGATGAATGGGTTAAAGTCAGTAAAAGATATAATCCACTACAATTAGTCATGGACCTTGGGAGTGCCACACACACCCAAAAAATGTCCCTGAAGTGCACATTCGTTGCCAACTGTGTTAACTGTGAGTACAGCAGCTATTACAACTGATGTCAAAAAATGTTTACAAACACCGTTCAGACGTGTGAACCATGCCCACAAAACAAAACCCTAATTTGTAGTCACATCACACAATCATGCCCCCATTTCTAACACTCCCTGAAACAATTAGTCACAGACTTTTGGAACATGAAGCAGGCAATTCAAGGTGTAAAGACAAAAAACCTTGGGCACTCTGAGAAAGGAAATGAAGCCACAAAGCAAACTGTAGGTTTTGCAAATTGCTGGAACAGTGGGTGGGGATTAAAAAGAGTTATCAATAAATAACAACTTAAAAAGCCTATGCTGCTCTGGGTCAAGACAGTGTAAAGCATAGAGTTCAGAATTAAGTAACACCCAGAGTGCAAAGGTGCAAAGGTCCAGATAAAGATATGCAGAGTTCTTGGGTCAGAATTAAGTAACCCAGAGTTCAGGACTAAGTAACACACAGAGATCGGGGTCAGGATAAAGTAATGAAGAGTGTTAAGGGGTAAGGAGAGTCCAGGGGTGAGGATTAGGTAACAGAGTTCAGGGTCAGGGATAACTAACACATAGTTCAGGATTAAGTTACCTAGAGCACTAAGGGGTCAGGGTTACTTACCCTGATTTCAGGGGTCAGAATATGTAACACAGAGTTCAAGGGATCAGGATAAAGTAAAAACACAAAGTTTGGAGATCAGGATTAAAGTTGGCCAAAGATGCGTTGCTCTTTTTCATTCAGCCAGAGGGCTGAACAAAAAGAAAGCAGACAGAATTTTACATCCATACAAGTGAGGTGGATGGAGGAATTCCTCGCACTGAGACACTGTATTCTGACAGCGGGACTCTCTGCTGTCAGAATACACTGATCAGTGGCTGCAGCCAAATGGTTTTCCAACATTCAATTCAACAGAAGTTGATCTAACAACTGTTGTCAAACAAGGATGGTTAAACATGGATCAAATTTGGCTAGTTCCTGAAGAACCAGACACATTTTGATCCATCTGTGCCCAACTGAAACAACATAGAGAGCTCGGAGTTCAGGAATAAATAATGCACAGAAATCAGGGTTTAGTTCAGGAACAAGTAATTCGCAGATTACACTTGGTGTGCGAGTTATCCCCAGAATCGTCCTCGGGAGCCGGACAGCATAGTGTAAATATTGCAGAAGGGACCCGCTGAATCAAGTCACACTGTGCAAAAGTCCATGCAAATTGAATCAGCTGCGGTGTACACAGCAACATGGATTTTCTCGCATTTTTAAATGACAATTCTTGAATTTGGGTTAGCTCTTTTGTAGTATGACTTGAGTTGGATCCTGCTCAATAAATTGTTTACTCTATGATGTCTGGGTCTCACGGACAAATCCAGGGATGCCTGTTTCCCAGGCACAGACTCCCTAACAATGGACACATATATATTGTGTGTGTATTATATATATTGTACACATACACACTATAAAAATGTTACAATCTTTAAAAAAGTAATTGTAAAAACAATGATCTCCTGATGATTTGTTTTGTTGGCATGATAATTTAGTTCTCTTCATGATAATGTTAGGATAAATATTAACATTATCATCTTTTAGAGTACAGGACAGTAATGATCAAAAACATATCTGCCACTATTTAAAATGTAAACAAACACAAAACAAAACCGATCATCTTAAAATCACATACATCACAAAAACTACACAAAATGGGTTACTATCGATTGTTTATTTTACAATCATTGCCATCTTCATTAAACTTTCATTGAACCTTCACTAAATCATTTGGAAAGTGCCCACTTGAATTACCAGCTTTAGGTTAAGTTGAAAGGTTAGGTTTAAAGATTTACCAATAAAAAATGTGGTCAATGTATGCTGAATGTTGTATTCACTGTTTTATCAAAATGACTCTTGGAAACCATTTTTTATAAAGTAAAACAAAAACAAAAAAGAAAACCATGCTCCGAATAGTTAGACCTCTCAACAATTACATATTTGTGTACAAAGCACATCTAAGCATTTTCTGAGTCTATGGATTCACAAAGAAAACAAAAAGAAACATAAAGAAAACAAACATCTGTAAGAAGTATGAGGCTTCAATCATCACTAATACCTTATAAAAAATATACTCTCTTAGGAGAAGAAAGTATTAACAGCGCTTAGTGTGAATACGGTCATTCATCCATATGATTCCTCATATAGTGCTAAGATCATCTATTAAACTCAAACCATATTTGACACTGAAACTCTTAGTGCAAAGGTGTTCCTCAAATATTGGGTTCAGTTTTGGTATAAAACAAACATATAACATCAGAAGCAAAAACTATAAAGTCATGTAAAAACGTTCCTTAAAAGTTCAATAATGATATTGATCCAAAGAAATATTAAAAGGAAAAAGTTCAAAAAGCCAAAAATGAACTATATGTGAAGCATAACAAATATATTCTAGCAAGTCCTTCTGTACTCAATTCCATGCATGCAAATGGCAGCGGTTAAGGGAAAGGGCTTCTAATCCAAACGTAGTGCACTATCCGTGGGATGCTATACCTTCACCGAATCACCACGTGATCACCCCCTTTTGAATATGTGCTTACCAAGAGTCAGATAGGCCTGTGATATTGTTCTCCGCATTAATCTGCTCCTCAGCCGATATACTGTATGTCTCAGTCCTCCATTGTTGGAGCATTTCAATGCCGTGGGTGTATCATGTAGGAATACAAGGGGAGGCTTTCCATAGTGTTAAACTGTTTATTTGAACAACACCATCCCCCCTAATACAAGTTATGCTTACAAGATCAATGATTTAAAAACAGCCTGTCACAGAATCAGTGTCGGCTCACCGCTGGTCGGAGTTCCGAACGTCCCGCCCACCGCGATGAGTCCCGGGATGACGCTGTCTGTGTGGAACTGGTAGGTCGCGTGGTCACGCCCTGACGCGTTTCATAATTCTGTCTTCAGAGGGCGTGGCCACGCAACACGACTCTACGTTTAAATAGCATGGGAGGCGGGCTTCCTCGACACTGTCATCACGAGCATCATCGGATTCAATCCCGCCCCTCTGAGGGTAGCAGGAAGCATCCATCCCCAGTGGATCGCTCTCTGTCCACTCTATAATACTAGGCAATAAACCTAGTATTTTTGGCTTTTTGAACTTTTTCCTTTTAATATTTCTTTGGATCAATATCATTATTGAACTTTTAAGGAACGTTTTTACATGACTTTATAGTTTTTGCATCTGATGTTATATGTTTGTTTTATACCAAAACTGAACCCAATATTTGAGGAACACCTTTGCACTAAGAGTTTCAGTGTCAAATATGGTTTGAGTTTAATAGATGATCTTAGCACTATATGAGGAATCATATGGATGAATGACCGTATTCACACTAAGCGCTGTTAATACTTTCTTCTCCTAAGAGAGTATATTTTTTTTACATGATTGTTTGATTTTATAATAGTGGCTAGAAGTACACAAATTTGTTTCTTTTCCATTTTGAGTGCTAGGATCAGAGTCTGCCATTACGTCTGATATTTTTTTCTTGTTTTTACTAATACCTTATAGTTATGTTGTACTGGATTCCTTTAAAGTATATCCAAATTAGAAGATGTATGCACTTTCAAATAAATTGCACTTATTCTTTATGCCTTCCTTCCCTGACCAACCCACCCCCCTCCCAGATTCAAACTTTCCTTTATCCAATGGCTAAAGCCCCCAGAGTTTCTTTATATTCCACACCGCAGTGTCCTTTGTACAGCGATTGTAAAGCAGGTTTTTAATCTTATAATAATCACAGGATACATTAAGATAAAAAAAAGCCTTCTGCATGCAGCAGCCCCCCTCAGCCCCACCTAATACTTACCTGAACCCATCTATCCAGCGATGTTGAAGGATTATGTCGGCTGCCCAGGACTCTCCCTCCTCATTGACTGAGACAGCAGCATGGCACCATTGGCTCCTGCGGCTGTCAATCAAAGTCAGTCAGCCAGTGAGGAGATAAAGGGGGTGGGGCTGGGCCAGAGCTCCATGTCTGAATGGATACACAGATCTTCAGCTCAGCCCGGGTGCCACCATAGCAAGCTACTTGCTGTGGGGGCACTCGTCATGAAGGAGAGGCCAGTGGTTTCATTATCCTGACTAGACATCATATGATGTCCAGCAGGATAAGCCGCGGGGGGGTGGGCACAGCACGGCGATCAGTGGTGTGGTGTGTCAGTCTGACACACCACATCTCCGATCTTGGTAAGGAGTCTATGACATAGGCTCTTTACCATGTGATCAGCTGTGTCCAATCACATGGCCTGGGCAGGAAGGGGGGAACGTGCCCTGTATTGAAGTGATTAAACACACTCCTGGGCTGCTATATCATCTGAGAGTGTGTGTACATTTCTTCGGCCAACTGTTGGCCTTTCTTGTGGAACATTTTATCATTTCTGGTTTTAGAGCTGTCATTACCTGCTATGGCCAGGAAAGGAGCTAATCAAGCACAATCTGTGTTTGATTAGTTTCAGTGCAGTGCATAGGGAGATATTAGGGGTCTAATAGGCCCCTAATGTCTCATTAAAGAGAACGTGTCACTGTTATATCAGACAGTAAAATACATTTTGATGAAGCAAAGATAACCACCTGTTCCATCCATGTTATGTTTAAATCAGTGGTGAGTTTCCAACAATTAATCTTGCATGGATATAATTTGATGGGAAACACTGCCTGGCATTCTACTTAACCTCCTCCTGTCCACGATATAGCTGAATGACGGCTACAGCGCGGACCTACATTGCCGGGATGCCATCATATGATGTCCTCCCATTTTGCAGGCTCCCTGCACGCCTGAGCGCATTTGGGGAAAATTTGTGATGATCGTGTCCCTTGGACACAGCCAATCACAGATCGTGGTAAATAGCCAATCACAGTGGCCATTTACCACATGATCAGCGTGTCCACTGAGAGGTGATATCAAATGTAAACATGAGATCATCTCTCATTGACAGCTCTCCCTCCTCACACAGAGACCGTGTGTGAGGAGGGAGAGCTTCTCTGCTGCAGAGTGAGTGATTTATAATATAAACTATTACATACATTCCACAAAAAGTGCCAGTGTCACAGTGCCAATAAGTGCCACAGGGCCCATGAGGGTCAATTTTACAGTGCCCATCTGTGCCATCAGTTTCCATCTGTGTCATCAGTGCACATCTGTGCCATCAATCAGTGCACATCTGTGCCATCAGTGTCCATCTGTGCCGCCTCATCAGCACACATCTGTGCCATCAATTAGTAGCCCATCGGTGCCGCCTCATTAGTGCACATCTGTGCCATCAATCAGTGCCCCTCTGTGCCACCTCATCACTGCACATCTGTGCCGCCTCATCAGTGCCCATCTGTGCCCCCCCATGAGCGCACATCTGTGCCATCAACCAGTGCCCATCTGTGCCGCCTCATCAGTGCACATCTGTGCCGATCAGTGCAGGCTTATTAGCACACATCTGTGCCGCCTCATCAGTGCAGGCTTATTAGCACACATCTGTGCAGGCTCATCCGTGCCGCCTCATCAGTGCTCATCAGTGCAGGCTTATCAGCACACATCTGTGCAGGCTCATCAGTGCTGCCTCATTAGTGCCCATCAGTTCAGGCTTAGCACACATCTGTGCAGGCTCATCAGTGCCTCTTCATCGATGCCCATCAGTGCAGGCTTATCAGCACACACCTGCACAGTCTCATCACCACCAACAACAATAATCTCCAAAAAATCCTTTTCCGCCGAGGAGGTACCAAATTCTTAGTGTGGCTGACAAGAACAACGGGGAGCTCTCTACTTAAGATCCCTCTAACCTCTGATTCTAAATCTAATGTAAATTGTGAGCCAGTCCAAAGCAGTGGAACACTGACAGACTCAGAGGAGAAAGACAATCTGCCCACAAAACAAAGGCGTTTTGTTGAGGAGGCAGTGGCATTCACCAGCCGCAGTGCCATCCACCAGCAACGCAGTACCTCGGCAAGAAAGGCCAAGTACCAGTGGGGTGTCACCTCAGCCCCAAAGGGTTAGAACCCATGCCAGCCTTCCCTATGCCCTTCAGAACCCCTTGTGGCTTCCGCCTAATTCAGGAGAAGCTAACATTCCCCCTTTCACTGCCCAGCCAGGAGTCCAGGTGGACACAGATAATTTTTCCCCAATCATTTTTAATTTAATTTTTACAGAGACATGTTAGCATCAACTGTGGCCCAGTGCAACCTGTATGCACAACAATTTATAGCAAGTAACCCAACATCCTATTATTCCCATCCCTATGAGTGGAGAGACCTAACAGTGGAGGAGTTTAAGATTTTTTCGGGCCTCACAGTCTGTATGGGACAAATGGGTTACATTCCAATTGGTCAACCCACCCCACGCCGATCTTCTCTGCAGTAATGCCCAGAACAAGATATCTCATGATTATGAGGTTCCTACATTTTAATGACAATACCCAGTGCCCTGCCGAAATGCCCCAAATTATGATAAGCTTTACAAAATTTGGCCACTTTTAAATGATTTTTCTGCAAAATTCCCCCAGTTGTTTACCCCGGACTAACACATATGTGTGGATGAGTCACTTGTAAAATTTAGCGGCAGGCTGGGAATCAAGCAATTCATCCCCATGAAAAGGACATGCTATGGGGTAAAAGTGTACAAATTATGTGACCGAGCCACAGGGTACACATATTCCTTCATAGTGTACGATGGGAAGGACACCCAGCTGTATCCCCCTAATTGCCTGGACTACATAGGATCCAGCGGGAAAGTTGTTTGGGACCTCATATACCCACTACTGGAGAAAGGCTACCGCCTGTATGTAGACAACTTCTACACAAGTCTGCCCCTGTTCCACAACCTACACCGAAAGAAGACGCCAGCATGTGGCACCGTGAGAAAGAACAGGAAGGGCTTTCCTCAAAGGCTCGTCAATATGAAGTTGAGAAGAGGGGAGACGGCGAGTCTGCTGAACTGACCCTGGCTTGTTATTCAACCACGCTTCTGCCTACCGCTTTTGTACATACCTCTGCCTGATCTGGAACTGACCCTGGACTGTCATTCGACCAACGCTTCTGCCTACCGCTTCTGTACATACCGCTGCCTGATCTGGAACTGACCCTGGACTGTTTTGACCATGTTTTTTGCCTGACTCTTGGACTGATCTTGTACCCTGCTACTGGACTAGTGGGATTCATTACACAGGGGTCTCACATATATGAGGGGCTCCAGAATTGTTTTTCTGGATGAAGAAAACATTTTTTTGTTTTCTCGTTCCTAAATTAGGGTCTTGAGACTGGAGGCTTCAAAGAGATTTGGGTGGGAGAAGCCTCTACCCCTGTCCCCATTCTGTCCTGAAAGAGGCGCTACTTCTGCCTGCAGGACTTACTGCCATCATGCCTCTGCCTGTCACATGAACTGACCACACCATATGGACCATGTTCCTTCCTACTACCAGGACCAATATTTTGGCACTGCTGACAATATCTTTGCCTGCACTGACCCTGGCCTGTATATGGACAGTATCCCTGCCTGCTGCCTGTACTGACTATGGACAGTATTCCTGCCTGTTGCCTGGACAATTGTGATCCCTGTTGCTGACCAAGTCCCTGCCTGTTGCCTGGACCAGTGCTATCCTCCTGTGGACAACTGTGCTACTAAAACCACAGGTAATCTTTTGTTAGACTAAGAACATGTAGTGCCTGGGTTCATTTCTGCATCTTTCCACATTATTAGTTACATGATGCTCCCCAGCCAATTAATGTGTCTATAATTTCTATAATTTTAGAACAACCATTGTCTACATGAGTGTAGTTATGCAGAGTGACATGACATATTTTCATACCACAAAATTACAATTTCTTTGCAAACCAAACGGGGCAGCGGGACTTCGTTGACATTTTTGAAGTGGATGTGTACTTGTAGGAGCTGTAAAAATCTGACCACTGGAGTCTTTCAAGACCTAAGAACACATAAATTATGTGGGATCGATTTATGAAGACAGGAGGAAAATAACATATTTTGCTTATAGTAATTAAATTGCTCTCTATGAGTAAGACTGGTTGGGTGAAATGTGTTAGAGGGGTGGGTCTTCATATGGATATTTCAATATGCATAGCTTTGTTAAATAAAGAACCTTGAAGGAGGTGACATCATCAGTGTGCAGCCTACATCTTTTGTATAGTACTCGCAAGGAGCAGGGACAGACTCCAGTGACCAGCACCCAGCATGATTGGTAGAGCACTGCAGGCTACACTATATGGCCACAAATTTGGGAACCTAACACCCCCTCCCCATTAATGCAACTATAACAGCCTTCACTCTTTCGGAGTAAGCTTTCTATGAGATTTTAGGCTGGCTGTGGGAGCTTAAGCCCATTCAGCCAAAAAGGCATTTGTAATGTCAGGTACTGATGCCTGATGAGAGGATTTGGCTCTTAAAGACGCCCATTTTTTAGTTTATTAAAAGTCAGCAGCTACAAAAAGTGTCCCTCCACCCACTATGTCCTAGAAATATCCAGAGTTCCAGAAGACAGGGAGCGGTAACAGAACCACAACCTTTGAAGCACTGCACAGTCGCCTAAACAAAATTAACTATTGCTTCTCTGCCTACAGGTGAGCCAAACTAATTAAACCCAAACCAGCAACAATGAGGTTGCTAATACCATTTTCAATTAATTTAAAAATGATTAATATGGTTAAAGTCAGGGTTCTGTGCGGGCTATTCAATTTCTTTCACACCAAACTCATTAAACCATGTCTCTATAGACCAGGGTTTGAGCACAGTCAAGCTGAACAGAAAATGGTCCCCCACAAAACTGTTGTCACAAAGTTAAAAAAAACACAACTCTTTGAAATGTCTTTATAGTGTATGCTGTAGCTTGAGCAGTACCCGTTCAGTGGAAACACATGAACTCAATAATATGCAGGTGTGTCCACATACATCTGACTACATATTGTGGGTGTGATGGTCTCATGTCTACAGATTTTGGCCTTATTGGGTGCATATGTAATTACAAAAAATTCCCTATAGTTTTCCCTAACAAAGTATTGCATGCATTATTGATTTCTAATATAGTGCCAGTAACAATTGAACTACTAGAACTGATACTCTCTTCTTTTTTGTGACAGTCACATTAAATACCACCCAGAAAAGAATACCAAAAAATAAATCACAAATCACATTATTTTGTTACAATTGGCATAAATACATATTTAAGCTCTAAGAAAATGACAATATTACATTAAGTACGAACCAGTAAAATAAGTTTATATAAGTTTATTAAATATTTATTATTATTATACGTTTATATAATTAGAAAAAACACAAACAAATGTTTTAGTAATCACATTTTAGCAGACTTTTGACTGCTTTCACTGCACCAAACTAGTACAGCTAATATATCAGGCCTGATGATAGGTACTAGATCTGTAACTGCTGCTTCCCCTTAGAGTTGACTGAAGCCTTCAACTAGTATCTTGAGCTAATGGAGGTATTTTACAGTGAGGGGCTAGAGGTCAAAAGACAGGATAACAAGCACTACTATTGGTCTTGGCTTTCTTAACCTTATCAGGCTTTGACTTAAAAAAGACATGTGTGTTATTTCCAATGTTTGCACAATGCCTACACTTTCTTTTGACAATTTCTTCACTGAGATGGGCTTAACCAGTGACCTCCGACAAGGTTAGCTATGAACTTAAGATTGCAATGATCTAAATAACCATTTTTTTTAAATGATATTTTAATACATTTTGACAATAAAAAGTACAACAAACACCAATAGCAACATAAAAGAAAAAAAAATTCAAATAAATAATATACTCACAAAAACCAATATATGTGCAAGCTTGTCAGAATAGATCAAGCTTCAGACCATCAGTGCATCTCATCACACAGAGGAACAACCTAGGTCCAAAAGGCTAATGCATTTCGAGGAACTTGCCCTCTTCCTCAGAGCCAAAAGGACCCAAGGCTTTGAGTGACACTTACTGTAAATACACTTACACTTACTGTAAATAAGACATTTTCACTTAGGGGTGTACTCACTTTTGTTGCCAGCAGTTTAGACATTAATGGCTGTGTGCTGAGTTATTTTGAGGGGACAGAAGATGTACACTGTTATACAAGCTGTACACTCACTACTTTACATTGTAGCATAGTGCCATTTCTTCATTGTCACATGAAAAGATATAATAAAATATTTACAAAAATGTGAAGGGTGTACTCACTTTTGTGAGATATATATATATATATATATATATATATTTATTATGTCTACATATACTGTACATTCATTTGGGCCTATCGGCTGGTTGTAGGTTTATTCTTGAAAACCTATTGTGCATATCATTCATTGTGTTGACCAATACCTGTCTTTAGTAAAAACGGGGGTTATTCCTGCGCTACCAGATTGGAAAAAATGTTATATAGTCGTATAATCGACTTTAGAACCTGTATGCAACCTCTATCACTGGGCAGCTGCATGCACCGAAAACAAGGGCTCAGACACAAACCCAAATCTAATGATATAAAGAGAGAGGGGGGGGGTGCCGCGCTATCCAAAGGGGTCTCAGCTTATAGGTGTTGATAATAGTTCCTAGTATTCATAGGTCACGAAGTTTTAAATAATCATAAACGTAAAACAATCGTAAAAAATCGCATGAATTGGAGTTGAGATTATGCGTAGATATAATGACTCAAAAGTAGATGTGTTGATCCAACAAGGGATATAAATATAAACACTGATGCATATGTTGATAAAAAAGTGAAAAAATATATATATAGATAAAAACCCAATTTCTGCATGTGTTAAAGTATTACAGTACAATATATCCAAAGTGCTCGTGCTCTTGTGTCTTAAATAAGAAGATCAAACTTATACATATACTAAAGTGCAAAAAATGGGGCAATAAAATAAACAGATCATATATCAAGTGAAACAAACAAAAATCAAGTGAAACAAACAAGAAAGGAGATATGGTCGCCTGATCCTCGTGTTGCGACCAGTGCGACAGTGCAAGTATAGTGTGGATGGTCAACGTGAGTAGATAAACCCACTCTAATTGTTAGTGTCCAAAATAAATTGATAATTCAAGTGTCCAAAAGAATGAATAGTGTTCAAAAACCAGTGCTCAAACACAATAATCAAATGACAGTGGGGTGTTGCTATGCAGATCAGACACTCTATGTCCTCTTCATGCAGCATGCACTAGTGTAGGTAATGGCCCCTTACCTAGCGGTGCTAGGTCAACCGCATATAAGTTGTTAACTCCCGGAGTCCTGGGTCTCTCCTGCGTCTCTGCGTCCGGACTTGCTGACTCTACAGGATCCTATTGGGGGCTGAGATATGTCTAGTAGTGGTCCTAACTGGGGTCCTAGGACAGTGCGGCTCCTAGCTCCTCCTCCACATCATGTCTCCAGTGTATGTAAAATATAGGACAAGGTACCCAGATAGTGAAGTATGTTTCTTTAGGGTCACTTTATTCACATATGCAATATACAGAGTACTCACATTAGCAGTTATTTTCATACAGCATGGTATCCTACGAGCAGCGAGCTCGCAATGTATTCAGCAAGGAAGGTAAAACGAAACAAGCCTATTCCGTCCCATTCCGGAATAGGCTTGTTTCGTTTTACCTTCCTTGCTGAATACATTGCGAGCTCGCTGCTCGTAGGATACCATGCTGTATGAAAATAACTGCTAATGTGAGTACTCTGTATATTGCATATGTGAATAAAGTGACCCTAAAGAAACATACTTCACTATCTGGGTACCTTGTCCTATATTTTACATACACTGGAGACATGATGTGGAGGAGGAGCTAGGAGCCGCACTGTCCTAGGACCCCAGTTAGGACCACTACTAGACATATCCCAGCCCCCAATAGGATCCTGTAGAGTCAGCAAGTCCGGACGCAGAGACGCAGGAGAGACCCAGGACTCCGGGAGTTAACAACTTATATGCGGTTGACCTAGCACCGCTAGGTAAGGGGCCATTACCTACACTAGTGCATGCTGCATGAAGAGGACATAGAGTGTCTGATCTGCATAGCAACACCCCACTGTCATTTGATTATTGTGTTTGAGCACTGGTTTTTGAACACTATTCATTCTTTTGGACACTTGAATTATCAATTTATTTTGGACACTAACAATTAGAGTGGGTTTATCTACTCACGTGGACCATCCACACTATACTTGCACTGTCGCACTGGTCGCAACACGAGGATCAGGCGACCATATCTCCTTTCTTGTTTGTTTCACTTGATTTTTGTTTGTTTCACTTGATATATGATCTGTTTATTTTATTGCCCCATTTTTTGCACTTTAGTATATGTATAAGTTTGATCTTCTTATTTAAGACACAAGAGCACGAGCACTTTGGATATATTGTACTGTAATACTTTAACACATGCAGAAATTGGGTTTTTATCTATATATATATTTTTTCACTTTTTTATCAACATATGCATCAGTGTTTATATTTATATCCCTTGTTGGATCAACACATCTACTTTTGAGTCATTATATCTACGCATAATCTCAACTCCAATTCATGCGATTTTTTACGATTGTTTTACGTTTATGATTATTTAAAACTTCGTGACCTATGAATACTAGGAACTATTATCAACACCTATAAGCTGAGACCCCTTTGGATAGCGCGGCACCCCCCCCCCCCTCTCTCTTAATACCTGTCTTTACTTATGCGTAATGTGATGACCTTTTTTCTAACTGTATGTCTATTTGCAACTTATAGAAGAGATTTATAGAATTTAAGAGTAGAGGCGAAAGGGGACAGCTCTGTCTAGTCCCCGTATGCAACACAATTGTGTCCGAGACATGGCCTGCAGCTACTACTCTAGTGAAGGAAGTAGAACACATAGAAGTGATGAGATGCTGGAAAGGGCCTGAGAACCCAAACATCTTGAGGACTAGAGAAAGCAATTGGAAATGGACATTGTCAAAAGCCTTCTTGGCATCTAAAGTGACCACCGCCAGGTCTCCAGGAGTGTTGGATCTTGCATGTTCCAGCACCACCAAAACCTTCAATACAGTATATTAGAGGAAGCTGATCTACCCTTAATGAATCCGGCTAGGGCTGGGTGTATAAGCGAGGACATTATGATCGCTAGACATGATGCTTCAATTTTGGAAAGCACTTTAATAGCAATATTCAGTATGGATATCATGCCTAAAACTCCACCCATGCATCTTGGATAGCATGGTGGAAGTCAGCGTTGTGCGCGAGAAATGATGGAAACCTCCAGAGTCTAGTGTAGCCCTGAACGAGCAAGTCAGTTAGTACTAGTGACACTAAACTGTGATCAGAAATCAGCAATTCATGGATACGAAGATCTCTGGTGAACAGCAGCAACGGTGCAGTACAGAATAGATCTAACCTATTTAGGGTATGATGTGGTGATTAGAAGAGTCAAGGGACAACATCCCTTAGAAAGGCAAGTATGAGGACAGGCACTATCATGTGTAGTTAGAGGAAGACTTCCAGCAGTGAAAAAGGCCCGGGCTGCATAGAGTTGTGCAGTATCTATGACAAAGAACAAGTTAGTTGCAATAACAAAAAGGAAGCATAATCAAAAGATAACATAAAAAGTGCATGAATATCCACAACCCCATATTTTACCCAGAGTCATACAAAATTACTGGGAGAGACAGCGTACGGTGGAGACATAAAATGGATATTAAAGCGGTCTAGATTGCTCGGAGTTGTTAGAGTAAGGCCCCATGCACACTATTAGATTTTCTGCAGATTTTTGTCTTCAGATTTACCAAAACCATGTAGTGCAAAGACCTGAAACTCTTAAGGTTTGACCTCATATTATATGGTTTTGGTAAATCTGAAGACAAAAATCTGCATACAATCTAATCTGCATACAATCTAATAGTGTATGAGGTCTAACAAATCCACTTAGGGATGTCGTTCTTTGGACTGTGCTGCTCCCTGGGACCAGTGAGTTGGTCATTGTGATTCAAAGCTGCATCCAGCAGAGGGGCAGTTAGGGAACGATACTTGTTTCCACTTCCTCCGCATGGTTAAATGCCAGAATCCCCAGTGGATGAATGCAAGTGAACGATACCTGGATAGGCAAGAGCAAATGTGATGCCCCTTTGGAAAAAGGCAGAACAGACTGGCTGTAACAATTTGCATTTCTGTGACGTCTCAATGGAGTAGCCACAAAGATTAATAATTTGTTACCATTTATTTGGCGGGAATGGGAATTCCCAAAAGAATAGATAAGCCACTCTGTCCACATAATTTAGAAAGTGTACAATAACTGGTCTGGGAAATTTTCGGGCATTGGACGGAGTGCCTAGGCCAGTGATGGTGAACCTTGGCACCCCAGATGTTTTGGAATTACATTCCATGGTGCTCATGCACTTTGCAATATAGTTGAGTATCATGGGAAATGTAGTTCCAAAACATCTGGGGTGCCAAGGTTCGCCATCACTGGCTTAGGCGATGTGTGCTCTTCACCACACATTTATCAGGGATGCCCAGCGCCTCTGGAATGCGAGTGGCACATAGATCCGAGTGGAAGCTTGTATTGTATGTTTCTAGGAGCACAATTAATCTCAGATTGTTACTTCTGGAACGATTTTCAAAGTTGTCAATGTTTTCAAGTAGGTTCTGCTGTGTTAGTGAGTACTGCTGGAGCACTACCTGTGTTTGATGCAGCTCGTCCTCCATGTCTGAAATCCTCTGCTCTGCCTCTGTAAACTCTGTGCCCAGTCCCCCAGCTCCTTCCTTATTTGTTCAATGCCAGCTGAGACCGCTGAGACAGCTGCAGTGATTGTAGGGGACAACTGTGCAGCCACAGCCTGTGAGATCTTACCATGAGGGTCCTATATACTGGCAGGCGAAGGCTCGGTGAGCTGAACAGAGTGCTCAGCGTGCTCCGTATCCATGCTGTTGGCCATGTTTGAACTCTGTGTGGCGGGGAGAGCGAAGACAGCTGAGAGGCGGATCGGGAATGGTTCTGTATGAGATATCACTCCTTACAGCGGGGCACTGAAGCGGGAGCAGGAGAACCACCATGCAGGGAACTGTGCCCTGGTCTTATATAGAAGGAGGAAACACTGCGCTAAGACTTAAATTGAGAACCGGCAGCAACTCAAATGTGGGATACACACAAATAGCAGATAAAAAATAAAGAATGGTTGTGCCCAAAACAATAAGGTCGCTATTGATGAAAATAGTCCATAAACTTGAATAGTAGAAAAGCACCACAGTGATTCCACATCTAGGTAAAAGTGCCCGACCACCATATAAAATGCCTGCTTACCAGATAGTAAGCAGAAAGGGGCGTTTGGCTATAGCCCAGCCATGGCCTTTGTCTCCCAGAATGACTGCTGGATACACACCGGATGGGACCCGATAGTGACAACCCCCTAAGCTTCTCCTTGATTCATGGCCATACGGAATTGGACCCGGGATAGGCTCAGAAAGAAGAGAGACTGACCATAGTGTGATACTGTATGACAATTTATTAAAAATGAAGTGGTATTACACTTACATTGTATAGAGATAAAAAGATCACATAAAATCAATGCTGGCCGGCAAACAAAGGAGCCCGTCCTCCTCTCCCAGAATGACTGCTGGATACACACAGGATGGGACCCGATAGTGACAACCCCCTAAGCTTCTCCTTGATTCATGGTCATACGGAATTGGACCCGGGATAGGCTCAGAAAGAAGAGAGACTGACCATAGTGTGATACTGTATGACAATTTATTAAAAATGAAGTGGTATTACACTTACATTGTATAGAGATAAAAAGATCGCATAAAATCAATGCTGGCCAGCAAACAAAGGAGCCCGTCCTCCTCTCAACAGCGTGGTGACGTCAGTGCATGCCCTCCCAGAAGCGTTTCATCATAGGTGACGTTCTCAATGGGGATCGGGCAACGCAATGACACACCACCATATATAGAGCCAGACCTCGTTCTAAGACACAAGCGTCGGGCCGTAAACGCCATTTTGCTTATGGGCATCTGATATTCTAATATTGCTGATAGCTCTGATACCTATCTGATGCCACAAACACCATTTTGGTTGAGGGCATCAGATACTTAGACAAGCTACCTAAGTTAAACACCACAGCACATTCCTGCTTCCAGCTTAGTAGCGCCTCATGCCTCCCCATTACCCCAGTTCCTCATTGCCCAACACTTTCCTCCTCTGCCTCTATCTGTCGAGTAACCTTGGGATAGCCAGCAGATAAGCTGAAAGCCCCATTAGCTGCCCCTTAGATTCCTTTCTCAGAAAAAGAAGCCAAACAGGGGAGCAGGATCTATACCTCAGTTTGTGACAGCATGCTTGAGCCAAGCATGGACATGGACCATTCTCAGATACCTCTGCCCATTTGGACCCTCTTAAAGTCTTGTCCAGCAAACTAGAAGCACAACATGCCACATAAGACCACCGTGTACAATACTTTTAAGATCTGAACGCTCACCTGGATCACCTGCAAGCCTCCCTGGGAGTCCTGAATGCTTCTACCACACCCCTTGCCCCCTGTTCATGTACTACCTCAACCAAATATCTTATACTTTGCACCCAACACCTCCTCTCCATTATTCTGGGAACTTCCCAGAGTTCTAAAGTGTTTTGCCACATTTGATATACCCTGAACATGCCTCCTCTGCTGCCAGTGCCCTTATACATCTTTGCCAAGGAAGCATGACAATTTCAGATCATGGTGGCCAAATTTGACTGAAGCAACAAGGTCCCAACTGTCATTTTCTGGCAAGAACTACCTGACCATGTCAAGGACACTCTGTTTGCAGCGAAAAACACTACCCTCCATCTATGATGATTTGATTTCCCTCTCCTCTTGAACTGATGTCTGGTTATAGGAACGCTACAAGAAGAATAGCTGCTAGTGGTACTTCTCTATTATTTGTCCAACTGTGACTAAATAGGTGGACTTAGCTGTCAGGAATTCTGTTCTGTTAAACCCATGTAACTAGGCAAAGCTCTGCTGTCCTCTGAGGTAAGATGGGGCATTTTCTCATCCAATGTCCTCACTGTCTAGGAAGCCTACTGGATCATTAATCTCCATCCTCTACCCATTCCCCCATTCTTACCATCCATTTCTAAGTCAGGGGTCAGTCAATTTTATTTTCAGCCTTTATTGACTCTAAGGTCAGATGTTTTTACTTGTCACCTTGTACTACAATTCCATCGCCTCTTCCCTCTGAAGCCAGGCCCTCAATGAGTGGGGAAACCTCATAAGGAGCTAACCTCAAACAGTCCAGCTTCCTCCTTTTCGTGTGACCACAGACACTTTCAGGTTTTACTTGTCCACACTTCCTTGAGTTACCAACTTTTCACTGCTTCCCTTAGCTATCTAACCCAAATGCCACAGCTAGATAACCCAAGTATCTGCTGCACCAACATCCATCCTTGCACCTCTGCTGCTCACTGCATTGACAGGCTCTGCTGCACCCGAAGCCATTTTGCTACATCTACAGTTTCTGCTGCATCACAGAAGCCTTCACAGTACCTACAGTCTCAGTTCCTAGTGCACCAACAGCCTAAACCACACCACTGCGACATCCATGGTCTCTGCTGTGCCATCTTTGCTCTCAAAGTCTCCATTGAATCCACAGCCTGAGCCACTGCTACATCACCTCTGCACTCACAGTCTCCACTGCATCCACAGTCTGCACCTCTGCTGAACAAACTCTGCACGAGCAGCCTTATGTTTGACTTCTGATTCTAGCTCCCCAGTGCCTTGTGCCTCTCTTACACCCCAGTTCCTTGTTGCCTGACACATTCTCTTCTTTTGGCTAGTTCATGACTGGACATTCAAAGTGAACGCACCTTATTTACTAACATTTGCTTTGCCCTTGCTCCTTTAGTAAAACCAGATCCTATTTATTTGGTCAGAATACTTCACAGAAGAACAGAAAATGCTAACCAAGGTCAGTTTTTGCAAGAGTCCATATGTATAAGAAGCTGTCAATAATGAAAACATTAGGACATTAATCCATATCTTAGCTAAATGAGCACATATTACTTTTACTGACAAATTATTGACACACCCTTTTGTATTACACACAGAAAGATTGGATTGTTACTTCAATTAAAGGTATCGCATCACTCTCCGAAGTGCACGTTGTTGACAAATTGTACAGTGTCCAGTCATCAATACACATGACTACATTGTGTGATCAGGAAATTGATATTTATATATCAGTCAGTTCAAATCGATAATGGGCAAAGAATCCAATTACTAAAACTAGATTACATCAATTACTTTATCAAAAGACCCAATGTAATTCCAACATATCTCATAAATCAATGCTCTAGGGTGTGAAATTTAGAATCTTAAGCTAGATATGATATAGTTCTCTACAGTTAACCTGGCCCTACTACATGTATCAACAATATTAGAAAGGGCATCTGGCAATCCAACAGATACAAATTGCTCTGGGGACTCCATCCACTATGCTTAGCAAAGACACAGAGTTGTTCGGTTTGTGCTCATCCACAAGTTGCAAAATATCTTACAAGAACTTAAACTTCATATCCTTACACTAGGTAACCCTGCCAGACTTCTCCAATCTACAAGCACCTGTCTCTGGCAATACAAACTTATATAAAATTATATACTCCATAATATGTAGAAAATAAACTATATATAAAGTGGAAGCTGAAATACAACTTGGTTTTGAATCCCTTTTCATGTTATATATAAACATCATCTGCTATTAAATTTAAATAACAGTACTTTCCTACAGTTATACTTGTCCCAGGGGCCTCTAAATAATGCGTGTGTTATTATACCTTTACTGAAAGGAAGTTGTTTATCTAGTAAAAAAATAAAAAATACTCCAACCTATTATTGAGTAAATCCTGCTGTGCTCTGTAAAATCTACTCCCAGAAGATGATCCCTCTCTCCTAACAGCACCCTGAAATGTTGGCTATGAACAACGTCCTTACAGGAAAGATGTTAGCAAACAACGCAAATTGGCATACAAGGACATCAGGACCAGAAGAATGATGAGGAGTCCTTCTAACTACCTGCAAAGGTGTTTCACGGGTGTGGTAGCCACATCACATCCTGCCCTGATCAAACAATAAATTATTGATTCTAGGAATCAAACTCCCCACAGAAGAGCTAAGGCTAAGAGTCTCCTCTGCATCTTGACATACTAGCACTAGTAATAATACTGACCAATAAACTCTCACATTCTTTTGATCTAAATGGAATTGTGATATTAAAGCAAAAGGTAAATTACATACAGTAATATATGAAAACTACCCAGAAGAGATCAAAATTAAGCTATATTGGAGGTTGGAGGAGGAGGACAAGGGGAGAGAAGGGCTTGTGGGACCCCTGGGAGATACATGTGAGTCCATGAATAGGAATTGTCCAGGCCCACATACGGAAATCCCCTGGGAAATGCTATTACACAGTGTGTGGAATTTTGTTATATTTTCTTTATATATCATTAAAACAGGTCATTTCATTTAGATGGCACAAATAAAGTCTACATTGATACCTCCTGATGAAGAGGACCATGTCCAAGAAACGCGTTGAGCTCCAATGACTATTATATTCAATTATCACAGTGTTTGGGATCAATTGTTTTACAATTGTAGTATACTTTAGTATGATCTGCCACTGTATGGACTAATATTGTCTAAATTCAAATGAATGAAATACATTTTATTTTTCTACTAAATGCTAAGGCTTAAAAGTCCCATAATTATACTATAAATATAGCTTTGATGCGTCCAGTGTAAGGTGTTAATAGACAAGCTAGTTGCAAGGGCAGTTCTCCATTTTTCTTAAGGTAAAGATCTTGCAGCCCCTAGATGAAGTCCAACAGAGGTCACATTAAATGAATGACCAACAGAGAGACCCCCCCCCCCCCCACACACACACACACCACCACTTGGGAAACTTTAAGGGGTAGATACACGGATACGTCCATTCATTTCCAGGATAAGACAAAGGGAAAATGGATCCTTCCCACCCTGCTCAAAATCCAGCAACTACTTAGTGGGACTTGGTTCAAAGTTTTGTGTGTTACCCAAATTTAAGATGCTCTAACACAGGGGGCAAATCAATAAGTTCTGGGGGACAGCACAAGAAGGGGGGCTATGTGAAACAGAGCTCTCCAATAATCCCACAATTCACTAAAATATATAAATGGGAAGGGATCTGGATGATTTGACCCTTGGTTTATAAGAGTACTCACTCTTTATAGAGACGATCTCCTGAGCATTCCACAATGAGGATATCAAGGAAAATGGGCACTGGGGTGGACATAAAAATTAGTGCCATAAGGAGGGTGCACAACTACCAGAGTGCATTGAAAAGTGAAATTCTTACAAGGGCAAGGGAGTAGAATTTATTGATCCCAGTTGATCTTGCAGGTCACAGAATTCCTTAAAAGAGGGCCAGGGCTTGGAGAGACAAGCTTACAAAGAGTGCAACTAATCTTAATAAAAGGACTCCAATGCAAAAAAAAGTGTGGGATCAAATTGGGTACAATTCTCTTTTTTTTACCGGAGAAAGAATCAGAGATCACAGGGTGCAAGGAATATAAACAATTTTGGTAAGATGTACAATGGGGCACAGAAATACCAGGGGCAGCAAAAGGAAGCTATAAAAGAGGCCTTATTCAAAGCTTTAGAGTGGAAGCTACAAGGGGAAGCCTGAGCTTTCAAAATGCAAGGAAATATTCCATTGCGGGAACCAGCAGTACAAACAGCATTCCATTTAAAAAAGTTGAAGTGTGCTTTTTATTCTTTTTCAATAGTTTTTATTGAGTTTCATAAAAATTACAGGAAAAAGAGCACATAACAGAATGATCATGCAGTGGTCTACCTAAATGAAACCAAATATATAATAATATAATATAAGCAATAAGGCAATATCAGGAACCATGAATCAGACCGAGACAAAAGTATAGTTAAATCACACTTGTTTAAAAATAATAATAATAATAAGGTAAACAGAGTAAGCGTAGTCAAAACAAGCCAGAGTTCAGTAACCAGGTTGGGTAGTCAGCCAAGCAAATGTCAGAGAGCTAGAGATAAACATAGTAGTACAGCAAGCAGGATCAGGAAGGAATGTCAGCCGAGCAAGTCTTCAACAGGAACGCAGGATAAAGTCTCTGTGATGTTGACAAAGGCGAAGGCAGAGATCAAGTGAGCTGGACGACTTTAAAGTAGGCAGGACTGACAAGCAGAATCGAGCAGAATCAACATCACAGAGACTTTCTCCTGTGATTTGTAATTTAACTATACTTCTGTCTTGGTCTGATTCATGGTTCCTGATAGTAGGCGAAGGTCATGAATTCAGAAGATACAGTCAATCCACTTGTTGGTAATATTTTTGACAGATTGGATGAACAAGATCACCGCATGGATCAGTTACCCAGCTGTGGAAAGAGATGGGAGCTGGCAATTAGCCGACAGCTGCGCGGCCAGCTCAGAGAAGGAAGGGCTGAGCCCAGCCCTGACAGGCACTTAATGCATTGTGTGCAATACACATTTTTTCACACAGATGGCTGAGAAGATTAACAATAACAATAATTCTGGCATAAGAAGGTGCAATAAGTGGTGGTTCTCTTTCGGTTTACACATAAATGTAAAGAACATAAAACAAAAACATACAAAAACAACTAGTACACGTTAACGTGTACAGTCTGATACCATGAATATGTGTAGGTATTAAAATGAAAAATTAGGGCATATAAACCTAGCTACATAAATGTAGGCCTATTTCAAGAGCAAGTGAGCTCTGAGTACTACACCAACTAGGGTTGCCAGTATTTAATACTGGATGAGTATTTTCCAATACTAGATGCAAAAAAGTATTTCATAAATACTATGCGTGTTTGTTGTTTGTATAGTCTCTTTTAGGTCAGGAGGGGTCCTTCCAGAGTCTAACCAAAAAAAAGACAGGCAGCTGATGAAATATGGGACACCACTGTTCTTGACATGGGAGGGATGGGGTCTATTTCTAGTGAGAATAAAGCCATCCCTTGGGTTGATGGGGTGGTTATTCCTAGGACTTGGGTTAGAAGGTTGAAGACCAGGAGCCAGAAGTTAGTTAGCCTAGGAAAAGACCATAGAAGGTGTAACAAGGTCCCAGGACCTCCACAGTTTTTCCAGCATTTGGAAGACACTTCTGGAAAGAATTTAGATATACAGTGTGGTGTGCAATACCAGCGGAGTAGGATTTTTTGGTGTAGCTCCCATGAGTTTGCACTCCTGGTGAAGGCGTACGCTGTACCTAGTGCTCTCTGCAATTGAATCTCTGAATACTATCTATCAAAGTCTCTCTCCCACGCTAGGTTTGGGGGAGATTTAACAAACTTTTGCTTGTTTTGAAGGTAGAATAGTGAAATGTCTTTGATGTTTGTGTGATAGGCTAGATAATATTGGACAATTTGCCAAGGAATTGAAGTGGTAAAAGTAGGTATCTATAGTATTCAGAGTGAGGAATGGAGTGTCCTATTTGAAAGGTTCTAAATGTTTTAAGCGTTGGACCAACAAATAGGTCATCTAGTGTACATATGCCACTGGAGCAACAACCTGTTAGCATACCAGGAGTGAGAGAGCAGACAAAGAGAATTTTAAAGGCATTAGCTTGTAGTTAGAAGGTATTACCTTAGGTAGTGTGGACCAGGCCTCTATGGATAGTAGGAGACATGGTGGCATTCATGAGAGAGAGAAAAGGACTGGAGATTTTTTCCCTGAGTTTGAGACTATTCAAGTTCTGCCCAAACAGTGTTAGGGTTAGAAGGAAACAACCCTAAGTGTGCCTTTTATTCTGAGGGCTGAGCAGGTGAAAGGTGAATGAAAAAAGCTAAGAGAAATCGAGTTAGCATTTTCTAAGTTGAGCTGATAAAAAGACGTCCAACCTCCTAAGACACTAGCACAAAATTGAGACATAATGCTTGGGGTGAGGATATTTGGGTGCTCGCTAAACGTTCTGTTTTCCAGTGTCCAAGCCTCTTAAAGGCAGCAGTATAACCCACAATGCCTAATTACTACTACAGTCTTTTGTTCCTTGATGGACAACAAAAAATTGTAAATGCTTGTGCATCCATAGCCTGGCCACTTTAGGAATGATTATGAGGCTTTGAAACTATTTGAGCAAATGGTTCATCCAGGTTGCATAGTAGGGCACCATATCAACCACACCTCTGCCAGGAAAAAGTTGGCTTTGTCTGATTAAATTTGGAGAAAGGTTTGATCTGTTTGCCCTAGATCCCATACATCACTAGCATATCAAGTAGATTTGCTAGGTTTGTAAGTTACACATCTGATGCCTTACATCTCAGCATTTTAGGGAAACCTAGCATTTAAAACCACAAGTATTGACCATTTAAGTTATGAAATCTGAATGAACATACTGCATAGTAAGGTGTATTGGATTGTGACTGTGCATTATATTTGTGACATATGATTATGTGAATTATAAATCAGTTGCCAATGAAAACTCACTCTAATAAATCAATGGTTGATGTGGCGGGTAATGGATTCCAAATGCCTTATATAGATCCTGCAGTCGAAAGCAGTTGAATTGATGAACCATTAATATGATATGGAATAACAGATTTTTGATAAGAAGCTTAAAATAGTTTGCAATGTAACTGAGAAAAAGAAAAAAAAAGTTACACGATTTAACTACAATCCTACTGTCACTTCCGATTGTATGGTATAGTTTGAAGATGATGTATGGCAATTAATAAGGAGTTTTCTATAAGGATGTGAAAGCAGGACAATTATGGGGAAGTTATTGGAACAAAAAACATGCAACATGAGAAATGGACATACTGGATAACTGGACATATTGATCCTCTGGAACAACAGAGCTTGTGAACATTTTATAAGGGGTAGCTTTAATCTGATTTAAAGGTGGATATTTATTGTTGTGTCAGTATCAAATATAACACAAACCTTCTATATGCTATGAACTTTAGGTAATACAATTAATGCTATAAATATATGTGACCCCACAATAGGGATAAAACTTTTTTGCAGAAGGGAGTTTAACAAGACTCGTGGCCACTCATTAAAATTAGAAGAAAAGAGGTTTAACCTTAAACTACGTAGAGAGTTCTTTACTGTAAGAACGACAAGGATGTGGAACTCCCTTCCACAGGCGGTGGTTTCAGGGGGCATCGATAGTTTCATGAAACTATTAGATAAGCACCTGAACGGCTGCAACATACAGGGATATACAATGTAATACTGATATATAATCACACACATAGGTTGGACTTGATGGACTTGTGTCTTTTTTCAACCTCACCTACTATGTAACCTACTATGTAACTATGTATGCAATAATAATTTCATACCAAGATGAGAGGGAGATACATTCTTTAGCCCCAAAAAACAGAGACAGCTCAGTGAGTAGGAATAATAAGAAGTGACAAGGAATGGCGCCAATACAATATGTTTTTCTGTACCTATCTCCATTTTGTCCATTAGATGGCAGTGGAGAGAATATGATAATTATTAACCACTTGCTGTCCGCGCAATAGCCGAAAGATGGCTACAGCGCGGACCTAATTTGCCAGGAGGGCGTCCCTGGACATCCTCCCGTGCTTGAGCAGCCTGTGCGCCCCCTGCAGGGGGGGAGTCTATAAGACTCGCCTGATCACAGATCGGAGTAAGGGATCGATCCCGACCTCTTACCACGTGATCAGCTGTCAGCCAATGACAGCTGATCATGTGATGTAAACAGAGGCGGTAATCAGCTATTTTTCCTCCTGGCTGATAGCGTGAGGAGAAAAACAAAAGCCGATCACCGGTGGCTGCGAGAGGGACATTGGTCCAGATCACGGAGGTGTCACCAACGTGACTACCAGTGCCGCCTAACAGTGCCCACAATACCACCTATCAGTGTCAACAGTGTCACCTATCAGTGCCCTCAGTTTCACTTATCAGTGCCCACAGTGCTGCCTATAAATCACCAATCAGTGCATCATTACCAGTGCTGCCTATCAATAACACCTACCAGTGCCCATCAGTGATATATATCAGTGCCACACATCAGTGCTGTCTTATCAGTGCCCATTAGTGCCGTCTTATCAGTGCCCATCAGTGTTGTCTTATCTGTGCCCATCAGTGTCGTCTTACAGTGGGGCAAAAAAGTATTTAGTCAGTCACCAATTGTGCAAGTTCTCCCACTTAAAAAGATGAAAGAGGCCTGTAATTGTCATCATAGGTATACCTCAACTGTGAGAGACAAAATGTGGAAACAAATCCAGACAATCACACTGCTGATTTTTGAAAGAATTTATTTGCAAATTATGGTGGAAAATAAGTATTTGGTCAATATCAAAAGTTCATCTCAATACTTTGTTATATATCCTTTGTTGGCAATGACAGAGGTCAAAGGTTTTCTGTAAGTCTTCACAAGGTTGTCATACACTGTTGCTGGTATGTTGGCCCATTCCTCCATGCAGATCTCCTCTAGAGCAGTGATGTTGTGGGGCTGTCGCTGGGCAACACTGACTTTCAACTCCCTCTAAAGGTTTTCTATGGGGTTGAGATCTGGAGACTGGATAGGCCACTCCAGGACCTTGAAATGCTTCTTACGAAGCCACTCCTTCATTGCCCGGGCGGTGTGTTTGGGATCATTGTCATGCTGACCCAGCCACATTTCATCTTCAATGTCCTTGCTTATGGGAGGAGGTTTGCACTCAAAAACTCACGATACATGGCCCCATTCACTCTTTCATGTACACGGATCAGTCGTCCTGTTCCCTTTGCAGAGAAACAGCCCCAAAGCATGATGTTACCACCCCCATGCTTCACAGTAGGTATGGTGTTCTTTGGTTGCAACTCAGCATTCCCTCTCCTCCAAACACGACGAGTTGTGTTTCTACTAAACAGTTCTACTTTGGTTTCATCGGACCACATGACATTCTCCCAATCCTCTTCTGGATCATCCAAATGCTCTCTAGCAAACCTCAGACAGGCCCGGACATGTACTGGCTTAACCACCTCAATACCAGGCACTTAGACACCTTCCTGCCCAGACCAATTTTCAGCTTTCAGCGCTGTCGCAGTTTGAATGACAATTGCGTGGTCATGCTACACTGTGCCCAAACAAAATTTTTATCATTTTGTTCCCACAAATAGAGCTTTCTTTTGGTGGTATTTGATCACATCTGCGGTTTTTATTTTTTGCTAAACAAATAAAAAAAGACCGAAAATTTTGAAAAAAATAAAAGTTTTGCTTTTGTTTCTGTTAAAAAAAATTGTAAATAAGTAAGTTTTCTCTTTCACTGATGGGCACTGATAAGGCGGCACTGACAGGCACTGATACGGCGGCACCGATGAGGTGGCACCAATGAGTGGGCACTGACGATGGGCACTGATATGCGGCACTGATGGGCACTGGTAGGCGGCACTGATGGGTGGCACTCATATGCAGCACTGATGGGCATTGATAGGCGGCACTGATGGGCACTGATAGGTGGCACTGGTTGGCACTGATGGGCGACACTGATGGGCAATGAAAGGCGGCACTGCTGGGCACTGATAGGCGGCACTGTTGGGCACTGATACGTGGCACTGATGGGCACTGTTACGCAGCACTGATATGAGGCACTGATGGGCATCCCTGGTGGCACTGGCAGTGGTAGGCATTGAAGTGGGCACTGACTGGCAGCTGCCTGGGCACAGATTGGCAGCTGCCTGGGCACACAGTGGCATTTCCCTGGTGGTCTAGGGGCATACCTGGTGGTCCAGTGTGGATCGCTTCCCTGGTGGTCCTGGGCAGCTTCCCTGGTGGTCTTGGGTAGGATCCGAGGGGGGGGCTGTGCTGATAAACAATCAGCACAGACCTCCCCTATCAGGAGAGCAGCCGATCGGCTCTCCTCTACTCGCGTCTGTTAGACGTGAGTGAGGAAAAGCCGATCACCGGCTCTTCCTATTTACATCGTGATCAGCCGTGATTGGACACGGCTGATCACGTGGTAAAGAGTCTCCGTCAGAGACTCTTTACCTAGATCGGTGTTGCAGGGTGTCAGACTGACACCCTGCAACAACGATCGCCGCGATGCGCGCCCCCGGGGGCGCGCAGCGGCTCGATATTCCTGATCACGTCATATGACGTCCGATCGGGAATATCAAACACTTTGCCGCCGTCATTGTGTAATAGGGCGGGGGGCAAGTGGTTAAGCAGGGGGACACGTCTGGCACTGCAGGATCTGAGTCCCTGGCAGCGTAGTGTGTTACTGATGGTAGCCTTCGTTACGTTGGTCCCAGCTCTCTGCAGGTCATTCACTAGGTCCCCCCATGTGGTTCTGGGAGTTTTGCTCACCATTCTTGTGATCATTTTGACCCCACGGGGTGAGATATTGCGTGGAGCCCCAGATCGAGGGAGATTATCAGTGGTCTGGTATGTCTTCCATTTTCTAATTATTGTTCCCATAGTTGATTTCTTCACACCAAGCTGCTTGCCTATTGCAGATTCAGTCTTCCCAGCCTGGTCCAGGTCTACAATTTTGTTTCTGGTGTCCTTTGGACAGCTCTTTGGTCTTCACCATAGTGGAGTTTGGAGTGTGACTGTTTGAGGTTGTGGACAGGTGTCTTTTATACTGATAACAAGTTCAAACAGGTGCCATTAATACAGGTAATGAGTGGCAGAGGAGCCTCTTAAAGAAGAAGATACAGGTCTGTGAGAGCCAGAAATCTTGCTTGTTTGTAGGTGACCAAATACTTATTTTCCACCATAATTTACAAATAAATTCTTTCAAAAATCAGACAATGCGATTGTCTGGATTTGTTTCCACATTTTGTCTCTCATAGTTGAGGTATACCTATGATGACAATTACAGGCCTCTCTCATCTTTTTAAGTGGGAGAACTTGCACAATTGGTGGCTGACTAAATACTTTTTTGCCCCACTGTATCTGTGCCTATCAGTGTCGCCTTATCTGTGCCGATCAGTGTCGCCTTATCTGTGCCCATCAGTGCAGCCTCATCAGCGAATATCAAGGAAGGAGAAAAATTACCCGTTTGCAAAATTTTATAAGAAACTATGAACCTTTTTTTTTTTTTTTTCAAAATTTTCTGTCTTTTTTTGTTTGTTTAGCAACAAATAAAAACCCAAGTGGTAATTAAATACCACCAAAAGAAAGCTCCATTTGTGTGAAAAAAATTATAAAAATTTTATTTGAGTACAGTGTAGTATGACCACGCAATTGTCAATCAAGGTGTGACAGCGCTGAAAGTTGAAAATTGGTCTGGGCAGGAGGGGGGTTTAAGTACCCAGTAAGCAAGAGGTTAAGATAGGGCCATTTGCGGTTCCCTGTTTTTATTTAAAACTATTGCATTTATGAATCAAAAAAAAAAAAAAAAAATAATAATAATCTATATTAACAGTTTTTATTTATCTTCCATTAAATGTTTATGATTGTCCAGATGATTGATTTGATGAAGCATAATGCCCCGTACACACGGTCGGATTTTCCGACGGAAAATGTGTGATAGGACCTTGTTGTTGGAAATTCCGACCGTGTGTAGGCTCCATCACACATTTTCCATCGGATTTTCCGACGCACAAAGTTTGGGAGCAGGCTATAAAATTTTCCGACAACAAAATCCTTTGTCGGAATTTCCGATCGTGTGTACACAAATCCAACACACAAAGTGCCACGCATGCTCAGAATAAAGAGATGAAAGCTATTGGCTACTGCCCCGTTTATAGTCCCGATGTACGTGTTTTACGTCACCGCGTTCAGAATGATCGGATTGTACGACAACTTTGTGTGACCGTGTGTATGCAAGACAAGTTTGAGCCAACATCTGTCGGAAAAAATCCATGGATTATGTTGTCGGAATGTCCGATCAATGTCCGATCGTGTGTATGGGGCATTATTGTTATTATATTATGTATTGGATTGACGGTATATGATTTTTATTTTGTTTGTATTTTTCAATTAAGTTTTTTGTACATTTATCCCAATATATTTAAATGAGGCATTAAACATATGGCAATATGAATTAATTACACTAAAATGGAATATTGTGAGTTCGGATGATGATTTGCCATGGAAATCTCTATAGTCAATGACATTCAATGGTGGGGTATATAAGGCTTCAATAAAATGGTGGTGGGAAAGGTTCCTGATGACGTGTACAACACAAAATGCATAAAGGCTGCATGTCTGTCCTTTGCTGACATCATTTCCAGGCTTGTTGGTTCCATATCCCCTGTCTTTGAAACGCATGTTGCGGCCGTCAGGACTGCATGCAGAGGTATCCTAAGCTGTCAATGTTGGTGCTAGCACATAGCACTTTCTAATGTGAGTGGGCATTGTTTTATTCACCTGAATTTATCCCTGGTATGAAGCAAATTACGCTATGATTCTTCCCATGCAATGCCAAGCTGCTACTAACAAAGCAAATAGAATATTGGCATGCATTAAAAAGGGGAATAACTCAAGAGATAAAGTAATAATTCTCCCGCTCTACAAGACTCTGGTCCGGCCTTACCTGGAGTATGCTGTCCAGTTCTGGGCACCAGTCCTCAGGAAGGATGTACTGGAAATGGAGAGAGTACAGAGAAGGGCAACAAAGCTAATAAAAGGGTCTGGAGGATGTTAGTTATGAGGAAAGGTTGCGAGCCCTGAACTTATTCTCTCTGGAGAAGAGATGCTTGAGAGGGGATATGATTTCAATATACAAATACCATACTGGTGACCCCACAATAGGGATAAAACTTTTCAGTGGAAGGGAGTTTAATAGGACACGTGGCCACTCATTAAAATTAGAAGAAAAAGGTTTAACCTTAAACTGCTTAGAGAGTTCTTTACTGTAAGAGCGGTAAGGATGTGGAATTCCCTTACACAAGCGGTGGTCTCAGCGGGGAGCATCAATAGTTTAAAAAAACTATTAGATAAGCACCTGAACGACCACAACATATAGGGATATACAATGTAACACTGACTTATAATCACGCACATAGGTTGAACTTGTGTCTTTTTTCAACCTCACCTACTATGTAACTATGTGTCTCCTATGTTTGTTCTGAGTTTAACCAGTTGCTGACCGCCTCACGATGATATACGTCGGCAGAATGGCACGGGCAGGCAGAATCACGTACGTGCCAGAGGCGGTCGGCTTCTGTCCGGGAGCAATCACACGTGAGGGGGAGGACATCCATTCGTGCCCCCCCCTCGCGATCGCTCCCAGCCAATGAGAATCTTCCTCTGCCTTTGTATAGTAAACAGATGCAGAGGAAGTGATGTCATCGCTCCTCGGCTCGGTATTTTCCGTTACGGCGCAGAGGAGAGAAGACATCCGAGTGAGTGTAAAACACACACAGCAGAACACGCCAGGCATACATTACACCCCCCTTTACCCCCCCGATCACCCCCAATCACCCCCCCCCCCCCCGTCACACTGACACCAAGCAGTTTTTTTGTTTTTTTTTTCTGATTACTGCATTGGTGTCAGTTTGTGACAGTTAGTGTGGTAGGGCAGTTAGTATTAGTCCCCTTTAGGTCTAGGGTACCCCACTAACCCCCCCAATAAAGTTTTAACCCCTTGATCACCCCCCGTCGCCAGTGTCACTAAGCGATCATTTTTCTGATCGATGTATTAGTGTCACTGGTGACGCTAGTTAGGGAGGTAAATATATAGGTTCGCTGTCAGTGTTTTATAGCAACTGGGACCCCCATATACTGCCTAATAAATGTTTTAACCCCCGATTGCCCCCTAGTTAACCCTTTCACCAGTGATCACCGTATAACTGTTACGGGTGACGCTGGTTAGTTAGTTTATTTTTTATAGTGTCAGGGCACCCAGCATTTATTACTGAATAAAGGTTTAGCCCCCTGATCGCCCAGCGGTGATATAAGTTAGGTTTTAGGGTCAGATAGGGTCAGGTTAGCACCAGTACCGCTAACACCCACGCACGCAGCATACACCTCCCTTAGTGATATAGTATCTGAACGGATCAATATCTGATCCGATCAGATCAGTTTAGGGTTCCCAAAAACGCAGTGTTAGCGGGATCAGCCCAGATGCCTGCTAGCACCTGCGTTTTGCCCCTCCGCCCGGCCCAATCCAGCCCAGCCAAGTGCAGTATCGATCGATCACTGTCACTTACAAAACACTAAACGCATAACTGCAGCGTTCGCAGAGTCAGGCCTGATCCCTGCGATCGCTAACAGTTTTTTTGGTAGTGTTTTGGTGAACTGGCAAGCATCACCGGCCTAGTACACCCCGGTCGTATTCAAACCAGCACTGCAGTAACACTTGGCGATGTGGCGAGTCCCATAAGTGCAGTTCAAGCTGGTGAGGTGGCAAGCACAAGTAGTGTCCCGCTGCCACCAAGAAGAAGACAAACACAGGCCCGTCGTGCCCATAGTGCCCTTCCTGCTGCATTCGCCAATCCTAATTGTGAACCCACCACTTCTGCAGCACCCGTACTTCCCCCATTCACATCCCCAACCAAATGCAGTCGGCTGCATGAGAGGCATTTTCTTTATGTCCTCCCGAGTACCCCTACCCAATGAACCCCCCCAAAAAAGATGTCGTGTCTGCAGCAAGCGTGAATATAGGCGTGACACACGCTATTATTGTCCCTCCTGTCCTGACAATTCTGGTCTTTGCATTGGTGAATGTTTTGAATGCTACCATACACTAGTTGAGTATTAGCGTAGCGTACAGCATTGCACAGACTAGGCATACTTTCACAGGGTCTCTCAAGATGCCATCGCATTTTGAGAGACCCGAACCTGGAACCGGTTACAGTTACAAAAGTTACAGGTGATATATGCCGAAGCATGGGGGCAGCAGGGGCGGAGGAGCGATTTGCTCCTACCTTTTGCTGGAGGATGCCCCCCTGCTTCGGCATATATAAATGATGCATGTATGCTCATCATTAGAAGTGGGTGGATGAAGGGAGGTATTCTAATGGTGGGCATACCCACTGATCAATCTCTTTTTTTCGTTCAGCCCACAGGCTGCATGGAAAAAAAAAAGATTACAATATATGCCCAACAAGGACCAGCAACGTACTGGTATGTTGCTGGACTTTGAGTGGTTATACCAGAATGATGCCTGCAGGTTTAGGTATCATCTTGGTATCATTCTTTTTAGCCAGCAGTCAGCTTTCATGTAAAAGCAATCCTAGTGGCTAATTAGCCTCTAGACTGCTTTTACAAGCAGTGGGAGGGAATGCCCCCCCCCCACCATCTTCCATGTTTTTCTCTGGCTCTCCTGTCCCAACAGGGAACCTGAGAATGCAGCCGGTGATTCAGCCAGCTGACCATAGAGCTGATCAGAGACCAGAGTGGCTCGAAACAACTCTATGGCCTAAGAAACCGGAAGCTATGAGCATTTCATGACTTAGATTTCGCCAGATGTAAACAGCGCCATTGGGAAAATGGGAAGGCATTTTATCACACCGATCTTGGTGTGGTCAGATGCTTTGAGGGCAGAGGAGAGATCTAGGGTCTAATAGACCCCAATTTTTTTCAAAAAAAGAGTACCTGTCACTACCTATTGCTATCATAGGGGATATTTACATTTCCTGAGATAAAAATGATTTAAAAAAAAAAAAAAAAAATGAAAGGAAAAGTTTAAAAATAAGATAAAAAAGAAAAAAAATAATAAAGAAAAAAAAAAAAAAAAAAGAAAAAAAGCACCCCTGTCCCCCCCTGCTCTTGCGCAAAGGCGAACGCAAGCATCGGTCTGGCGTCAAATGTAAACAGCAATTGCACCAAGGTCAAGGGCAGTAATTTTAGCAGTAGACCTCCTCTGTAAATCAAAAGTGGTAACCTGTAAAGGCTTTTAAAAATGTATTTAGTTTGTTGCCACGGCACGTTTGTGCGCAATTTTAAAGCATGTCATGTTTGGTATCCATGTACTCGGCCTAAGATCATCTTTTTTATTTCATCAAACATTTGGGCAATATAGTGTGTTTTAGTGCATTAAAATTTAAAAAAGTGTGTTTTTTCCCCAAAAAAATGCATTTGAAAAATCGCTGCGCAAAAACTGTGTGAAAACACCCACCATTTTAATCTGTAGGGCATTTGCTTTAAAAAAAAAAATATGTTTGGGGGTTCAAAGTAATTTTCTTGCAAAAAAAAATAATTTTTTCATGTAAACAAAAAGTGTCAGAAAAGGCTTTGTCTTCAAGTGGTTAGAAGAGTGGGTGATGTGTGGCATAAGCTTCTAAATGTTGTGCATAAAATGCCAGGACAGTTCAAACCCCCCCCAAATGACCCCATTTTGGAAAGTAGACACCCCAAGCTATTTGCTGAGAGGTATGTCGAGTCCATGGAATATTTTATATTGTGACACAAGTTGCGGGAAAAATAAATTTTTTTTGTTTTGTTTTGCACAAAGTTGTCACTAAATGATATATTGCTCAAACATGCCATGGGAATATGTGAAATTACACCCCAAAATACATTCTGTTGCTTCTCCTGAGTATGGGGATACCACATGTGTGAGACTTTTTGGGAGCCTATCCGCGTACGGGACCCCGAAAACCAAGCACCGCCTTCAGGGCGTACATTTTTGATTTCACTCTTCACTGCCTATCACAGTTTTGGAAGCCATGGAATGCCCAGGTGGCACAACCCCCCCCCCCCCCCCCCAAATGACCCTATTTTGGAAAGTAGACACCCGAAGCTATTTGCTGAGATGTATAGTGAGTATTTTGCAGACCTCACTTTTTGTCACAAAGTTTTGAAAATTGAAAAAAAAAAAAAAAAAAAATTTCTTGTCTTTCTTCATTTTCAAAAACAAATGTGAGCTGCAAAATACTCACCATGCCTCTCAGCAAATAGCTTGGGGTGTCTACTTTCCAAAATGGGGTCATGGGGGGGGGGGGTTGTGCCACCTGGGCATTCCTTGGCCTCTGAAACTGTGATAGGCAGTGAAGAGTGAAATCAAAAATTTACGCCCTTAGAAAGCCTGAAGGCAGTGATTGGTTTTCGGAGCCCCGTACGCGGCTAGGCTCCCAAAAAGTCCCACACATGTGGTATCCCCATACTCAGGAGAAGCAGCTAAATGTATTTTGGGGTGCAATTCCACATATGCCCATGGCCTGTGTGAGCAATATATCATTTAGTGACAACTTTGTGCAAAAAAAAAAAAAAAATGTGTCACTTAACCGCAACTTGTGTCAAAATATAAAATATTCTATGGACTCAACATGCCCCTCAGCAAATAGCTTGGGGTGTCTACTTTCCTAAATGGGGTCATTTGGAGGGGGGGGGTTGTGCCATCTGGGCATTTTATGGCCTTCAAAACTATGCCCATGGCCTGTGTGAGCAATATATCATTTAGTGACAACTGTTTGAATAATGACAAAAAAAAAAAATTACAATCACTTGGGACAAAAAAAAAAAATAATATTCAATGGGCTCAACATGCCTCTCAACAATTTCCTTGGGGTGTCTACTTTCCAAAATGGGGTCATTTGGGGGGGGGGTTTTACTGCCCTGCCATTTTAGCACCTCAAGAAATGACATAGGCAGTCATAAATTAAAGGCTGTGTAAATTCCAGAAAAAGTACCCTAGTTTGTAGGCGCTATAACTTTTGCACAAACCAATAAATATACACTTATTGACATTTTTTTTACCAAAGACATGTGGCTGAATACATTTTGGCCTAAATGTATGACTAAAATTGAGTTTATTGGATTTTTTTTTATAACAAAAAGTAGAAAATATCATTTTTTTTCAAAATTGTCGGTCTTTTTTGGTTTATAGCGCAAAAAATAAAAATGGCAGAGATGATCAAATACCATCAAAAGAAAGCTCTATTTGTGGGAAGAAAAGGACGCAAATTTCGTTTTGGTACAGCATTGCATGACCGGGCAATTAGCAGTTAAAGCGATGCAGTGCCAAAATGTAAAAAGTGCTCTGGTCAGGAAGGGGGTAAATCCTTCCGGGGCTGAAGTGGTTAATAGCCTAAAAGTCACTGAGGAACAAGGAACCATAATCCCTCTCACCGCTGGTAACAGGGAACCCTTTATCCCTCCAGGGGTTTCTAGTTTTTAAGCGTTGGTGAGTGTGACTTTTTCACGCGCGGTTTGAGGTGGATTGTCACTTTTATCAATCTGAGAACTATTAAGTTATTTTCATGTTTATTTTTGTAGTTTTTATCACCTTTCTTATCACGGTGATTGGACTTTCTTTTGTTTGTGTATAGATTTCATAACATCACTGTTATATGATTTATTGGATTGAGGATACATACCATTAGATTCATTGCACCTTTTATTTTCTAGCACTTGATCACATTTTAAATATTTGCTTACTAGTTGTATGAGGTAGCACCACACTTTACTCACTTATTTTTTCAGCTGAGTGAAGTATAGCAGGACAGAGGGGGCTGAGGCAACGAGTACAGGGGACTGGAGGGATCCTGTAAGTTTCATAAGAGTGAGAAAGCCCAGGATGTCCAGAGAACCCCTATTTAGAGACCAGGTGTGGGCCTGCTTAGCTGGGTGCCAGAACAAAAAGGTTGAGTGAGGCTGAAGAGTCCATGGTCTGAGGGATCAGTGCCAAGAGCAGCAGTGCCGACAAGCGAGACAGGTGGCTTGGCATTTTTTTCTGCTATCTCTTTGCTTTTGAAAATTCCCGTGTGGGCAACATTGTCTGAACTTCCTTTTTTCATGAAAAGTGAGCTGCCAAGACTTTCACCACAGTCCACACTGACAAATTCATTAAGAAAGTGCAACACCACTTAGCTAAGCAACCCTAATATATATATATATATATATATATATATATATATATATATATAGACACACACACATACAGTAGAGAGAAAGCTTCCTATAAAGGCATGGTCATGATCTTAGTGGCAAAATTAGATATGTATGAGCCCCTGTGAATGTTAAGTTGTATGGGAACCCCAAATTATTGTGTTTTCAATTAAATCACAGTAAAAAAAAATGCACAACAGTGTCACCCCCCCCCCCCCCAAGAAATAATTTTGGCCATGACTTTGCTTCCAACGCACAAGATGTAACACACTTTTTGAATACAACAGACCATTTTCTTTCTCTACAAACATATGTTTGTCTCTGTTTTGCATAATGTGTATATTTTAGCTATTAACGTTTGGATTAGCAAGCGATTAAAGCAGTTACACACACACACACACATAAAAATATGCACGCATAAATTACTGCTGATATTTATTCACATATGCATATAAATATTCTCATATTTCTTATAGCAAGTATTACATAAAATAATAGCATTGTAAAGGTGAGGCATGGATGAGAAGTGTTGTTTATAGAAGCCAGCTGCTTAGACTTTGGCGCCTGGTGTTATTAAACTTGCTATTTTATGCTTACTAGATCCCCCTCCCTTCTGCTGCCCCCTGGCACAGGTACAGCTGAAACCTTAAAACCAATGCAAGAATTCTGTAAGTGATTAATTGTTTCAGACGTGGCTGACCATATGGAACAGAGAAGGTATCAAGTAATTCATACTTCTGTAAGCGCAGCTTGGCCCCTGTTGCTTTTAATGCACAGGAAGAGTGCTGGCAAAAGCTAGACCGGGTGTCTTGCCCCTGACAGCCCATTAAGAAATCCCAACGCACCTCTCTCAAGTTCTGCTTTTGCTTTCTCAATGGCAGCCCTAATAAAACAGAAGCTAATCTTTCCAGCAAGTCTTAAATTTTCTCGTACAGTACATTAGCAGTGGATTGCTAAAACAAGTGCCTTTTTTGGCTTCATAGGAAATTGGGACTTCATTCTCCCTTAACTACTTGCTAAAAACAAGTTGTGTGAACCATATCTTGTGCATAGGGGCCTTTTGTACATATATCAGTGACATGTATACAGACAAACCTTTCTCTCCCTTCCTAAATTTATAATTTCAGTTTTGAAACATTGCAGCATTGCCCTTTGGGGGAACAAGATGTAATAGCATCACCCTACCTATTTTAAGACAATTGATAACGTGTAAAAATACAAACTGAGAAGGGTGGAAAACGAAAAGGTGGGGGAGTATACAACATATTCCACTTTCCGGAAATACACTGCATACACATGCACAGAAGCATGGCTGTTTACATCACCGACCATGTGCATCAGGCCTAAGAGGAGATTTCTAGGATCGCAAACTCCTAGAAATTATTCTAATCCTAATGCATTGGCAATATCCCTCCAAAAATACATAGATTGTATTGTTTGAACAAGCTTATTTTTTATGAGCAGACTTTCCTGGACTTCAAAGAATAGAGTGATGGGGCTGATTGAACAAAAAAAACAAACAAACAAAAAAAAAACAGGAAATTGGATGAAAGGAAGAGTTAAAGTGTATCTAAAGCCAAAAACCAAAATGCAAAATATTGCAGTTTACCAATATTGTTGTGGCTGCAATAATAATAATTAAAAAAAAAATTCCACCTGGTAAACATGCAAATTACACACTTCATTCAGGCCTACACTAATTGTATCTATGGGGACAATTATGGTTTTCATAAAGGCTTGACTTGTTTGTCTTTGTTCATCTCCATTACATTGTGGATGGTTGGCACTAGCAGATCACACAATAAGGATAAGTTCTTTGTGCTTTCAGTTCAGCTCACAGGAAGTGAAAACAACACTACATTTCTGGTGAGATCAACAGGTATTTTTTTTCTGCATTTGACAAAATAGTTTTTAGCCTAAAAAGTCAAAACAAATGCCGCCATCACATGTAAGGACTAGTGTTGGGCGAACAGTTCGGGGCCGAACATTGGCTGTTCGCCCGTTCAGGGAGCACCCAAATTTGCAGGGTAGTCGGCCCGCCGAACGCCCTGCACTATACTACGTGCTGCACAGTGCATTCTGCGCCCTGACTGGGCAAAGCTTTGCCCAATCAGGGCACAGTAAAAGCTGGTTGTTAAGGAGCAGGGCCAGGCAGCAAACCACGGATGACAACTGATGCATCATCAGCTTTCAATGGGCTTCCCCGTTGACAGCTGAATAAAAAAAAAACAAAGATAAAAAAATAAAAAAAGGGTGTGGGGTTACCCTCTAGTCCATACCAGACCTGAAAGGGAACTCCACGCCAAAAAAAAAAAAAAAGTGTGCCCCCCCCCCCCCCCCAATCCATACCAGACCCTTATCTGAGCATGCAGCCTGACAGGTCAGGAAGGGGGGGGGCAAGCAAGCACCCCCCCATCCTGAACCATGCCAGGTAACATGCCCCAAAGCACCCTGTCCTCATGTCCCGCTCCAACATGTGAATGAGTAGGGGGCACCCCTACCTATTCACCAAGAAAAGTGTCAAAAAGTATTAAAAACACGGAGATAGTTTTTGAAAATTCTTTTATTAAAAAGTGTCCCCCGATATAAAGTCATCATCAATCACGCTGCCCGCCGCACCTGAAAAGGAACAAAAAGGAAAAAAAACGTTCCGCCTTCATTGACGGTCGAACGCCGGATGCCTACTCCAGTTTCACAGTTCTTATATAGGTAAGGGCGGGGCCGCGGCCACCTTGTGACGTCCCTGACCCAGCATGCACCGGTCTGTGATGTCCCCTTCCCTATATAAGAACTATCAAACAGCGGGGTTAGCTCGCTAGTCCCCCCCCCCCTTTTCTGACCTGCCAGGCTGAATGTTTGGATAAGGGTCTGTCATGGATTTTGGGGGGGCCCCACGCGATTTTTCTTCATTTTTTTTTTTTTAATAGCCGGGTGCTGGAAATTGCAACCGCGAGTCAATTTAAATGTGACTTGACTAGTTTTTATTTTCTTTAGAAATGTAATTTTTTATACAGCATGCTACAGATGTGCCACTTTACAGGCAGACTAAGGGGACCCCCTGGCACTATATTTAAAGGAATTTTTCATTTTTATTGTTGCACTTTTTTTTTTTTTTTTTGAATCCAAAGGTTTTTATTGCTCACAAAAACAAACAATATTTTCAAACATGAAACACAGTACACGTTGTTCATATCTAGGATCCACCATCATATAATCCGTAGTTACATTTGTCAACATTTTCAGTGAACGTAGTTTCTGTACATAGTACTTTCTTATATATGCCATCACATTTATCACTGTCTGTGCCATATATCTACCCATTAGTGACTTTTCCGTACCACCTGCGCCCACACCCTTATTCCCAGGATTATTACAATATCTAACTGGGTCTATTACACAATTTGCACCTATACCCCCTGTAGCAGCCTCATTTGTACTAACTCAGTGGGGCTTATTCCTGGTGTGTCAAGCCAAGCATCCCACAGTTTGACAAATTTGCCAGGGTTCCCCCTATGCTGATATATATACTTTTCCATTATGAGTGTTCTACCCATGTGTTGTATCCATGCTTTAGTCTTTGGAGGTACAACTGATTTCCAGCTCATAAGGATTGTTTTCCTAGCCTGGAACAGAGTTCTGGCAAAGGCAATTCTCGTCACCTCCTCCTCAATCGCCCCCTCCAGAATCCCCAACGAGCAACTCATTGGGTCAAGAGGAACATTGGTCTGGAACACCTGATTCAGTGTAGCCAGAACCTCTGTCCAGTATCTGTGGAGCTTCGAGCAACTCCAGAGGAGGTGAATCAAATCCCCAGACGCTGCTCTGCACCTACTGCACATTGGGTCAGGTATTTTGCCCATTTTGTATAGCTTTACGGGTGTATAATGTACTCTCAGTAGAATATATAACTGGGACACCTTTTGTGCCACATTCAGTGAGCATGTGTTAACCGCCTGCAGGGCCTCTTCCCACAGTGCCTCTCCAATGGGCCCCAAATCTGCTTCTCACTGTGTCACTGCCTTTGTGGGGTATCCCTCCAGGACTGACAACAATAGCATGTTATAGCATTGGGAAATTACACCTTTGGTATCGGTCGTATCTTGCAGTATATGAAAGACTGGAGTGGAGGACTGATTCCAATCCACTGCATCCCCCTGAGCCTTAACGGCATGTTGTAGTTGCAGATAATAAAATAACATGTTGGATGGAAGGGCGTATTTAGGTTGTAATTCCTTAAAGGGCAGCACAGCCCCATTATGAAAGATATGTTTCAGATGAGTTATGCCCATGGGGCTCCACCTGGGCCCCTGTTGAATCTTAGCTAATTCTGCATATGTGTTGTTGTCCCATATCGGACTGTATGTTGTGAACCCTGTTACATTTTGTAGTTGTTTAGTTTTATTCCACACCTTTTGAAGGAGTGTGTACGTGGGCATAAGTTTGTTGGGTTTTTGGAATTGTTGAGCCTCCAGTCCCTCAGGTATAGATTCCGCCCCTGAGCCAAGTAACATAAGTCTTGCCGAAGAGCCCACCGGCAGGGGGACCATGGCCCCTATCAGGTGCTGCAGCTGTGCAGCCAGATAGTATATCCAAGGGTTGGGTAGGGCGAGCCCCCCCCCCCTTCGGGTATTGCAGCTGTTCCAATTTAATTCTAGGGGGTTTGGTGTGCCACAGCAACAACCTGAACAGGGAGTTGACCACTCTGAATATCTTCAGAGTGATAACTACCGGTGTATTGTGTAGCATGTAAAGGAACTGTGGCATCGGAATCATCTTGATTATATTTGTTTTTCCAGCCAGTGACATTTTAGGCTTTTTCCATATATTTATTTTATCTCTAAAATGAGTTAGCATGGGGTATATGTTCAACTTGCAGAATTCTGGGGGAAACGTGAATGCCTAGATATTTGAAGGTGGTCACTATAGGTACAGGGCAAGATGGCCCCCTGCCCGACCCGGGGGTACCGTCTATAAACATTAAAGCCAATTTGGCCATTTTTCAGGCCTTACCATAAATTGGTCCAAACTCCGTGATAAGGGACATTGTTTTAGTCAGTGAGTCATCTGCATCCTCCAGAAAGAGAAGCATGCCGTCGGCATAGAGCATGATTTTTTCGTGCATTTCACCATATCGGAATCCCTTTATCTGTGGACAGTTCCTCACCTGAGCCGCGAGGGGCACGATGGCCAGAGTAAAGAGCAGAGGGGACAAGGGGCATCCCTGCCTGGTCCCCCTGCCCAGTGCAAAGGTATGTGTTAGCCTGTCTGACATGCGTATGGCAGCCTGTGGTGTGTCATACAGGAGTCTCACCCATCTGATGAACCTGGGACCGAACCCAAACCTGGCCAGTACAGCCCACAGATACCGCCAGCCCACACTGTCAAATGCCTTATTGGTGTCTAGAGACAACAGTGCTCAGTGGCCGACAGAATCCGAGGGGGTCTGCATGTTCAGATATAGGGGTCTAATATTGGTCGCAGTGGATGTTCGCGGCATAAATCCTGCCTGATCAGAGTGGACAATAGATCTGATTATTTTATTTACCCTCATGGCCAGTACCTTGGCTAATATTTTAACATCGCTCTTCAGCAATGATATGGGCCTGTAAGAACTAGGATCTAACGGATCTTTGCCTGCTTTAAGTAATAATACTATATTGGCCCTCGTCATGGTAGTAGGTAATTTTCCTGATTTGAACGAGGAGTTGAAGAACTCAAGTAGTTTGGGTAGAATCACTTCTCCATATTGGTTGTAGACCTCCATGGGGATCCCATCATCCCCCTGGGCCTTGCCGGTAGGGAAGGAGGCTGCAGCTCCTCCAGTGTTAATGGTGTCTCCAACTCCATGGACACCTTGTGAGTCAGAGTTGGAAGAATCATCCCACCTATATAGCTTTGCAGCTCTTCATCTGTAAAATTATCACATGGACCGTACAATGTTACATAAAAGGATGCTAGTTCAGCTATTTGTTTAGGGCCATTCACCAATCGTCCCTGGGAGCTGCGTATCACTCCTATGGCAGGGGAGAATTGCTGAGATCTGGCGATTCTCGCCCACAGTCTGCCCGTTTTTCCCCCTCTTCATAGAATGCTTGTTTTGTAAAGAATCTTTTACGTTCCGAGGCGGAGGATATCACCCGGTCCAAGGAATCCTGGCCCGAGATCCACGCCTCCCCCACGGAATCTGACGGGTCTAAAACATATGCAAGCTCAAGTTGTCTTCTGGTCTTCAACCTGCAGCAATAGCGCCGATGAGTTACATTTGATGGTAGCAATTTCAGCTATAAACGTACCCCTCAGGCATGCCTTGAAGGTGTCCCATCTCAGCATCAAATTGCTATGCAAATGGTTATCTATAAAGTATTGTTCAATCTGTTTCACCACCCGCTCATGTGAAGTAAAGAGTTTTAGCCAGAAGGCTTTCAGCTTCCACGGTGCCCTGGGCAGAGTCGCCAGAGGACGGGTGACAAGGTGCGCGGCTAGCGGTGAATGGTCCGATACCCCCCTGGGGAGATACTCCACCCTGGTGATCATGGTCGGCAGTTGGGGAGACCCCACGCAAAGGTCAATGCGAGATAGTGATCCATGCGTTTTAGAGAAGCATGAGAACCGTTTGGTAGTTGGGTGTTTAGCCCTCCAGACATCTGTCCAGCCCACCTCCGACAGCAGCCGGCTCAAAATAGTGCCCCTGTTCCATTCTGGGATCCAGGTAGCCATTAAAGTCACCCATGATCAGCGTGGGAACATCAGGCTTATCGACCAGATAAGACAGGAGAAGCTGCAGTATCTCTCTAGAAAATGGGGGTGGTATGTACACAAAGGCAATTATCACAGTTAAGGTAAACAGTTTACAGTACAAAAATATGTATCTGCCCAGAGGATCTGTAATTACATCCAATTCCTGGTAGGCCAAGGATTTATGTACCAACACACTCTCCCCGCGCGAATATGCGGTGTGAGTGGAATGGTATACCTTGCCCACCCAGGAATATTGCAGAAAACTAATCGTGTCTTCCGTAAGGTGAGTCTCCTGGAGGCTCACTATAGCAGGATGAAACTTTTTCAAACATGCGCTTATAATGGTACGTTTCAATGGGTCATGAACGCCGCGGACGTTCCAGGCTACAATCGGAGTGGTAGCCATGCTGGTTGTGGTGTATTATTGCATCCAGGGCCTATATGCCCTGGCGCCCTGGACCTGAGAACCAGTAAATCAGCAGTCATGCCATGGATGCAAAGTTCTGGTACTTCGGTTGGACATAGCAACATATTGTGATGGCAAAAGCTAGGGAAAGTAAAGTTCAGAGCACAATGTGTTTGTGTGACCAGTAGTAAATAAAAGAACTGTCCTGAACTGGTCTGTCGGGTGCAATCAGCACACCCGCATGAGGCTAGGGTATTCTCCTGCTCTCCAACCTCACGCCAAGAGTCGTTCAGTAAACTCGTGCCAACAGGGCACCAAATAAACCGGCCCTCTTAACTGGGGTACAATGTAGATTCGTGAGTCCCCGTAGGCATGTCGTCCCCACCTCGACTCGGGTTTCATTTTGATCAATCAAATTCTTTCAAAGCTCTTGTCAAGCGCTAGCTTTTGGAAAAGTGAACATTATCCCGCCGTGTAAGTGGTGAGCAAAAAAAAAAATTATCAGCAGGTTACATACCGGCCCTGACGTTTTACGAGGCGGACATCAGTCTCCCCTGTCGGCTTCTCTGTGTCTCCTGAGGTCTTGTTCATTGCGGTTCAGCCATGCAGATGCATCGGAGGCCGATTCAAAGAAAGTAGATTGCCCCCTGGCAGTGATGCGCAGTTTAGCCGGATACAACATTGCATAGGTAACTTGTATTCTCTGCAGGCGTTTCTTAACCTCGGCGAACTTGGCCCTTTTGCGTTGTACCTCCGACGAAAAGTCAGGATAAAAGGAGATTTTAGTCCCGTTATATTGCACTGCACCTCTCTCTCTGGCCAGTCTAAGTATAATCTCTCTATCCTTATAGTTCAAAAGCCTGGCCAGCATGGATCTTGGTGGGGTGCCAGGGGGAAGGGGTCTTGGAGGAGTGCGGTGTGCCCGTTCCAAGGTGAACAGTGCGGTGAAGGCCTCTTTGCCAAATATGTCCTGGAGCCATGTTTCTGTGAATGCTGTGGGGTCCCAACCCTCAACTTTCTCTGGGAGCCCGACAATGTGGACATTATTCCGTCTGAGATGGTTCTCAATGTCATTGGTTTTAGCGTTGGCCTGTGCTGATTGTTGTAAAGCGGTTCTGGCATCTCTGGTGAGGGGGTGTAGCAAGTCCTCCACCTCACTAATCCTGCCCTCCACCGCTGTGGTCCTCTCCCTAATTTTCTGGAGATCTTGTCTCATAAGTGACACTGTTTCAGTGAGGCCCCCAAACTGCACCTTTAAGCCTTCTACTAATGCTGTGCAGCGCTGCACCGCGTGCAAAATTTCAGTTAATGTGGGCTGTTGTGTCTCTTCCTGCGTTGTCTCAAACAGGTCAGGAGTGGGTTCTGGGGAGCACTCTAATGGCAGTGTGTCATCTAGTGCAGGAACACCATTTTGTCTGTCAGGCCCATGTGCTGGTGACTGCAACTGTGGGGGAATAGAGCTGTGGGACTCCTGCATCTTCTGTGCATAGTATAGCATGTCTCTGGGCTGCTCTGTCCCCTGTTGTTTAGGAGGCTTGTGTGACTTACTGCCACCTCTTGTGCTCTGTCGGCGCCACGCGCTGTTCCCTGGGGCTGAGTAGTGCCGGCGCCATCTTGGCCCTCCATGGCCACCGCGGCCGCGGCATCCTTTACCCCCTTGTGGGTCATCATGAGCTCCTGTAAGTGTCAGTCGTCTCTCTCAGCGGCTGTCTGTAGGGACCAGGTGTGTCTCCGGGTGGGGTTCCGATGTGGATCTATGGCAGGATCAGGATCAACGGAGGATCAGTAGCGGGAGCTCCATGCAGTGCGACCGGTCACATGCCCGTCCAGGCCACGCCCCTATTGTTGCACTTTAACCATCATTAAAATCACTGCTTCTGTTTAAAAAAAAAAAAAATGCATTGATGCATGTCCCCCAGGGCAGTACCCAGACCCCCATACCCCTTTTAAGGCCAATTACTTGCATATAAGCCTTCAAAATGGGCACTTCCTATTTGGCTCCCATAGACCACAATGGGGTTCGCCATTCAGGTTAGAACTTTTACCCTGTTTGGGAGTTCAGCTGCAAACCGAATAGGATTGTGTTCAGTTCATCTCTTGTAAGGACTAGCAAGTTGCAATATATTACATTTTTTGTTTTGAGGTTTAGATATGCTTTAAAAAAAGAACTACCTTTTCAATTGACTTTTTAAAGTTGCCTTCTAAATCACATATTATATGCAACTTAATATTCAATGTGCATAATGTAATTACTTCTTGAACATACATTTGCTAATTTTTAGTATATACTTTAAATGCTTTGGGGTTGATTTACTAACACTGGGGAGTGCAAAATGTGGTGCAGCTCTGCATAAAAAACAATCAGCCTCCAGGTTTTCTTGTCAAAGCTTAACTGAGCAAGCTGACCTTAGAAGTGGATTGGCTACCATGCACAGCTGCACCAGATTTTGCACTCTCCAGTTTTAGTAAACCAACTCCCTAGTGTCTGACCTACCAAATACTGCATAGGCCCATTGTCATAAATCTGTAGTAATACTTTAATGCCCTGTCTGTCTGCTCACCTCTGGTCTGAGCATCAGCCTAAGGCCCTGCACTCTCACACCTGCATGGTTAAGTAATCTTCACTCAGCGTGGCTCCACCCTAGCCTCTACAGGATACACTATCTAACACCGTGCTGTCCAAGCCTGCGTGGATGATCAATATTGTGTGTTTGGATACCTATGTGATTCTTGCCATGCGCTCTACGTCTGATCATGTTTATCGACCTTGGCTTGTTCTCGACTGTCCCCGTCTGCTTCATATCCCGACCTTTGGTGCATTCTTTGACTATCCTTGCCTGCTTGTTGCCCCGACCTTTTGGCTTATCTCCTGACTATCCCTCGTTGTCCAGGTCTGCTGCTTCCTTTGTATCCTCCAGTAGCCTACCGTGAGCTGGGAGACCCAGGGGGCCTTGACCTGGAGCCAGTTGCAGCGAAGTCCATCCCCACCATCAGGGGCTCTGGTGAACACCTGCTGGCTCTTAGATTCCGCGCCCTGGGGAATTTCATGCTCTAGCTCCCAGTGTGATCCTTGTTGGACCTGCTTTTCCGAACCACCCAGGACTCCATCCGCAGCAGTCAGCCGTAGGGTCCACTACCTTAGCGGTGCACTCCTGACCCCAACGGGGTGCATCTGTCACCTGGCTTCAAGTGACCTGACAACCATCAAAGATCAGTCTTCAGTTTTAGTTTTTACTTTTATACAGTATATAAGAAAAGGAAAAAAAAAGGGGGAAAACCCAGTCTAACACAGACTATGCTTAAAAATGTTCCCTCCTGGCTACCTATCTTGCCTAACCTATGTAAAAAAGATGTGTATACTTACATATTTTAGTCTGCTCCTTTCATGTGATCCTGTGTCAGTGAGTGGCTGCTGCAGGGAAGAGAATGGCGGTGTCACCCATAGACTCCCATGTCCCATCCATTTTTGACACTCCCTCCTCTCACCTGCAGCCGCTGTACCATGTCACAGGAAGCCAGAGCTGCATGATCGCGTGACCCAACCAGACTAAAAATAGGTAGAAATACTTTTTTTAATTTTTTACACAGGTTAGGCCCCTTTCACACTGCCGCAACTTAAAAGTCGAACGATTTTGATGCATTTTTGACACAATTTCAGGAAATATCTGTATAAACTTGAGGTCTATGGACCTCAACTCGCATGAAAGTCGGACCAAAGTAGTACAGGGACTACTCTGAAGTCAGCACGACTTGAAGTCACACATATATGAATGGTTATCATTGGAAATCATGGGGAACGACTTGTCATGCAACTTTGCAGTCCCAAGTCACAGGACAAGTTGCATAAGTGTAAAAGGGGCCTTAGGCAGGATAGGTACCAGGGGGAGGCTTGAACATTTTTAAACATAGTTAATATTAGGCTGGAATAACAGCCCACACCTTTCATTCTTTTAGTATACAGTAGCCTTGGAACACTGCCACACAATCATGTTTTCCAAACAATGTTACACATTTATTAACAAAGCTTCAGTTAAAGTGGAGTTCCACCCAAAAATGGAACTTCCACTTTTTGGATTCCCCCCCCCCTCCGGTGTCACATTTGGCACCTTTCAGGGGGGAGGAGGGAGCAGATACCTGTCTAATACAGGTATTTGCTCCCACTTCCTGGCATAGCTCACTGCGGTGCTTGCAGTGACCTATGCCACTTCCGGCGCCTACCCCGTCCTCCCCCGCTGTATTCTGTGAGACACAGAGCACAGCAGGGACCCGAGAGGATGCGCAGCGCGACTTGCACATGCGCAGTAGGGAACCAGGAAGTGAAGCCGCACGGCTTCACTTTCTTATTCCCTTACCGAGGATGGCGGCGGCTTCGGGTCCTGACATCGCTGGCTCCCTGGACAGGTAAGTGTCCATATATTAAAAGTCAGCAGCTGCAGTATTTGTAGCTGCTGGCTTTTAATATTTTTTTTTCAGCGGACCTCCGCTTTCACATATTAGCTAAATTGGGCTGATTAATACTTGTTACATACAAAACAATTGATAAGTCTCTCTAGAATCATGAACACAATTATATTTTTTTTCTTTAGATGTATTCAATTCCTGCTAATGTAAATGTTTACTGTTCTCTAAGCTATTATATTGAAAATGTCTATATACCTTTAGGAGACAAGTTCTCAAAGGAAAAATTCAAGCCTCGTTTGGTCTACCTGGTCTAATAATTGTTAGAGTAAAATATTACTGTGGAAGGTTTGTGGTGTTCTTTTCATATACAGGGACTCCTCACTTAACGACCAGGTTCCGTTCAAACGACCAGGTCGTTAAAAGAATTGGTTGTTAAATGAGGAGTCACAAGAAATCAATATTTTAAGCATTCTTAACTACTGTACTGTACTGTAAAAAAAAAAAAGGCCTAAACACAAAACTCCAGCTCAATAATGTTGTTTTAATTTGCATAAGTACAGAACACAAAAATTCTGTACTGTACTGTACAATACAATGATGCATAGCGCGTCGTTCAGGTGGGGAGAGCTAGTCGTAAGTCCGAGCAGTCGTTAAACAGGTAAGTCGTTAAATGAGTAGTATCTGTATACAGTGTGCCATTTCTGCAGAAACTGGACCATTGCCAGTACCATATGATCAATAATTACACAAGAGTAATTTGTTTGAACATATCTGTGGTGAGAGGTTACAGCACGAGAAAAGTGAGATTTGGAGCCATGTGGACTAGACTAGTAAATGTACCTGTCATTTTAAAGTCTGTGGGTAAATGCAAGGTTAACCTTTTACCACAAGTAATCCCTTCCAGGACCCCTAACACTATGCATCTCAGAGCAGTCATATCTTACGAGCTAAATTATATAAAGTGAAAAAAACTAAACTTGAAGGGTAAAATGGGTAAAGTAAAGAACAATGATAAATCAGCTATCAGGAGGAGCCAGATGACACGCGGCTTGTGAATGTGTTTGAAAGTACAGCAAAGGTGAGGGGGGATCATGGCTTTTGTTTGCTTTCCTACAGCTTGTCTTTATCCTAGTGGCTGTGTGCTTGGGTGAACATATGTTTTCAGGTCAGGAAGTGGAGCAGAAAGTGCTCTTTGTTATTCTCTCTTTTGTGGATCTCTCTTGCCCTTGTTCATGGTTAGGTCGGAACTAAACACTAGTACACAGCAGACACTTACATTTTGAAGAGGTGACATGGAAACCCATGCATCGCTGAGAAATAACTATTGATGGAGGTGGCTTAGTTAATGTGTGCAACTCTGGTTCAAAGCACTTAATTAGTGACAGAGACACAATAGTTGTTTATGCTTAACATGTCTTAGCATTTAACTGCTGATGCGAGAAAAAAGGTCTAATTTTCCCTTGCTGAAAAGCATCCAAAATCAAGGATAAAATGTGATATAGAACTGTAATCAGAAACTGCTCATATATGTTTCTGAATCTCTTGGAAAAAAAAAAAAAAGACAACAATTTCTCAACATGCTCATATACTCCACATTTCTAGCAGTGACACAACCAATTTTGAGGTTTCTTAATGGCTGTTTGCTCATATACTACATGATCATCTCAAAAACTGGACTGTGGATCACTGGCCAAACCCGCCCCCCCCCCCCCCCCAAGAAAAAAACAGTGCATTGCCAACATGAGCCCTGCAAGTTATTACTCTTCAGAAACAATGGTGTGTGATAAACCAGTTACATAACTCTCCGTTCAAGCTAGGGCAATTTCAGATGCGACTTGTGTCACACAAATCGCGTGACAAAGGAAATCACAATGTTTTCAATGGTGCCTGTTCAGCATGGCATGAGTCTGGAAAAGGTTCCTGAACTACTTTGGTGCAATTCCAGCCCGATTTTGGCCTTATAGAATATGTAGACGACATCCAAGTTGCATTACATAATCACACTCAAAATCAGATCACAAACTGGATCGCAGATGTGTGTACCTAGCCTAAATGTAATTTTAAGACAAAAGAAAAACTATATCAGAAATAAAATGTAAACATGCAGTAGATACAACAAACAAGGCAGACACACATACAGAGTACAAGGCAAGGTAGACACTTAAAGGGCCAGTTCACACTGAGCTCGCACATTAATGAGGCACGCGCACCTGTGTAATTCCTGCTCATTACCATTCCGTGCGATTTAGCACCTGAAGGTGGAGAAAGTAGTGTGTGCACTACTTTAAAAAAAAAAAACATGCTGCACCGAATTGAAAAAAGGTACTGCAGTTTTGGTACCATGGTACCTGTACTGCATTTTCAATTTGCACTTAACATAAGGCCCCTTTCACACTGGGGCGGTAGGGGGCGTCGGCGGTAAAACAGCGCTATATTTAGCGCTGTTTTACCGCGGTATTCGGCCGCTAGCGGTGTGGTTTTAACCCCCCGCTGGCGGCCGAAAAAGTGTTAAAACCCCTCGTATAGCGCGGCTGTAGCCGCGGTATTACCACGGTATAGCCACGCTGTCCCATTGATTTCAATGGGCAGGAGCGGTTTAGGAGCGGGGAATACACAGCTCCTTCACCGCTCCAAAGAAGCGGCTGACAGGAGATTTTTTCTTCTCCTGCCAGCGCACCGCTTCAGTGTGAAAGCCCTCGGGCTTTCACACTGAACAAACAGCGGAGGCTGTTTTGGGGCGGTTTGCTGGCGCTATTTTTAGCGCAATAACGCCTGCAAACTGCCCCAGTGTGAAAGGGGTCTTACAGTGGCACCTGCAGCTTATCGAAAAAGCAGTGCAGTGTATGAAACATACACAAAATGCACCTTCCCAAACCGCATTCTGGTGTGAACAGGCCCAAAATGTATGGACAATCTAACAATACATTTCTCTTATTTGCTTTTTTATCTGTTAAGTATACAGTACCATCAAAAGTGTTTTTGTTATATCTTTTCAATAAGTGCAAAAAAATAGCTGTTCATCCAGCCCCAAATCTTGTGAGCTGATAACTTCCTGTACTTTCTGCCTCAAGACTGTTTATCAGTTAACAATGTTCCTTGCTATCTCGGTGGACTAACAAACACCTCCTCCTGTTATGGAGAAGAAAGGGAGGTGCTATGTAGTCCTAACACACTCCCTCTCCCTACCACATCTAAGGACTGGTGAGCTGCAATACTATCAATTTTTGAATTTTTTTTTGTTGGGTTTAGATATGCTTTAAGTCAAGATGTAGCAAACACATGCAATCAGTAACAGGGGACTTCTGTATCTCTGAAAGGCTGCCAATTTAAGGGCCATTCACACTAGGAACTGCATGCAATTTGTGTGTTTCTGTATGATTCATATGCAGTTCTGTGCATTGTGATTCCAGCCCATTCATTTTAAATGGGCTGAAATTGCAACGCAGCGCACAAAAAGTAGTGCATGCACTACCTTTGGAAATGCACCGCAACCAGATTGCATGGTATATTTGTACCATGTGATCCAGTACGCACAAATGAATTGCATTTGCAACCTGCGTTTGGGGTGTCATAACTTTGCACTGACACCTGCTGTAGATCGCAAGGGCTGTGCGTTTTGAATGTCGTGCAGGTAACTAGCATGGAACGTGGGTTTCTCACACAGCACAGGCGTGTATAAAAACATTTCAGCACTCAAGCAGCAATGCACCCAATGGTGTCACCGTAATGCTTCACCTGATGCAACTTTCCTCAGATTGGGGAATCTTCAACAAACTTTAAAAAATAATGCAAACGCCTAGTGCATTACCACCATTAAAATTTATTGAATACAAATCTGTTAGTGTACCTGCACATCAAAAGACAATTCCAGCCATGAGGCAAAGGCGTCTATCCAAACATGTTATGGCGGAAAGGCTAATGTGTTTCAGGGGTCACACCCCCTTCTTCAGATCTAAACTCTGAATCTACAGTGGTTCCACCATGAAAGATCAACAGTGGCACAAAATATAGCTAAAACCTGGCACACAGGCCTAGAAAATAGTGCAGCAGCTCCTCCCCTTTCCATTTCCAGAGAGACAGTAACCACAATGGGTGAGATCCACTTATATTATTACTTGATTTCTATGTTCAGTTAAATGTGTCACCTAGTATGGAATTGCAGTTTCAGTTTTACTTTAGACCTCTTTGCCCTTCTTGGCAACAGAGAGCTATAAACTTTAAATACACATATTTCCTGTTTTTTTGAACATGCATCTTTCTTCTTCATCGGTGGCAAAATGCCAAATATGGGTACTGGCCACAACAGGCATGCAGGAATACCACTCTTATTGAGAACCTGAGAAATGCACTGTGGACTTTTCGCCATCTATGGAAATATCATCCTAGCAATATTGTTTATTAAATATGTTGTTTGATATATATTTTGACTTGAATTACAACAATTCTCAGGCAGTTCATTTTGTATTTGTACTCTGAGGGTTACTATTGGGAGTATACCACACATGCTTGAGATTCTAGACACACTACTCAATGAGAGATAAGCGATACAACTGCCATGCATGTGCAGTATCAACCCTCTACAGGCAGCAATCCAAACAAACAACCTCGACGCCAACCCATATGCATCACATTACAACACAAACATGCTTAAGCATTATTTGTTGCAAATAATTTTGTTGTTATTTGTTTACAGTCACTCCCTAACCTCCATGCTGTGTCTCTTTCTCCCCCTGTCTGTACCTACTCTCCTCTTCCCCCTGGAAAACCCAAAGACAGATTTTCCCAGATTAAATCACAAAATCTGCCCAAACATCATGGCATTGCACAACATAATTTTTCGTGTTAGAGGCTTTAACATACCCACCAGATATTTTCTGAAATAAAGGGCTATTTAGGAAAAATTATTGTGTTCCAATGAACCCACCTGGTATTGTCAACCAAAGCGAACTTTACTTTTGAGCACTTGGTTGGACAGAGGCACACCTTTGACTTTGAAAGCACTAGTGTCTGACCTGGAAGGGCAATACCATTTTATTAAAGGGTCACTGTTTAACACAGAATGCACATTATCTACATATACTGTCCCAGTAAGTAAAACTCTTAGGATATAAAGAAGGCAAATTCATACATCAAGGGACTTTTACTTTAACCCCAACTCAGACACATCTTCCCAATCCTCATGATTCCTTAAAGTGGATGTAAACCCACTGTCATTGTTTCTAAATAAATAACATAGGGCATATCTAGAAGGATATACATGCCTCCAGCATGTATCCTTACCTGTATCTAATTCACCCCTTTAGCTTAGTGGAGCCCTGCAATATTCCTGAATCTGTGGACGGATCTGCTGTCTGGCACTCAGTGGGTGGAGTCGTGAAGTCAGAGGACTCCTCCGCCCACCACTACACTCCCCTGGCCAGCCAGGGTTGCAAGGACTAGCTTCGGGCCAGGGGAGACTAAAGTGCATGTACAGGAGTGGCAGAGCGTGTTCTGTGAAGAAGCAGAGCGTGCTCATGGCCCCATGTCCCTCCTGCGCATGTGCACATAGTCCGCAGTCTACATTGGACGATTAAACAGAGCTACAGCCAATCCTGGGAGAGCTGGAGAAGAGAGGAGAGGGGGGGGGAATTACACATAATGCCTCTCTAAGGCTCGTGCATGAGATATGTAAATCACCTGTCACTAACAGCATGGGGGGGGGGGGAATTGACTGCTATTTCTCTGTCTGTCCACTTTTATCTCACTGAAAAAAGATAAGAGGATAAGAGGACTGCTCAGAGCTGGATTAACTCTTTTTGGCAAGACTGGGCACAGATGACATGAAATCCTATACTGTACAAGTTACAAGCCTTAATTGAAAAAAAAAAAAAAATCGGGTTTACATCCACTTTAACTTACAGTATGTTTTTTTTTTTTTTTTTTTTTTAAATTCTGTTTATTGTTTTTTTGCAAAAATATATCATACAACATTTGGATGTGTCAATCGGACACCGTCCACACTGGCCAACATGGCCCAATCCATCTCAACTAACTAACATAGTCCAACTATCTAACACAAAAGCCCCTCCCTCCCCCCATCTAACCCTCCTCCCCAACCTTGAGTCAACTTACAGTATGTTTGATGGCTATCAAAAGGTGTTTATATCAAACACAGCTAATACAGAGTACAATACCTCGGGACAAAAGATTTAATCTATTACTCACAGATACATCCCTCATACTAGAGCGGGGGTCTCCAAACTTTATAAACAAAGGGCCAGTTTACTGTCCTTCAGACTTTAGGGGGGCGAACTGTGGACAGTGGGAGCAGATAATGGCTCAGGCTTGGAGGTCAGCGGGTGTGAAAAAAGTACATAGCACCCCTGCGGTTAGGTGGAAGAGGAATAGTGCCCCATTGTTGGTGTCATTGGGAAGAATAGTTCCCCATTGTTGGTGTCAAATGGAAGAATATTGCCCCATCTTTGGTGTCAGAGTAAGAATTTATGTTCCATCATTGGTGTTAGTGGGAAGAATAATACCCCATTGTTCATGTCAGAGGGAGGAAAAGTGTCCCAAGGGCTGGATAAAGGCAAGCAAAGGGCCACATCCGGCCCGCTGCCATAGTTTGAAGACCACTGTACTAGAGGGTAAAATTATAATATGGTTAATCATCAATTCTTGGAATTCTTAGCTTCTTCTGACATAAAACCAAACATCACATCATTATGCAACAATCCAAGCCAGCCTCAACCTCTCTGGACTTCCACGGTGATAACCTTCCTGAAAAGTGAATAATTCCCTTTTACATGATAATAGTGTTAAATGCCTATGTTTAGACATCACTATCTTCTCCGAACACAACATGACAGCTGACTTTCCTTCCAGCACCACTATGGGAGCCTCAAAGCACATGTTAGAGGGAAACTGATTTCATTAGGAACTGAATGGAAACAAGATCACATATTTCAAATACATACTCTTTGATTGTGTCTTGTGTCTTTTTTCAACCTCACCTACTCTTCCTCTATGCACTACAACAAATACATAAACTCACAGCTAATCAACAAACTTTTTAAAGTCCTCATTCACAAACCCAAAGCATTCCAAACCACACTAGACCAGGAATACAAAACATGCATTCAAATTGGGGGCGATATGCTACTATGAACTGGGCAACAAACCCAGAAAATCTTTGGGGAGAGCACTGCAGGCCAAAAAAGTGTCTCTGAGGCTGCATTTACACCTGAGCGTTTTGTTTTCAGGCAGAAAGCCACACATTTTTTACTGTATTTTTGCAAAAGGTCACCAATGTAAAAAGCAGGAAAACGCCTGTAATCTGCCCAAAAAGATAAGCTCATGTACCCTTTTGAGCTTCAGGCATTTTGCTTTAGGCTACAAAATGCTCAGATGTGAATAGGGGCCCTTTACATGAATGAGATTTTGCTTGGGCGTTTTTCGGGGGTTTTACAAGCGTTTTATGAGCTTAAAACGCTCAGGTGTGATAGCAGCCTGATATAGAATTAATTTAGGATGATACTGGCTCTTTGACTCACACCACCAGAAATATAGACAAAGTGTCCTATGCCTTTTACCAAAATCGATACCATGTCAGATACGGTGACACACTGAAAGTAAAATTAACAAATATGTGTAAATATTTAATGACAGCAGACCTGCTCACTCTCCCCAAATAGGTTCTAAATTTCCTGTAAAATAACTCAAGAAGCAATGGCAATAGCTTCTCCTTATTATAGTATAAAACGTTTCAGGAACAGCAACTACCTCACTTCTGCACCTACCTCGGATCTATTGTAATGCACCCACAAACAGGAGGAGAAAGAAGGCATAGGCAGACAGCTCAGTGCTCAGACTAGCCCAGTGCCTGGCGTTCGCATGTCTTCCCGGGAACCGACCCTGCAATCCCCTATTATTGTGACAGGCAGGCGGGAAGAGGTGCCGGCTGCCTATCACAATTACACTCCTCACAGCCAACGGAGTCTAGGCTCCTCCTCCACACTGACAGTACATCCACAACAGGGGGAGGAGCCTAGGAGGAGGGACATCCATGTGGAGAAAGCCACGTTGTTCTAAGGTCTGTAAATGTGGGGAGGGGAGGGATATCATACACTATATAGTCACAATGGGCAGATATACACAGGGGGGGGGTTAAATTAGGGGGATTACACAAGGGGGTTACATTAGGGGGATTACACATGGGGGTCACATCAGGGGGATTACACAGGAGGGATTACATTGGAAGGTCTGCCCAGTTTCTACTGCTCTGTTTCTGCTGTCACTCCGCAGCGTCAGGACAGAGCATTACAGCAGGCTAGGGGGGAGAGCTATGCTAATGTGCTAGCCTGCTCAGTGTCCGGGGGGGGGGGTGACACCATATTTTACCGCACCAGGTGACACCAACCCTAGTGACACCACTGATCTTTATCACACCTGGCACCCCACTGCCACCTTGCTAACATCCAACCTCCTATCATCTTCATCGCACCTGGTGCCCCACTGCCACCTTGCTAACACCCTACCTCCTTATCTTCATCACACCTAGTGCCCCACTGTCACCTTGCTAATACCCTACCTCCTGTCATCCTCATCTTCATCACACCCATCACTCCACTGCCACCTTGCTAATACCCTACCTCCTGTCATATATATATATACACACACACACAATGCTGTGAAAAAGTATTTGCCCCCATTCTGATTTTTTTTTTTTTTTTCATATTTGTCACAAAGATAACCTGAGTAAATACAAAATGCAGTTTTTATATGATGGTTTCATTTATTAAGGCAAAAAAGCTGTCCAAACCTGCCTGGCTTTATGTGAACATGTAATTGCCCCCTAAACTTAATAACTGGTTGTGCCACCCTTGGCAGCCACAGCTGCAATCAAGTGTTTGCAATAACTGGCAATGAGTCTTTTACATTCCTGTGGAACAATGTTGGCCCACTCTTCTAATTCAGCAACATTGGAGGGTTTTCCAGCATAAACGGCCTGTGTAGTGGTAATGATACAGAATCTCAATTGGATTTAAGTCAGGGCTTTGACTAGGCCACTCGAAACCCAGAATTTTGCTTTGTTTGAACCATTTGGAGATGGACTTGCTGTTGTGTTTCAGATCATTGTCCTGCTGCATAACCCAAGTGCACTTGAGCTTGAGGTCACAAACTGATGGCCGGACATTCTTGTTTAGAATTTTCTGGTAGAGCTCAGAATTCATCGTTCCATCAATTATGGTAAGTTGTGCGAAGAAGCCCCAGACCATCACGCTACCACCACCATGTCTGACTGTTGGTATGATGTTCTTGTTATGAAATTCTGTATTCGTTTTATGCCAGATCTAACAGAAAGCACACCTTCCAAAAAGTGAAATTTTTGTCTCATCAGTCCACAGAATATTTGCCTAAAAGTCTTGGGGATAATCAAGATGTATTTTGGTAAATATGAGATGAGCTTTTGTGTTCTTTTTGGTCAGCAGTGGCTTTGGCCCCTTGGAACTCTCCCATGGATGCCATTTTTGCCCAATCTCTTTCTTATTGTTGAATCATGAACACTGATCTTACCTCAGGCAAGTGAGGCCTGCAGTTCTTTAGATGTTGTTCTGGGTTATTTTATGACCTCCTGGATGAGTCATCGTCATGTTCTTGGAGTAATTTTTGTAGGAAGGTTCACCACTGTCCCAAGTTACCTCCATTTGTGGATAATGGCTCTCCCCGTGGTTCACTGGTGTCCCAAAACCTTAGAAATGGCTTTGAAACCCTTCCTAGACCCATACATGTCCATTACTTTGTTTTTAATCTGTTCTTGAATTATTTTAGATTGTGGCATGATGTGTGGCTTTTTGTGATCTGTTAGCGTGCTTCACTTTGCCAGACAGTTTCTATTTATGTGATTTCTTGATTCAACAAGTCTGGCAGTAATCAGGCCTGGGTGTGGCAAGTGAAATTTAACTCAGCTTTCCAAAAAATTGTGGTTAATCACAATTCATTTATGGTTCAGCATGGGAGGGGGCAATTACTTTTTCACATAGGGCCAGGCAGGTTTAAACAGCTTTTTACCCTTAATAAATGAAATCATTTAAAAAATGCATCTTGGATTTACTCAGGTTATCTTTGTGTAATGTTCAAATTTGGTTGATGATCTGAATCATTTAAGTGTGAGAAATATGCAAATAAAAAAAATCAGGAAGGGGACAAATACTTTTTCACAGCACTGTATATACAGTATCTCACAAAAGTGAGTACACCCCTCACATTTTTGTAAATCTTTTATTATATATTTTCATGTGACAACATTGAAGAAATGACACATTGCTACAATGTAAAGTAGTGAGTGTACAGCTTGTATAACAGTGTACATTTTCTGTCCCCTCAAAATAACTTAACACACAGCCATTAATGTCTAAACCGCTGGTAACAAAAGTGAGTACACCCCTAAGTGAAAATGTCCAAATTGGGCCCAATTAGCCATTTCCCCTCCTCTGTGTCATGTGACTCATTAGCGTTGCAAGGTCTCCGGTGTGAATGGGGAGGAAGCAGGTGTGTTAAATTTGGTGTTATCATTCTCACTCTCTCATACTGGTCAGTGGAAGTTCAACATGGCACCTCATGGCAAAGAACTCTCAAGGATCTGAAAAAAATAATTGTTGCTCTACATAAAGATGGCCTAGGCTATAAGAAGATTGCTAAGACCCTGAAACTGAGCTGCAGCACAATAGCCAAGACCATTTGTATGCTAATGTCTGTAATCTTGGCACAGGTACACTTTAAATACACCAGATGGCAGCTGGGTATACAGTATATCACTGTAGTAAATTATATTGTGGATTTTTAATAAAACAAATACAGATTCTTTAATTTCTCAGATCACCCAGGCCATAGATCCAGATAAATAAAAATGAAACATTATGTATCTATCTACACACACAGACACACAATACAGCTAAAAATAAATATAAACTAAAACAAAGAAAAAAAAATCTTTGTAAACTAAGTTGATCTTTATTAATATAGATAACTGTAGGCTGGAAGCAATCAATACTATTGTTGTTTTTATTTTTATTATTAATGTACAGTGCTCCATATTGTGTTGGTTCCTTACAAAGGATAATAAAAAAAATAACATTACTATTAATCATTAAAGACCAATCTACTCTGAATGCATTGACTAGTTTTGGGTGGGTGGGGCAGGGTTCTACCACCCTATGGGTTTTCATTGCTGCTTGCGGACCCTGGCTGGATAAGTTACTACTACCCAAGGCAAGGCTGACAGCTGAGCCCCTGTTATCACCAGCTTCATTGACTTCTTTGGTTTATTCCTATAGAGAATCCAGTAATGGCTGCAGGGCGAAGCAATATTGTGTCATTCCACCCTTTAGTAAATTCTCAATAGAAATACATGGAAACAAGCTAGTCACACAGCTTGATATTCTGTTGATAGCTCAGTCTGTCATGGCAGACAATCCCTCTCTGCTGAGGTCCTGGTCTGCACTGGAGGCTTGTTGAAGAATGAAATCTTGTAACTGTAACCACATAATAGAAATCTTTTTTTGTGAGTAGTTGCTATTTGAAAAAAAAAAAAATGCCATGTTTAGGTATGAGGTTACAGATATCACAGATGGTAGGGTCAACTGGCTATATACATATTAAAATGAAATAAACTAAAGTATCTTTGCCTTACAAAAAAGGGCTGAGAGTGATTTAGGGAGGAAACTTTTGGGGGATGAAAGTGAATTTTGGCGGGCTGAACTGAACCAAACACACCAAGGGACAGTTGAATGAAGCATTTATATGTTCCTCTTTTGTGTCTTAGTCACAATAAGATATGTGGGCCTGTTAAAGCTGTTAGCTTGGGCTGCTGCACATTGTGTATGAGTGCACATTAAGGAAAACAAAAGAAGTGCATTTGCATTGTAACCATGTGCAGGGGTTAAGCATGTGACCTTTGAGAGTGCCATACTTGTGTTGCAGGGAAAAGTTCTTGACAATATAAACAAGAATATCTTCTGTTCCAAGAGTTCAGACAATTAAAAACAATGCTAAGTCCTTGTTGAACAGCTGTTGGAGGTTCCTCCTGACCTTGTTCTATGGGGAAGTTGAAACATATCTGGTTTCATAACATTTTCAAGAAAATATTTCTTTCAGCAGTTTATGAGCCTGTTTATGCCCTGGAACTTGGCAAATTGCTGTTTGAAATTATTGTAAAAGAAATATGATGGTGAGTTGTCTAAAAATATCCTTCAGACATCAACACTTCACAACGTAAGTTTTACATTTATGCAAAGGTAATGTAAATAATGGTATCTATGTTTCCTGACACTCTCTCTTTCTCTCTATATATATATATGGACAAATTATAAATATATATATATATAGAGAGATATCTCTCTCTCTCTCTCTCTCTATATATATCTCTATCTATCTATCTACACACACACACACACACACACACACACCCATATATATATTATATACAGTATCTCCCAAACGTACAATCCTCACATTTTTATAAATATTTTATTATATCTTTTCATGTGACAACACTGAAGAAATAAAAGGAGATAAAAAATCTCTCCTGCGCTCAGGTGTCTAGTTCCTCAATGTGTGGTAGAACGAATACGTTCAGTGGTTTCTGCCATCTTGCAGCCCTCCTCAGAATAATGGGTATTCACAGGCTAAAGAAAAAAGAAAGAAGGAGGGCACACCGACCTAGTGCATTACCACTGGTAAAATTTATTAAAGTGTAAAACAGCAAAGTATATACTCACAAACGAGCATGAATGACAGGCATTTAACAATGCTACAGATGAGCAGTGCTGAATATCGACAAACCCCCCCCCCCGTTTCCCCCCCCTTTCTCCCTCTTCCTCTGTCTTCTCCCCTTCCCCCCGTCTCCCTTTTCTCCCCCCCCCTTCTCTCCCCCCCCCTCTTTCCTCTCCCCTTATTCCCTCCCTGCTTTCCCCATTCTTCCTCTTTCCGTGCCTCCTTTTTTGTTATCTTTCTTCTTCTCTCTTCCCCCCCCCCCCCTTTTCCTTTCCCTTCCCCTCCCCTTTCTTCTCTTCCCATCTTTCTCCTTTTCACTTTCCCTTTGTCCTTCTGTCTTCCACTCTCATCTCCCTCTCCACACACCTTGGTGGTCCCTGTTCATTACCTAGCTCCTTATGTACAATCATTCACTCATTCCTATTTCATCACTTATTTTTTCTTAATAGTAATTCCCAAGTGCCCCCTTGCCCGCCCCCGGGGGAACGCCCCTAGTGGGCGTCTCACAGTGTCGTTCCAGCCCCTTGTGGGCCAAAGGTGGTGAGTGCAATACCATAAATTACCTTCTCCAATGTCAATGATGTATATACCTGTTTACAAATTTATAGTTTATTCATTACATTGTTGTTGATTGATTCTTTTGTCATTCTGTAGAAAATGTACTAGACGCCTCCCGAAGAAGCGGCTTGACCGCGAAACTGTAGAGGTTACGTCCAGAAAGTACTAAACAACTTGCCTTTATTCACCTGTATAGGCACTATTATCAATTTTGAGTCAACATTGCTGTAACATTATTTGTTTGTGTTCTTTCACCATTGTATCCTTGTACAGATTATTTTAATGTCTTATTCTTTAATAAACTAAAAGATTTTATATAATATGGTTTATATCCCTTTGGTACCGCAATAGTCCTAAGATTCCTAGAAAAAGGTAGGACTGAATTGGAGAGGTCCTATTGGCTTTCTTTCCCCTTTTTCAACCGACATTGTTCCATATAGAGTAAGGATGATGGTACCTACTAACTATTAAATATCCTGATAAATTAATTGGGTGGCATACTTTTGATAATTACACCCCGGGTGGATAACACACCCTGATCCTCGGATCAAATTTTCCCCTGCCTTGGCCACCATTTTACCTCTCTTGGTTTATTTGCTTTAAAGCCTTAAATTGATTAACATTTGCTGTTGAGTAGCCAAGTTTTGACTCTTTGACTATACCCCCTTCGCTTTGGGTCGGGGCCTCGTCCTGGCTTCTGCAATAATATTTAGGAAATGGATGTCTTGGGCACCGCATGGGGGGACTTTATGTCCACCATACAAGCAGGCTGTCTAGCCAATTAACAATTAGAGGATGAAACTAAAACATTCTAGACAGAATGTTTAATCTCTTAAAGAAAAAAAAATTGCATTTATACTGGCATATTCAATATTTTGAATCATACATCACTGAAAAGGTCTGTCCCTTGGGACTCCGAATTCAGATGTTCCCAACAATTAAAGACCCCTCCCCGGACTTCAGGAAGTCATGGGAGGACATCCTCACCAACTGCAGCATAGAGCTTATGCAAAAACTCACTTCCCAATATCGAACTGACATGACGATCTTGGACGGTGAAATAGATAGACTACTTAACCAATTCCCTACTATAAAAGACTCGGCCCCCTTCACAAATAAGTGGAAGGAAGTACGAGACAAATTGGAAAACCTTAACAAGGATATCATTACCAAAAAGCAAAGGAAATTTTTCCAGGACAAACTTGCATTTTCAGAAGGGTATGCGTACAAGTGGTCTGGCAAACCACAATTTAGAAAAAATAGAAGCCTTAACCGTAAACCTCATACTCCGTTAGCAACAGACTGTACGGAATCTGACTCATCAATATCTTCCTTATCCTCACAGGTCACAACTCTATCCACTACCTCACGAGCACCCAGCACTCCCCGGAAAAGGTCCCTTACAGATGATAATTCAACTACCAAACACCCTAAAAAAGGAAAACAACACGGTAAAGCACTGAAAACACCACAAACACCTAGGCTAGGTGGACAGACCCCCCAAGAGGGATCTCTCCAACCTACCCTTCACAACATCATACCTAAACTTTTACAACCTAACATTCAGACACTTTTATCACAACCCGGTTTTTTAGTACAGGCAACTCCAGAACCCACCAGACAGGGCAATCTGGACACGTTTGTGCAAAAGACCCCGGTTCCAAGCACGTCACACAATTAGTCACACAAGAAGATGGGGGCAACCCCCACTCTCTCAACATTATCAATTTAACACCCTATCAACTATCCTCGGAGGAGGAACAAGTTCTCCAATTGGGATTGGGCTTTTGCCCTTCGGAGTCAATAGACATCTATGAGACAATTAAAGATCTCTATTTATTTGCTCGAAAATTAACCTTCAACTATATATTTGACCAGGATCGCAAACGTGTGAACCTGGAAAAAGAATTGGCAGAAAGAACAAAAAACTTTACTATAGCCGAATCTAGAGCATTGCGGGATCTCATGTTACTCTTCGATGAGGGAGAAGTTGAATGCCCTGAATGGCTCTCCTGATTCTTACCCCTCTAATAAAAGTGACACCACCACCTCCTCACGATACTTGAATTCCAAATCCAGTCTAAAGGCGAAATCCAAAGCATTCCCTGATCTAATGACATGCCCATCTGTATGGGTCTTTTTACACGAATGTATTTTGTCCCTAAAGAAAGAGCAATGGTTACCACTACCTTCTAATTTGACTCAACAACAGTCTAGGGCAATTAGTAAACTTAAAAAAAATGCCGATCTTATCATTAGGCAATCGGATAAAGGTGGCAACTTGGTGCTGATGACTCATCATCAGTACCAAACGATGTGTCTTAAGATTCTCTCTAACTCCAATTGGTACTCTCCCATTGATAGTACATTTATTCAGAAAACCATTGATGAATTTAGGGCCCTCATCGGGGGGGCCTTCCTTGAGGGCCTCATCAATGAGGATATCTATAAATTCATCAATGTTCAAAATACCGCGAACCCCAATGTTTTAAGCGTTACCGAAAACTCACAAGAATCTCTCTGCATCCCCAGGCCGACCTATAGTCTCGGGCAAAGGGTCACTAACAGAGAATGCGAGCAAACTGGTTGACACCTTTTTAATACCCCATGTACTGAGACTACCATCTTACATTTGTGACAACACGGATCTTCTCAAACAAATCGAGGGAGTCCAGGTCCCTCCGGACGCCCTCCTCGTGGCTGTTGATGTAGAGGCTTTGTACTCAAGCATCCCCCACGAGCAGGGCGTCCGGATGGCTGGCTCCTTCCTCATGGAACAGGATCACAATACCTGGCCCACTAACATGTTTATCCTCAAACTCTTAGAATTCATTCTCACCAAAAATTACTTTTTGTTTATGGACCAGATTTACCTTCAAACTCAAGGCATTGCAATGGGCACATCTTGTGCCCCTTCTTACGCAAATTTATTCTTGGGTGGCTGGGAACGATCCATATCTAGTGATGAACTAATGGAACCTTTTCTGGATAATATCCTGGGCTGGTACAGATTTATTGACGACCTGCTGGTCATTTGGATAGGTACAGAGCAGCTCTTAAAAACATTTATCAATAGACTGAATACCAACCAATTCAATCTTCATTTCACCTTTACGTACCATACCCAGAACATCTCGTTTCTAGATGTACAGGTTATCAAAAACTCCACGGGGCAATTAATTACAGATTTATACCGGAAGCCTTCGGCAGGCAACACGCTGCTGCATGCGTCCAGCTCCCATCCCCGTCCTCTGATTCGCAGTATCCCTTATGCTCAGTATCTGAGACTAAGAAGGAACTGCACAGAGGATGGGGATTTTTACAGACAAGCCAATGCTCTACGCATACGCCTCTTGGCCAGAGGCTATAGTCGTACCACACTAAGGAAAGCCTTTAATAAGGCTTCAGCCTTGAACCGACATTCATTATTGTTCGGCCCCACACGCCCTAAAAAACCTTACATGACTAAAATCATCACTAAATTTTCCACCCATCACCCCCAATTACGGAATATACTATCAAATCATTGGCACATCTTGACTGACCATCACACGCTTAAAAAATACATTAAATCTACCCCTGACTTAGTCTTTAGAAGGGCCACTTCCCTGCGGGACAGGCTCACTCACAGCCACTATCGAATCCCCTCATCTGGCCCAAGAGAACCCAGAGGCACCTTTAAATGTGGCAATTGTCCACATTGCCCTTGGATTCAAGAAGGACAACAAATTATACTTCCAAATGGGGAGGTGTTTTTTCCTAGGCACTCAGCCCATTGCGGCACACGAGGTGTTATCTACCTCATGACTTGCGCATGCAGCGCTTTCTATGTAAGTAAAACTATCAGAGAGCTGCGGCAGAGACTGGGGGACCATTTATATGCCTCTACTAATGGCAAGCTCACCACGGTGGGCCGCCATATTGGCATCCACCAGCGCTTCAATCCTGACTACATCAGATTTTCTGTATTAGAAGTAGTCCCGGAGGACCCCAGAGGGGGCGACTGGGACCGCCAAATTTTGAAACGAGAATCGCTCTGGATTGAGCGACTTAATGCCTTGACCCCACCGGGTATCAATGAGGCACACACTTACAAATACTTCCTTGAATAATTCTCGAAAAACTTCTAGATGTTCCCGCCGGTCTCTGCTACAGCTCTCTTTCCCTTGTTGCCCATTTTATTTCTATGCTTAATCGTTGATATTATCTTGCATATAATCTACCTCCATTTCCTGTAAACTGCAGTGGCCGGGCAATTGCCCATGACCATATGCGAATGAATGTTTTATAATTTGTAATTTTTCTGTTTTTTTGTTGTACATTCTGCTTATGATTATTGTATAATTGTTTGGCATACAATCAGCATTTTATTCAGGCACATAAGTGGTAATCACTGTTAGGCCGACTAAATGTTATTGTCTTTTTCCCCTTTGTCTGACATAATGATCGCACAACTTCATCGGTGAGTATACAGGCTCCCGAGTGCATCTTTGTCAGCTACTTATGAATTTGTATACATTACCAATGTTTATTTATACATTTGCACCCGCCCTCCTTTGTTTTGAATGACGTGAGGAGTTAATTCTCCCCCTACAGCGGGCTTGCGTCTCCCCGGCAAGGGGAGGGGCCCTCGTCAGCCCTGCCTTTGCTTCTCCTGAGTGACGCCGTCAGCATCACTAACGATGGAGCTACAGAAAAATACGAATGGCGCCCATGGGACTTTAAATGAGGTGTAAATGGTGATCAGAGGGTAAACAGATGTAAAGGTACAAGTATTTTATTTGAAAACAACAGTATAATCCATAATAGGACATGAGCATGGGTGAACAGGTTCATAAAACAGCAACATTGCATAGTAATCCTAAAACATAGCCATAATATAATAGTAATACATGTAATACAGGTATGCATAGTACATCTCTAACCCGACGCGTTTCGCGAGCTTTCCTCGCTTCATCAGGGGCTGATGTGCATAACTGCTGTCTGTATGCATAGGGTGTCCCGCAGAACAGAGAGAGGAAGAGGGGTACAGAGTGAAGAAATAAAAGAGAAAGGAAAGAAAAAAGGGGGAGAAGAAAAGGAGAAAACAGGGGGAAGTGAGGTGAAAGGTGGCCCTGCATGGGTTCTGTGTCAGTAGCCTTGGTCTCATTAGTAAGTATGGGATGATCGGTTCTGGCTTCTTGCTTTTAACCAATCATAACCGATACTCTAATTACTTTTATCTGTTTTTACAGACAGCAGTTATGCACATCAGCCCCTGATGAAGCGAGGAAAGCTCGCGAAACGCGTCGGGTTAGAGATGTACTATGCATACCTGTATTACATGTATTACTATTATATTATGGCTATGTTTTAGGATTACTATGCAATGTTGCTGTTTTATGAACCTGTTCACCCATGCTCATGTCCTATTATGGATTATACTGTTGTTTTCAAATAAAATACTTGTACCTTTACATCTGTTTACCCTCTGATCACCATTTACACCTCATTTAAAGTCCCATGGGCGCCATTCGTATTTTTCTGTTTCTGTTATTAGGGATGGAGGTGGTTTATGTTAGGGGTCAGCTCCCAGACATTTTCTTTCTAACGATGGAGCTACGCGCCTGCGCTGGTTTCTTCCTCGTGCATGCCCAGTAGTGGGGAGCCGGACCCGGAAACTGCGGCAGCTGATTGGTCGAGCGCCGCCGAACTTCCGGGTAGGGGGCACGTAAAGGCAGCAGACGCACCCGTCTGCATTTGAGGCACACATCCAGTTGACTAGCGACCTCCTTACAAGCCGGTAAGTTAACCTAATACTTGGAGGGACTATACCATTATGATGATGGTTCCCAGTAAACCCCCCCCTCCCTTTTTTTATCAAACCTATGGAGCTAATGTCTGCACCCTATTTACTGCTGAAGGCATGTTTTCAGCAGTATGATATTAATACCATGATACTTATTTATCCCTTAAGGCCTCCTGTAATGGCACAAGTGCCTGATCTAAGTGGTTGCTGTCTTTCCATCACTGAGTCTGGATGTGGGTAGCCATCAATTGTTTTACAACTTTTATATTACAGCAATGGTGGGTATATCGCTATAGACCCCCTCTGTCTGTTTTATATTTATCATGACCCTCAGCTAGGTGGTTGGGTTTTTTTCTCCTCCTTTTCTTCTTTATTTTTTCCCTTCTTTTCTCTATTTTGCTTCCTGTCTGTCTTCTCCTCCTTTCCCTCCCCCCCCCCCATTTCCCCCCCCTTTCTCCCTTCCCCTCCCCTTCCCTTTCTTCTCTTCCCATCTTTCTCCTTCTGTCTTCCACTCTCATCTCCCTCTCCACACACCTTGGTGGTCCCTGTTCATTACCTAGCTCCTTATGTACAATCATTCACTCATTCCTATTTCATCACTTATTTTTTCTTAATAGTAATTCCCAAGTGCCCCCCTTGCCCGCCCCCCGGGGAAAGCCCCTAGTGGGTGTCTCACAGTGTCGTTCCAGCCCCTTGTGGGCCAAAGGTGGTGAGTGCAATACCATAAATTACCTTCTCCAATGTCAATGATGTATATACCTGTTTACAAATTTATAGTTTATTCATTACATTGTTGTTGATTGATTCTTTTGTCATTCTGTAGAAAATGTACTAGACGCCTCCCAAGGAAGCGTTGTTGTTGATTGATTCTTTTGTCATTCTGTAGAAAATGTACTAGACGCCTCCCAAGGAAGCGGGGTAGTATTCCAACATGATAACAACCTCAAACACACCTCCAAGACGACCAATGCTTTGCTAAAGAAGCTGAGGGTAAAGGTGATGGACTGGCCAAGCATGTCTCCTATTGAGCATCTGTGGGGCATCCTCAAATGGAAGGTGGAGGAGTGCAAGGTCTCTAACATCCACCAGCTCCGTGATGTTGTCATGGAGGAGTGGAAGAGGACTCCAGTGGCAACCTGTGAAGCTCTGGTTAACACCATGCCCAAGAGGGTTAAGGCAGTGCTGGAAAATAATGGTGGCCACACAAAATATTGACACTTTGGGCCCAATTTGGACATCTTAAATTAGGGGTGTACTAACTTATGTTGCCAGCGGTTTAGACATTAATGGCTGTGTTGAGTTATTTTGAGGGCTATATATATATATATATATACATACATATATATATATATATATATATATATATATATATATATATATATATATATATATATATATATATATATATATATATATATATATACACACACACACATACATACATATATATATACACACACACACACACACACACATATGCCAAAAAGGAAAAAGGGGATTGCCACAGTATATAAATAATTTTATTGATTTAAAACAAATTATTTACTTGCTGCAATCCCCTTTTGGAGTTTCTACTACATACCATGCTTGAAGGGCAGGGCTCTGGTTGCTGGCATTAACTATATTATAAGCAGGTGCCACACAGGGTCTCTGTCTTACCAAAAATAACAAACTCACCAAATTGTTGAATAATAAGAAATTCATATATTTTTTTGGTGTGAAGATATATTTTAAAAAAGTGTTCTTGATTACTATGCTCCCTTAGTGAGAACTGTGTGGCCATGTTTTTGGGTAGGTGATAACAAATTTCACCAGGAGCTGGCCTTGCAGGTGAAATCTAAAATCGTGGCCCTTCTCGCTAAAGCTCACCACACACATTACAATCTGATTGTACAATTTCCTTGAGATCTACAAACTATGTAGTGCAAGGGCCTGCCTGATTATATGGTCAGATTGTAACATGTATGGTGACCCCAGGAAATGTGAGCTGCATGTGCAAGAAACCAGCAAACTGGGGATTTCACTTTCTCCCTCTTCTGGAACTCTCGGTCTTATAAAAAAAAAAAAATACACCTGAGTTTAAAACATTACAAAGGGTGACAATCTGTAACATGATACATATTGAGATATAATAAATGGTATTTAGGTCAGCACATGCAAAATCATTCAATACAACTGCAACGTAAACTGCATGTTCTGTATATGGGCACAAACAGTGCAGTTTAGGTACCATAAATAGAAATTGAAATATTTTTTAACATTTCTCTTTCTTATCTAATTCCATATTTATTCATGTGTTTAATTCAAATATTATTTCAGGCCAATAGAACATACAAAAATCTAGATGCATTCATGTAAGGTTCAATACAAAACTTGTGATGGCAAAGAAAACATATATACAATATTAACCCAAAATAAATAGCATAACATATAGTTACATAGTTACATAGTAGGTGAGGTTGAAAAAAGACAAGTTCATCAAGTCCAACCTATGTGTGTGATTATGTGTCAGTATTGCATTGTATATCCCTGTATGTTGTGGTCATTCAGGTGCTTATCTAATAGTTTCTTGAAGCTATCAATGCTCCCCGCTGAGACCACCAGCTGTGGAAGGGAATTCCACATCCTTGCAGCTCTTACAGTAAAGAACCCTCTACGTAGTTTAAGGTTAAACCTCTTTTCTTCTAATTTTAATGAGTGGCCACGAGTCTTGTTAAACTCTCTTCTGCGAAAAAGTTTTATCCCTATTGTGGGGTCACCAGTCCGGTATTTGTAAATTGAAATCATATCCCCTCTTGAGCGTCTCTTCTCCAGAGAGAATAAGTTCAGTGCTCGCAACCTTTCCTCATAACAAAGATCCTCCAGACCCTTTATTAGCTTTGTTGCCCTTCTTTGTACTCGCTCCATTTCCAGTACATCCTTCCGGAGGACTGGTGCCCAACATATATTAATAAAAAATATAGGTGGGTGCTCTAGAGGAGGAAGTCAACTAAGTATACAAAAACATCCTATCCAAGCATTTTCTGAGGTGTGCACTAAACCTCTTCATGGCAACAATCTCTGTACACCTGTTTCTTCACACATCCCGTTATTTCCTATTGCCCACTTACTGTTACTTTAGAACATTGATGGCCAATCTTTTCAGTACACGGGCCATATTGTATATTTTACATATGTTTACAGGCCAAAAAAAATAGGTTCCATATTTCACATCAGAAGCCCCCCTCCCAAATCACATAAGAGTCCTCCTTTCACATCTGACCCTCCCACTTTCCATCAGAGTTCCCCTTTCACATCATATCTCTTTTTTCAAATCAGAAGTTCCCATCACAGCGGACTCCCCCCTGTGACATTAGATGCCCCCTTTCACATCAGAGGCCCTCCATCATATCAGAAGCCCCATCATCACATCAGAGACCATCTTTTACATCAGAAGCCCCCATCACAATAGAGTTTCTAAGGAGGGATTGCATTACTTATAATCCAGTTTACAGTGACTTATTGTGAGGAGAGCTTCCAAATATCAGCAATGTAGACCATTAATTATAGATAATACCTAGTTATAGCTGTAGGCCTCTTGCTCACCGCTGCCTAAAAATGCAGGCTTTCTTTTAAAGATCTAAATGCAGCCCATTATATTTAATGTGCTTGTACGCACAAAAAAGTCTGCATTACTGGTCAGTATTTTGCTTAAAGGGGTTGTAAACCTTCATATTTTTTGACCGTAATGCATCCTATGCATTAAGGTCAAAAAACACCTGGCAGTGACCAGCCCCCAGCCCCCCCGTTTTATTTACCTGAGCCCTAGAACGTGACCCGACGGGGACGCGCTTTCTCTCTGCCCGGGGTTCTCAGCTCTTGATTGGATAGATTGATAGCAGTGCAGCCATTGGCTCCCGCTGCTGTCAATCAAATCCAATGACGCGGGTGTCGGGGGCGGGGCTGAGTCCAGCATTCGGCGGCTATGGGCACCGAATGCTGGACTCGGGAGCGTGCCTGCAAGGTAAATCCCCGAGAGAGTGCTTCTCCTAGGGGGTTATCTGATGTGGGGACGAGCCGCGAGAGCCACCGGGGGACCCTAGAAGACCAGGTTCGGGGCCACTCTGTGTAAAACTAGCTGCACAGTGGAGGTAAGTATGATATGTTTGTTATTTAAAAAAAAAACAAAAAAAAAAAAAAACGAACCCTTACAATCGCTTTAAGTAAACGCGTAACATAGTAATTTGAAGATGTTAAAATTGCATTCTAGGAGCTAGAATTTCTTTACTCGCGTACAGTATGTGCGTACGTACACATATATGTATGCAAATACCCAGGCACGGATAGTGATGTTTGAACAAGTTTGTGCAAGTACCCTTAGTCTTTTAGGGCGGGGTTCACACCGTAGCACGGAGCCATTCACAACAGGGGTCCAATGCGTCCTCATTCACCATTTCAGGTTAGATTTTAGGCCAAATTCTTGGCTGTATTCGGACCTGGATTGGACCAGAAGACGCACAGGATTCCTGTGCAATTCCTACCAGAGCTGCTCCGGTGATGTGTGAACAGCTCCTTAGAGAGCCAGTCACAATCTCCTGACATGCAAATTGGATGCGGGGAAATCCGCATCCAATTCGCAATAGTGTGAACCCAGTCCTAATGCCTTATACACACTGGGCACATTTTTTTTTTTTTTTTTTAAGAAAGGGAGGAGCTGTTAGTGTATGGGTACAGACGGATAACTGATGATCACTCAAGAATGAGTAACCAACAAAAAAAGTTGTTCACTAGTTCAAATAATGATACACAAAACCTTGTTTATATAGAAATTGCATTAGCAAAAAAAGATTACATCTTCTTGTTTAAGGGTTCTTATGGTGAATCATGGATTTTTTATTCTAAATACATGTATGCTTGTCTGTATTTGCTGTGTGTAAATAATATCAGTCAATGCATTTTAAATAACTATTTATTGAGTAGTGCAGGTTTTGCAAGACATCCTTTTTTAATGAATTCTAGTTACACCATTTTTCTTGCATTATGAATTTAGGACAGAAGTGCAAGTTGATCTCTTCCACTATTTTTCAAACTTTCATGGAAAAGTTACGGCTTTCAAATACTGACAGTTACAAAACAGATTACAGCAGTTTAGTTTAGTCAGAACAATGAAAGCTATTTTTATTGCTTCATCTGGTTGCTGTATTAAGAATACACAATGCTGTGGGTAGAATAGCAGTTTTGGGGCCCTCTTTCCACAGGATCTTCAGACACCTGTACTGCTAACATGTTCCCTGACTGCAAACTTCTACCCTCTGTAATGATCACTTTTAACCCGACTATAAGTTATCTCCAGTTCTATATCCTGACATCCCCCTTAAATACCCTCATTTTGGATTGCTACGGTCTATCTTTTTTTAATCAAGACTGTGTCGTGTACAGTTTGAACTGCTTAAATCAATTAATTCATGAAGTGCTATGCTGAGGGAAGGGCCTCCTTACATTTTTGGTCAATGGAAGAAAGATCCCCTTACATTGACAGTCAGTGGGAGAGGGTCCCCTTACATTTGTGATCAGTACTAGAAGAGTTTCCTTACATTGTGGTCAGTGGGAGAATGGTCCCAAAGCATTTTTGTTCAGGACAAGCAGGGACTTTCATTGGTGTTTAGGGCAAAAAAGGAACCCCTTACACTGGTGATCAATGGTAAACATGTTCCGCTTATATTTGTGGTCAGTGATAAGAAAGCCTACCTTTCATTGGTGGTCAGTGGGACAAGGGTCCCCTTATGTTAGTGGTCAGTGGGAAGAATGCCTCATTATATTGAGGGTCAATGAGAGAAGGCCCCCCCTTACACATGTGGTCAGTAGGAAATGGGCCCTTTATAGGAACAGCCAGTGAGAGACATGGGTGGTCAGTGGGGGAAAATAAACCCATTACATTAGTAGTCAGTGGGAGAATTATCTTCTTACATGGATTATCAGTTGGAGAATGGCCCTCATAACAATCCATTCAAGCAAACATATGTTTTACCCCTGCCACACACAAACATACACATTAATTTATTCTGCTTGGATAGCAAAAACTATGCACCATGATTGTAAGACAGGCCACAAACAGTGCAAATTTCTTTCCTGCAACCTGCAATTTGCACAATTCCCCCATCAACACAGACTGACAGGGAAATCCCTCCTGCCCAGACATTGTCATTCTCAAGGCAGGGGAAGCCGAGAAGCCAGCTATTATTGCTAGCAGCTGCTAGAGATAATCGCAAGTAAACTTGGTAGGCTGGTTGTACCCAAGTTCATCAATCGATGAATTTGGTACATTTAGCCTGCCCATACACAGAATCAACAGGAACCGGACAAGATTCGTACTGTCTATGGCTGGTTTAAGGGTGATCTTTAATTGTCAGTAGGTAAGTGGTCTAAAAAATGTACCACTAACAGGTTTCCAGCAGTTTGCAGTTATTTCCACTTCATACTTTCCCCAAAGCGGTGAATGCTTAAAGCAGAACTTCAGTCATTTTTTCATCTTTCCATCTATTAAATCCTCTGCCCTTGTTGTTTTAACTTTGGATAGTAAAACATTTCTTTTCTGCCAGTAAATACCACTTCCTGTTTCTTGTCTGGTAAAAAGGGCTAGTCTTATGACATCATGCACAGCTCTCTCTCACCTCTCACTCTCGTGAGAGTTTGCCAGGGAGGGAGGGGGATGAGTCATAAGAGGGCCAATGAGAGCTGCAGAGTTGGGCGTGTGCCTCTGTGTATCTGTGTAAATCCAGGAAGTAAACAGGCAGCAGCTTCAGCTGCTCACAGTTAAAATAGACGCAGGCACACTCAGTGGAGGGAGATTTCTGCAGCATATTTGGCAAATACAGAATCACAGTATATATGAATTAATATGCAAAGTGGTTGGAGGGAAGCTTCAGAATGGCAACAATGGTTTTATTGCAATCTATGTGAGCAGACTGCAGTTCCTCTTTAAGTTGCAGCTAAACATGCTGATTTGACTAATTCCAAAAAAAAAAGCTCAAGTTAAAACTGTTCAAAAAATGTTTTTATTAAATCCCTAGTCAAAAATACTAATATTGTTTTGGTAGTGTTTTCATTTACATTCTGCACACCAGGACATGCACATTCAAGGCATAGCTCTGGTGATAACCTTCACAGCTGGCACGCACAGTGTCAGCTCTTAACCACAGACCTCAAATGGCTGGTGTCATAGCTGGTCACCTGTGCAGCACTATGGCAACTGCATGTCTAAAAAAGATGGCACTGCCCATGACTGACAAAATGAAAGGAACGTTTAGTTCCACTTTCAAGTATTGTTTGATAGGCACTGAATATGTATGTGTATCTTCAGAGAATGGGAACTTTAGCACTGCAGGTAGTATAACAACATTAGATAAAAAGGAACAATCAAATGTAGGTATCAGTGCACGTGGCAATTATTTGAAGAGAAAGTCAAGCTTAATCACCTTTTCACAACAATCTTTCCTTGCATGTGAAGCTGCCAGCTTTCAAGATTGCATCAGTCAGATCACCAATGCCTGGGATAGAAGGTGCATTTGTTCAAAGGTCATACTGACTGTCTGGAAGAATAAGTAGGTGCTCTTTTCCATCAGTGTACAGCCAGCTTAATAGAGAGCTAACATAGAGAAATATGTCTATTATTGTCTGTTTAATTCAGCACCATAGTAAACTATGAATTCTGTTAACTTGACATTATTTGATCTGTTAATAGGTCATAAATACATACCTTTGTATAACTTTTTTGATGTTTAATCTATGTTTTCAATCTCAGACATACCACATTGTTATTCCTAGGGGGGTCTTATTATAAACCAGATTCATTCCTTGAGTTTTAGAACAACACACATTCCTTTTCTATAAGAAATGTATTTCCTGTGCCCTTTTCCAGCAAGAAAACTTTAATTTGAGCACAAGGGAAGTCAAAAGGTACGTAAGCAGCCAGAACAAGAAAGAATTAGTTTGTCTTTGCCACATGGGTTTTTCATAAATAGGCCCCAAATGAAGGGTCGGCAGCAGTGTGCTTTGTGAAAGTGATACTTCCTATAGCAGTGCATGGGAAGTGCCATATAAACAGGACAAAAGGAAAAAGGCATGACCAGCGGGATCTTATAATAAATACCACTGTGAAAGTCCTGCTCATCAGAACACAAGATTAAAAACATGTTTTAATACTTACAGTCATAGGTCTTTGATGTGCAAAAAGTGGCCGCCTAGATTTTAGGATTTTAGCCAAGAAGCACTTTCCCCAGGGAGAAGGGGAAAGATCATGTTTCGATTTGCCTCTGTGTAAGTTTAATTTATTTTGTAGCATGCATCTTTTTTGGAGATCTGCATTAAATATTTAAAAGTTACAGTAAAAGATAAAAAGAAAGAAAGATTGTAAGTTCTAATAACACATCAAGCTGTCCATACATAAGGGTTTCTGTACATTCTAGACTACAAGACCTTTTTATGCTTTCCTAATAAGCTGATGGGCACATTAACGGTCAATGCATTTTGGGCTTTATTTCCATCAGCCTTAGAATATGGAGTCATCTTACCTCTACTAAGAACAGAACAAAAGAAACCAGATGGAATGACATATCTATTTAATTTGTTTTAGAAACAGTGTTATTCTGCAAAAAGGGTTGTGTTGGTAACCAAAAAGGTGAGAGACAGTGAAATTTTTAAATCCCAACCAACTCCCAACATTTTATTTCTCCTCGAGAGAGATTATTAGTCCCTATATCCTTATCTTGGAATAATAAGTGCTGTTCCACAGTTGCCTTTATTAATTCTGGTGCTGGTGGAGTATTTCTCGATGCAGCGCTGGTCTTCAGATTCTGATTGTTCCTAATGATCCACCGCTCTGTGTGACAACTCTTAGCGGAGACCCTCTTGGGGATAGACTCATCACTCTCAAACCCAAGCCTCTTTCCGTCCTGTTGGGTGCACTGCATTTTGAAGTATTATCGTTTAATATCATTCCGTCTCCTAGGTATCCTGTAATTATCGGCTCCCCTTAGTTACGTAAACACAATCTGTCTATTGACTGGTCCTCTGGTCAAATTTCTGCCTGGAGAACATCCTGCTATGTCAACTGTCTCCAAAAGTTAGTACGTAATGATGTGTCCATTCATATGCTGACTACTGCCCCTGAACTACCTGAGGCCTATGCCGATTTTTATGATGTGTTTTCTGAAAAGGAAGCAGAGGTGCTCCCTTCCCACCGCCCTAATGACTGCACTATAGATTTGCTTCCTGGGGCTCCCTTACCCAAGGGGAGAACCTATCCGCTCAGCCTCACGGAGACTAAGGCGATGGAAGAGTACATAGAAGACAGTCTAAGGAAGGGTTTCATTCGCTCTTCCACCCCTCCCGTTGGGGCTGGGTTCTTTTTTGTGGAGAAGAAAGATGGAGGGCTTAGGCCCTGCGTTGACTACAGGGCTCTTAACAGAATTACTGTAAAAAATTGATACCCTCTTCCTTTAATTACTGAGATGTTTGACTGTGTTCAAGGATCTAAGATCTTTACCAAGCTGGACCTCCGTTCTGCCTATAATCTCATTAGAATCAAAGCAGCAGACAAATGGAAAACCGCTTTCAATAATTGTAGAGGGCATTATGAATGTTGCGTGATGCCATCTGGCCTTTGCAATGCCACCGCTCTATTCCAGGAGTTCGTAAACGACATTTGCAGAGACCTTCTCGACACTTTTGTCGTCGTATACTTGAATGACATACTCATTCAGTCTAAGGATATACAGCATCATCGTTGCTATGTACGCACTGTTCTTCAACGTTTAAGGGATCACAGGTTGTATGCCAAACTTTCCAAGTGCTCCTTCGTTCTAACTGAAATACCCTTCCTGGGTTACATAATTTTGTCTGAAGGATTCCAGATGGATTCCAAGAAGCTTGATGCCATCTTATTATGTCCCAGACCTAACACTTTAAAGCAAGCGTTTTATTGGGTTCTGTAATTATTATCTGAAGTTTATCAAGAATGTTTCCAAGATTCTAGCTCCCATCACTGCTCTCACTAGGAAAGGGACCAACTGCTCTGTGTGGCCTCTGGAAGCTCTGGAGGAGTTCAATCATGTAAAGTCTGCCTTCTGCTCTGCTCCTGTACTCCGCCATCCTCAGCCTTCAATTTTTCTTGGAGGTTAATGCCTCCGAAGTAGGCGCTGGAGCTGTGTTATCTCAACGAGAACCTACTTCCAACAAACTTCATCCGGTTGCCTTCTTCTCCAAAAAATTCTCAGTCACAGAACAGAACTACGACATAGGGAATAGAGAGCTTTTGGCTTTCAAGCTAGCATTCTCCGAATGGAGACACGTTTTAGAAGGTATGGAAATTCCGGTTGTGGTTGAGACTGACCAGAAGAACCTGATCTACCTGGAGAAAGCTCAAAGACTGAATTCCAGACAAGCCCACAGGGCACTTTTTTTCTCCCGGTTCAACTTTGTAATAACATACATTCCTGGCACCAAGAACACCAAGGCCGACGCCCTGTCTCAGCAATTCCCTTGTGAGAATCTGCAAATATCTCTTGATCATATTCTCCCTCCTGAATGAATTATTGCACAACTGGATACTACTCTACAAAGGAACTTGTTGGCTGCACAGTCTCGGGCACCTTCTAATCTCTCAGTTCTGCCCAATACTTTGTTCCCCTAGAATTATGGTAAGAAGTGTTGCAATGGGCCCATGGCCAGACGGTATCTGGACACCCTGGTATCAGGCCTAAAGTCCCTGGTTTGGTGGCCTACTCAAAAAAGGATGTTATAGCCTTTGTTAGAGCCTGTTCAGTTTTGTGCGGCCATCAAAATGCATCATTCTGTTCCTCAAGGTTTACTACAACCGTTACCTGTTCCTCGTGCTCCCTGGACTCATATTAGCATGGACTTTATTGTGGACTTACTCTCCTCCAGTGGGAATACCGTCATTTGGGTTGTAGTTGACCAATTTTCTAAGTTAGCCCACTTCATTCCCATACCCGCATTACCTTCTGCCCCCAGCTTGGCCCTATCCTTCCTTGAAAATGTCATCCATTTACACGGCATTCCTGTCGATATAGTTAGCGACAGAGGCCCTCAGTTCATTTCCTCGTTTTGGAGGGCTGTTTGCAAACATCTGGGAATCAAGAATTCCCTCTCTTCAGGATACCACCCCCAATCTAATAGCCAAATTGAAAGGGTCAATCAAGATTTGGAGATCTACCTACGGGCCTTTATCAATGCTGAACATGACAACTGGTGCAAGATGTTACCTCTAGCTGAATTGGCGCACAATTCACAATGGCACTCTTCCCCAAGATGTTCCCCTTTCCAAGCTGCCTTTGGGTATCAATCCAGGGTTCTTCCCTGCAGCAGCCAACATGGTGTCTAGATTAACGAAGCACTGAAGGAACATAAGAAAGGTTCTGCTGCAGTCTGTACACCGATACAAGGGGTTTGTGGACCGTCACAGAAAACCTGCCCCCCCCGCTTTCATTTTAATCAGCTGGTATGGTTATCCACCAGGAACTTTAAGCTGCAGCAACCCTCTTCCAAATTAGGTCCTAGATTTATAGGACTTTTTCACATGCTTCAGCAAGTCAATCCGGTGGCTTATAAACTTCGCTTGTCCCCTCACCTTCGTATCCCCAATACATTTCATGTATCCTTGCTTAAATCCTTTGTTAAGAATAGATTCTCTCTACCCTCTAGACGTCCTTCTCCAGTCTCTGTGGATGACCATCAAGAGTATGAAGTTATTCTGGATTCCCGACGTTGGGGTAGACAATTACAATATCTATTGGACTGCAAGGGCTACTCCATTGCAAAGAGGACTTGGGTGCCCGCTCATGATGTTCATGCCCCACGGCTGTTCAAGTCCTTCTACGATAGGCACTCATCCAAACCCAAATAGGATGGGGGGGATCTTTGTGTGGGGTGTACTGTCACACCGTGTCTGGGATTTGATCCTGTGTTCGCAGACAGGTTCCTATTGCCTGAACCACCAGGGAACTTGCTTTTTGGTAGAATCTCCGTTTGGTTCTACTCCGTGAGTTTGGATGTTAGCTCCACCCTGGGACCCGCTGTTGGTAGTCACCTGATCAGTGACCCTATAAATCCTCACTTCCCCTTCCTGTCCTTGCCAGTTTGGTGGATGCTATTTGTTTCTGGTTGCCGACTTTGCTTGTTCCTGACTCTGATTCTTGGATTACCCCTTGGATTTACACTGATCTCATTGCCGACCCTGCCTGTTTCCGACACTGCATTCAGGTTGACTCCTGTGTACTTCTGCCTTGGTCCGCTGTCTTGAATTGTCCTTTCACCCACCGGGTTCCTGTCTTCGGCCTCTACTAACCGTGAGTTATTTATTGGTGGTTCCCTGTTAGGCTGTTTCCACCATCTATTGCAGTGCCTTTATTCTGGCTGCAGGATCTCAACTGTCTCTCCACCTGATACTGGGATTACAAGACTACCGGTCAGGAAAATGGAGAGGCGGTTGGAATTTCCTGACAGACCTGACAGTTACCACTAGCCAGTGGAAATATATATATAATGACATCACTTGAGATTGATGGTAACCCACTAACCCCGAGACAGTCATGTACAATAATATGGAGTTGACCATCTTGGTCCCCATGCACCAATGAATCATTTGTGAGGTCTGGTACTGATGCTGATTGACAAGACACAGCTCACATTCAGCTTTCCAATTTATTTCAAAGGAGTTTAATAAGGTTGAGGTCAGGGCTGTGCAGGGCACTCAAGTTCCTCCATGCCAAACTGGTCAGACCATGTTTTTATGGACCTGGTTTGTGCACAATTATAATGGAACAAAAAGGAAAGGTCTTCCCCAAACTGATGCTACAAGCTTGGAAATACATAAATGTCTAAATTGTATTTTTTAATGCTGCAGGTTTAACAGTACCCTTCTCTAGAAATATGTGAACACAATAATTCAGAGAGATGTCCACAAACCGTTGGTCATATAGCGGTTGATTTACTAAAACTGGATAGTGCAAAATCTGGTGCAACTCTTTTGTCAAAGCTTAATTGAGCAAGCTGGAGTTAAAAGCTGATTGGCTACCATGCACAGCTTCACCACATTTTGCACTCTTCAGGTTAAGTAAATCAACCCTCGCTAATTACCGTATTTATCGGCGTATAACACGCACTTTTTTTCCCCTTAAAATCAGGGGAAAATCGTGGGTGCGTGTTATACGCCGATCCCCAGCCGATTGTGAGCCTTTTGGCGGCTTTCGGCCGCACTCGGCGGCTTTCGGCCATTCTCAGCGGCTTTCGGCGGCTCTCGCAGTCCCACGAGAGCCGCTGAGAATGGCCGAGAGCGGCCGAAAGCCGCCGAGAATGGCCGAGAGCCGCCAAGAACGGCGGCGCCATTTTTAAACGGCAGTAGTCTGCAAATGACACAGGAGCAAGGCTGCAGATGGACACTGACAAGGCTGCAATGATGGACAAGGCTACAGATGGACACTGACAAGGCTGCAGATGGACACTGACAAGGCTACACTGACAAGGCTGCAGATGGACACTGACAAGGCTGCATTGATGGGCATTTAAATGTAAGTTTTTTCCCTTAAACTTCCCTCCTAAAAGTTTTTTTCCCTTAAAATTCCCTCATAAACTTGGGGTGTGTGTTATACGCTGGCGCGTGTTATACGCCGATAAATACGGTATCTTTCAGCAAAAATGCAGGACTGCTGTGTAGGTTTGCTTTGTGCCATCATTTTAATATTTACATCCTTTTAACATACATATTTGCTACTCTTTGGCTAAAAGCTCTTTATCCATAAATCTCACAGCACTATTTTGAGTCTGCACTTGTTGGGACCTAGCGAAATAACTGGATAACCTCTAGTCAAAAATATTACTGGCCATAAAATCTGCTTTAAGCCACAATGGCATGGGCAGTTTTTTTTTCCCTTCACTTATAAATCTCTACAGCTTTTAGACAACATTTTCACTTCAGACACAGTTCTTTGTATGTAACTTAAAAACCTAGCAGTAGTCAGTGATCCACAGTAAACGGTGAAGCAATGTTTCTATACATATAAAGTAAAAGTTCCTAAGGCCACATACACACGGTCTGATTGTTGGTAGACTGAGTGTCTGATTTTTGTCAAAAGGGCGTTGCAGGATTTTGTCTAGCATATTAACTATCCGCAAATTGTTGCTTGACAAACACAAATGTAGTGACACACTATGAGAGCATAAAGAGGAAGTTCATTTCTCAAGCGCCACCTTTTGGGCCCCTTCTACTAAATTTTGTGTTAGTAGAAGTTTGGTGAGCGTTGCTTTGCGATTTTCAGATCGTACAAAACAAATGCCTTTTAAAATACGCTTGGCATAACTACATCAGTATCACCAGCAAAGCAGCTTCATTATTATCACATTAAAGAAGATGATAATTTTGACATTTCATCAATTGCCGCGTCACGAATGTTAATTCTAGATTACGAACAGCAGTTAACAAAACCAAACTCTTCCCAGTCGTTCCTTGATTCCGAGCACGCATGTTTGTACTTTCAACTTTTGTGTGACGATTTCTGTATTGACCAACCGAAAATCAGACGCTGAGTTCACATCAGACAAAAGTTTTATAGCCTGCACATCCAGCTTTTGTCTGATGTACTTGATGTGATCTATTTTGTCTGTTCGCACAGCCAACATTTGTCCGATGAAAACCTAAAAAGTTTGTCCAATGGAGCGTACACACGGTCAGATGTTGCCTTAAAACAGCTAATTTGCATGTTTGTTGTCAATAAGTCTGAATGTGTGTATGGGCCTTAAGACATACTCCCTTTAGTCAATGAACAACACTGCCTGCTTGATTTCCTTTGATAGCTGAATTTTATTCATTGCAAGTGACAAAATGTATGTGTCTTTTTCAGCTGTATTATTTCTGCTGCAAAGCTTCAACAATTAGTTTTCAAACATACATTTTCAACAGCTTTTTTTTAAAGAACTTTGAGTTTCCACTGTTCTAGCTTTTTCATGTATTGTTTTTAAAACAAAACAAATCTTTTAAGTTTTTAAATTTTATTTGCTCCTACAGTGCCTTGAAAAAGTACTCATACTCCTTGAAATTTTCCACATTTTGTCTTGGTGCAACCAAAAAAAAAATGTAAATGTATTTTATTGGCATTTTATGTGATAGACCAACACAACATAGCATATAATTCTGAAGTGTAAGGAAAATGATGGAAAATGGTTTTAAATTTTTTTACAAATAAATATCTGAAAAGTGTGGCGTGCATTTGTATTCAGCCCCCTTTACTCTGAATACCCTCTTTACTCACTTAACTAGTAAATAGAGTCCACGTGTGTGTAATTTAATCTCAGTATAAATACAGCTGTTCCGCGAAGCCCTCAGAGGTTTGTTAGAGAACCTTCGTAAACAAATAGCATCATGAAGGCCAAGGAACACACCAGACAGGTCAGGGATAAAGTTGTGGAGTTTAAAGCAGGGCTAGCTTATAAATAAAAAAAAAAGTCCAAGCTTTGAACATCTCACAGAGCACTGTTCAACCATCATCCGAAAATGGAAAGCGTATGGCACAACTGAAAATGGAAAAAGTATGACACAACTGACCGAGACATAGTCATCCACCTAAACTGACAGGCCAGGCATGGAGAGCATTACTCAAAGAAGCAGCCAAGAGGCCCATGGTAACTCTGTAAGAACTGCAGAGATCCACAGCTCAGGTGGGAGAATCTGTCCACAGGACAACTTTTAGGTGTGCACACCACAAATCTGGCCTTTATGGAAGAGTGGCAAGAAGAAAGCCATCGTTAAAAGAAACACGACAAGAGAAGTCCCATTTGCAGTTTGCGAGAAGCCATGTGGGGGACACAGCATACATGTGAAAGAAGGTGCTCTGGTCAGATGAGATCAAAATTGATTTTTTTGGCCTAAAAGCAAAACGCTATTCGTGGTGGAAAACTAACACTGCACATCACCCTGAACACACCATCCCCACTGTGAAACATGGTGGTGGCAGCATCATGTTGTGGGGATGCTTTTCTTCAGCAGGGACAGGGAAGCTGGTCAGAGTTGATGGGAAGATGGATGGAACCAAATAAAGGGCAATATTAGAAGAAAACCTCTTAGAGTCTCCAAAAGACTTGAGACTGAGGCAGAGGTTCAACACCCAGTAGGACAACAACCCTAAACATACTGCCAGAGCTACAATGGAATGGTTTAAATAAAAAAATATTCATGTGTTAGAATGGCCCAGTCAAAGTCCAGACCTAAATCCAATTGAGAATATGTGGCAAGACTTGAAAATTGCTGTTCACAGATGCTCTCCATCTAATCTGACAGAGCTTGAGCTATTTTGAAAAGAAGAATGGGAAAACATTTCTCTCTCTGGATGTGCAAAGCTGGTATAGACATCCCCAAAAAGACTTGCAGCTGTAATTGCAACAAAAGGTGGTTCTACAAAATATTAAATCGGGGGGGGATGGGGTCAAAATACAAATGCATGCCACACTTTTCAATTATTCATTTGCACTGAATTCCAATAATCCGACACCAGCCTTAGTTTAGGTTTTCAAACTGGGAGCGGCTGCATTGTCTAAACTAGTGTGCGCGGAGGAAAAGGGTTACAAATTGAAACCTTTAGGGTACTTTTATACTTCTCACACTGATGTTGCTGTGTATCACATGCGTTTGCTTTGTGTTTCTGGGTTACTTGCACCTGTGAAAAATGGACGTGCGACTCAAACACTCACCAAAAATGCAAAATTGTGGTGCATTTTTACCACAATTTTGCTGTGATTTCCATTCATTTCAATGAGAAGCTGCATTTTTGGTGCGGTTTTCAAAACCAAAGATGCGGCATGCAGGACTTTTCAAAAGGCACTGCACCTGTAACAAAGTGGTGTGAAAAGTCTTTTTGCAAGGAAAAAACACAGGAAAAATGTATCAATGTGAAAGGGCCCTTATTCTCGTTGTATGATCCACAGTCTCATGTTTCATGTACTGGGTGACTGAAGCGGTTGCTCAAGCATTTGTTAGGAAAAAATAAATATATACTCAGGTAATATTACCATACTGTTCAGATTAAAACAGCTAAACATTAAGGCTCACTAATAGAGCCAACAACTTGTGTCCAGATTGTATGCATAGGTAGTGGTCAGGACAACCAAATAAAGATTTCTGACTAAGGTTCCAATATACAATCTGTTTAATAGGACAGTGACCGTATCTGTGGAATCCATGAAATATTCTTAAGCTTGTACTGCAGGTGCAATGATCTAGCACAGTCATTCTGGATTTTTTTCCCTGGAGCCAAAAACCTTTGCTGCGTAATTATTAACAGAATGGTGTTAACGGGGAACTAATGAAGTTAACATTAAGTACTTGAACACACATCTGGAAGTAATAGGACAGCCAGAAGTCATTAACCCTTCTGCTACGTTTAACTTGTTTCCAAATGTCTTGCTCCTGTGTAGCAGGAAATATTTATTTGAAGTGTGCCCTTCAAAACAAATTAACACCTACCAATTTAATATTGCATAAAAGCACCTACATATCAAGCTGCTAGTTGGTTACCAAAAAATGTTGGGTTTATTATGTGCTGTAAAATGCCTACAACATGTGCATGCAAATTAGGACAAAAAAATAAAATAAACTGTGCTTCCGTTTAGACTGACTGTTTCACATAGAATAGAGTGATTTCTTAGTAAAGCAGAAGAGCCTGTTCACTTTGCAAAGTGGATATTCATTGAGTTTGGTAAATAAAATAAAGCTGTGTACACTTTAATATTTTGTGTTTTAATAAAAATCATGTTTGCTTTTTTACTTTCCTTTGCCTATGATTCGGGAACAACCGCCGCAACATCTCCAAAATATATCCCTTCCAAACCAATGACATAACAAAGCTCTTAATTCACTCCCAGTTCATCTCTCGCCTTGACTACTGCAACTCCCTTCTCATTGGCTTACCTCTACATAGTCTATCCCCCCTTCAGTCCATCACAAATGCTGCTGCCAGACTCATACACCTTACCAACTGCTCAGTATCTGCTACTCCCCTCTGTCAACCCCTCCACTGGTTTCTGCTCAACCAACAAACTAAATTCAAAATACTAACTACTAAAATAGAAAGCCATCCACAACTTAGCCCCCAGCTACATCACTAGCCTAGTCTCAAAATACAAACCTAATTGTTCTCTTCATTCCTCTTAAGACCTCCTGATCTCTAGCTTCCTCGTCACATCCTCCCATGCTTGCCTCCAGGAGCCTCTCCAATCCTATGGAACTCCTTACCCCAATCTGTCCGATTATCTCCTACTCTATTAGCTTTTAGACAATCCCTGAAAACCCTCCTCTTCAGAAAAACCTATCTTACCAACACCTAACAACTGTATTTTAATTTTCTCCATCAGCTTATCCCCCCCCACAGTTATTACCTTTTATTACATATTGTTTCACTTGACCCTCCCTTCTAGATTGTAAGCTCTAACGAGCAGGGCCCTCTGATTCCTCCTGTATTGAATTGTACTGTAAATGTACTGTCTGCCCACATGTTGTAAAGCGCTGCACAAACTATCACAAACTATTGGCACTATATAAATCCTGTATAATAATAATCCTATTTATTATCAAAAAAAATAAATAAATATCCTGTTCCTTTAGGCTCGATTCACACCTATGCATGTTGCTTTTGAGCGTTTTTGGAGTTTTTTTTTTCATGCTTGCCACGTTTTTGAGCAGCGTTTTTACAGCGTTTTTGTGGCGTTTTGCGTTTTTTTTTTTTTTTTTTTACAGTTTAAAAAAAAAAAACGGCAAAAACACATCAAAAACGCACCAAAAACGCTGTAAAAAGGCTGCAAAAACGGTGCACATGCGTTTTTGTTGCGGGTCCATTGAATTGTATTACATGCAAAACGCTGCATTTTGCATGAAAAAAAGTCCCTGACCCTTTCCAAAAATGCAGAGATACAAAAAGGCATTGATGTGAACATGTTCCATAGGAACCCATGTTAAAAAATTCCCATGCATTTCTGCAAAATGCAAAATGCATCAAAAAACGCGCTAGTGTGAATGGAGCCTTAAAGCATAAACAGCACAGTGCTTGTGCTATGTAATTTGGCCCTTTCATCCAAAATACCTGGCTGATCCTGCCTAGTACTGCCCTCCCCTTTGTAAACTGAACAAGTTTATCATGGCAGCTGATCCATGATATTGTGGTCAGTTTACGTGAGCGATATGAATTAAGGTATACAGTGGCATATTTTTTTTAAAAACACATACACTGGGCACATTATTTAACGTAACACAGTGGATTGTAGCAATATTACACAGTGGCTTTACAACCACTTTAACCACATCAGCCCTGGAAGATTTGGCTGCTCAATGACCAGGCCATTTTTTGCCATACGGCACTGCGTCGCTTTAACTGACAATTGCGTGGTCATGGATTGTTTGGATACGTTGTATCCAAACAAAATTGACATCCTTTTTTCCCCAGAAAGAGAGCTTTCTTTTGGTGGTATTTGATCATCTTTGCGGTTTTTATTTTTTGCGCTATAAACAAAAAAAAGAGGAACAATTTTGAAAAAAAAACCCCCACAATATTTTGTACTTTTTGCTATAATAAATATCCCCATTTCTTTTTTTTTTAAAAGCTATTTTTTTTTCTCAGTTTAGGCCGATATGTATTCTTCTACATATTTGTGGTAATAAAAATCGCAAAAAGCGTATATTGATTGGTTTGCGCAAAAGTTATTGCATCTACAAAAAGGGGAAGGACTTATGGCATTTTTATTATACTTTTTTTTTTTTTTTTTACTAGTAATGGCGGTGATCAACAATTTTTATCGGGACTGCAACATTTTTGGGACCATTGGCATTTATGCAGAGATCAGTGCTATAAAAATGCACTGATTACTGTGTAAATGTCACTGGCAAAGAAGGGATTAACAGTAGGGGGCGATCAAGGGATTAATTGTGGTTAATTGGGTTAATTGGGTTAATTGTGTGTCCTAGGGAGTGATTCTAACTGTGGAGGGATGGGACTGACTGAGTGAGGAGAGCGATCTGTTGTTCATACTTAGTATGAACAACAGATCGCTCTCCTCGCGCTTGACAGCACAGAGATCTGTCTTTTTACATTGATAGATCTCCGTTGTGTCTCTGTGTGGAGCGATCGCGGGTGCCCGGCGGCAAGCGCCCCCTAGTGGTCAAAAGGTGAACCAACGTAAGGTAACATTGTTTCACCCAGGGGAGCCAACCTGCTGCAGTACAACTGCGGCGGCTGGTTGGGAAGGGGTTAGGCTTTCAAGTGTCATGTCACTGGGCCTGGAAATCCGGATGCTCTCAGCTCCAAGTATCTACCCTACATTCTAAAGTAATGGGCTGCCAAATCATCTCCTAATTTCAGCACAGAACCAGTAAATATGTGTTGTGCAAATGACAGTCAATTCTAGTATTTAGTAAGCAACGCTAAAATTTTCATATCAGAAAGCCCTAGCTTCATGGGTTTCTATGAGCCTAAGGAGATATCCAAGGAAAGTAAAGACACTGATATGTGCCTATTTGACATCTGTGTTGCTATTTTCAAATATCATGTCTTTAGAGAGTTAGCTTTTCAAGCAGGCAGACTACCATCCAACAGATTTTTGTATATATGTATGTGTATGTATATGTATGTGTATGTGAATCGATGATTGAAGTCAGCAGAGCTTCCTTGCACTGACTCATTTATTATTATGACACATAAAGAAATGTCTTTTTTCTATAGAACCAAAATTTGACTGAAACACTGCATATAGGTCAAATCCAAACCTTTGTCTTTCATTTTTTTGCAGTATTTTTTTAAACATTTTACACAAGGCACCATTAAAGTGTAAGTACACCCTAAAACTAAAATCCTTGCATCTATAGACATCCACATTCTAATGCCCTGTACACACGGTCGGACATTGATCAGACATTCCGACAACAAAATCCTAGGATTTTTTCCGATGGATGTTGGCTCAAACTTGTCTTGCATACACACGTATGTCGGGACTATAAACGGGGCAGTAGCCAATAGCTTTCGTCTCTTAATTTATTCTGAGCATGTGTGGCACTTTGTGCGTCGGATTTGTGTACACACGATCGGAATTTCCGACAACGGATTTTGTTGTCTGAAAATTTTATAGCAAGCTCTCAAACTTTGTGTGTCGGAAATTCCTATGGAAAATGTGTGATGGAGCCCACACACGGTCGGAATTTCTGACAACAAGTTCCTATCACACATTTTCCATTGGAAAATCCTATCGTGTGTACAGGGCATAAGACTAACCTATCTAGCCCTGTAAAGAAGAAATCAGTATACATTCCTTATCTGGATCTGGTCTGATCTCCAGCGGCGGAAGTTCTGCAGAGGACACAACCGACAAAGGCTGTGAAATGAATGGGGAGTGATGTCACCCATAGACTTACTATGGGGCTTCCGTTGTCGATAGAGTTCTCGGCACCCACCTCCACAGCGCAGCCACAGCTGACAGCTCAGCATGGGATCGGGTCGGATCTGCTACAGAAAAGGTATGTATACTGATTTTTTTCTTTACGGGGCCAGATAGGTTAGTGTTAGATCGTGGAGATCTGTAGATGCATGGATTTTAGTTTTAGGGTGGACTTCTACTTTAATCTTTATAAAAGGTACACTTGCATGTAATCACATCTAAATTAAAAACAAAAAAAAAAAACTGCACAGTGAAAAACCCTTTTACGCTTCGTATCCTAAACAACTGGACACATCAGTCCAAATCAAAAAATATAAACCACAATTGTGTAGCGCTAGAAGTAAGACTGCCTAACCCAACATTTCAAATAATGTATTCCTATCAAACATGACATAAAAAAATGAATAGTCAAAAATAAAGTGATGTCTTTGTCAAGGCATGTGTAAATGGAAACGCTTTCTGGTATTCATAAGCACTACTGATATTGTCCTGTGTTGTCACTGTGAAGAGTTCTATGTGGACTTTCTGCACAATTGTGGTCTATTTTTTTTTGAGTTTTTTGATTTAAATTAAGCATTGTGCTGTAAGTGATGTTGCCTGTGTATCCCTAACAAATGATCTAAATATATATATATATATATACACATATACACACACCGTATTTATCGGCGTATAACACGCACTTTTTTCCCCTTAAAATGAGGGGAAAATCGTGGGTGTGTGTTATACGCCCATCCCCCGCCAATTGTGAGCCTCTCGGCAGCTTTCAGCGGCTCTCGGCTGTTCTCGGTGGCTTTCGCCCACTCTCGGTAGCTTTCAGCCGCTCTCAGCGGCTCTCGCAGTCCCACATGAGCCGCCGAAAGCCGCTAGCAGCCTTCAAGAACAGCCGAGAGCCGCAGAGAGCTGCCAAGATATACAGGACATCCGGCTCTGTATCTCGGCGGCGCCATTTTTAAACGGCAAGGTACTGACAGTGTACAGACTGTCTGCAAATGACACAGGGGCAAGGCTGCAATTGACACTGACAAGGATGCAATGAAGGACACTGACAAGGCTGCAATGATGGACAAGGCTGCAGATTGACACTGATAAGGCTGCAAGGCTGAAAATGACACTGACAAGGATGCAAGGCTGCAGATGGACACTGACAAGGCTGCATTGATGGGCATTTAAATGTAAGTTTTTTTTTCTTAAACTTCCCTCCTAAAAGTTTTTTTCCTTAAAATTCCCTCCTAAACTTGGGGTGTGTGTTATACGCTGGCACGTGTTATACGCCGATAAATACGGTATATATATATATATATATATATATATATATATATATATATGTGTTATATAATATACCATGTATCAATATTTTTCTTTCAAATATTGTGAAGCACAATACATTCCTTTGTTTATCCTCTGACTGTGAATTTAGATTTTTAATAAATATGCAATATAGATGGATCTGGAGTTGAGTGGGTTATTTTTTTGTTTTTTTTACAAATTAAAATAAAAATACAGAGAAGTTATTTCACTAGCCAACCATATTCTTTAATTGTGTTTACAGCTTTCAGAATCAATAGAAATTGTATCTGTACACAACACTAACAAGCTTGTTTTAAAAATGTGTATAAACTTTCAAGCTACATTAGGTATAGATGTAGGATAACTAGGTAAGAAGTTCAGTATGTATCTTATGCACATACATTTTGCTATTAATCAAGACATAATGTGTTGAATAAAATTTGTATGATATGATCACTGGGATCATATATATATATATATATATATATATATATATATATATATATATATATATATATATATATATATATATATATATATATATATATATATATATATATATATATATATATATATATATATATATTTTTTTTTTTTTTTTTTTTTTTTTCTCATAAAATTTTATTGAAAAATAATACAAGATATAAACAAAGATCTTGAACAACAGTGGTACAAAGAAATGTTAATAACACCACAATGCGCCAACAGCAAAAGGGGGAGATCGTTTCAGCATAAGTTATACCTGGTAGGGGAAACAGATGAGTGGGTTTGCCTTATGGTTCTACCAGTATATGGGGTTTGCCTGTTAGCAATCCTAATTGGGATTGCTCGCTATCTTTTGGCAGACACTGAAGCTAGATAGGGTAGTGCTGGAAGGAGTGTTTTCAATTGATTGTAATACAGCTCTATTTAAATTGAGTTTTCAACAGTTAAAGAGGAGGGAAGGACAGCCGTAAGTGTGTCCTGTGCGTATCTGCCAAAGCAAAAGAATGAGGAGAATTTGAAGTTGGTAGGTTTTGTTACAATGGTCAAGGAGGGATCAAGGGATTATCACGGTGCCAAGACAGTAATTGAAATACATAGAGTAAAATAACAATATTTTATTCACAAATAGTTAAAAGAAATGTATGTGAACAATACAGACGGATGATAAGAATAATAAAAAGCCAACTAAGCAATAGTTTCACAGAACCCAGCCTGTGGCGTGGTGGCAGGTCCTGTGATCAGGTATATAGAGTTCTACATGTTTCGCCTAAAATGGCTTCCTCAGGGACAGTTGGTTATACCTGTATTCTTATCTTGAAATTCTATAACAAAAAATGGTAACAATCAGACAAAAAACAATAAAGTGGCACCAGCTAATATTACAGACGTCCCCACCCAGTAGGCACCCCCGAGACCCCCGTGACATGAGATGGTAAAATACCTACCAATGGGTCCCAGGGGGCAGGCGTGGGAGGCCCCGAGGTGAATAAAAGGCCTATAAGCACAATAGATGGCTGCATCTATTGGTCATGTGTCCCTGGAGTGTTCCTGGTTTCTTCTTCCCACATTGCCGGACCACTGGTCTCCCCTTTAGCTAGTGTTCACCCCTTTGTTCCCCTCTGCTATCCTGGGGTGTACCCCTTTAGCCCTTGACATTTGCCCCTTTGGGATGCCGGGGGTATGCGTCTGTTAGATCCTGGCCACAGTGATCCTTGGCATTCATTGGCACCCTGGCTGCATGGACACCCAAGGGCGGTGCTGTTTTTTGCCAGTATCCGCCCGTCCCCAGCCACTGCCCAGAGAGGATTTTTTTCTCACTATAACCTCCGGTGGTCTGTGGCTCTGTCTAATTGACAGGCTCCTGTCCACTGTGTATTATACACGCAGCGTCAGACTCTCCCGCATAGCCCCCTGGACCTTGTAGGCTTACGAGGTTTCTACCTAGCGCATGCACAGTGGCGTCTTCTGTCCGCTCACACGTCATGGCGACGTTAGACGCCTGACGTGCGTGGAGGGCATAAGAGGCCGGCGATTCCTGCCATTCCTTCGTCGGTGTCTCCAGGGCACCCACGCTTATGCCGGATTAATCAAGGTACGCTCACTACTTTATAGCTATGTGACTCTTGTAGGCCCCGTTCCTGCTCACATTTACATTGATTTTATGTTTTCTCTGCAGAGCGATTTTTTTAGAGCCAATTATACTGCTTTCACCAACCTTTATCCCACTGGCTTCTATTACTTTAATAGCATCACCGGAATTACTGGTGAGTTCATCTCTGGGCATATACCTCTGCTTAAATGACATATCCTTCATTTATTTGATTTATCCTCAACCCCCCTCTATTGTTATCTTTAATTCACCCGTGCATTCGCATGGGTCTAAATTATACCCTTATCTTTTTATTTTTAGCTATTATCCACCTGCTATCTCTGCCCAGACTAAAGCTAGCATACTGGGTGTCCTGTTCTTCCTTTCCCTTTTTGATTACTGCACAAATTGTAAGTACTTTTGAGGCTATGTTAGCCCTATTTATTGTTGGTCTGTACAACCAGAACTTCTTTTCGGGTGATCTGCCTAAACCTTACTTTTTACATCATATATATTTTTTCTTTCCCAGGTCCTCTTTTTTGCCCCCTGCAGCCATCTATTGTGCTTATAGGCCTTGTATTCACCACGGGGCCTCCCACGCCTGCCCCCTGGGACTTATTGGTAGGTATTTTACCATCTCATGTCACGGGGGTCTCGGGGGTGCCTACTGGGTGGGGACGGTGGCAATTGGGTGTCATTGGTTGGATGGGCCCGTGCTCCGGCAATCACTATGTGGGATGATCTGTAGCTATGTCTGACGACCATATAACATTTCATCATTTTCATGAATAATCTGTAATATTAGCTGGTGCCACTTTATTGTTTTTTGTCTGATTGTTACCATTTTTTGTTATAGAATTTCAAGATAAGAATACAGGTATAACCAACTGTCCCTGAGGAAGCCATTTTAGGCGAAACATGTAGGACTCTATATACCTGATCACAGGACCTGCCACCACGCCACAGGCTGGGTTCTGTGAAACTACTGCTTAGTTGGCTTTTTATTATTCTTATCATCCTTCTGTATTGTTCACACCCCTGATATGTATGTTTATACATTTCTTTTAACTATTTGTGAATAAAATATTGTTATTTTGCTCTATGTATTTCAATTACTGTCTTGGCACCGTGATAATCCTTGATTCCTCCTTGACCATTGTTATTTACGTTATTGGGATGAGGTGTCGTATTGTTATGAGGACCATCCAGTCATCTAAGCCCTAATTGGTAGGTTTTGTTGGTGATTGGGTGTCATATGTGGATGTGGATATATAAGTGGGACATGGGGGAGGGGGGGTACGCGGAGAAGGAGAAAGATTGTGAAAAGGGGGGGGGAAGAGGAAAGGAGTAAGTGTAAGGTGTGAAGGGTGGGGACTCTCTGACTCCCTTCTCCGGGTAATGGGTGGTTTTAGGATAAGCTTCAGAAGATTAGGTGTGTTTGAAAGGAGATGTCCCAAGAGGGGGAGAAATGAAAGAGAGTGGGGGTGTGATGTCAAGACAGTTTATTTCGATTTGCAGTGGATCTGGTTTCAATATATATATATTTTTTAGATGACTTTATATCTATATAGTTGTTTTTACACTTTTGTTTCCTTCATGGGGAGTATGGATCTGGTCAATGGAGACCCCCAATCTGGGCAGTAGCAGATAACTTCTAATAGTGATCTATTGCTGGCTGCAATCAACATGCAACAAATCACTATATCAGTGATCTAATGCTGCAAGGAAAAGAGCCACAGCGGCTACATTTTGCCTTCAGTACTCAGAAGAGCCACAACGTCACTCATACCATTTCTACAACACACTCCTATGGAGAGATAGGTAGACTTAGTTTTGATTACCTATCAGCAAAATCTGGTTATAACGAATTTGTCTTCTAGTTCCTATATATATCGGTCTTGGCTCACCAGGTAAGTTTTGTATGAAACTGATCCAGGTGGACTTCCAGCTCACCTTAAATGGTATACAGGATTAAAACAAACTACTGTAGGTCTTATGGGAAGATGTTTTTTTTTTTTTTTTTATTATTGAATTAGTAAGGAAAATGATATGCAAGGTTATGTCCCTTTAAAGGGATTTAATTGTTAGACAAATAATATAAATACAAATTCACACCATACTCCAACTCTGCATCACTATGAATAGCCCCAGAAAGCATAAACTACATTAGGGGCAGAGGAGCAGTGTTTGGCAGAGGGCAATGTGCTTTTGTCTGACTTTGTTAAAAAATCCACAGCTCAGTAAAATTTTTAGATAAAGAAACAGGAGGATTTGTCTATTTGTATTTAGTGTGTGGCTTACATACTGCAGGGTACACGTCGCCTATCAGACTGTTAGTAAAGCTGACCCAGGGCCAAGATCTGGGGTGTTGCACAACAAATTACATACCTCCATGCAGGGGAGATTTATTCTGCATCAGGACAACAACCTCAAACATATGGCCAATCGCATTAATAACTATCCATCATAAAGAACAAGGAATCCTGGAAGTGATGGTTTGGCCCTCAAAGAGCCCTGATCTCAACGTCAAGTCTGTCTGGGATTACATGGAGAGACAGAAGGAATTGGGACAGCCTACATCCATAAAGATCTGTGGTAAGTTCTCCAAGATGTATGGAACAACCTACCTGCTGAGTTCCTTGAAAAACTGTGTGCAAGTGTACCAGTGTACCTAGAAGAATTGATGCTGGTTTGAAGCCAAAGGGTAGTCACAGCAAATATTGATTTGATTTAGAATTTCTCTTCTGTTAACTCACTTTGCATTGTGGAAATGGATAAAAATAAACAAATATATATATATATATACATTTTTTAAAATTTTTTCTTTAAGCATTCTTACTATATAGTAGAGCTGCATGATTCTGGCTAAAATGAGAATCACATTTTTTTTTTGCTTAGAATAAAGATCACGATTCTCACGCCATAAAATCTTCTTTCACATTATACAAAAAAAAAAAAAAAAAGGGCTAACTTTACTGTTTAGTTTTTTTTTTTTAACTAATTTGAGTGTATTTTTTCCCCAAAAAAATGGGTTTGAAAAAACGCTGCGCAAATACAGTGTGACAAAAAATATTGCAACAACCGCCACTTTATTCTCTAGGGTCTCTGCTAAAAAATATATATATATAATGTTTGGAGGTTCTAAGTAATTTTCTAGCAAAAAATACTGATTTTTAACTTGTAAGCAACAAATGTCAGAAAAAGGTTTGGTCTTTAAGTGGTTAAACTGACCTCATTTACAGACCAAAGTTCTTCCCTTTAATCTAAAATAACTAAAATATACTTTGCTTAGGGCCCTTTCACACTGGGGCGAGGGCGGCGGTAAAGCGACGCTATTATAAGCGGCACTTTACCGTCGGTATTCGGCCGCTAGCGGTTTAACCCCCCGCTAGCGGCCGGGAAAGGGTTAAATACCACCGCAAAGCGCAGAGGCGCTTTGCCGGCGGTATAGCCGCGCTGTCCCTTTGATTTCAATGGGCAGGAGCGGTGAAGGAGCGGAGTATACTCCGCTCCTTCACCGCTCTGAAGATGCTGCTAGCAGGACTGCTAGCGCACCGCTCCAGTGTGAAAGCCCTCGGGGCTTTCACACTGGAGACAAAGCAGCGGCACTTTCAGGTCGGTTTGCAGGCGCTATTATTAGCGCAATAGTGCCTGAAAATCGCCTCAGTGTGAAATGGCCCTTATAGTTCTCTCTTAGTGCTGACAATTTTGATAAACATTTGCTGGCTTATTTTATGTTTTGACAGCTGTGAGTGAGTAAAGAACGTCTTTACACTGTATGAATCGAGGAAATGCTGGATTAAGATCTTGAGGGGGGTTGAATCGAGATTGCAATTTAACGATTAATTGTGCAGCTCTACTATACAGCATTTCTTTACACCTGCCTAAAACTTTTGCACAGTATTGTTTGTATACTGTATATAAACTATATATATATATACTGTATATCTATATCAAAAACAAATTATGGTTGTTTGGCCTGTATATGACCTAAGGTATTCTACAATTCCTTCACTTTTGTAGGTAGTGGTATCAAGAGGTTTGAGTGCACGTAGATAGTTGTCTACTGGGTAAATACTTAATTCAAATAGTTTCCTCAGTGAATGGTAGGAAAGTAAATGCTGTAAAACACTATCACAACTGATCACACCAGTAATCACATGTGCAGCAAGTTTGGTTATGGAGAGATACTGGCTATCTTAACCACTTGACGACCAGCCGCCACAGTTTTACTGCAGCAGAATGGCACGGTTGGGCAAAACAACGTTATGTAAGGTCGCTTCACCCTGTGGCCACTAGGGGCGCGCACCCCCTGCTCGCCCCCGGAGCCGATGCGAGTGCCCGGCAGTCACGATCACCGCCAGGCTCCTGTGATCGCTGCTGACACAGCGAGAATCAGGACCTGTTTTTGTAAACACACAGTTTCCGGTTCTCTGAGGGGAGAAGAGACTGATTGTCTGTTCATACATAGTAGTATGAACAGCGATCTGTCATCTCCTCTAGACAGTCCCCTCTCCCTTCAGTTAGAACACAGAGAGGGAACACAATTAACCCCTTGATCGCCCCCTAGTGGTTAACCCCTACCCTGCCAGTGACATTTTTACAGTAATCAGTGCATTTTTATAGCACTGATCACTGTATAAATGCCAATGGTCCCAAAAATGTGTCAAAAGTGTCCGATGTGTCTGCCATAATGTCACAGTCCCAATAAAAATCGCAGATCGCCACCATTACTAGTAAAAAAAAAAAAAAAAAAATGCCATAAAACTATCCCCTATTTTGTAGACACTATAACTTTTACGCAAACCAATCAATATACACTTATTGCGATTTTTTTTACAAAAAATATGTAGAAGCATACATATCGGCCTAAACTGAGGAAAAAAAAAACTGTTTTTTTTATATATTTTTGGGGGATATTTATTATAGGAAAACGTAAAAAATATTGCGTTTTTCAAAATTGTCGCTTTTTTTTGTTTATAGCGCAAAAAATAAAAACCGCAGAGGTGATCAAATACCACCAAAAGAAAGCTCTATTTGTGAGAAAAAAAGGACATCAATTTTGTTCGGATGCACCGTCGCACAACCGTGCAATTGATAATTAAAACGACGTAGCTGCCGAATCACAAAAAGTGCTCTGGTCAGGAAGGGGGTAAAATCTTCCAGGGCTGAAGCGGTTAAAAAATAAACCAGTAGGAAATTATTTACTCCCATAATACAACACAAAGACACCTAAAATCTCTTATTTACTCTCTCCTCCAAGACAACCCCCTTCCCTCACAGACAGAAACCTAACGACTATCATGGGGCAAGGACCTGCAAATAACGTCTACTGACGATGAATGGGAAACCATACACACAATTGCCCACAAGGGATCATTGAATGTAGCAATACAGGAAAATGGCTACAAAATAGTCACAAAATGGTACAGAACACCAACTCGCCTACACAAATTCTCACCCTCAATTCCAAACACCTGTTGGAGGTGCAATAGGGAAGAAGGATCCATGATCCACATATGGTGGGAGTGCTTAGTGCTTCAACCATTCTGGAGGGAGGTACACTCCATAATAACAGGAGTCACTACTTACACCCTGGACTATAACCCGGCTCAATATCTCCTCCATCATACAACCCTGCCTAAACAAACCTATCATAAATCACTGGCCATGCACGTGGTTAATAAGGGCAGACTATGCATTCCTGTTCATTGGCGGTCAATCAACACTCCAACCATCAGGGAATGGTTAACTAGGATTGCAAAGATTGAGCAGATGGAAGAATTGATCTACACCTCACAAGACAGCATACAGGAATTCACCACTATCTGCGCATGCTGGACACAATTCAAGACTACAGAATGCTATAAGTCCCACTTTCCATTGTGATACTCTTTTCCCCGATTTACATAGAACTGATTCTGTTGCTCCCTGACCGAAACCAGGAAGCCTGAGATGAGGAGCGGCCTTCTACTACCCCATCCCTTTCCCCCCCCCCCCACTTTCCCTCCCATGTAGTCCTTTCCCCACTTACCCCCCTAATTCCTCTTCCATCACCAAACTCTCTTTTTCCACTTACCCCTACCCCCCACACTGTCTCTAGGCCACCATATCGAAATAACCAGCAAAATACAGTGGGGATGGAAAGTATTCAGACCCCTTCAAATTTTTCACACTTTGTTATATTGCAGCCATTTGCTAAAATCATTTAAGTTCATTTTTTTCCTCATTATTAATGTACACACAGCACCCCATATTGACAGAAAAACACAAAATTGTTGACATTTTTGCAGATTTATTAAAAAAGAAAAACTGAAATATCACATGGTCCTAAGTATTCAGACCCTTTGCTCAGTATTTAGTAGAAGCACCCTTTTGATCTAATACAGCAATGAGTCTTTTTGGGTAAGATGCAACAAGTTTTTCACACCTGGATTTGGGGATCCTCTGCCATTCCTCCTTGCAGATCCTCTCCAGTTCTGTGCTTAGGGTCATTGTCTTGTTGGAAGGTAAACCTTCGGCCCATTCTGAGGTCCTGAGCACTCTGGAGAAGGTTTTCGTCCAGGATATCCCTGTACTTGGCCGCATTCATCTTTCCCTCGATTGCAACCAGTCATCCTGTTCCTGAATCTGAAAAACACCCCCGCAGCATGATGCTGCCACCACCATGCTTCACTGTTGGGACTGTATTGGACAGGTGATGAGCAGTGCCTGATTTTCTCCACACATACCGCTTAGAATTAAGGCCAAAAAGTTCTATCTTGGTCTCATCAGACCAAATAATCTTATTTCTCACCATCTTGGAGTCCTTCAGGTGTTTTTTAGCAAATTCCATGCGGGCTTTCATGTGTCTTGCACTGAGGAGAGGCTTCCGTCGGGCCACTCTGCCATAAAGCCCCAACTGGTGGAGAGCTGCAGTGATGGTTGACTTTCTACAACTCTCTCCTATCTCCCGACTGCATCTCTGGAGCTCAGCCACAGTTATCTTTGGGTTCTTCTTTACCTCTCTCACCAAGGCTCTTCTCCCCCGATAGCTCAGTTTGGCCGGACGGCCAGCTCTAGGAAGGGTTCTGGTCGTCCCAAACGTCTTCCATTTAAGGATAATGGAGGTCCTTAAATGGACAGTTCCTTTGACCTCATGATTCTCATTTGCTCTGACATGCACTGTGAGCTGTAAGGTCTTATATAGACAGGTGTGTGGCTTTCCTAATCAAGTCCAATCAGTATAATCAAACACAGCTGGACTCAAATGAAGGTGTAGAACCATCTCAAGGATGATCAGAAGAAATGGACAGCACCTGAGTTAAATATATGAGTGTCACAGCAAAGCGTCTGAATACTTAGGACCATGTGATATTTCAGTTTTTCTTTTTTAATAAATCTGCAAAAATGTCAACAACTCTGTGTTTTTCTGTGAATATGGGGTGCTGTGTGTACATTAATGAGGAAAAAAATGAACTTAAATGATTTTAGCAAATGGCTGCAATATAACAAAGAGTGAAAAATGTAAGGGGGTCTGAATACTTTCCGTCCCCACTGTATGCTTTACTCCACCACTAGAGACACATGAACCTTACCCTACCTTACATACAAGTACAATACTCTTCTCTATATCATGAAGGGACCTGTTCATACTGGTCCACATGGACGACAACCAATTATAACAGTACTTGTTTCAATTAGGATGTCTCACCTTAGGATGTATAAATGTAGTTTCTTCATATAGTGATTATATTCTTCCTGATTTACTTATGTTTATCGTACCCTGCAACTCCATTTTCCATGACCCGTATTGCAACAATACTCTCTGTCTTGCCAATGTATAGCAATGTCATGGATGCTCCTTTCAAGGACTTGTTCAATGTTTTGTACATGCAATTTTATTCTTCTTCAATAAAAACTTTTTTGTAGAAAAAAATAAAAAATAAACCAGTAGATCAATGCTCACGTACTCACTCATAATCAAAATAATTGTGTTGTGTGAGCTGACCTAAAACTTACCTGATGTATACAAGATTAAATTTCCAACTTTCCTAATGTAGTACAATATGCCATTTCAAAGACCTATGTTTTTGGCTTCCTAAATTAAAAATGCTACGAAGCAGGAGAAAAAAATAAATAAATAGGATATTGTCTGTCACTGCTGCATCTGAGAGAGAGTTTAATCAAAAATGTGTGCCTTAATGAATGAATCAACACCCAGGATCAGAAAACACACAATTTTTTTCCTTGTACATTTAGGCTGAATTCATGCATTATTACATTTATGCAAATAGGTTCCTCTTTGAGAAAGAAACATCTGTTTCACTTTATGTGAAGTCTCTTGTCTTCTAATCTGTTCTCATCTAGCTATATAGTGCTTGGTCTCCTGCTGGATGTAAAGGACTGTTCAGAAAAAACAACTTTCTTTCCTATGTTTTACATTGCTGTTGATGAAAAGACTCTTGGAAAAAAAAAAAAAAAAAAAAAAAAAAAAAAACATTAATGACTCTGAATTTAATTATATTTTGATAGCAGCAGATACACATTTGCTAAACATTTTTTTTTCCTTATGCAAACCTGTACTTCGTCCAATCAAATACATTTTTTTTAACCTTTTTACCCTGGAGGAAACCTTGAATTAATTTTCAGGTCTGCTAAAAACTATAAATTTTACAGCTCACAGTACATGATCAGTTAGCTGTAGAATGTCTTACATAAAACAATTAGGGAATTAGGAATTTAGCATACCTTGTGTATTTGGCAGCCAGGGCAGAAAATATTTTAAAACCCACCTGCTGTATACCCCGAATATATATTTTTTGTAATAACCGTAAAAATAAATGAATAACCTAAAACAACACAGACACTGCAGTGCTCCCTAACATCAGTGGTCAGCATAGAAGTAAATCCTTGCAGCGGTGGTCAGTGGAGAACTGCCCCTTTGCATTAGTGGTCAGTGAAGGTGGAAGATAAATTTGCAACTGTTCGTGGAAACCCTAGCAACTTCAGGAGGAACCCTAGGTTTTAACAAAACCCTGTTTGAGAAAGGTTGGTCCAGAAAAACCTGGATAGCTCATTTCAATGTAACAAAAAATCCTGTTAGTAATACCTTTAACTATATTTTCTATGAATGTTCCAGGCCAGCAAGATAAGAGATGACCAGTTCCTACACCTAAGGGAAATACAAACATCATAGTGAAAACCAGCTCACCGACTGAATCCTCAGTTGAGAGTAAACTATAATAGCTCCAAAAGTGTATGCAGGGGGGAAAAGATAAAGGTTAGGAAGTAAGCTTGCGGTTTTACCAGTAAGACTAACTGGGGATTTCCATAATCATCTTTCAGGACAGCAACGTGAAAGCAAATGTAAACAACAAAAGCCAACCTCACAGTGGGACCACTGCTTGTAGAATGTTTCTGTCAAATGTAAGGACTTGTTGTGAAAGGACCTCCACACTAGAGTGTTTAATCTAACTAACCTGGCTTTGCAGATTTGTTTCACTGAGGCTCCTAGATTTCCTGCCCATGATATTGCCAAGCGCTTGTAGTATTTGCTTTTAGTGAAGGTGGCACCTGAACTCTGTCTTATTTTTATACAAAAGATACAGCCTTCCTTATCCACATGGCTGGTATAATCTTCACAGACTGTATGCCCTTCTTATAAAAACTACACAAAATCAGAAGGTGGCTCCATCTTTTGAAGTCTCCGGTGATATCTAAATATCTCATTAGAGATCTTTTGTATGTCCTCATAAAGGAAGTTTTTTTTCCCTAGGTTCTCTAGGATTGTCACAAAAGGAAGGCATCACAATTTCTTGAGTTCTGGGAAAACATCAGCTTTGGTTAAAGATAACCCTATCTGGGAGAATTATTAGATAGGGCTCTTTGACTGATGATATGTGAATATCCTCTACTCTACTGGCTATTGTGATGACTAGAAGAAACACCATATGTAAAGTCATACATTTTAAGAGAGGGAGCGGGTGGAGGTTCAAAAAGCAACCTGGTAAAGCCCATACACTACCTGGGGGGTACACTTCTGACTACACTAAGCTCAAATTTATATAACATGTATTTTCTCCCTCTCATTACATCTATACAAGGCGAACTACATAGACTAAAACCCTTCTATCTCTCATGGGTAGGAAGGCTAGCGGCCTATAAAATTCTTATCTTACCAAAAATCGTATACTACTTCAGAGCACTTCCAATATCAATTCCAGCTTCATTCTTTAAAACAATGCAAAGACAACTTAGCAAGTTTATGTGGGCAGACAAGAAATGAAGATGCTCCCAATCTATTTTAATGAAGCACAAAAAAGTGGGAAGAATGGGACTACCCATATTACACAATTATTTTAGTGCATGCAATCTGGAACAAACACAATTTTGGTTCCACTCATCTGAGCTGAAACATTGGGCTTTAACAGAAAACAACTTAGTACACGCTAATTCCCTAAGTTCCACACTCTTAGCAAGTTCTTTCTAAAAAAACACTTTCATCAACTTCACACACCCTATTGTACAACTAATGGTGAACACATGGAAAGCATTCTGCTATTCTGATACTCCAACAGGAGATCTGACAGACATCCCCACCCCACTTTTGTCTATTAAATTACATATCCCAGACATCGCATTAGCTCAGTGGGAACAAAAAGGGATTAAATGGATAACCAATCTTTTACACAACGGGAAGGCTATCCCATTCAACACAATGTCACAGAGATATTCCCTCCTGACTACAGAACATTATACTTACACCAGAAGAGCTTTATTGATCAGGGCTCACTGGTCAGGGTATATCAGGGAGGGTAGAAGAGGAGAAATCTTCGGGCTATCACTTTGGCATATAGTTTCACATCTGTATTTATAAGCGATATAGACCTATGGTTTTGTACCAGTTGGGTATCTTTACCAGGTTTAGGTATGGTGATTATAACAGATTGTGGCATTTCTTTAGGTAATGAGCCAGAGGACGCAGCATGATTGAAGAGGTCAGCGAGGTGTGGGGAAAGAATCAATTGTTTGTAATATTCATTAGTGTATCTGTCTCCCCCAGGGAGATATTTATTTAAGGGAAGAGTTTTTATGGCTAATTCAATTTCTGATGGAGTAAAGGGTTCAGATAAGGTTTGAGTTTGGGATCTAGTTATTGTGGGGAGATTTATTGATTTGGTTGGGGGGTGGTCGCATTGTCTTTAAGGTTGTAGAGTGATTGATAGAATTTGCTAAATGCATTCCCAATATCTAAAAGATTGACCACTGGGGTTTTAGATAAAGGATGGTTGACTGAAGCAAATTTGGTTTTCAAACGTTGTTGTTTGACAGATTTTGCTAAGAGGGAGCGAGTAACGAGTAACAAGTAATATGTTGCTTTAGATTTTTTCAAGTAGAAGTCATATTGCTGGGATAGAAGGGAGCAAAGCTTGTTTCTGTCAGCAAGCAGAGAGAAGGATAAGTCAGGGGAGGGGTGGTGTTAGTTTTGCTCCTCTTTAAGCCTATTTGAGGCTATGACCTCTTCAATTTGACGCAACCTCTGGCTTTTAACAGAAGCTTTAGTTTTATAAAATGCCTCATATAAGCTTTGTAGGTTGCCCACAATATTGGTATAGAGGTATCAGGAGTGGTGTTAGGCAAGTGGGCTTTTCAATTGTTTGGCTATGATTGGGGTTGGCTAACGTCCAGCCTCCAGAGGCAGGGAATGGTAGACCCGGGGTTGTTGCCAATAATAACACTTACAGGTGCAAGGTCAGACCATATTATTGTGCCAATCTGTGATGTGGTTATCAACTGGAGAGTCCATTTGTGCGTGAGGAAAAAGTCAATTCTAGAAAAGGAGAGGTGGGAGAATAGTACGAGAAGTCTTTTTCTGTCCCATGCTGACATCTCCAGATATCATAGAGGTCATATGAGTGCAAAAGATGGTTGATGGTGTGGTGCACAGGTCTCTTGCCTAGTTGAATCCAGGTAAGCATTTCCAATCACGTTAAATTCCCCTCTAATAAGTAGTTTCTTAAGCCGCGTACACACGAGCAGAATGTCCGACAGAAAAAGTCAGGCGGAAGCTTTTCATCGTCTATTCCGATCGTGTGTAGGCCTTATTGGACTTCTGTTTTCGAAAATCATGACGGACCTAGAAATGGAACATGTTCTAAATATTTCCGACGGAACCAATTTCTATCGGGAAAACCGATCGTCTGTATGCTGTTCCGACGGACCAAAAACGACGCATGCTGTAAAGCAAGTACGAGACGAAAGATATTGGCTACTGAACTTCCTTTTTCTAGTCCCGTCGTAAGTGTTGTACGTCACCGCGTTCTGGACGGTCAGACTTTGGTTTGACCGTGTGTAGGCAAGACCGCTTGAATGGAATTCCGTCTGAGTTCCGTCGGAGAAACCTTCAGAGTTTATTCCGACGGCAAAACCGGTCGTGTGTACATGGCATAACAGAACCTAAGCTGTTTAGAGTTTGGGGCATAAACATTTACAATAGTATATCGAGTTTGGTTGATGTCGCAAGTAAGTATGCAAAAACAGCCTAGGGGGTATGAAATGTCTGAGTGTAGCTTAAAGGTCACCAAGTCTCTTTTTCTTTTGGGCATTAGAGGCTGAAAATAGATGTGGGAAATGTTTCAAGGAGAATGGTGGGATCTTGGAGGCTGCAAAGTGGGTTTCTTGGATAAGGAGAACGTCTGGCTTAAGAGAGGGAGCTTCTCTTGAGAGTGACGACTGTTTAAAGGGTGAGTTGAGGCCTCGTACAATGAATGAGAGAAACTTAATTGCCATAAGGTCTCAAGAGGTCTCAGACGGTGTGGAATTTTTTCAAAGTGTAATAGGAATTCCGTAAGGGTCTTATAGATCATTGATTGGGGCATGAGAGCGTCAATATACAGTCGAGGTAAAAGGGTCATCGTCACATAGAGTTCACTAAGGTCACAAGTGGTTATGTGGAGAAGGAAAGAATTCCGGATAAAGCTTGCAAGGTATTGGAGTATCAATGGAGTATCAATGACTGGTCTGACTGGTCAGAAGAGGAACAAAAGCAAAAGGGAGAACAGCAAAGGGAGGGAAGTAAAAAGAACTTGTGCAGAATGCAAGGGCAATGTGTAGCAAAGATTGCTGCTATCCAGATGGGGGAAAGAGTCAACCATAGCAACAACATGTTGGTATGGTAGATCATCTTTCTTGTTCATACATCACGGGACACAGAGCTCTATTCATTACATCATGTGTTAGATAGCCACCTTCAGGTGATGGACACTGGCAACCCTAATTGTAAGGAGAGTTCCTCCCCTATATACCTCGCCAGTGTCTAAGGTGTTTGGTCACAATGCAAGATGTGCTTAGAAGAAAGCTCTGTTTGAAGTTCCCTGCGGGGTTCTAGGAGCTACAGAACCGGATCCATACCTTGGGCCAATTTATATCGCCTAAGATGGATGGTACCCGTGCCTCGTAAAAGAAGAAACGAGGTTTGCCTGTAATGTCTCTCTCTGAGGACTGGGCTCTGGGATCCAGTACTTTTGAGAATATATATTAAATGCGCAAAGTTTTTCTGGCAGAGTCTTCTACAGGTCCAGGTAAGAGGCTCCTGTAAGTAGGAACCCAGGTCCCTGAAGGTTGGCACAACACTACCCGCCGTGATGAGTGAAGGTTGGGTCTGTTCCCAGCAGTATCCTGCGGCGGGGATAAGGTAAGTGAAGCAATACAAGGTAAATACCTTAAGGATTAGCTTCTTTGAGTTGTTGCATGTCTTACCTGTTTTCCGCCACTAGAGGGAGTAAGAGGTATACCTGGGGTTACTTACATGCTTCCAGGAAATAAAGCTCAGTGAAGCCGCTCACCTCCTCCGCTGCAGGCTCTGCCACTCAGTTGATAAGGGGATCCCACACAGTCTTGAGGTCCCCAAGTAGCCTCCGGTCTTCTCTCTTTCCCCCCCTCACCCCCGGCCGCCAAATTGGCCCTACGCACGCGTGCATGGGGCGCGCTTTTATGACGAAAATGGCAGGGAAGGAGGGGGGGCGTGGTTGCAAATGCTGTCCACGTGCGGCATGCGCAGCGAATCACTGCGCAGGCGTGAGGCGCTTGTTTTAAAGAGCCCAGGTCGCCAGGGGTCTGTAAGCGGCAGGACACAGAGCTGGGGCACATAAGCATCTCATGTGGTTCGGATTCAGGCACACCTAGACACCTACCAAGAAGTCACCGTCAGGGTCGGGGGACTCTAGACATGCCTGCAGGGTAACATCCCCCCTGAGAGACTGGAGGCAGCCATGCAGGGTGAGCCATTGCCGCTGACAGGCATTGCTGCCTCTCCCAATATTGCAGCCCCTGCATATGTCATTGAAGATGCTATGGAGGCAGCATTGGGTGGTTTAGAACAAAGGTTTACTGCATTTATCACAGCATCCTTAGCAGATAGCAGAAAACGGGGTAGGTCTCCTTCCTCTGCTCTGGGTTCAATATCAGATGATCAGCAGTCTGATGATGATACAACATTGTCGGGGGACAAGAATCATAAGCAGTCGGATGAATCAGGGGATGAGGAGAAGCTCTCTTCTACTTTGCAGGCTCTCAGGCTACAGGTACAATACTATACAGAGGTCGTGTGTACCACATACAATTTGCCCTGTACTGAACCAGCTGTGTCCCGTTTCGTCCCTGGGATCTCGTAAGTCTCCACAGGCTGGTTTTTCCTTTCCCATCCATCCATTAATGGAAAAACTATTGTATGATGGTTGGGCTCACCCAGATAAATTTTTTTCTCCTCCTAGGAAATGTTCCCTGCTCTACCCTATAGGAGGAAAAATTCACCAAGAAATGGAGTGTGCCAGCAATAGATGCGGCTATTTCTTGTGTGAACAAAAGACTAACCTGTTCTGTGGACAATGTTCAGGTGTTTAAAGATCCAACTGACAAAAAGCTGGAATCATTACTTAAATCCTCTTTTGCCGTGGCTGGCGCTGTGGTCCAACCTGCGGTTGCAGCAGTTGGTATGTGCCAATACTTGAAGGAGCAGGTGATGTAGGTAGTTAATTTTCTTCCTCTTGAACAAGTTCAAGACTATGCAGCCCTTCCGAGGGCCTTATGTTTTGCAATAGATGTGATTATGAATTCTGTCCAACAAGCATTCCACCTTATACTCCTGCTGTTACACATGCGTAAGTCCCTTTGGCTTAAACATTGGGCAGCTGAAGCCTCATGCAAAAGATATTTAGCTGGGTTCCCGTTTCACGGGGAACGCTTGTTTGGGGATGATCTGGATAAATATATGCAGAAGATTTCTGGTGGCAAGACCACCTTTTTGATGGTTAAAAAAAAAAAAGATAAACGTCCTTCTTTTAAATGTTCTCCTTCCTCAGCCCCGAGTACCTCGGCCTCTGAGCAGTGGCGACGGCCTTCCCAGTCCAGTACAAGAGGAAAGGTCCAAGCCCAAGCCCATGGGCAAAAGAAGCCTTGGGGTCAAAGGTCTGCTAAGCAGAATCCCAAAGCCTGCTTGTGAAGGGGTGCCCCCGCTCGGCCGAGTGGGGGGAGGGCTTCGGGGTTTTTCGGATGTTTCCTCCACGGTATTTCTCGGGTACAAGCTAGAATTTCGGGAATTTCCACCATCCCGTCTCCTTTTGTCGCGGGTTCCCAAGCACCCAGAAAAAAGGAGACCCTTGTTTCTGGCTTTGGATCGCCTGTTGTCTCAAGGGGTAATCATAGGAGGTGGTTCCAGAGGAGCAAGGCTCAGGGTTTTATTCAAACCTCTTTAAAGTCCCGAAACCAAACGGAGATGTGAGATCCATTCTGGATCTAAAGGACCTAAATCAGTTGCTAAACATTCGCTCGTTCCGCATGGAGTCTATCAGCTCGGTGATCTCCACCCTTCAGGGGGGAGAATTCCTGGCATCAATAGATATCAAAGATGCATATCTACATGTGCCAATTTTTCTCGCCCACCAGAAGTTCTTAAGGTTTGCGGTAGAGCAGCGCCACTTCCAATTTGTGGCCCTCCCTTTCGGTCTAGCTATCGCACCTCGAGTAAGAGATTGGGGCATAGCAGTAACAGCTTATCTAGATGATCTACTACTGGTAAAACAGTCCACAATGTGCTCAGCACAGTAAGATACTTGGAGTATCTAGGCTGGGTCCTCAACCTGGAAAAATCACTATTACAGCCCCTAAGAAGGCTGGAATATTTGGCACGGTCATAGACAGTCCAAAACAGGGTGTTCTTGCCCAAGGCAAAAGCCAAAGCCTTAAAGGATTTGGTCCGACTAGCCAAGGCCAGGAAATATCCTTCCATTCGTCTCTGTATGAGATTATTGGGGAAGATGGTAGCCTCATTTGAGGCTGTTCCTTACGCCCAGTTCCACTCAAGGCCTTTGCAGAACATTCTGTCTGCCTGGAACAAAAGAGTTCAAGCCTTGGATCTTCCAATGCACCTGTTACCATCAGGGCGCCAGAGCCTCAATTGGTGGTTACTAGACAAGAATCTACAGAAGGGAAAGTCCTTTGTTCCAATTTTTTAGAAAGTCATAACTACAGATGCCAGCCTCTCAAGCTGGGGAGCAGTTCTGGAAGAGGCTTTGATCCAAGGCAAATGGTCCAGAACCGAAGGGTCAATACACATCAACATTCTGGAACTCCGGGCAATCCATTTAGCCCTGAAGACCTGGACAGGCAGGCTACAAGGCTGTCCAGTCAGAGTTCAGTCCGACAATGCCACAGCAGCGGCTATATCAATCACCAAGGGGGCACCAGGAGTCTGAGTGCCCAGAGGGAGGTGAATCATGTTCTCACTTGGGCAGAGAAACATGTTCCATGTCTATCAGCAGTCTTCATTCCAGGGGTGGAAAATTGGAAAGCAGACTTTTTAAGCTGCCAGCAGCTGGACTCAGGAGAATGGTCATTACACCCCGCCATATTTCAAGCAATATGCCAGAGATGGTGTACTCTGGATGTAGACCTACTAGCCTCCAGGTTCAACAAACTGGACGTCTTTGTATCAAGAACAAGGTTCAGATGTCTTGATAGTTCCGTGGGATCAGTTTTCTCTGAACTCCAGTTCCACTTCTTGCTCGGTTATTTCGCAAGGTCAGGTCAGAAGGGAAACCAGTAATCCTAGTAGCTCCGGCATGGCCCAGGAGGTCCTGGTATGCAGAGATCATGAGGATGGCAGTCGGAAGGTCATGGGTGCTTCCACTGCGACCAGACCTGCTCTTGCAAGGACCAATATTCCATCCTTTCTTACAAAGTCTAAATTTGACGGTTTGGCTGTTGAGACCCACGTCCTAAAAAAAGTGGGCTCTCGGGTCCAGTCCTAACCACTCTGGTTAATGCCAGGAAGCCGGCCTCCAGGCTCATTTATTATAGAATCTGGAAGGCATATGTCTCCTGGTGTGAGTCCAAAGGATGGCATCCTAGAAGGTATGCTATTGATAGAATTCTTGCCTTTCTTCAGTTAGGAGTAGAGATGAAGCTGGCCTTGAACACTATCAAGGGTCAGATCTCGGCCTTATTAGTATTTTTTCAAAAACCACTTGCCTCTCATTCCTTAGTCTGGGCCTTTATTCAGGGGGGAACTGCATCTAAATCCACCAGTCAGGCCGCCCATGTGCCCATGGGATCTGAATTTGGTTCTTTCTGTTTTGCAAAAACAGCCGTTTGAACCATTATGTCATGCTTCTTTGTGTCTTTTGATCAAGAAGTTGTTTTTTCTTGTTGCCATATCCTCTGCCAAGAGGGTATCGGATTTAGCGGCTCTTTTATGTAAAGAGCCATACTTAATTATTCACAAAGACAAGGGTGGTGTTGCATCCTCACCCGGCTTTCTTACTTAAGGTAGTATCAGGATTCCACCTAAACCAAGATGTGGTCCTACCATCCTTTGTTCCAGATCCACAGTCTGCGGAGGAAATGTTGTTACACTCTCTAGATGTTGTTAGAGCAGTCAAAATGTATCTGGATGCGACTGCCCAGATGCGGAAGACTGACTTTCTGTTCATACTGCCAGAGGGTCCCAGAAAGCGCCAGGCAGCATAGTCCACTATAGCTAGGTTGATTTGACAAGTTATTTTTCAGGCCTATGATTTGGAAACGAAAAATTCCTCCTTTTCATGTTAAGGCACACTCGACTAGAGCAGTAAGTGTTACATGGGCAGTGCATAACCAGGCCTCCATGGCTCAGATCTGCAAGGCTGCAACTTGGTCTTCGATCCATACATTCACTAGATTTTATCAGGTGGATGTAAGAGGGCATGAGGATACCGCCTTCGGGCGCAGTGTACTGCAGGCAGCAGTGTAGGTCCGCACGTCCAATGGCGGTCTTTTTTATGATCTGTGTCTCCCTCCCCTCAATTTGGGTATTGCTCTGGGACGTCCCATGATGTAATGAACAGAGCTCTGTGTCCCGTGGTGCATGAACAAGAAAATAGGATTTTTTAGAACAGCTTACCTGTAAAACCCTTTTCTTGGGATTACGTCACGGGACACAGAGCTCCCCGCCCCTCTTCGGGATTTATGAATATATATGCATCCGGATACTTATTGCTTTGCTACAAAACTGAGGTACTCTCCATATGGGAGGGGTTATATAGGGGAGGAACTCTCCTTACAATTAGGGTTTCCAGTGTCCAACACCTGAAGGTGGCTATCTAACCCATGAAGTAATTAATAGAACTCTGTGTCCCGTGATGTAACCCCAAGAAAATAATTTTACAGGTAAGCTGTTTTAAAAAATCCTATTTTTTAAACATTAACTTTCAAACAGTTAGGCCAAAATACTCCAGCTACTGAGAATTCTGAAATAGAAAGGATGTCAGGGCTGCTGTGCAGGCAGCAGGACAAGAATCAGTTCCATTCTGTTTCCATGTGGTTAGGCTGGTGGGATGTAGAGGGATGGTCATTGGCAGGCAGGATATTCCATTCCTTGTGCAGGTCTAGGCCAGCTTCTAGGCTTCTGATTGTGTAAGAGCTTCCTTGTCTTTTGATTATGAGTTTTGTGGGAAATCCCCATTGGTATCCTATGTTGTTGTTACGGAGGACTTTAGTGATGGAGACTAGCTTTTTCCTGCTGACAACTGTCGTTTTAGATAGGTAAGCATACAGTTTGACTCCTGTGTAGGGAGTGGGAAGTACAGATGTGTTTTTTGGCAGCAGCCATAATTTTTTCCTTTATATGATAAAAGTGAACCTGAGCCAGCACATATCTAGGGACTGATGCAGGCAGAACATCAGGCTTAGGAATCCTGTGGGTCCTGTTTATGGATATTTCTAGGTCCGTAAGCGATGGAGGAGGTGCTTCATTAACCAGTTCCCGTCCACGCTATAGCTGCATGACGGCTACAGCGTAGACCTACATTGCCGGGAGGCCATCAATAGATATCCTCCCCTTTCCTCGCTCCCCGCGTGCCCTCGCGAGTGCGCATCTGTGCTGACCATGTCCCTTGGATACAGCCAATCACAGATCGCTGCAAATGGCCAATCACAGCGGCCATTTACTATGCGATTGGCATGGCCAATGGGAGATGATCTCAAATGTAAACATATGCGATCACCTCTCATTGACAGCCCTCCCTCCTCACACAGAGACCACATGTGTGGAGGGAGAGCTTCTGTGCTGAATTGTGAGTGATTCTACCATTACACCAGCATATACAGGGCGCAAACAGTGCCTAGTGTCACAGTGCCAATTAGGTTCAGTGTCACAGTCTGAGCAATCAATAATCAGTGCCATCAGTGATCAGTGCCCATCTGTGAAGCTTCATCAGTACATATCTGTGCAATCAGTGCCCATCTGTGCCACCTCATCAGTGCATATCTGTGCCAATCAATGCTGACCTATGCCACCTCATCAGTGCACATCTGTGTGATCAGTGCCCATCTGTGCTGCCTCATGAGTGCACATCTGTGCCATCAGTGCACATCATTGCCACCTCATCAGTGCACATCTGTGCTTATCAGTGCAGGCTTAGCACACATTTGTGCCACCTCATCAGTGCAGGCTTATTAGCACACATCTGTGCAGGCTCATCAGTGCCACCTTATTAGTGCCCATCAGTGCATACTTAGCACACACCTGTGCAGTTTAATCACCACCAGCAACCATGTCCAAAAGATGCTTTTCCGCTGAGGAGGCATACCAAACACTTTCCACGGCCGACAAGGGCAATGGGGAGCTCTCTTTTTCGGATTCACTTTCAAATTCAGATTCTGAGTCTGACGTAAATTATGAGCCAGTCCTCAGTAGTGGAACACTGACAGACTCAGAGGAGGCGTTCTGGTAAGGAGGCAGTGGCATCCACCAACACTGCAGTACCTCGGCAAGAAAGACCAAGTACCAGTGGGGTGTCACCTCACCCCCAAAGGGTTAGAATCCATGCCAGCCTTCCCTATGCCCTTCAGAACCCCTTGTGACTTCCTTCTAATTCAGGAGAAGCAAACATTCCTCCTTTCACTTCCCAGCCAGGAGTCCAGGTGGAAACTGAATTTTTTTCCCCAGTCAATTTCATTGATTTAATATTTACGGAGGACATGCTAGCATCAATTGTGGCCCAGTGCAACCTGTATGTACAACATTTTTTTTTTTTGAATAATCCAACATCCTATTATGCCCGTCCCTACGAGTGGAGACCCATAACAGTGGAGGAGTTGACATTTTTTTTTTGGGCCTCACATTTTGTATGGGACTCACCAAAAAAAGGAGGAGTCAGAAGAGACGCATCTTATTATTGTCCCCAGTGTCCTTCCCAACCAGGCCTCTGCATAGGTGACCGTTTCTGCCGTTACCATACTTTAGTAAATTATTAGTGAAGTATGGTAAACGTAATCCTCGGTTCTTGCCATTTACCTTCACACCCCTAATGCCAATGCCTGCTCTGTAACTGACCCTGGCTTGTTTTTCTACCACGCTTCTGCCTGCCGATTCTGTACATACCTCTGCCTGATCTGGAACTGACCTTGGACTGTTTGACCATGTTTCTTGCCTGCCTCTTGGACTGATCTTGTACCCTGCTACTGGACTAGTGGGATTCAACACAGGGGTCTCACATATGTGAGGGGCTCCAGAATAGTTTTTTCTGGATGCAGAAAACATTTTTTTTTCCTCATTCCTAGATTAGGGTCTGGAGACTCGGAGGCTTCAAAGAGATTTGGGTGGGAGAAACCTCTACCCCTGACCCCATTCTGTCCTGAATGAGGCCCTACTTCTGCCTGCTGCCTGTAGGACTTACTGCCATCATGCCTCTGCCTGTCACACTGACACCACATGGATCATGTTCCTGTCTACTATCAGGACCAATATTTTTGGCACTGCTGACAATATCTCTGCCTGGACTGTATATGGACAGTATCCCTGCCTGCTGCCTGGACAATTGTGTTTGCCGTTGCTGACCAAGTCACTGCCTGGTGCCTGGACCAGTGCTATCCTTCTGTGGACAACAGCGCTACTAAAACCACAGGTAATCTTTTGTTTACCCTTTGCTCAGCATAATGTATTTTGGGGTGTAATTATTGGTATAAGTATGCTATGTGTCCCTTGAACACCTGATGGTGTTCCTTGAATGTTGGATCTCTGTATGGGGCCAGGCTGTGTAAAAGTTTCACACATTATCTTATAAACAGACAACTTTGTGTAAAAAAAAAAAAAAAAGAAAAAAAAAAAAAGTGTTTTCATTTTTTTCCACATTTTCCAAAAACTTCTGGAAAAAGATGAACCGTTCAAAAGACTCCTTATGCCTCATAGATTATATGTTGGGGTGTTAGCTTTCCAAAATGGGGTCATTTTGTGGGGGCTTCCATTGTCCTGGTGCTCCAGGGCCTTCAAAAGTGTAATAGGTGTGTTACCCTGAAAAATCTATATTTAAGATTTTTCATATCTCATAGATATGAGGTGGGTTAAATAAGAGTTCTTTTTGACGAAGAGTGAAAGCTTAAAATATAACAACATTTATTAGGAAGCAGTTGGAAGTCTAGCTAATACACAATCATCTGTCTATCGCCTTACACCAAGGAAGAAAATATTAGGTTGAAATAAAGTATTTACATTAAGGAATACAGGGTATATTCCTCAATACAGTAATCTACACACATATTTAGTTACAAGTAAAAGGGCATTCCTTTCCCATAATTACCCATCCTTACCAAAGCTCCTTTCAGCTTGCTGGTCATCAGAGAGAGAGACCCTAGCTCCCCCTTGCCTCTGAGTATATCAAACCAAGCTGATGTCTCATTGGTTGGCCTAGCTTGGATCATGATTGGAGGGCTTACTCCATAAGTCGGCCCCCTTTCATGCAGATCCTTGTGACTATGTTGGCCAAGTGTGTCAATTGTATTTCCCCAGGAAGTTAGGTCCATTGCATATCCCAGCATGGCACTCTTTCAAAGGAGTAGGTGTAGAACAATGGAATTGGCTCTCCCTTGTTTGCATATACAAGCCTTGGGCCTTGGGCCTTTGCTCTTAGCAAAAACTTAAATGAAACCCTTTTTGAAATATATTCATTATTACCATATTTTACAGTTATTAATGGAGATTTCACACAAACTTATAAGGCAACAGGTGGTTGAGAAATGAGACGGACAATTTATGCTCCTAGAACGCCTGAAGGTGCTACTTCAATGTGGGGACTCCGTATGTGGCCAGGCTGTGTAAAAGTCTCACACATGCGGTATCGTAATACTCAGGAGTAGCAGAATGTATTTCGGGTTTGTGGTATGCACACGCCATGTGAGAGAAATAAGCTACCCTGTTTCCCCGAAAATAAGACCTAGTGTGATTGTTGGTGATGGCTGCAATATAAGCCCTACCCCCCAAATAAGCCCTAGTTAAAGTCCTTGTAGGTCTTATTTTCAGGGTAGGGCTTATTTTGGGGGAAACAGGGTAGGGCTTATTTGGGGGGTAGGGCTTATATTGCAGCCATCATCGACAATCACGCTAGGTCTTATTTTGTGGGAAACAGGGTATTACAATGACAATTTTGTAAAAAAAAATCTTAATTTTGCAAAGAATTGTGGGAAAAATGACAACTTCAAAAAACTCACCATGCTTCTTACTAAATACCTTGAAATGTTTACTGTCCGAAAAGGGGTCATTTGGGGGACATGTGTACTTTCCTGGCTTGTTAGTCTCAAGAAATGAGATAGGCCGTCAGTACGTCAGATGTGATCTTTTTTTTATGATTTGCACCATAGCTTGTAGACTCTATAACTTTCACACAGACGACCCATTAATTTGGGTTATTTTTACCAAATATATGTAGCAGTATAAATTGTGCCCAAAATTTATAAATAAAAATTACTAATTTGCAAAATTTTATCACAGAAACAAAGAAAAATGTGGGGTTTTTTTTCAAAATGTTCGGTCTTTTTTCATTTATAGCTCAAAAAAAAAAAAAAAACAGAGCTGATCAAATACCACCAAAAGTAAGCTCTATATGTATGAAAAAAAGGACAAAAAATTATTTGGGTACATGGGCGCATGCGCGGGTCTCCCAACATGGCCGCATAAGCCAGGAGCTCCGCTCTGCCCGAGCCGAGTCGCACTAGCGCAGGAACCGGCCCCGAAGGAAGCCCGATCTGGACGGGGATAGCACAGGGAACAGCTATAGAACACCGGGATGTCCAGCAGCTCGGTCCGCCGAGACCTGGGGCCTCAATTTACGGCCGAAGGAAAGCAGGCCGCGACCAAGATGGCGGCCGCGTCTCAGCCATGAGACACACATGCAGGGGGACACGCGGAGCACAGGCAAGTGATTAACCCAGCCACTCTATCCTTCACCCCCCAAACGAACCTGGGTAGCCACAACACTGCAACCCCCTCGCCAGCCTCAACAGTTTCACTGCTTGAACACACATTTGAAAACTATATGCTTTCCCCCATGAACAACACTCCAGGCCCAGGGAACACTAACGCTCCATTATGCAACCAGGAGCAGGCCTCGGGACAGACACAGGACATTCCCTTAAACGTAGGGGATTTATTCATTAAATTCTCTGAAATGCTTGATCGAGGCCTTGCTAATACAGCCTGCAAGATCACTGCTGATATAAGAGCAGACTTCCAGAACCTTGGCTCTAGAATGGAAGCCATAGAACATAAGCTGGTCATAACGGTCTCCAGGGCTAATCAGAATACAGACCATATACAAGTAGTACAGGACCAACTGGAAGTGGCGTTAAACCGTATTGACGACCTCGAAAATCGCTCCAGAAGAGATAATTTTAGGGTCAGAGGTATTCCGGAATCAGTATCTGACGCACCTAAAGCCATACAAGATCTCATACAATTTCTAATCCCTGCAATACCACCACACAAACTGGAATTGGACAGAGCACATAGGTCACTGGGCCCCCCCAGGAGAGACGGGAACCCCAGGGATATAGTAGTAAAACCACACCATTACAGTGTGAAGGAAGAAATCATGAGGATATCCAGGAAACAGTCAAGCATATCATTCCAAGGTCAAGATATACAGATCTTTGCGGACATATCCCCGATGACCATTCAAAGACGCAGAGCACTAAAACCATCACTGCTTGTTCTCTCCCAGAAATAAATAAAATACTGGTGGGCCTTTCCTTTTGCCCTCAAGTTTACATTTAATGGAAAAACTCACTCTTTCTCCACCTTCACAGAAGGAGAGCAAGTCCTGTTGGCCCTAAAATTCATTACCCTGGAGTCTGGAGACATGGACACTTCCAACATGTAGGCAAATTCCTCCAAAAGATCATCTCCAGCCAGCCCCCTTTCTCCACTATGGAAGGCGAACAAAACCAAGCGAGCAAAGGATCAAATGCCCACCTGAAGCTCAACGTTGCTGTTTATTCTTTTTTCTTTATTCTCCCCTCATGGCAGGATCATGAAGGGTAATAACCTTGCATACCCTCACGTCATCTTTAGTGGTTGGGTCCTACTAACAGAACCCCATTATACCACCTATTCGGTTGTAAGCAAGGTCATGTAATCAAGATGGAAACCGACCATTCCCCACATTTATCTATTATCACCTCTTTAATCCTTTTGGCCTATGAAGGGACCGTTCCACAATGGGACACAGGAACTATTCCTATTGCATGAAGCGAGATGGACTCCCCTAAACCAGGGCATCATGCCTAGGGATGCTCAGGGACTTCTTCACGGAAGATGCACATCATTATGGGTTTCTACACTTACATCATGAAGATCCACAGTCTACGATCCCCCCCAAGTGTCATACACTTGGGGATTTTCCCCCCGTCCCGATATTACCAAAAGCCCTTTTTTGTTTTTCATATGAGGGGCTCCAAGTTTTTTGATGTTTTTAATAATACCCCGGCTCATTCCTTTATTTTTTTTTTTTATTTTTATATGTTGTTATTTTTTATGTTGTGATAAATCCTGACGGACTGGTTCCTTTCACAGCTTTTCAATTACACTACTGGACTCTGATGCAAAGTCTACTTTCTATATAACAAAGGTTTTTTGAGTATCACAGTCCTTAGTCGACTGTGGCTCGGGCAGCAGTCATGCGTGCTCTCCCATCCCCCCAGTATGGCTATTCTGTATTTGGGTGATGGGATGCCAGTCCTCTTTGAGGGCTGCTCAATGTTGTTATCTACTAACGTAGGTGGGGGCTTTTCACCCTTCCTTCATTACAGGGCCCTGTTTGGCCTTCTTTTTCTTCTTCTTTACTTTCTTTTTTCTTCTTTCACTAATTTTCTCTTTTTGATTGCCAGCACTCAGAGAATTCTTGTATATCCGGAGACTCCAGGCCCCAGGTCTCAACACGCTACTATTTCAGGGCTGATCAAGTCAAGGCTCCATGGGGTAAGTGTGAAACTCAACGATACATCTATTTTCACACCTATTAACGCTTTCTAACACCGTAAACTCGTCATCGCTTAGAATTGTTTCCCACAACGTGCAGGGACTAAACTCAGCGATTAAAAGAAGGAAGGTTCTGCAGGAATACCGATCCAAAAAAATGGATGTGGTGTTCCTGCAGGAAACGCATTTTCCAGTGCAGTACAATCCCTCCTTCCTGCATGCACATTATCCCCTCTTCTATTTAGCAAACGCTCAGGACAAAACAAAGGGGGTAGCAATTCTGTTTGCTAGATCCTGCCAATTTAAGACAACTCAGGTTTATAAGGATACGGAGGGCAGATTTATCCTGGTGAAGGGATTGCTAAATAACCAAATGTACTCCCTGGTCTCGTACTACTCCCCTAACAGAGGCCAAGCTAAATTTTTTCACATTATGTTTCAAACGCTAGAACCACTGCTGGAGGGAATAATGATTTTGGGAGGGGACTCCAACATGGCATTTGACTTATCCCTGGATAAATCTAGACCTCCTTCAACCCAAATGACGCGCCCTAAAAAGATTAGCACTAAAATTGCTAAAATGATCTTTAATTATGGTCTTGCAGATATCTAGAGAGAAACCAACCCGACCTGTAGGGACTATACTCACTTTTCAAATCCCCACCAATCCTATTCTAGAATAGATCACATTTTCATCTCAACTCATCACATACCCCTAGTTAAGAAGTCTTTCATCAAGGACTCCTCCCTGTCAGATCATTCGATGGTCATTCTAGTGATGCGAGAGCTGCAACATAAACCCCCCCCCTCAATGGAGAACTAAGGAATCCATCCTTAAAGACCTGATCCAAGTTACTATAATTGAGAAGGCTCTGAAGGAATTCTTTTTACTAAATGATGTAGAAGAAACCTCGGCGGAAACAGTCTGGGCTGCCCACAAGGCAACGATCAGAGGTAAATTGATCCAAATGACATCACAACTTAAAAGCCTCTGATGTTATTAAACTGGAAGATAACTTTGCAGCTTTATGTAAGCAACATAAATTAGACCCTTCTAAGGTCAATACAGCACAACTCGATGCCGCGAGGGTGGCATTAAACTTGGCCCTGACAGTTAAAGCCGAGGTTTCCCTGCATTGGACAGGCGCGAAATTTTACCAGCATAGAGATAAAATGCACACAATTTTGGCCTCTAAGCTCTCCCCCAAAACACGCACATTCGCCTACCCAAGATCAGGCAGCAAGACGGCACATTCTCCTTAAATCCTCAACGCATCCTACAATCATTTCAGGTTTTTTATACAAACTTATACAAAAAGGGAAATCATATCGGGGAGTCCAGATTTCATGAATTTATGGCAGATTTAAAACTTCCTCGCCTTCAGGAAAGTCATGTAGATCTGATGGACGCTTCTTTTTCTACTGAGGAAACCCTAGAAGTTATTAAGAATGTAAAAGTTAACTCCGCCCCAGGCCCAGATAGCTTCTCAAACATTTATTACAAAACATTCGCGGTTACCCTAGCTCCTCATCTTACCAAATTTTTTAATTCCAAAAGAAAGGGTGAACCCATTGAAACCCATGCAAACTCAGCCTTCATTTCAGTTATTCCTAAACCTGATAAGGACCCTTCCCTTGTAGAAAACTTTAGACCCATCTCCCTTATTAACAATGATTTGAAGATATTAACCAAAATATTAGCCAATAGACTAAGCTCATTCATTGGACAATACATTCATAGGGATCAGGTGGGTTTCATCCCAGGCAGACAGGGCCCGGACCAAGGTAGGAGGGCGACAGATATTGTCTCAATCCTTCTATCTGCCTGGGATGGAGACCCCCAGCAGGAAGGCCTGTTGTTATCGTTAGATTTAAGAAAGGCTTTTGATTCGCTTTCATGGTCTTACTTGTTCTCTACCCTTCGTAGTTGGGGTTTTGGGGAACATTTTATGGGGATCCTACAATCTCTTTACTCGAGTCCGGTGCCCAGGGTCAAACTTCAGGGATATGTTTCTAATCCCATTCCGATTTTTAGAGGGACCAGGCAGGGGTGTCCTCTCTCTCCAATAATCTTTGCCATTGCAATTGAATCATTGGCCATTGCAATCAGAACAAACGTCAATATCCACGGGGTAAGGTGCGGACACTCAGTCCATAAATGCGCTCTTTTCGCAGACAATATTCTGCTCTTCGTCACCTCCCCAATCACTTCTTTACCTAATATTAACAAGCTCCTGGACTCTTTTGGGGATTTATCGGGTCTACAAGTGAACATGGCTAAGTCACAAGCACTGAATGTTTCTCTTCCCACAGCCCTAGTAGACCAACTGAAACAGTCCTTCAAATTTAAGTGGAGCGACAACTCAATTCGTTATTTAGGGATAAATCTCACCTCAAAATGTGAACTCTTATATCAAGCAAATTTTCCTCCCATGTACCGTAAACTAGAGAGGGATCTCCTTGCCTGGTCCTATCACAATATTTCATGGATAGGTAAAACTAATTCCATTAAAATGACTCTTTTATCCAGATTACTTTATCTTTTCCGTTCCCTCCCGATTCCTATCAAGAAAGATCATTTAAAATCACTTCAAGACAAAATAATCAAATACATTTGGGGTAAGAAGGGATATAGACTAGCGAGAAAAGTCCTATACAGCCAAAAAACAAAAGGAGGTCTAGGTCTTCCAGACCTTTTCAAATATTACCAAGCTGCCAGATTAGCCCAGCTATCAACGATCTACTTCAAACACGAAATCCCAGATTGGATTAATATAGAAAGACAGGCGGTACCTACATACACGTTAGATTTTCTCCTTTGGTCTCCTCACAAAAATAGACCCCCTATCATGTCCCCCGCTCTTTCACATTCCATGAGATTATGGGATGTTATAAAACACTCACCCTCCTTGACGTCCGCCATTCAACCGCTGGCCCACATCTTCCATAACCCCCTCTTCAGACCGGGTGTGGATATCAAAACATTTCAATGGTGGTTAGATAAGGGGATGTACAGGATTGGACACTACTTTACTCCTTCGGGCCCCATTTCCCTGAAATTCTGTATGGATAAGCTGGAGATCCTGGCCTCAGAAAAATTTAGATTTTATCAAATTTCCCACTTTCTTCATACAATTTGGAAAAACAAACCCGCCCCCCCCGACCTTTTCGGAGTATGAACGCTGGTGTGGCCAGGGTTCAGAGCATAAAGGGGGCATCTCCATAATATATACTTCCCTATTAGAACCCGCCACTAAATTCTCTTATATGGAGGCCTGGGAGAAGGACTTACAAGAGACCTGGGACCTGGAGACATGGCACAGAAGAGGAATCAGAGCTCACAAAGGTATAATGAATATTTCTTTAATAGAAGCTAATTGGAAAGTGATGACCAGATGGTATTTGGTTCCGTTAAGATTGAAAAGAATGTTTCCTTCCTCATCTCCTCTGTGTTTTAGGGATTGCCAAGCCCAGGGTTCCACGCTTCATATTTGGTGGGAATGCCCAAGAATTAGAGGTTTTTGGAATAAGATTTTTAATCTTATCCGCAAAGTAACAAACCTACCAATCCCTAAGACCCCACAAATTGCTCTACTGAACGAACAAATCCCAAAGATTTCTAAGTTTTCCCATCGGCTGGTTTCTTTCATGCTTTTAGGAGCGAAAGTTACTATCGCTAAAGCCTGGAAGACACCAAAAATTTCCCTAGCAGCGGCTAAACGCAAAATCTCTTGGATTATGACCCAGGAGAGGGTAGTAAGCAAAATTCAGGACAATTTCAAAACCTTTGAAGCAATCTGGGAGCCCTGGGCTGGGCATTTAGGTCTCTCCCTGGTCTCTGGAACCCCCTCTTCAGGTTAGTTATACATGAACTGAGTGCAGGCCGTCTCTCTCTCTATCCCTCTCTCCTTCTCTCTCTTCTTCTTTACCTCCTACCTATTTCATCTATTCCCTAGATAACGCAAGGATAGATGACTACGGTTCTTTTAACAAATCAAGTTTATGTTGGCTATTCTTCTAATTCTGTACGAGATATTATAATTTGCTATGTTATAAGGAGCAGAGTATCACCCTTGGGAATCGGTGCAGTCTCTCCGTTGCGAATCAGTGGCTCCGGGGAGGCGGCTCTTGATCTCTAATGGGTAGGGCATTTGCTACATAAGTATCAACCAGGTCTAGACCAGGACACAGTGTGATCCCGTCAGGGGTGTCTGGTCAGTCCATAGTTCTATGCGCCCTATGAGGCTTTAGATCCAATTTTGCTGACGTTAACAATATGTTTCAATTCTCGTTTTGTGTGGAGCATACATAAAGTTTTGGATGTAAAGAGATATTAATGTAAACTGAACTTTGTCTTTTGAAGGATATATTCTGTACTGTGAGTTATCTCAATAAATATGTTAAAAACTTAAAAAAAAAAAAAAAAAAAAAAAAAAAAATATTTGGGTACAGTGTTGCATGACTAATTGTCATTCAAAGTGTGAGGCAGTGGAAAGCTGAAAATTGGTCTGGGCAGGAGGGGGGTTTAAGTGCCCATTAAGCAAGTGGTTAATTGTTGGATATAAATGACTAGGGAGTCAGGATTTACGGATTCTGGTAATCCACATAACTTAACATTGTTTCTTCTGGAACAATCTTCTAGGTCAGCTATTTTTAGTTTCAATTGCTGCAATACTGTGTCATGGTCAGTATGTGCGTCCACTGGGTCACTGTGGGAAGTGCACATTTCACTCATTTTAGTTTCCACATGTCATAATCTCTGTTCATGTTCTTGCACAGAGTGAGTTAATGGGGCTATGACTGCTGATAAATCTGTGTGGAGGGTCTGTTGCATGAGGTAGCAGCATTTTGTTCTATAGCCAGTTCTGACACTGGCTGGTCAGTGGCAGGGAAAGAGTCAATGACTGATTGTAGCTGCAGTGTAGGTAGGAGAGGAGAGAGAGGGCCTGAAGCTGCTGTGCTGGATGAGAGATCATTCATCCTGTGCCGAGATTTAGCTGGGCTATGGTATTTGGTGATGGGGGGACTCACCAAGGTCCACTTCATATAAAGAAAAGGCCAGTCTGCGGTCAGTAGAATGGGCCCATTGTGCAGGTGAGTGTCGGCACTATCTTGGATTTGTCCCGGGTCTCGTGCAGGATTAAAGTCTGTCAGATTTTGTGGCTGACCAGGTGCCTTTCGCCGTTGGGCCATGCTATCCAGGTACTGGGGGAAGATATGCTAGAGAGGATCAGGTATGTGGTGCCCTGATTGTCAGGTTGGAGCCGCTGTAGTAGCTGGGGAAGCAGAGGAGCTCTAACAGAAGGCAGCCATCTGCAGCACTGGCCGGGAACGCCCCCCACTGGATATCTTTTTCTATCCCCTTCCTGTTTTATACAGTTCAACTACCTATTCCCACAGATCCTCTGACAATTATTTTGCTTTCCCCATGACTCAGAATCCAGAAACGTCAGTGCAGCACTGGATGAAAAATGCAAGGGTCTGTCGGGAGTCCAGAAACTCATTGACCTTTTACACACACACATTAGTTACAAGCAAACAAATGGTGAGGATGGTTACCTCTAATAGTCATTCAAACCCCTTTGTGTTAACTTGTGTGCATGTTATCAGGCCAATATCACCAGGGTATGTAAACTTTTGATTTTGGGTATTTTATGTGTGTGATTATGATTCAAAAAGAGTAAACACAGTTGACTGATAACAAATGGCTTCAGCCAAACACTAACCATGAGTGAAAGAAATATTTCTGTGTTATCATTCACATTCTCTGTAAAATGGCCAAGAAATTATCAATTCTGTCAGGGTATGTAAACTTATGAGCACAACTATATATATATATATATATATAGTTGTGCTCATAAGTTTACATAGTGAAATGAAATTTAAATCTGTACTGAGTGGTAAACAACAATCACCCCCCGTGACAAATTAAATTGTGGCGCTATTTCCAACACATCTTTTCCACCCCCTACAGTGAAATTAGAAAATCTAACAACCACCTTTTTACTGGTGTATATCTACATGTAGTGCAACTCAACTTGCAAAAATTTTTTTTTTTTAAAAATGAATAATAAAGATGTGTGCAATAGATATATAATAAGTACCCTATTAATACCCCCACATCATATTCAATAAAAATAATATAAACACCAAAATAACTGATACATAACGTGACTTCAGTGCTAATATTACTCAGATGTTGCTATAAACAATTCCCTTATGATGAAACTTAATATACAGTCTATAAATATAAGTGCATCAAATAGTGTCCGTGATAGTGATCAAAAACAGCATATATTGTGCGACAGCAAGTCCTTCTGTTATAGGAGTGTAAGTTCTTCTAATATACTCTTCCACCACACCTCTGTGTTCAGTGACCACTCTCCCTATGGACAGCCACTCACCAGCTCCTCATGCCTCCACTCTCGTATAAGGCTAAAAGGCATAGATGACCGCTGCTACTGGCAAGGGTTAAACCGTGTCCATCCAGGAGGCTCGTTCCATATAAAATTAGAAAAATAACCCCAAATAGTGTAATAACGTAAAACACTTTAATGATTCACACTGCAAATTACACTTCAACAGTTCCACTCACATTGTGTATAAAACAAAATAACACAGCAAACTCCACAGCAATCCGTCCGATGTAATATCAACCAGCAGCTAAGATCAACCTCCTAGGGGGTATGCGGTCACGGCGGACCCTCTAATTACCAGCGTTCAAAGTATCTCTCGCCCTCTCACTGCTTGCTTCATAGATGGGTATAGCTGTCTCCCCCTCTTGGTTAACCGTGCAGCTAGCTTCTTCCTGTCACTAGTACGTGGTGTTATCCTTCTTACGGCCACGCCCCCAACATGTTTCGATACGCTTGTACCTTAATCATGGGATAGGCCGTTCTAGACATCCATCACTCCTTATATTCCCTCCTATCTCCAATCGAAATGAAGACGCCTTAGTGCGCATGCGCGTCTCTCTACCTAGAATCGAAAGTTACCCGTCGAATAAGGACGCCCTAGTGCGCGTGCGCGCCTCTCTAATCAGCGTCTGCGCTCTACGAGTGTCCCCGTGAACGCAAACCCCCGCTGATCTCCACAACACAAGCTTGTAGCTGCATTATCTGGAACTGTGAGATCCCTCCCATCCGTCACCATTTGTATATCTACATCCCGGAATGGTGGGCTATCAAACAGCGCTGTATTACCCTGACATGTTAATTGAAAAACGCATACTGTGTTTTTCACACATTAAAGCGATTCACATATATAAAACCATGTATCAGACTTAACAAATCCATGCTTATTAACCCCTCTTATCAACATATATGGGTTAAAGACCCACATGATAAGATATATTAAAAAAATTATCTAACCATGGCTGTGGTGAGGAAATTAATAAATTTTGAATAAATTATACTATATGTGTATAGAAAAATAGAAAAACAAGAATGGCTGAAATAAATCCTTTAAAATCACCAACCTTAACCCTCAATAAAGGATGGAAATTATTTAATCCTAAAATCTATAAAATTGACTGCCAATTGATCTGCAGCTGTGATCATCAGTCAATTGATACTCATATTAATTATTCATAAAACATCCAAGGCATATCAAAATCTATAAAAGTCTAAAATATTATTCCACTCATAGCAGCGTGAGTGAATATGTGGAATAAAGAACCTTGTAGTCAATCTACCTCCAGAATCTGTCTAAAAGTCATTTAAAAAACAGTTAAGGTCTAATTCAATATTGAGGCCTCTCGGAGTTAAACTCTTAAAAAGGAATTTGAACAGAGATAATTCCCCTAGTGGACTTTAAAGGCACATATAAAAGGATATGTAGGAGAGTATATTTAAGTAAACAACGATTTATTAATTACAAAGAATTCTCATAAAGACATCAAACAAATAACATAGATAAAAAAGGAATGCAGTTCCACATATTTTTTATAGCTATTGATACCAATACGCTTGCACCCGACGCGTTTCAGAGTTGTTTTAGCCTCCTTCTTCAGGGGTGGTTATAAGCTTTTAATAGAAGTTTCTGTATAGGGAATGGTATATACAACATAGACATAATAAATACATGTGTATATCAAGCCATAAAACATATAGGTGCAATATTATATTCATTTTCGTTTCCACTTACATTGGTATATTTCCCTTCCCCTTCTTCTTTCCCTCCCTTCTCCTTCCCTGTCTCCCTTTCTTCCCTCCCCCCCCCCTTTTCCCTCTTTCCTTCCCCCCTCTTTTCCAAACCCCCCCCCTTTTTTCCTTTTTTCCCCCCTCTTGATCAAATTGAACATTGCCAATCAGGGACAAAGCTGTTGAATCCCTATTCTATTCTATCCCCAAACACATATCTTTTTTTAAATATATCCTAAACTGTCAAGACAAATGACAGAAGTACTAAAATGAGATTTTTATATGTTCCTTCTCCTTTATGTCGATCCTCTAGCCCTCTGAGTCCCACCTGGTCTACACATATCATCAGCTGGTGACCCTTTTTCGAACTTTATACCGTAGGCCTATCAGGTAGGATACATCTCAAGATCCTCTACCCATCACTGAATCTACTCATTTTTCTAGTTATTATACACTCATTTATACATTTTTCACAACTTACAGGACCCGCATTTGGCCCCAGTGTGATTCCAGATCCAAACTTTTTGGCATGCCCTCGATTAATGGGCCTCTCTTCCTATCATAAGGAAGTAAAACCACTTCTTATATCCTTACCCATTTATTTCTACCTCGATAGAGACCATATGAATACTTTGGATATACTAAACAAAGCTTTATACACCATGATTGGAGGACGCACTTGATGGGCAGTATGTGTCAATATCGTTGTTTTTAAAAATCTCTCTGGAATGCGCAGCCAACATTTATTTATACCAATGTAAGTGGAAACGAAAATGAATATAATATTGCACCTATATGTTTTATGGCTTGATATACACATGTATTTATTATGTCTATGTTGTATATACCATTCCCTATACAGAAACTTCTATTAAAAGCTTATAACCACCCCTGAAGAAGGAGGCTAAAACAACACCGAAACGCGTCGGGTGCAAGCGTATTTGTATCAATAGCTATAAAAAATATGTGGAACTGCATTCCTTTTTTATCTATGTTATTTGTTTGATGTCTTTATGAGAATTCTTTGTAATTAATAAATCGTTGTTTACTTAAATATACTCTCCTACATATCCTTTTATATGTGCCTTTAAAGTCCACTAGGGGAATTATCTCTGTTCAAATTCTTAAATTTAGGATGTGGCACAATCTGCAGATAATTAGCCGACCAAACCCCTGTCTTCTCTTAAAAAGGAATATCCATTCTGTCTCTCTCCGTGATAGGTCCCTTACCCTGTTGGAACCCCTCCAGGACGGATGGACTACATCGATCCCACAAAATTGCAACAGCGAAGGGTCTTGTTGGTGTTTGACCTTAAAATGCATGGATACGCTGTGATACTTATATCCATTTTTTATGTTGGTAAGGTGTTCACTAATGCGGATCTTCAACTGCCTTTTGGTCCTCCCAACGTAGTACAAGCCACAGGGACACCACATGAGGTATACCACATGTGTAGTGGTGCATGTACTAAATTCATTAATCTCAAACCTTTCCCCTTCTCTGTTGGTGACACTGGTAATGCCTCTATTGTTGACCCTCACTGTTTTGCAACAAACACATTTCCTACAACAGAAAAAACCTTTAAAATTAAAAGATAAGGTTCTCGGTTTTGGTGGATCCAGAATCTTCTTCACTATCCGATCACCTATACTTGGGGCCTTCCTATAAATGAACTTTGGACATGTTGGTAATATTCCTCCCAAATGTTTATCTTTACAGAGAATATACCAGTATTTTCTATAAATGTTCTCAATCTCTCTATACTGGTGGTGGAAACCAGAAATGAAACTTAACTGATGTTGAGGGTCTCCTCTTTGTGCTTCTTTTTCTTTCAGGCATTGTTCCCTGGGGATATTGGCCACTTCTTGTACAATTTTAGTAAGTTCTTCATTTTTATACCCCTTCTGAATAAATTTCTCCTTCAAGAAATCTGATTGGGACAAGTAATCCTCCATCTGAGTGCAGTTCCGACGGATCCGCAATAGCTGACCCTTCGGGATATTTTTTATCCATGATGGATGATGGCCGCTAGCTACAGACAGGTAGCTATTGCGGTCCGTCGGTTTGAAGTACACCTTAGTTTTTAACGAGTTGTTTATTTTCTCGATAGTGACATCTAAGAAATTTATTGATTCCTCACTAATCAGGTATTCCAACCTGATATTATTCGTATTCCTATTCAGATGTTCAAGGAAAAGTTCCAAAGTATCCCTGGATCCCTCCCATATCAACAGGATATCATCAATGAATCTTCGATAGAAGATCAATTGAGGTCTGTAGGTATTGAACACTTGTCTGTCTTCCCATTCAGACATAAACAGGTTGGCGAGGCTGGGGGCATACTTAGCCCCCATTGCCACGCCAACCTGCTGGGAGTAGAACTGTCCATCAAACCAGAAGTAATTGTGGGACATGCAGAAATCTAATGCATGTCCCACAAATCTCTTCTGTATAAAAGGGATGTCATCCTCATGTTGTATGCATGTGTAGAGCGAAGCTACGTCTGCTGTTACTAAGATGTTGTTGTAGGGTTAAATTTCACTTGTTCTAGCAGGCGTAGCAAATCTGAGGTGTCTTTTAGGTAAGCTCTAGTAACCTTTACACTGGGTTGGAGAAATCTGTCTAAATATCGAAGATTCATTGATGATATCCTGTTGATATGGGAGGGATCCAGGGATACTTTGGAACTTTTCCTTGAACATCTGAATAGGAATACGAATAATATCAGGTTGGAATACCTGATTAGTGAGGAATCAATAAATTTCTTAGATGTCACTATCGAGAAAATAAACAACTCGTTAAAAACTAAGGTGTACTTCAAACCGACGGACCGCAATAGCTACCTGTCTGTAGCTAGCGGCCATCATCCATCATGGATAAAAAATATCCCGAAGGGTCAGCTATTGCGGATCCGTCGGAACTGCACTCAGATGGAGGATTACTTGTCCCAATCAGATTTCTTGAAGGAGAAATTTATTCAGAAGGGGTATAAAAATGAAGAACTTACTAAAATTGTACAAGAAGTGGCCAATATCCCCAGGGAACAATGCCTGAAAGAAAAAGAAGCACAAAGAGGAGACCCTCAACATCAGTTAAGTTTCATTTCTGGTTTCCACCACCAGTATAGAGAGATTGAGAACATTTATAGAAAATACTGGTATATTCTCTGTAAAGATAAACATTTGGGAGGAATATTACCAACATGTCCAAAGTTCATTTATAGGAAGGCCCCAAGTATAGGTGATCGGATAGTGAAGAAGATTCTGGATCCACCAAAACCGAGAACCTTATCTTTTAATTTTAAAGGTTTTTTCTGTTGTAGGAAATGTGTTTGTTGCAAAACAGTGAGGGTCAACAATAGAGGCATTACCAGCGTCACCAACAGATAAGGGGAAAGGTTTGAGATTAATGAATTTAGTACATGCACCACTACACATGTGGTATACCTCATGTGGTGTCCCTGTGGCTTGTACTACGTTGGGAGGACCAAAAGGCAGTTGAAGATCCGCATTAGTGAACACCTTACCAACATAAAAAATGGATATAAGTATCACAGCGTATCCATGCATTTTAAGGTCAAACACCAACAAGACCCTTCGCTGTTGCAATTTTGTGGGATCGATGTAGTCCATCCGTCCTGGAGGGGTTCCAACAGGGTAAGGGACCTATCATGGAGAGAGACGGAATGGATATTCCTTTTTAAGAGTTTAACTCCGAGAGGCCTCAATATTGAATTAGACCTTAGCTGTTTTTTAAATGACTTTTAGACAGATTCTGGAGGTAGATTGACTACAAGGTTCTTTATTCCACATATTCACTCACGCTGCTATGAGTGGAATAATATTTTAGACTTTTATAGATTTTGATATGCCTTGGATGTTTTATGAATAATTAATATGAGTATCAATTGACTGATGATCACAGCTGCAGATCAATTGGCAGTCAATTTTATAGATTTTAGGATTAAATAATTTCCATCCTTTATTGAGGGTTAAGGTTGGTGATTTTAAAGGATTTATTTCAGCCATTCTTGTTTTTCTATTTTTCTATACACATATAGTATAATTTATTCGAAATTTATTAATTTCCTCACCACAGCCATGGTTAGATAATTTTTTTAATATATCTTATCATGTGGGTCTTTAACCCATATATGTTGATAAGAGGAGTTAATAAGCATGGATTTGTTAAGTCTGATACATGGTTTTATATATGTGAATCGCTTTAATGTGTGAAAAACACAGTATGCGTTTTTCAATTAACATGTCAGGGTAATACAGCGCTGTTTGATAGCCCACCATTCCGGGATGTAGATATACAAATGGTGACGGATGGGAGGGATCTCACAGTGCCAGATAATGCAGATAAGGAGTGATGGATGTCTAGAACGGCCTATCCCATGATTAAGGCACAAGCGTATCGAAACATGTTGGGGGCGTGGCCGTAAGAAGGATAACACCACGTACTAGTGACAGGAAGAAGCTAGCTGCACGGTTAACCGAGAGGGGGAGACAGCTATACCAATCTATGAAGCAAGCAGTGAGAGGGTGAGAGATACTTTGAACGCTGGTGATTAGAGGGTCCGCCGTGACCGCATACTCCCTAGGAGGTTGATCTTAGCTGCTGGTTGATATTACATCGGACGGATTGCTGTGGAGTTTGCTGTGTTATTTTGTTTTATACACAATGTGAGTGGAACTGTTGAAGTGTAATTTGCAGTGTGAATCATTAAAGTGTTTTACGTTATTACACTATTTGGGGTTATTTTTCTAATTTTATATGGAACGAGCCTCCTGGATGGACACGGTTTAACCCTTGCCAGTAGCAGCGGTCATCTATGCCTTTTAGCCTCATACGAGAGTGGAGGCATGAGGAGCTGGTGAGTGGCTGTCCATAGGGAGAGTGGTCACTGAACACAGAGGTGTGGTGGAAGAGTATATTAGAAGAACTTACACTACTATAACAGAAGGACTTGCTGTCGCACAATATATGCTGTTTTTGATCACTATCACGGACACTATTTGATGCACTTATATTTATAGACTGTATATTAAGTTTCATCATAAGGGAATTGTTTATAGCAACATCTGAGTAATATTAGCACTGAAGTCACGTTATGTATCAGTTATTTTGGTGTTTATATTATTTTTATTGAATATGATGTGGGGGTATTAATAGGGTACTTATTATATATCTATTGCACACATCTTTATTATTCATTTTTAAAAAAAAAAATTTTTGCAAGTTGAGTTGCACTACATGTAGATATACACCAGTAAAAAGGTGGTTGTTAGATTTTCTAATTTCACTGTAGGGGGTGGAAAAGATGTGTTGGAAATAGCGCCACAATTTAATTTGTCACGGGGGGTGATTGTTGTTTACCACTCAGTACAGATTTAAATTTCATTTCACTATTGTCTTATATATTAAGTGGCAGCTATAGGTAGGTGGTGTTGACCGGATGTGTAATACCATCTAGGTGAAGTATCCAAGGCGCAGTGGGGGTTGACCTAGTATAGGGTGGATTTTGTCTAGGAATAACCGCACATTCACAAGTTTACATACCCTGACAGAATTGATAATTTCTTGGCCATTTTACAGAGAATGTGAATGATAACACAGAAATATTTCTTTCACTCATGGTTAGTGTTTGGCTGAAGCCATTTGTTATCAATCAACTGTGTGTATATATATATATATATATATATATATATATATATATATATATATTTTTTTTTTTTTTTTTTTTTTTTCTTTTTTTTTTCTTTTGGTGAAGTCCTGGCTTGGCGAGTTTTCTCTGTATGTGGTAATTATGGATTGGGGCTGGGAGGTTGAATGAAGGTTCCAAAGAGAATTGGCCACAGTAGAATCTTCAATCCGGTGCCCAGGATTTGCTAATTGCCAGCAGCCTGTGTGAGTGCACAGGTGTGCAGGGGGAATATATGCTTGACAAGAGTTACTGCAGACTGGGAGTCTAAGGAAGCTAAGAACGCTAGGGAGACCAGAAGGAGGAGTAGGAAAGGGGCCTGGAGAACCATATTGAGATGTCAGGAGTGGGCCTGTACAGTGAGGTACTGTAAGCAAGCTTAGTGAGCCAGAAAAGCCAGTATACTAGCTGTGGTCGTGCTGCCAAAGTGTAGCCAGGCAGCTTTTTTTTTTTTTTTCCATTATTTGTTGCTGAGTGAAGTTGAAAGCCCTGCATGGGAATCCTGGATGGGCTTTTAATTTATTTCATAAAAGTGGGCTACAAGGTCCTTAACTATAGTTCCTATGTGGAGTGGACTCACTGTACAAACTTATCTATCACAAGAGCAAATACCTCCTATATCACAATATTGTTCAGATGCGGGCAAGCAGATGGTGGACATGCGGGACTTTGTGCCAGTGGTGAGTTTGTATGTCAGGAACTGTTTGTGGCTGTGTGTGGAAGAGCAGCCTGGCAAACAGCATTGCAGACAGGCGGTGTACCTGTAAGCGGAGGAGTTCTTTTGATGAACAATGTAAAAAGCTCAGTGTGAGTTTGACTGCAAGGATGGGGCAGTCAAATAGCACAAAGGTTGCTGTTGTCCATGGCAGGTTGTAGTGGAAGTGACTGAAGTCTTACAGTCTATGCTGCAAACCAATGGTGTTGCAGATTTGAAAGAGTCACTAATTAGAGAGCATGGCCTAGAGACTAGGTCAGAATTACTACTGCCTTTGCTGGTGGTATAGTACTGGACAATAGGGCCCCATGGTTGCAGCGACTACAACATATTTAAAAGTGAGATCCTGATAATGAACAAGATTTGCTGTGTACTATACAGTATTTGCTGTTGAGCTTCTGGCAGAAAAAAAATCTGCATATCTGGAGCATGAATTTATATAACTCTGTGCATGAGGCCTTATATGCCTTGGAATATACTTTGTATTAAAACCCTGCCCACTGGTAACCCATCTTTTTAAAAATGCTGGAAAAATTACCTTTTCCAGCCATAACATCTTCAACAGCTATACTTTTGGCATTACCAGGAATAATACAGACAGCACACTGAAGAGTTAGCCCCTGTAGCAAGAAAGACAAGCCACAGTCACAAATACAAACTTCAACCAGTTGGCATCTACTTCAGTAGGAAAGAAACCAATAGGACAGCTTATTTATACAGCAGAAAAGAAAATACAAGGCAGGGGATACATGCTATAGATTCTAGGTGACAAAGTGAACCCAACATTGTACATTGTAGAGGTATGTATGCAAAAGCTTAAAGTGTTACAAAACCCAGAAGCCTGAATCGCTATGTCTGGTCTCCCACAGTACACAGAACATGGAAATGCAATTATTTTAGTAAATAATGAACTGCCAAATACCTTTTCTCATCAGCAGTATATGATGTAGCAGTCTTGTGACTTTTATCAGTGTCTGGTTAAAACTTTTAGGAGGGGTTTTCATTCACCCCTGGCTGTCTCATGAGGCTCCAGGACCCCTGACCCTCTGTCTGGACAGTGCTGATTGGCTCTGTGCTGATCACATGCACCCTCCCAAGAAAAAAAAAAAAACTCTGAAGCAATACTCACACAACTGAGCATGTGCATAGTGACTCCAAGGCTCTGTTCTATCAGCAGATCAATTGGGGACAGTGGAAGAAGGGCAGGGTCAGAGAAGACAGGATCAAACAGCCTTTTTACACAATGCAGATGATTAACCCTTTAGGTTCCAAAGTGAGTACATCAAGCATGCTTTACTGCATATACAGACTGATTTTACTGTTGTGGGTTTAGTAACACTTTAAAATGGATGGAAATAAAATCTCAAGTTAATTAACTAAGCATGGCCTTGCCTGAAAAGGAAGTTCATATTTCATTACCTGGTGTAGGTTACCTAGATACAGTATGTTTAAGATGAGCCACACAGTGAGCACTACACCTTTTTTTTTACCAGCAATTCCTGCTATGCCACAGCACCGGAGGACATCATCCCATTCCCAGATCCAGGCAAAGTTTGATTGACTCCTTCACAGAGCTCCAGAAAGAATAAGAAGATGCATCCAAGATGGTGCCAGAGTGGGCGTGGGACATGCCAGCGGCTGCACCACCCTCTCTACCTGCAGACTCTCCCACTGCTTCACCCCACTCTACTACCTCCTAAGATCAGGACTCAGATGTATCTGATATTATGGAGAGTAGTGACTAAAAACAACACATTTGGTCTCTCCTCACTAAGCAGGACTTAGAGCGCTTTGCCTGCAAGATTGAGAATACATTCAAGCAGGACATAGAGCAAATTACATTTGATATAACCCAACTGGGGCATAGGCTTGAAACCCTTGAACAGAAATTTGAGGAGGCTATCCTTTCTATTTCACTATTGTCTACTGGATGATGATGTAAATCACAGCTGAAGGGCAAACATACGCATCAGAGGACTACTTGAGACAACAGCGCATAAAGATATTATTCCAACACTCCAGGGCATCTTTTGAGAAACCCTGGGTCTCTCATCTTCAGACCCTATTAAAAAAAGATAGGGCCCATACACACAGCTTCCATGGCTTCCCAACTATTTGACATAAATTACCATCAATTTTTACAATCCCTACCCCAAGCACTCCAAGCTCTCCATTCCTTTGGACTTTCTAAATTGGGCAGGATAGCCACCTTAAAAGTGTTAACACTTCCCATACTATTGTACCTGTTCATCATATTAATGATTCACCTGCCCTCTAGTCTCTTCCATACGACACCAATTCTCTAGGTACTTATGGGAAGCAGGCCACCCCAGATGTGCCAACCACATAATGACCAAACCCACCAATTTAGGAAGCACCGGCCTACCCCATGTGCATTTTTTCTATATAGCAGCCCTTCTGTACTAACTATATTTCTGGTGGGACCCCATGAAGGAAAAAATGTGGACCCTAATGGAATCCTCACTCTTCCATCCTCACATGTCACAGTTCTCTTTACTAGCCACAACAGTTGTGCTTTCCTCACCCGGTTTAGACTACCCCTCACTCAAAGCCTCGTTCAAAGCCTGGTCAGAACTCTTCCCACGTACAACTACTAAGCACCCTACAAAAGCAATTCCCTGACCTATAGACCTATTAAAGTCACTTATCCCAGATTTAAATCTATGCCACTGGAAAACCTTAGGGGGAAGCAGTTTACCTATTCCTCTGTAAATAAAATCCCCACCTACAGTATTTGCTTAAACTCTGGTTCTTAAGCAACTCTCTGGTGGCAAAATCTAAAGGTACAGCCATAACTTTTCATAAGAACTGCTCCCTTTTGCCCTCAGAGCATTATGCCAACCCGTAGATAGATACATTTTCCTAAAAGGAACTATCACAAATCAAAAATACACTGTTGTTACTCTATACGTCCCAATTTCTCACCAGCTTACATTTATTGATTCGGTCCTAGAATGGCTGGTGGACTTTCGAGAAGGTAGAATGATTCTGGGAGGCAACTTTTAAATGTTAGCCTCAACCCTCTCCTTGACACTTCTCTGAGTTGTTACATGTTATCCTGTGCTTTCCTAAAACATTATTGTAAGGCTTTGCATAACCAATTCTTGCCTGATAGTTGGAGGGCCATGCATTCAAACAGAGAATTTAGATACTTCTCAAAAGTGCAAAGTGTTTACACAAGTATCGATCTTCTGTTTGTAGATCACCATACTTTGGACATGCCAATAAAGAACACATCACCATTTCTGGTCATGCTCCGATCACAGCATCTCTTAATCTGCCAAACTCTGCTTCCAAGACTTTGTCTTGGCGGCTTAATGAAAACCTCCTGGATGATGTAAGACTAGTGGCAACGGTTTCCGATCCCATTACCCAATGGACAACACCATATAGGAGATCAGTGATGGCATCATATGGGACGATCATAAGGCTGTACTACAGGGGTGAGCTCATCTCCCTGGGAACAAAACTAAGAAAGAGAGACAGGTAGACTTCTGAGTCCTTTTTGCTCTCCAACAGGCAGAACTTCAGCATAAGCATTGCGGTAACCCCAAGGCTCTTAAACAACTGACCAAACTCTGAGTACTTCTTTCTTGTTTACTGGACCGGCACATTTGTAGACAACTAAGATTCACCTCATACAAATGCTACACGTATGGAAATAAATGTGGTAGGATGCTTGCAAAAGCCCTCCAAAAACACTGTGTCCCCTCCTACATCCATAAACGTCAAACTCCTTCTGGAGATACAGTTCTGCATACCACCAATATTGCCTCCTTGTTCTGAGATTATTATGCTGATCTGTATATTTTGAACTCTAAGCACAACAAACCACCCCTTCCCCACCACCACCATCACCACCACACCAGTGCTGAAACTATCTCACATAGACAAATATCTAACCTCTTGAGCTAACCCCCAAACAATAGGTCAAACTAGAACTCCCATCACCGCTACTAAGGCATAAAGCATACTATTTGAAATTCCTACACTACTACTAACACCGCCATGTAGATACTTTAACTCCATTGTCTCTGGTAGCCACATTCTGCAAGAAGACCTCTTTGCTAAAGTTACAGTGTTCCCGACAGGTGGACAAAGAACATACCCTGCCCCAAAACTACTGCCCTATTTCACTGGTAAATGCAGATCCAAAGATTGTTGCCAAAATATTAGCAAACCGGTTGAAGTGCCTCCTGCCAGTGGTGACACATCCCAACCAGGCAGGCTTTATAGGAGGTTGAGAAGCCAGAGACCACTCTTTCAGAGCAATCCAAGCTTATTCATTAGGACCACACCCACTGCGATTTCCTGCCTTACCTAGTGCTTTCCACTGACGCTGAGAAAGCCTGGACTAGACCCTCCTTACTGCAGTACTGGAGAGACTGGGCTTGGGACCCTATATGCTAAGATGGATTTATACATCACCCGCTGCCCAGGTCAAATGTCCAGTAATTTGCTGTCTCTGGACAGGTCCAAAAGATATGGCGAAAGCCTGTCCATAATATTCCTGGAATACTTGAAGAACCTCATCAGTGACAGTATGGGTCCCAACCACCATATCCCAAACTTCAGGGAACAATGCCCAGAGACCGGTCTGCAGCTAAATTTGCAAGAAGTTTTCCGTTTTTATCTCCACCTTCAAGAAAACAACCCACAGAGATTCAAAAAGGAACAATGTACCAGATCCATTCTATGGAGCAATATGTTCCTGTGTAATTGACTAACCTCAGACATGAGGTTCAGTGAGGGATCTGTTACAAAGATTTGCTCAGAATCCTGCAGAGATGCCTCCAGATCCCGTGGAACATTATCAAAACCCTGTATAAGGTGCTTAATTACTGCAATGGAAAGTGTAACTTGTAATGGGCTAGGATCAGAAATCCCACCTGGAAGGAAAGCGGCTATGGTGAATTAGAAGGAGAAGTAGGACAACCAAGGGATGGATCAATGCGGGACACTGAACCATGGGAAGGGGAGAAATGTGAGTAATGTTTATCAGTTGGATGTTTCAACTGCCAAAGATCAGTTATGTTCAATGCTTTAATCCAGGTTTTAACACCTGGATTAGGGGGGGTCAAGAACAAAATCAATAATTGCATTCAAATTTCCACAGAAAATGTAGGATAACGTTTGAGGACCTTGTCAAACACAATGGGCAGGATCTTTGGATCAAAAGGAGGGGGTATATATAAGTTAACAAACAGATAAATTACACCTCTAATAAGCAAAGCCACAGCTGCGTACCTACCCCTTGTCAGGTCACCTGAGGCCAGATGATAGATGCACACCATTGGGGTCAGGAGTGCACCGCTAAGGTAGTGGACCCTATGGCTGACTGCTGCTGATGGAACTCTGGGTGATTCAGAAAAGCAGGTCCACTGGAGCACAAACACAGATCCCACTGGGAGCTAGAGCATAAGATTCCCCAGGGCGCGAAGTATAAGAGCCAGCAGGTGTTCACCAGAGCCTCTAGTGGTGAGGATGGCCTGCGCTGCAACTGGCTCCAGGTCGCAGCCTCCAGGGTCTCCAAGCTCACGTTCATGGTAGGTTACAGGAGGATAGAGAGGAAGCAGCAGCGCAGAACAACAAGGGATAGTCAGAAAATAAGCCAAAAGTCGAGGCAACTAGCAGACAAGGATAAAGAGAGAACATGCTAAAGGTCCGGGTAACAAGCAGGCAGGGATAGTCAAAGAACAAGCCAAGATCGGTAACAGAAACAGACCTAGAGCAAACGGCAAGCAGGAGACAGGAAATCAAACAATATTGCTTGGGCAAGGCAGACTTGGACAGCACAGTGTTAAATAGTGCATCCTGTAGAGGCTATGGTGGAGCCACGCTGAGGGAAGATTACTTAACCATGCAGGTGTGAGAGTGCAGACCCAAGGCTGACACACAGACCAGGTAAGCAGACAGACAGGGCAAGCAGCCAAGGTATTACTGCCGATTTATGACACCCAGTGACTGTAACAGTCTGAATATTAAATGCCAGAGCCTTACTAATGAGTATCACTACACCTCTGGTATATACAGAATAAGAAGCATGGAGAACATGTTAGACCCAGAGTTTGTGTAATGCCATGATTTTGCTCTCTTAATCCTCGAGTTCAGGCTGCTGACATTCCAGGACACTAGCATAATAGAGTTGGCCATTGTAAATGTATGTGATTAAATAACTGTAGGAACATTAGTATGAGGGCCAGGTTAAGCGAGAAAAGTCAACTCAATTGTACCTCTTCAGCAGCACTGCCCTTGACATATACCATAGAGCATACACTCAATTGAGTGGAGCATCAAAAATAGGGACCACTGAGAGCCTCAACAAACAAAACAGTAGCAAACAGACAAAATACCCATAGAACTCCCTTCGGTTACAGCCTGCACAGACAGAACAACCTGTCAGAGATGTGCTATCTATAAACCCAAAATTAAAAATTTAAAAATAGGCACCCCTTTAATCCAGGGTGGGGGCATAATGTATCAGCTAGAGGGCTAGAAGGTATTGGGGGGGGTAAATATGGGAGCTGCGGAAAGAGAGGTGAGTCCATCCAGAGACATGGGGATTTTGACACCTCAGGTGGGTCTGCAAGCAAGAAACATGGGGACATGAAAAGGAGGAGAATCCAGCCAGTGATGTGTCGAAGAAGATGGAGAATCAAGTCAGATGAACGAAGCTGGATGGAAATCAACAACTGCAGCATCAGTTCCGAAGAGCAGTAGGGGGGAATGAGGAAGCTGATACTTGGGGAGTATAAAAATTTATGGGACAACCAGAACATCCATGTAGCAGGCATTAAATCTCACACAAAATCCAGCCAAGCAGCCTCATCCTATGTGGTGTCAAAACATTTTTGTGGAGGCTTCAGGTTTTCAATATCATGGCAGATGAGATTGCATTTTAACCACCAATTGATTAATGCATTCCATAAGTGAGGATTTACAATAATCTACAGCCTGTGAAAAAAACTGAATTGTCAGGAGAATCAGCTGGAGCAGCAGTCTGCAGAGGCGCAGAGCTGTTGTTAGGAGCTAACATAGCCACTGGTGCTTGTGAGCTGCAAGGGCAGTGCGAGGAGAAAGGAGCTAAGATGGCGGGCACATAAGGCTGGCCAGACCCAACACTTGCCTGGACTAAACTGCAGGCGCTGGAGCAGCATTTTACCGGCATCTGATCAGGTCGGCTAAAACTCTGAGGGGTCCCCCACAAGTGCAGTGAGACAGCAATGGCCCGATATCCCTGGGTTACACAGGATAGAAGGATGAACAGATACACTCTTGTTCACATCCCAGCCAGATCCCCAGGTCATGTCTTGTTTCACATCACGGACTCCCTTCTCTCTCTTTCTGGAAATGGCAGAATTTGGTATTGGTCTCTAATTTTAAAAATATTTATCCAAGTCAGAGTTCTTACTGGTTACATTACCTCCTGACATTGCTTCTAACCTGAAGAGTGCCTTCTTCAGGGCAATCTCCTACCTGAAATATTTAGGAATTCAGCTTAGAAACACTGCTGATTGAGTTGCAGATCTTATAATATATGGACATGGATTTGATTACACAAAGAACAGTATACCAGATATACAGTAAAACTACAAAGTTGTCACCCTTCAGAGAATTCATAACTAGAAGTTTCACACCTCATCCAAACTGTGGATCCCACTGGAAAAATGCATGGCCAGGTGAACTCTATCAAATGCTCCTTGGTTACCCCATGCTTATAGAGGTCTTTCAGAAGATGCATCCAATCTGATGACCCATACCCTCAATGTCTGTGATGGGCTAAATCATTTCTGCTCCTTGGCACCCTCATTGTTGCCACTGACAGCGATAGGTGGTTACCTAAGGTTCCACCCCGGAGAGCAACTAGGCTTCTTTGGTACTTGGGCCAATGATGGGGATGTAAGCGGTGGTCAATTTTTAGAGAATGGTGTACTGGTTGCGATCAAGCCCCTTCGAGAATGCTGCAGGAGCTTCCCAATGGATTTTTGGCAGTACAAAGGGCTCCACCACTTCTTCTCCACCCAAGGCCGCTCTATCCATATCATGTCCTCCCTCACAAGGTTCGAGCAAATCTGTAATGCACGAGACCCCATTCCACACATGGTCACTGTTTTCTATAGATTGTAAAAGAAGAATTGCGCTGGGTGCGTGATAAATAAAAGACATGTAAATAAATTATTGAAATAAACCGTGAAGGATATCCTGCAGCTAGGCACTATAGCCCCAATATAGAGCACAAAGAAATAAATGTATAAATAACAGTGCAGCGCCGGATGATAAACCAGTATTACAAGTGTATGTAATGTGTATGTTTACAATAATGTAAAATATATATAAAATTGATCATGATCAGATAAAAAACATCCAGTGAAAAATAGTCCATACATGATTATTGTGTTAGAAAAAAAATTGTGCATATTAAACCACAAAAAGTGACAACAAAATAGTTTATAGGTGAAGGTGTCCCAACGAAAAAATTCCAATACAGGACCCTAGGTCTGTGTTCTCCACCACTTGTGCTGCCCGTCACCTTTCAATAAACAATGTAGGCTTACCAGAAAGCCTGCGACCGCCCTTCTCAGGGGGGTCAAATCAGGCTTAGTAGAAACGGCAGGGACACTGTTAAGGACTCACTTCCCTCACGGGTGACCGGCTGGCATCAATAGGGAGTACCTTCCGTAGCACACTCACAGGAGATAAGTGCTGTACACCGCTGAGTGGACAGGAGCTGCACACCGATGAATAGCCACAGGCCCAGCTCTGACGAGGCCTTGCAGCTTTCACATGCATTTGTAAATGCGTGCTAACTAAACCCCTGCTTTTAACAGACGGTCAGACAGGCCAATTTGGTTGGTTAGCAGACTGGTTGGTGAGTTGAGCTATGGAATTGTTTTTGTCTTACATGTATATGCCCTCCATGTGCTCCTTACTGTGAAGGCCAGTTATGGGTGTGGGCAGTGGCCAGTTTTTTGTTACTGTTTGTATATATGGGTCAGGGACACACTGGACACCTTCGCTGCCATTGTGCTCTTGCTGGGTGTCCAGTGTGCTCCTGTTCCTTTAAGGGGGCTAGGGCAGCCTCCAGGCTCATCTGTCCCACACCTATCCATTCCATGCATGTGCTTCCACTGTGGAGACACTTATAAATTTTGTAGTGTTAGGAATGCAAGCAACACAGGGTTCCGTGACGAGGCCTTGCAGCTTTCACATGCGTTTGCAAATGCATGCTAACTAAACCCCTGCTTTTACCAAACGGTAAGACAGGCCAATTTGGTTGGTTAGCAGACTGGTTGGCGAGTTGAGCTATGGAATTGTTTTTGTCTTACATGTATATGCCCTCCATGTGCTCCTTACTGTGAAGGCCAGTTATGGGTGTGGGCAGTGGCCAGTTTTTTGTTACTGTTTGTATATATGGGTCGGGGACACACTGGACACCTTCGCTGCCATTATGCTCTTGCTGGGTTTCCAGTGTGCTCCTGTTCCTTTAAGGGGGCTAGGGCAGCCTCCAGGCTCACCTGTCCCACACCTATCCATTCCATACATGTGCTTCCACTGTGGAGACACTTATACATTTTGTAGTGTTAGGACTGCAAGCAACACAGGGTGTCATGACGAGGCCTTGCAGCTTTCACATGCATTTGCAAATGTGTGCTAACTAAACCCCTGCTTTTAACAGATGGTTAGACAGGCCAATTTGGTTGGTTAGCAGACTGGTTGATGAGTTGAATCATGGAATTGTTTTTGTCTTACCTGCAGCCTCCTCCAGCCCTGTCTGTCCCTGACTGCCCTGGAAAAGCTAGAGCAGCACTGAGCAGTAGCTGTAAAAGCTTTTCCAGGGACTAGTCATTTCTTGTGTGTGGGAGGCAGTCAGGGACAGACAGGGCTGGAGGAGGCTGCAGAGCTAGGCCTGTGGCTATTCATCGGTGAGCAGCTCCTGTCTCCTTGGTTACTCATCGGTGTGCAGCACTTATCTCCCATGAGTGTGCTATGGAAGGTACTCCCTATTGATGCCAGCCGGTCACTCGTGAGGGAAGTGAGTACTTAACAGTGTCCCTGCCGTTTCTACTGAGCCTGATTTGACCCCCCTGAGAAGGGCGGTCGCAGGCTTTCTGGTAAGCCTCCATTGTTTATTGAAAGGTGACGGGCAGCACAAGTGGTGGAGAACACAGACCTAGGGTCCTGTATTGGAATTTTTTTGTTGGGACACCTTCACCTATAAACTTTTTTGTTGTCAATTTTTGTGTTTTAATATGCACATATTTTTTCTAACACTATAATCATGTATGGACTATTTTTCACTGGATGTTTTTTATCTGATCATGATCAATTTTATATATATATATATATATATATATATATATATATATATATATATATATTTTAAATTATTGTAAACATACACATTACATACACTTGTAATACTGGTTTATCATCTGGCGCAGCACTCTTATTTATACACTGTTTTCTATAAGCTACTCAACTCTAGCACCTCACACATGAAATCAGCACATATTCAGGAGAGGGAACATGGTCTCCAGAGTGAATCTTGGTTGGCACTATCCTTCTGGGTCAGATACTGTACACTCAAGCCTACATGCCTTTCTGCTCTCTTTGGTGGAAACCCTGGACAAGCAACTCACAAAAGTGACCCAATGACTTTATGTCACCTCCCATCTCCTACCTCAACTACCTCACAGGGATATAGGGTGTGAGTACTTCTGCTTGCAGTGTATGCGTCCAATTATTTTACCCTAAATTTTCTACCCTGTTTTATATTTGTTCGTTGTTGTATAGCCTCTATTTGAAGAGTGGCTTGGTTTTCCAGATACTGGTTAATCCATGTTATTTTCATTGCCACTTGCTGTTAAAATTTCTGTATGGCATGCACAGTAATGTGACTTAGGTGCACTGATTAACCTTAACCTCTGCCACCTCATACTATTGCTTGGTCACACTGACCTATGTTGACCTCAGAAATGTTATTTCTCCATCTTTTGGCATTTGTTTTTGCTTTGCCTTTTTTGAAAAGCAACTGAATATCAAGCTCTGATATGATAAATGGTGAAATGATATGTATATATTCCTATGTCACTATGCCTATATCTTGTTCTCATAACATGTAAACAAAGATTTTATATAAAAAAATAAATAAATAAATAATCATACATTTTTACCAATTTCCTATATTCTAAAATAACTTACTGAACATCTTCCTGCTATGGGTACGTTATCAGTCCCAATGTTTTCATATGAGAAAAACTGCTGAGAGCCATTCATGGAAACAGAACAGAAATAAAGGAGCCATGTTTTGTATGTTTTGCCAGTTTTGGAAAACCATAGCTAGCTGGGCTAGAAATTACAAATAATCTTATGAAGCACTTCTAAACTGTATATCAACTTAAGAAAATAAAGTTTCCTTTTACATAACCGACCTGGCACATAAGAAACACTGATGCCTTAGTGGCAGACCTGATAATATATGGTAAAGTGGTCATCCTGATTTCTATAACTGAGTAACAAATATTAAATGTCATATTTTTGAGCACCATATTACAGTAAATAGTTCTTTGTCTGCAAAGGAAATATCTGACGCTGCACAAATGCTTTGCACCACTAGAGATATAAGCTTTTCATCTGCATCTCTACCCAGAAACCCGTGCTTGAATCATGCCTTTTAAACAAACGCTCTTTGAATTTACTTTATCTTGATCTCAGGCCCCAAACGGCCCACAAATCATGGACCTTTTAAAACAAAATACATACATTTTAATAGATTTTTTTTTTTTTATTATTCTTCCCAATTGGAAGTGGTAATGTAAATGAGACTTACTTAGATTTAATTTTTTTTTCCTTTTAAACTCACAGTGGAATAAACAGGTGGAATTTTTTTTTTTTTTCTGAATGTATTTTAAATGAAAATGTTTAATATTTACATTACACGGGTGACTTCTTGCAAAATCTCACCTCAAGGGACAGTAAGGTAAAAAAAATAAGCAGTTTGATAAAAGTATTCTTAATGCCTGCCTTAAAAGGTAAACATTTTTGTAGATACCAAGTATTGACAAAAATAGAAAATGCAGGTTAGTTTATAGTGTGAACGCATACAACACCAATGTGTGAAAATATATCAAGTGAACAACTCATTAATGGCAAAGAATAATCCCTATAGTATCTGATGTTCAATAAAAATGTATAGAACACAATGAGCAGTATCTGCTATAGAGAAGAAAGAAATGCTTATTCCCTAAATGAAACACAGCGTGAAAGGAAAAAAAAAAAAAGTAAAATAATATTAATAAATGAATAATAAAAAAAAAATGTGCTGTGTGTACATTAATGAGGAAAAAAATGAACTTAAATGGCTGCAATATAACAAAGAGTGAAACATTTAAGGGGGTCTGAATATTTTCCGTCCCCACTGTAATATATATATATATATATATATATATATATATATATATATATATATATATATATATATATTACACACACACACATACACACGCACACACATATATACAGTATCTCACAAAAGTGAGTACACCCCTCACATTTTGTAAATATTTTATTTTATCTTTTCATGTGACAACACTGAAGATATGACACTTTGCTACAATGTAAAGCATTGAGTGTACAGCTTGTATAACAGTGTAAATGTGCTGTCCCCTTAAAATATCTCAGCACATAGCCATTAATGTCTAAACTGCTGGCAGCAAAAGTGAGTACACCCCAAGTGAAAATGTCCAAATTGGGCCCAGTTAGCCATTTTCCCTCCCAGTGTCATGTGACTCGTTAGTGTTACAAGGTCTCAGGTGTGAATGGGGAGCAGGTGTGTTAAATTTGGTGTTATCACTCTCACTCTCTCATACTGATAACTGGAAGTTTAACACGGCATCTCATGGCAAAGAACTCACTGAGGATCTGAAAAAAAAAAATTGTTGCTCTACATAAAGATGGCCTAGGCTACAAGAAGATTGCCAAGTCCCTGAAACTGAGCTGCAGCAAAGTGGCCAAAACCATAAAGCGGTTTAACAGGACAGGTTTCACTCAGAATGGTTGACCAAAGAAGTTGAGTGCAGGTACTCAGCATCATATCCAGAGGTTGTCTTTGGGAAATAGACGTATGAGTGCTGCAGAGGTTGAAGGGGTGGGGGGTCAGCCTGTCAGTGCTCAGATCATACGCCGCACACTGCATCAAATTGGTCTGCATGGTTTTTGTCGCAGAAAGAAGCCTCTTCTAAAGAAAGCCTGCAAACAATTTGTTGAAGACACGCAGACTAAGGACATGGCTTACTGAAACCATGTCCTATGGTGTGATGAGACCAAGATAAACGTATTTGGTTCAGATGGTATCAAGCGTGTGTGGCGGCAACCAGGTGAGGAGTACAAAGACAAGTGTGTCTTGCCTACAGTCAAGCATGGTGGTGGGAGTGTCATGTTCTGGGGCTGCATGAGCGCTACTGACACAGGGGAGATACAGTTCATTGAGGGAACCATGATTGCCAACATGTACTGTGACATACTAAAGCAGAGCAGGATCCCCTCCCTTCAGAGACTGGGCCTCAGGGCAGTATTCCAACATGATAATGACCCCAAACACACCTTCAAGACGACCAATGCCTTGCTAAAGAAGAGGAGGGTAAATGTGATGGACTGGCCCAAGCATGTGTTCAGACCTAAACCTTATTGAGCATCTGAGGTCTAAAGCATCCTCCAGCTCTGTGATGTTGTAACGGAGGAGTGGAAGAGGACTCCAGTGGCAACCTGTGAAGCTCTGGTGAACTCCATGCCCAAGATGGTTAAGGCAGTGCTGGAAACTAATGATGGACACAAAAAATATTGACACTTTGGGCCCAATTTGGACATTTTGTTGCCAGCGGTTTAGACATTAATGGCTGTGTGTTGAATTATTTTGAGGGAACAGCAAATTTACACTGTTATACAAGCTGTACAATCACTACTTTACATTGTAGCAAAGTGTTATTTCTTCAGTGTTGTCACATGAAAAGATATAATAAAATTTACAAAAATGTGAGGGGTGTACTCACTTTTGTGAGATACTGTGTATATATATATATATATATATATATATATATATATATATATATATATATATATATATATATATATATATAAATAAATAATCAGACACACACACACACAAAAGATGCTATGATGCCCAAACACTGCTTTATTTTTATAAGCAACATGAGACTTTTCAGAATTATTTGTGCTGATTAATGGTTGGGCCATGTAAGGGCAATCAATAACAAGCACCTCCAACCATGGAAAGAGTTGAACACTGCGTTTTATAGCATGGCAAAACATCAACAATTATAGAATATGAATGGTACTCGTATAGTTCGTGTCTCCTCCATGTCGTCCTATTCTTCCTCTTCCAAGCAGTCTAGACGTACGAGACGTCCAAAAAGACCTTGTGATGGTGACAATCCATCAACAAATGTTTTGCCAAAACGCTCCTCCAAGAACAACTCACACATTCCATCTGGAGGCGCTTCAGTGTTTTCATTTCCTCAGCTCCAATTACTGTTCCCAATCCTTCCCTTTTTGTCACACCTAAAATCCCCACTATATTCTTTCCAAAAAAAATAGGAAAACCCTCCTGTTCCCCCAAACCCAACACCTCTCTGAACACTCAGCAAGTTGCATCTCCACAATTGAATAGAATCAATTTGTCCTCTCACTCCCTTACAACTGATGATACCTCGGTCTTGTCAAAAGGTCTCATCTTTTGTCCAAATCACAAATTAAACACATTTGAAGTAATCAAGGATTTACACTTATATACACATGCTCTTTTATTGAGAAGCATGTTTGAAAAACAGAACCCCGAGTTTGGGAGCTGCCGTACATTCAGTGAACAGCAAGCACTGGAGAACATCAATTCCCTGTTGGAGGAGAGTGACTCTAGAGATCTGATTGACACCCTGGATCTGGAGTCCCTCCTCAAGCAGGCAGATGATTCAACCACTGAGACTATTGTGACCACCCCTAAAGCTCTACTGAAAAAAAGGTCATCTTTATACCCTGCACCCAGTTCCAACCATGGAATAGCCACCTTCCTAAGACTGACCTGTCAAGAGATAAAAGCTTTAAAACCTATACCCCACGAGTTGGGAAATCTGACTGATAGAGAGAGGATAGCCCTCAAAAACGTATATATGAACCGTGATATTACCATCAAGCCCTCCGATAAGGGGGGCAACATTGTCCTTATGGACAATGTGACATATAAGCATATGTGTATGAAAATTTTAAATCATACTGATTGGTATTGCCCTGTAAGCCCTGAGACTGTTGATATTGTCAACAGGAAATTGTATTTGTTTGTTGATAATGCTTTCCATAATAAAGTCATTTCCAAACAATCATGGAACATTGTCCGCACTCCTTTTCCTAGAACGGCTAACTTTTATTCACTTTCTAAAGTTCACAAAAATGCAATAGAACCTCCAGGTAGGCCCATCGTATCTGGAAATGGTCCCATTACTGAAAACCTGTCAGATTGGTGGATGAGCACATTAGACCGTTTGTTCTCGCCTTACCCTCATATGTTTGTGATACTATTCACTTACTGCAAATTCTTGAGGGAGTGCAGATATCTGACAGTTCCATTCTAGCCACCATTGATGTGGAGGCTCTTTATAGTTCTATTCCACATTCCAAGGGCCTAGCTTGTAATCGAAAGGTTTTTTTTTTTATTTCAAAGTATTTTATTGGTGAGTATGAAGGCAATACAGTAATCATTCATTATGTATTAAACATTGTAAATGTTACAGTCATAAGGTAAACAATAACAGAATATCCCAGCTAGTATTGGTAACCACTTCTATGCTGGGTGAGTTGTGAAAGGGATATATACCCAACTTATTTCTATAATCTGGTTTTATTGAATGATAACCGACTTTCTATAGAGGTTGTATTTTGTTTGCATTAAGAGAGTCGATATACGAGTTTTGAACGGAAAGAAACATGTGAAACTTCTGTCGTAGGTGAGATATAGATCTTATTGGGTCTCACAGTGGGTCTGGTTAGTGAGCTTTTCGAGTATCGTAGGGGTTGTTTAGAGTTCGTTATGCCGATTGGGTATTTGATATGGAGGTGAAGTGGAGAAGTCATTTGCCTACGTGGGTGTCTGTATGTAGGCCGTGGGGAATGGGGAAGGCGAGGGGAGGTGGCAATTAGAGGTAGGGGAGTATGGAGGGAGAGGAAGGGAAAGAGGAGGAGAGGGGGAAGAGAAAAAAAAAAAAAGGGGGGGGATGGGATTGGGGGGTCTCTGACTTCCCTTGATATATGTTTTCTAGTTGTAATGTTTCAAAGGGATATCGGGTTGATCTTGGGGAAAAACCCCGATGTAGTAAGGAAGAATCGATGGTGGAGAGTTTAGATTTTGTGACCTATGGGTCATCAGATTTAGATCTACTTTAGGTGGGTGGATTTAGCGTGTCTTTGTATTCAGGTGTGGATTGGTAATGTATCCAGCAGGCCCACTTGTGACTAAATTTTGTTGGCGTGTCTCGTGAAATATGTATGAGCTGTTCCATTTCTGCTACTCTGTTTATTCTGGCGAACCATTCTTGGAGGGTGGGTGTTTGTTTTGAATTCCAATGTATAGGGATACATTGTTTTGCTGCATTGATCATGTGCATCATAAGCGATTTGTGATACGTAGTGTGCGACAAAGATGAGAGGTGGAGAAGAAATTGAGCAGGTGTGAAGTCTAGGTTGTAGGTGGTAACTTGCATGATTATGCGATGGACCTCAGCCCAAAAGGTTTGTAATGGTGTGCAAGACCACCAGATATGAAGAAGGGTGCCCTTTTCTTGGTGACATCTCCAGCACGTTTCGGGGATTACAGCTTTAAATTTATGTAACAGCTCTGGGGTATGATACCATCTAGCCTGGATTTTGAACCCATTTTCTTGGGTGGTGACATTAATTGAGCCCTTATGTATGTTCAGAAATATTTGTTCCCATCTGTCTTCCGTGATGTGGATGGATAAATCTTCCTCCCACTTTCTGCATGACCGGCTTTCATTTGCTTTGAGATCAGCGAAGAGGAGGTTGTGTATGTAAGAGATAAGATGCGATTGTGGTGTTGTCTTGGTACATAGTGATTCAAAAGGATTGAGCAGTCTGGAACAGTGACCGCTTTTGTCTAGGATTTTGAGGTAATGGGCTATCAGCATGTATGTCCATGGAGGGATAGGTGGTTTCTCTGAACGGGCGGCAATTTGAGCTGCCGTGAGTAAGTTACCTTGGTGATAAAATTGGTGGGCTCTGATTTGTTCCTGTGACCAATTGGCCGACAGATATTGGTGATGCATTCCTGGAGGGAAGTCGGGGTTCAGCTTTATTGGAGTCAGTGGGCTGGGGATAGAGGATATGGATGTTTTTTTACATGCTTGGTGAAAGTATTGTATGGTGGGTCGTAATCGAAAGGTTTTATCTTACATAAGTCATCATGAGGAATTGTTCAATGAGTTTATACTTCTCTCACTTGAATTTATACTTAATCATAACATCTTCTCATCTGAAAGTCAGTTTTTCTGACTGCAGGGCATAGCCATCTGTGCACAGCCTAGCCAGGGGCACCTGCTGTGCCCCTGGCTACGCCAATCTGAACCTAGGGGAACGGGAACACTCCATATTTGAGGATGAGGGTCTCTATATGTGGCACAGGTACATAGATGACATCTTCATTGTATGGGATGGACCTGTACAGATGCTGGTGGACTGCTTGGCATGAAGAAGGTAGAGAAGGAAGCGCCACCTGAGTGTAGTTTTAGAGACAGCATTTAATAACACAGATAAAAATCACTTACAGGAAACACAAAGGCTCATCAGTGTGTCAGTGGTCCGTAGAGAAGCCTCAGATCCGGATCTGTTTTTCTATGCAGAGATGGGAATCTGCAGTCGTTGCTGCTCAGCATGGAGCAGATCCTGTGGCTATCAGAAAGAAGCTGGGGCTGAGGTCACGGGATCACTTCCGGGGAAGGACTCCACAGAGTGAGAAGGGTTGGATAGGCAGGCTACGCGCTCGGAGCTGCTGCTCCTTCTATTGGCCTGAGATGGAAGTGTCAGTATGGTGTTTTTTATATGCTGGTGCTGTGGAACAACAAGTTCCAGCGCCGTCCATAAAGAGCATAAAAATGGGCATTTAAGCTGGGCAATATATAATAAAGAATATTTAAAAGGGATAAATACTTAAAAAATGATTAAAAATACAATTTAAACATATGTAAAGAATGCAGTAAAAACAATAAAACAATAATAACTAATGGAACACTATACTTGTGGATTTTAATCGTTTATTTTGTATTTATACTTTTTATATATTCGTTATTATATATTGCCCAGCTTAAATGCCTGTTTTTATGCTCTTTATGGCCGGCACTGGGACTTGTTGTTCCACAGCACCAGCATATAAATAGTACCATACTGACACTTCCACCTCAGGCCAATAGAAGGAGCAGCAGCTCCGAGCGCGTAGCCTGCCTATCCAACTCTTCTCACTCTGTAGAGTCCTCCCCCGGAAGTTATCCCATGACCTGTGACCTCAGCCCCACTTCTTCCTGATGGCCACAGGATCTGCTCTAGGCTGAGCAGCAACGACTGCAGCTTCCCATCTCTGCATAGAAAAATGAATCCGGATCTGAGGCTTCCCTGCGGACCACTGACACACAGATGAGCTTTTGTATTTCCTGTTTCCTGTAAGTGTGATTTTTGTCTGTGCCATTAAAAGATGTCTCTAATACTCCACTCAGGTGGCGGTTCCTTCTCTACCTTCTTCTTGCCTAAACACAGAGTCAGCTCTCTGAGGACAGCAGCCGCCATTGATCTGCCACGATTAACCATTGAACTATTTGTGGACTTATTGCTTATTTAGTGAAACATTTCAGCCAGTGTGTGCACTTATGTACTTGAGCTTACAGTTACTACCGCCTTGTTCTTCTCAATCAGAATGAATTTAACCTTAAGTTCACCATGTCTTTTCATGCCTCCAAAGTAACCTTTTTGGATGTTGATATATACAAAGATGCTACAAATATGCTTTCAAGTAAATTATTTAGAAAGCCTACTGCAGGCAACAATATTTTGCATTCATCTAGTTCTCACCCCAAACCCCTCGTCAAGTCAATACCATATAGTCAATATATGTGAATCAAACTGAATTGTTCTGACTATAAAAAGGAGGCTAATAATCTGAAATTATTATTGTTAGAGGGTACAGCCACAAATGTCTCAAACAGGCATTTAATCGTGTAGAAAAAAGAACAAGATATGACCTTTTATTTCTCAAGAAGGCCAAGCCCCCTAAGACTCAAAACTCCAGGATCATTACTACATATACCAATGATCACTCCAGGGTGAAAGGAATTCTTGACAAGTATTGGTATCTTTTGACCCCACTGTGGGACTTCTTGTACCCCCGGTCCCCCGGATAACATATAGATGGGCCACCACTGTAAGTTATTTGATAGTCCAGAGTGAATTCCGTGGTTCCACCCGTGGTGATCCCTGCAAACTTACCGGGACATTTCCCTGTGGCTCATGTAACTATTGCAAGTACATGGACCCCAGGAAGAATATAAGTTTACCCAATGGCAATCTTTTCACCCCCCGACATTTCTCTAACTGTCAAACTTTGAGAGTGGTATATCTTTTGCAGTGAAGCTGTGGCTGCTACTGTATAGGAAAAACAATATAGAAATTGTGCCAAAGGATTTACCGTCACATTAGGGCCATGAAAACCAGTGGCCCTGATTCACCTTTAGGGAGACATGTGGCACAGGCTCATAGTCGCGTGTTTCCAAAAATATTCATCCTTGTCATTGATTGTGTACATCCCAGCTCTAGAGGAGGAGACTTTAATAAGTCTCTCCTACAACAGAAGCTGAGATGGATATAGAATCTCTTTTTTTTTAACAATATTTTTTTTTTATTGAGTATAAAAACAACAATAACAGAAAGAAGAACATGTAATATGTAGTACAGGAATGCGGACGCAGCCGCTGTTTAAAGCATACATGTGTATAGATGTCAAAATAGATAAAAAGGAGTATATGGTATAACATTGCATTTCTCCCTTTTCCTTTTTTCCTTTTGTATTTTTTTTTTGTTATTTTTAATCCTCCTTCTCTTCCTTCTCTCTCTCTGTTGTTTGGTTTAATTGTATTTTTTGAGGAACATTGTAGTGTCAATGATCAGGCGGTGGTTAAAGAAAGGTTTGTGTTCTATAAAATGACTATATTGGTGTTAGTTTTGACCATGTTGATCTCAGGTGGGAGAATCTGGCTAAAAGTGAGTGGGGATATAAAAATGGGGTGGGTGGGGGGTGTTGGGTATCAAAAAGGTTCAAGAAGGTTATGGAAGGAATTTCTCTGTTTCAGTTGGTGGTGTGATGATGTGTGTGATGGGGGTCCGGATAACGAAGGAGGGGGGAAGGGAATGGGGAGTTGGGGGGGATCCTCTATTTCCCTGCCACAGCTCCCGTGTTCCTTTTAAGGCAGGACTCTTTTGTAATCATCTGTGGTGACGAAATGTAGCCATCATGACCATGTTTTGGTAAACTTGGCGGGTGTGTCTTTCGCTTGATGTATGAGCTCCTCCATTTCCGAAGTTTCTTGTATACGCTTAAACCAGTTTGCTATAGATGGTGGATCAGGAGAGCACCACTTGAATGGAACACACATCTTTGCTGCGTTAACCATGTGCATGGCTAGTGAGCGAAAGTGGGAGCGCGTTGGGGTCGTGGAATGGTGAAGGAGGAACTGCGCTGGGGTGTAGTCAAGTGTGTAGGTGGTTATTTGTTTAGTAAGTCTGTGGACCTCTTTCCAGAAGGGCTGGAGTTTAGAACAAGTCCACCAGATATGTATAAGGGAGCCTATCTCTGTCTTACATCTCCAGCATTGCTGGGGAAGAGATGGGTAGAAATGGTGTAGCTTAAGGGGGGTTCTGTACCACCTGGATAATACTTTGAATGCATTCTCCTGTACCTGTACGTTTATGGTTCCCTTATGTATGTGTGTGTAAATGTTTTCCCATGCCATATCTGTAAGATCAATTGAGAGTTCCTGTTCCGATTTTTTGTTGGTCCAGTGTAGATTGGGATTTTGGTCTGAGAATAGCAAGGCGTAGGTAAGAGAAATTAAGTGGTTTTGGGGCTCCTCTTTTAAGAATAAGGATTCAAAGGTGGTGGTACGTCTAGACCAATCAGGTCGGGGCTTAGGTTTGTCAAAGAAATGTCTAATTTGTACATATGTCCAGAAGGGGAACAAATCTGTGGTCATTTTGGCAGCAAGTTCTGATTGAGAGAGAAGGCGACCTTCTTCAAAGAACTGTTCTGCTCGGATGTTTGGATGAGGCCAACCGTCTGCTAAAAAGTAAGTATGTGTACCTGGGGTGAACTCTGGATTTTGTGCAAGTGGTGTCATTGGGCCCAGAATTGAAGAAATTGTGTGTTTGTTGCATGCATCCCGAAAGGAGAGCAGTGTTGGGTTAATGAGTGGGTGAAGTTTACAACCTAGGGGGGTGTGTTATGGGGTGATCCAGGGGAGTTGGGCTAATGGAACAGGCGATATTGATTGTTCTAGCTAGATCCAATTTTTATGTTTGGTATGTATGTTCCAGTCTATGATCCTAGCAAGGTGGCTTGCTTGTTGGTATTATCGTATATCTGGTAGACCTATTTCTCCCTTAAGTTTGGGAGAGGTGAGCCTCAGGTAGCTAAGTCTCGGTTTTAGTTTGCCCCATGCAAATTTTATGCATGTTGTTCGATAGGTTGAGAAAAAGGCAGGTGGGATCTTGATTGGGATAGTCTGTAGAAGGTACAGTATTCTGGGCAGGATATTCATTTTAATGATGGCGGCCCTACCAAACCAGTAAAAGAGGCCTGGAGCCCATTTTGTTAAGTCTCTTATTATGCTTTGTAATAATGGTAAGTAGTTTAGGGAGTACAGGTCAGATAGAGAGTTTGGGAGTTGTATGCCTAGATAGGTGATCGCGCGATCGTTCCAAGTAAATGGAAAAATTGTTTGGCATTGCTTACATGTTTCAGAAGGTAATGTAATGTTTAAGGCATTAGATTTCGTAAAATTGATTTGTAGGTTGGTTAGGGTCTTAAAAGTGTGGAAATCTTTGAGCAAGTTCGGGAGTGTTGTGAGCGGTTCGGTGAGAAAAAGGAGAATGTCGTCCGCAAAGGCTGCTAGTTTGTAAGTACGGTTTTTAATATCTATGCCTTTAACATCTGGGTTAGCTCTGAGTCGTCTCAGAAGTGGTTCAAGGGTGAGGATGAAGATTAGAGGGGAAAGGGGGCAGCCCTGGCGTGTTCCGTTTGAGATAGAGAAGGCATCCGACAGGTGGCCATTTACTCGGACTCTAGCGGTGGAGTTAGAATAAAGCGCTAGTATGAAGTTTAGCATTTTGGTAGGGAGGACTATGGCCCTTAAAGCTTCTGTCATGTAGTCCCAGGCCACTCTGTCGAATGCCTTTTCTGCATCGAGGGAAAGTAGGAATCCCTGGTGTTGGGTGGCTGTAAGCCAGTGGTGAACGTTAATGGCTTTGAGAGTATTGTCTCTCGCTTCTCTGCCCGGGACGAAGCCAACTTGGTTCGCTAGTGTTTTGGCGTACCATTTGAGATCTACATTGAGTAGCGAAATGGGTCTATAACTAGAGACCACTGCTGGGTCCTTACCTGGCTTTGGGATTACTGCAATGTGGGCATTTAATAGATCTCGTGGGAGTTCAGAGGGAGTCGTGAATGAGTTAAAGGAGGACAGAAAAAGGGGTGAGGATACCAGCATAAGTTTTGTAGTATCCTACGGTCAGACCATCGGGTGCGGGACTTTTGCCCGTTTTCATTTGTTTCAATGCTAGGTCGACTTCTTCTGACCCAAGACCTAGAGGGGGTATCTAGGTCTTGGGCCATGGATTCAGAAATTGGATTTGGGCTATATTGTCGTAGGAAATCAATAATCATTTGTTTCCTTGTGTTCTCATCTGTGGGTGGGTCTGTTGGGGGGAGGTTGTAAAGTTTATAGTATTTGATGAACTGTTTGGCTATGTCTGGGGTTGAGTTCATTTTCTGTCCTGTTGCATCTGTGATTGAATGTATTGTCGTGGAAGCTTTTTTGTTTTGTAGAGCTCTTGCAAGCATTTTACTGGCTTTCTGAGATAGTATATATTTGCGACGGATTTGTTTTCCCAGAAGGTCTAACAGTTAATTTCTGGCTTGAATAAGGTCAGTTAAGGTGTCTAGAGCTTGCGTATGTTTGTGCGCCCTTTCTAGCTTCTGGATCCGATCAGTGAGTTCTGTGTAGTGTTGTCGCCTTTCACGGTTTCGTTTGGCGGCCACTGCAATAAGGAAGCCACGGATCACACATTTGTGGGCTTCCCAATTAATAAGTGGAGAAGTGTCGGGGGGTTTGTTCTCTAGGAAGTATTGTTTGATACGTTGTTCAACCTCTGCTGCGATATTGGGATCAGTAAGTAAGGAGGGGTCTAGTCTCCATGTCTGCGAGCGGGAGAGAGTATCAGGGAATGTCAATGTCATGGAAACGGGGTGGTGATCCCATAGGAACATAGGGTCTATGGACGTGTGGTTGAGCATGGACAAATCTTTTTGTGACATGAAAAGATAATCTATTCTGGAGTACCTGTGGTGTGGTGCCGAATAGAAAGTAAAATCTTTGCCATTGGGGTTTAAGGTTCGCCAAGTGTCGTGGAGTAGCACATTTTGAAGGTGGGATTTAATTGTTCGTAGGGCTGCATAAGGAAGAGAGGATGTGCCAGATGAGGTGTCCTGAATAGGGTTGAGCGGGACATTAAAGTCTCCACCTAGTATAAGAATACCTTCCTGAAAGGTGGTTAGCGAGTCAGTAATGTTAAGGAAGAAGGATACTTGGCCGATGTTTGGGGCGTATATGTTAGTTAGCGTGATTTAGGTATGACCCTTTCAGAAAAAGGTATCTACCTTCCTTGTCTGTTATTGCATCGGTTGGTTGAAAAGGGCAGCATTTTGCTATAAGTACAGAGACCCCTTTAGATGTGGACAACGGATTGGTTGCATGATATACCGTTGGGAAATGGTGGTTTTGTAGTTTCGGTGTGGAGTCGGTGCGGAAATGTGTTTCTTGAAGGAAGATAATGTCAGCTTTGTTTCGTTGCATGATCAGGAGAAGTTGGGATCGTTTTTCGGGTACGTTGAGTCCTCTGGCATTAAGTGAGACTATTTTAAGCAGGGGTGTAGCTGTAGTAGATAGTGAAGAGCTCATCTTAAAGACTTATCAGCGAGTCTTCCTGGTTGTAAAGTGAGGAATGTTTCAGGAGCTGTGGCAGAGAAGCAGATGGGGGGGCTGGGGGTTTGACTTCAAGTAGTGTGTATTTTTAGGGTTAGGAGAAGATGGAGCGCGTGGGGTGGTGTGATGGGGTAGAGGAAGAGGTTAAAGGACGGGTGTTCCGGTGGCAGGTGGCAATTCGCTCACCTGTCCAGAAAGGATCAGTGGCGTGTGGTATAAGGATTAAAGTGCGAAAAACAGTATCTATATATTGCCACTTTGTGGGTGTTGGCTTGTTGAAAGAGAAGGGTAAAACAAGTTATTCAGTATGATCCGTCATACCTGTAGCCTTATCGTGCAAAAGGGTGGGCGAGTGGGGAGTAGGTGCAACAGGCGGACGTGCGGGATGCTAGGAGTGAGGCTGTGGGCTCAAGCGCTGCATGTCAATGTGTAGAGAGTAATTACGCTAGGGCATATCTCCACTTTGCATTGTAGGTGAGATTATCATAGGGGGTGGCATCTATGTTATTTCTGGATTACCTGAATGAGACTTTACGGTACGTGCATGGCAAAACAATGTTAACTGGAAAATGAACAAAAAAACATATAGCATTGAACATTGTCAGGTCCATAGCTGTGTGTAGATGAGGTACAGCCAAGAGGAGACAAAAGAAAAAAGAAAAAGGCCCCTTGCCTCTTCCTCCTCTTCTTCCCTCCCCTCCCCTTTTTTTTGTTTTTGTTTCAAGATTGCCATTCAGCAGCATGGTAACAAGACCTCTAGAGCAAAACAGAAGATAATGCTTATAGAACTGCAGTCAAGGATGGAGCGCAGAGGTGTTTTGGAGAGGTTGAAAAGACAAGTGATCAGCTTCAACTGGGGACTTCTTAATAGTAATTGTAAATGTGGGTTACAGCAGGTATTGCCTCGATAGTCATGTATAGAGGCGTTGTTGGCGGGTCCATTCCCTTATGGGGGGGACGCCATTTTATCAATCGATCCTGATATGTATTAGGCATCGAGTACATCGCTCATGAGTCGGCGTGCAGTGACATACATTATGAGCTGTCACTAATTGGGGATGTGAGGTGGGTTATCAATTTAATTGATCGTTAGTAAATCTCTGTGCTCTGATCTTGGCTAGGCAGATAAAACAAATAATGGTGAGTGGGGAAAGCAGAGCAATATGGAAGCATGAGTAGGCTCTTTTACCATGTCTATGTTATCTATCCTGGGTGGAAGCAGGCATGAATCGTCGGAGCCGTGAGTTGGGAGACAGAGTCCAGAGGGTTCGGACCGTCCGGGAGATGGCGAGTGATCCGTTTGTGGATTTCCCGAGACCTGTAGGGGGATCAGTCCTCGGAGTGCCGCTGTTGGAGTCATGCTGTAGTAAGGTGTGTCATCGCTTAAAGGACCCATGTCAATCTGCAAGCTGGCGGTGTATGAAAAGTCGGGGGCTGCGTTAGATTGTGTGCATCGGTTACAGATGGATCATCAGGTGCAACCTGTCCCCAATGTTAATCACAGCTCAAATTGTGGGAGCGTAGTATCTGCTGTGTGTTAGGTCAGTAAGATTGGCAATAAGCTTTGCTGTATCCTCCGTGCAGTGCTAGAAGGGGCTATGGCAGCGGAATGTACAGTATCTCATCATGTTGACGGGATGATTTGCGGGTTCCCTTTAGAAAAAAACTGACGGGTATGACATGGTCAGGGGCAAAAGCGAATGTACTCATCTGGATATCCTGGGCGTCTTCTGTGAGATATGACTCAGTAGTCGCGGCGTGCCCTGCGAGGCAGTCATGGGGCTCGTTGGTTGCCACCGAGGCAAGGCAGTTGAGCTGGGTCTGGTTGCCGATGGGGATCATTGCCTCCGGAAGCTCTTGTTTTGGGCTTCCATCGGTTCTTCTCTAGATAGGTGGTCAGGATCGGAGAAGGTAAAATCGGCATACCAATTTGGGACATCAACATAAGGAATGCATAGGGTTTGGCAAAAAGCATCCAGCTCTTCAGGGACTCTTAGTAAGGCGGAATTGCCTTGATGAGTAGCCTGGAGGCCGAATGGGAACTTCCATCGGTATCGGATTCCTTTGTTCCGTAGGACCTCCAGGAGAGGACGCAGGTCTTTACGGTGTCTGAGCGTGATTGCCGAGAGGTCTTGGTGGATGTGTATTGTGCAGCCTTCAAAGGTTAGTTGCGTTTTGTCATGGGCCTTCTTGAGGATGTCTTCCTTGAGAGCAAAATCATTTATGTAGCAGACAATATCTCTTGGGGGGTCTGTGTCCCTGCCTCGTGGCCTGAGGGCCCTGTGTATGCGCTCCATTGCAATAGCCGTGTGGCGAGGCTGGTCAAGGAGGCGATTGAACAGATCTGTGACAGCAGGTAGAATCTGGTCGTTGTCGACAGATTCGGGGAGACCCCACACCCTCAGATTATGTCGTCTTCCTCTATTATCCAGATCTTCAACATGAAGATGCCGGAGTTGCATAGTGTGCGTATCTATCTTATGGTGAGCTCTCCGTATAGCGGTCTGCTGTTGTGCCGCCGTGTGTTCCACTCTTTGCACTCTCCCCGCTATGGCCTGGATTTCATGACGAAGGTCTGTGATGGCCGCGAACAGCGTGTCTTTAATGTTGGTTGCCACTGCTCGGAGGTCGTTTAGGCTCGGCTGTTGGAGCGAAGATTGGTTGTTCTCCACAGGAGCGGGAGGTTGGTCCGTGGGAGTTAGTGTTATCCCTGTGGGGCTGTGAGCATGCGATGAGGTGGGAGAAGGAGCCGTCACGTTGGTTCTCTGAGTTCGGAATATCTCCGGGATATTTTGGCTGATGCGGCTGCTTACTTCTCTCGGGGAGCGGGATCTGGTTGCACAAGGTCCGCGGGATGAGGTCCCCATAATGGGTGGCAGAATTTCAACTGTAATCCCCCGATATAAGTTTAGTATAGGCTATGGTCAGACGGAGCTCGAGGGTTAAGCAGCCATCTTCTCTCAAGGCAAACCACGCCCCCGGATATAGAATCTTAATGCTACCTTCCCACCAGGCCTAAATGAGGCCTTCAATTTCAAACCCTTCTTGCCAGGTTTCTCCTCTGGGGCTTTTGACAGGGATTTGTAGATTCACGTTATGCTCTATCTGCAGGTTGCAGGCCCTATACTCCAATTTTTTGATCAGTGTAATTACTGTGTGTTCTCTCTCTTGCATAAATATTGGGGTGTTTAGTAGTCATTGCACCATCTGTCTGACAAATTCTAATCCAATTTTAAAATTTTACAATTTTTTAGATGTACAAGCGATGGCTGATGCTTCCGTGCTCTAGGCTTCACCACATTATAATATATATATATATATATATATATATATATATATATATATATATATATATATATATATATATATATATATATATATATATATATATATATATATATATATATATACTTTATTTATATTGTATTGTAGCGTCGTATTGCTCGCCCCTTGATACATCGAGGCTCCCCGGAACAGGGGGGCCCGCTGGTGTTCAGTGTGCCACGGGGCCTTCCCCTATTTGGGGTTGCGGCAATATAGAGTGCATTTATTCAGGGCAGCTAAAGAAGATACCTGTTCCAAGGATCTAGAGAAAAGCTACAAGGGGAAGCCTGTGCACCCAAAGTACAAAAAAGTAAACTAACAAGGGACCCAGCATTTGCCACAATGTGCATACTGTGCATAGCGTCTAAAAAGATTAGCAAAAATATAGATTGTTTTTTTTTCTCTGCATTCAACCTTCTAGCAAAAACTGAGGGTTGTACAGGGTGGTGGCAGTAAAACTTGATGGAGGCATTAATGCCTAAATGTATCAGAACTAACTCCATGTTTTTGTACCTCAATCAATAATAAAGACAATACTTCTTTTTCAAAAACTTGGTTTACTGCAGTTCAGCTTGGGACTTAAGTAATTGAACTGCAGATACCTCATATGATGAGCTTTGTTTGGCCAATTCAACAAGTTTGTCTATTGAGAAAAAGCCAAATGTAATTACTAATTAAACTTTAATGGTGTAACAAGTATCTTCGGAAATTGACATAAAATGGACTGGTATAAAATCAGAGTTTGGCAAAACAGAAAAACAAAAAACAAAACAAATGATCATAGCAACCAACCATATTTTAACCTACAATTGTTTTGAGAGTTAAAGGGACTCATAGGAATAAAATATATAGACAATGCCATTGCTGGCTTGCTAAGGAATGTGCCATATTCAGGGATGTCATCTCCATCCCCATCCTTGAATCAATTTGGAGTCAGTCACTGGCGTATGCATATCTTCACAGGTCAGTGACTTCCCCCAAGTAAAATGCCTAGGTAATGGTAGGTGTACCAAAAGTCAAATCTTCAAAAGCAAGTTAACAATGTCAACTCCCAAAATACTACCTTGAGAGGTTACTTTAAGCCAGAAATGTCATTGCTACCCACTACTGCCTTAAGTACCAGGAGATAATACCTATACTGGCAATCAATTATTTATTTATTTTTTTTTTCTGAATGAGGATGCGTTATCCTGTGCACCAAGGCCACTTGCATTAAAACTTAGCTTATATTCAATTTATATAAAATGTATTGACTCTGTGTATGAGTTTACTTTATGGGAGGATTAGTGTTTATTGGTTGGCAAACTGCATCAACAATGATTTTTGTAGCTGCAGTCAACAAAAATAAAGAAAATAAATCCCTCCTTTACTGATAATGCAAGACTTAAACAGCTCCCAGTCTCAGCATCTAGGGATTCAGGCAAGATGCCTACATGTTCCTAGTGGAGAGCCTGGGTTGGTTTAGAGTCAGATAGACTCAGACTCAGTACCTTCAGCGGAAAGCCATGGCAGCCAGTCACTGAAAGTATAAGCCTAGAATATGAGGAACCCTTTAATCTTGAGGCTGTTAGTACAGTGTGCGCAAAAAGTCTATACTTAGGAGGGGTTCTGATCACAGGAGCCACAGTGGATACTAGTCAAGATCTAGAATGAGTTCCTGGTGGACAGCCTGGTTTGGTTTAGGGTCAGATAGACTCTGTACCCTCAGCGGACAGCCAGACATGCTGAGACTGGGAGCTGTTTATGTCATGCATATTTAGTAAAGTAGGGTTTTTTTTTTTTACTTCTTTTTCTTTATGTTTGGCGACTATCTACAAAAATCATTGTTGATGCCGTTTGCCAACCAAAAAACACTAATCCTTCATTGAAGTAAACACACAGTTACATTTGATAGAAATTATATAAAAGTTTTAAATACCAGAAACGTCATCGGCTTCTGTAGAACACAGATCCACATTTGCTTTATTATCAGGTCCCTTTGTGCTTAAAGTTAGAAAATATAAGGCTTAAAAATGTAAGCTTAAATAAACTTGCAAACAAGATGTAAGCTCTGTTAGGGAAAAAAAAATGTCTCTCAGGAATGAAAATACATCTCTAGCATCGAATAAGCTCCATGAAAATATATTAGCAAAGTAATTAATCTTTTAAATCATTTAAATAATATTTTAGCTTGTAAAAAACAGAGAAAAGCACTGCCTTGGACACATCTTTGGCAATGTAATTTGAAATTCAGGACAGACATTCAAACTCCAGCAGGGGCGGCCCGTCCATTAAGGGCGCACAGGTGCCGCCCCCTCTCTCCATGCCACCCCCTATATGGTTAAAGGATAGATTTATGCATATCATGAATCTATCCAAGGCCGCTGCGACCACCCCCTATTCATGCGTCCGGCCCCTTTCAGGATGCTGGGCACATGAATTACAGAGGCGGGGATGTTTCTTTGAAGCACCCGATTTGAGGTGGGCTTCAAAATAGGGTAGACTCAGAGCACAGAGCATTGCGCTCAGAACCCACGCAAGTGTGTTAGAAAAGCAAATATTCACTTTTCTAACACTGAATTGCCTCACCGCCAATCAGGAAGCGCAGATCTGGCTGAAAGGAAAGGTGATCCTACTGGACGCCTAGGAGGAGGTGGAGGGGGGTGCATGGCAGAAGGCGCCCTGATCCACACCACAGGAGGAGGAAGAAAGCCACCAAACATGCTGCCCGCCCACCTCCTAGATGGGGTAAGTGTTGGGCTTTGATGTCCCGGCTGTCCTCTCCGGTGGTTGCAAACGTGGGGGCGTCTGTTTGCCGCACCCCACCCCCCCCCCAAAAAAAAAAAAAAAACACACACACCAGCCACCACTGAACTCCAGTAACATTTATTCCTTCAATTTACATTTCATTCTGTGGCAATCATACTGGTTTATTGAAGGAATGAGAGGAAAAAGATGTTATTACGTGCGTTAGTGATGCCCTAAACTTTATGCTCTACATTCTGATAGATACCATGACCATTTTGTTTTAGAAACTGTAGAGACTATAAAAATGAAATCACTTTCTTCTAAGTGGTATTGGGGGAAAAAAATGCATAAAAGTAGTCTGTGGTCATTCATTTTGCTGTCCCCATCACCACTGACTGTTAGAGAGTGGGTTTTATCATGGTTTGCAATATGAAGATTGAGAATGACAGTACAGGCAGCTGGCTGCATCACATGTCTTTTATTTGTTGAAACAAGCATGCAGTAGAGCTCAGCAAAGGTTTAAGTAGTATCAAATACTCAGTATTGTTTAACTAAACACATTGAGCATTATAAAATAAACTTTCCCCAGTAAACTTAACCGAACACCTGCAGTTTATAACTTTCAATGCTACTGGCTCCTGATTTCTCAGTGCTGCTTCCCTGAACTTCTGGTCTTCACAGGAAAGTGTTAAGAGTAGACAGTACAGTCTGCAGCCAGTCTGCTAGCTTGAAGAATGGAGGGGAAGGAGGAAAGAGGAGCAAAGTGTTGCCATCCTAGATGCACACAGTGTAGGAAGACACAACTCCAGTCCCTGCATGCAAGGGTGGTTCCATAGGATGCTGGAAAAGAAAGAAGCCACCCTGAAATAGAAACCTGGGTCATGGCGTTCATGACACCAGCTTAAACTGGAACTTATGCCGTGTACACACGACCGGAAATGCCACCAGCAAAACTCAGATGAGAGCTTTTTGTCGGAAAATGCGACTGTGTTTATGCTCCATCGGTCTTTTGCTGGCGGAATTCCAGCCAGCAAAAGATTGGGAGCGTGTTCTTTATTTTTTGGTTGGGAAAAGTTCCTGTCTGAAAATGTGATTGCCTATATGCAATTCAGACGCGCAAAAAATCACGCATGCTCAATATCAAGTACGAGACGGAAGCGCTCGTTCTGGTAAAACGAGCGTTCGTAATGGAGATAGCACATTCGTTACGCTGTTTTGGATCTTTTTTTGTTTTTTTGTTTGTTTTCAAAAGGTTTTTATTTGGTAACAAAAGGAAAACAAATTTAAAGCAAGACAGAACAATAAGTGTAAAAGGTTCAGGCATCAGATATCGTTTACAAAAGGTACAGAAATATACTGTCAAGTTGAATACGCCTATTAAAACAGTTGACAGAATCTGAAAGTCTAAACTCCGCCGAGTAAATGAAACATGGCAAGAAACAGAAAGGAGAAAAAACTAGATAAAATCATAATACAAACAATATTCAACAACAAAAGAAATAATAAAACGGTCAGGTTTGGTGTCTGAATAGAAACCAAGGATTCCATTTAGCATCATAATGAGGCATAGTGTCGTGTAAAGTATGAAAAATCTTGTCAGCAAGCATCATGTGATCAATTCTTGCGACTACTTGCGTATATGGAACTGAAGGTAATTTCCAATGTAAAGCAATCGCCCATAGCATAGCTACACAGATAGAGTGAATCAGTTTAACCAACGGTTTAGGAGAGTCTGGAGGGGACTGAAACAAAAGGCAGTGTTGGTAGGAAATACCAAGAGGCTTACCTGCCAATTTATCTATCACCTTCAAAATCTCTCTCCATGTGGGTTGTAATTTCTCGCATTCCCAAAAAGTATGGAGAAATGAACCTTGTTGGAGGCAACCCCTAAAGCATAGGTGGGAAGATTGTGGGTATATCTTGTGAATGTGCATCGGAGTGTAATACCAGCAGGTCATCAGTTTGATAGCAGTTTCACAAACCATTATAGCATTAGTACACTTGCGCAAATTCTGCCAACCTTTTAGCCAGTCTATGTCATTGTCTTCCAGACCTAGTTCTAGTTCCCACTGAGATCTATACTTTAGGGTAGGGTTTTCTGTGGTAGCCTCTAAGTATTTGTAGACTCATGAGATAAGACCCTTTTGGCGAGGTGATGTGTGGCAGAGGTCCTCAAACAAAGTCGTAGAGCTCGAAATAGGGCCAGGATAGTGCTGTTGGAAGAAGTGTTGTATTTGTAAAAAGTGATAAAATTCACTGGCTGGAATATGGTAAGTTGTTTGTAAATGAGAAAATGGAATAAATTTTGAGTTTAAAAGAAATGTATCTAACATAGTTAGTTTTAAGTCAATCCAGAGTTGGAAGGAAGAGGGTCTATCATAGGCCAAGGGGAATCTAGAGTCTCCTAAAAATGAGGCACCTAGAGGTGTGAGAGAAATGAGGCTATATGTTTTTTTGTATAGGTCCCAGAGTTGAAGGCCTGCATGCGTAATCAAATTTTTAGAACCCAATTCCGTTCTAGCCGGATTGTTAGACCACATAAGGCCTGGTAGAAATTGGGGAGCGATGGATTCACATTCAAATTGCACCCAGGGGACTCTGGGAGTTGTTAATGTTCCATTGAGCTTGTTGAGTGTATCTACTGGCTAGGTAGTAAAACCATATTTGAGGGACCCCCAAGCCACCCCTTTTAGAGGAGCGGTACAAGACTTCCTTGGCAAAACATGGGGGTTTATCATGCCAAATAAATCTATTAAATAATGTCTGGATAGTATGTAAGTAGGTTTTAGAAAGTTTAAGAGGAAGGGATCTAAAAAGGTAGAGAAGTTTAGGGAGAATTGTCATCTTAAGTGCAGTGATTCTACCAAGAAATTAGATGTGTAGGTGTGACCATTGTTTAAGGATACCTTTCATTTTAGAAATCATCGGTGGGAAGTTAGCCTCAAAAAGTCTGCAGAAATCTCTGGTCAGGTTAATTCCTAGGTAGGAGAGATACGATTCGGCCCAAATAAAAGAATAGGCTGATTTGAGATGGTGTAATTCCCCCGGTGTAAAACCTACCGGGAGGGCACTTGATTTTGCCATGTTTATGGATAGGCCTGAGATCTCTGCAAACCTTGATAGGGTCTGAAATAGGTTTGGTGAAGAAATAAGGGGATTGGTGAGAAACAACAAGACATCGTCTGCATACATCCCAAACTTGTACATCGAGTGGCCCTTTGAATAACCTGAGATATCTGAGTTTTGGAGTATAGCTATAGCAAGGGGTTCGAGCGCTAAGGCGAAGATTAAAGGTGATAACGTGCATCCTTGTCTTGTGCCCTTGCCAAGGCTAAAAAACGCAGAGCTACAGCCTGGAAGTCTAATCCTCGTCTTAGGGTTATGATAAAGAGCTAGGTATGCTTGTAGGAATGCCCCCTAAAAGCCCATACTTTGTAGGAGCGTGGTGATATAAGACCATAAGACACTATCAAATGCCTTTTGTATGTCTAGGCTAAGCAAAAGGAGTTTCCGCGAAAACAAGTTGGCATCTTGTATTATATTTGTCGCAAGGCGAATGTTGTCAGTAATAAGTCTATGGGGTATGAAACCCGACTGGTAAGGGGAAATAAGCGAGGGAATAACAGTTGCTAGTCTATCAGCCATGATCCTACCAAAAATTTTCAAATCGTTATTAATGACCGAGATAGGTCTATAATTTTGGGGCAGGGTATGGTTTTTATTTGGTTTTGGTATCAAGGACATATTGGCTAATAACATCTCTTCAGGGAAACTACCACCTTGCAGTACCCAGTTAAATAAATGAACTAATCTAGTATTAAGGACGGTGGAAAATTTCTTGTAGTATAGAGAGGAAAATCAGTCCGGACCAGGGACTGAACCTGATTTTAAAGATTTTATTACGTTCAAAACCTCTGAAGGTGTGATGGGGACGTTCAGTTTTTCTAGTTGTGTGGGGGTAAGGCTCGGAACAGGAATATTCTGGAACCAAGCTTCGTCAGATGGAGAGGGCTTTAGTTGAGAAGGAGCCAGCAGGGTAGAGTAAAATTGCTCAAAAATGTGGAGGACCTCCTGAGGTTGGGAAGTGGTGTGCCCAGAGGGGGTCATTAATCTATAAACATGGGGCGGGCAAGAAGAGCAATTCAGTTTTCTAGCGAAAAGGGTAGAAGAGGAACTCTCATGAAGAAGGAACTTGGCTTTAGACCAACTAAGAGCCTTTTCCACTCTTTTCGACAAATCGATGGAATCTAACTCTAATCTCTTTTGGTCAATCAACTGTCTGGTGGATTCTAGATGTAGGGAGTTGGTATTCTTATAAAGACTATCTAGGTCTTTAGTGAGGGTTAAAATTTGTTGTCTGTCAGTTTTGTTCTGGGCAGAAGCTATGCTAATTAGTTTGCCTCTTAAGACCGCCTTATGTGCAGACCAAATTCTGGAGGGAGGGGTCTCCGGTACGGCATTGATATTAAAGTATTCCTCAATGGCTTGTGCTACCTCTGCCTCCACAACCGCATCTGAGAGGAGAGCCTCATTTATTCGCCATGAATAAGTGGTGGGGGCTAGCCTAATGTATGTAGTCGTGAAGGCAGTTGCATGATGATCCGACCAGGTACAGGGGTGGATGCTAGCATCTATGGTGTTAGCAAGAATAATAGGGGTTGTATAGATATAATCTAACCTCGCATGACTATTATGGGGATGGGAGTAAATGGTATACTCCCTTGCACCAATGTTATGTGCTCTCCAGGAGTCAACCAGTTGATGATAATTTTTGGATCTTTTAATGCAGCACATTCTTTAGTTCTTTATAATTCTAGAAGAATTAATTTGTTTTGCTGCTGATATTCACAGAGTTCTCACAAACTTATTTCTTTATTATTTCTCTTGATCTCCTGAATAATCTTTTTTGTTTTTAAAGCCAGAGCTCGATAATAATGTTTAGAATTATTTTTTATAGTCATTTTTTTTTAATCAAGAGCTCCTGTTTTTTTGGTTATTTTTAAATAATTTTCTAGTGATCTCCATATATTTTTTTTTTGGGGGGGGGAAAGTTTCCACAACAACATTATTATCTTGTATTTTTAAAGCTCAAGGAGGTTGGTTTTTGTTCCTTGTTAATTTGACACTGTATTTTTGAAATGTACCTGCCTACTCACAAACAAACTGTCCTTTTTGAAGAAAAACACATAGGCAAGTATTTTCATATAAAAAAATCTACATTTATTCTGGCTCATAACAAAATAAAGAGGAAGACAACCCTGGAGAAACTTCTTGAATTTGCGAAGCCTTTGTACCCCAGGGCACACATCAACTCTTTGTAACTAAAAATTGGTAGCCTGAGAAGTCCATATAATAGGGAGCACAATCTGGTCCAGGACTCCCAGAGATCATGAACAGCAGATGACATATATGTCCCCAAACTGTGGTACTACAACCGCCTGCGTCTTCTGCAGCCTTCCTTGGTGGCTCTGGAGGTGGACTTGTGGCAGGAGGAGGAGGAGGATGGGCGAGCACACACAAGTGCATGTCCTCACTAATTTGGCTCCTCAACCCCTTCCAAAGGGCCTGAAAAATAAGATTCTCACACATGAAGTGTTGGCCTTCCTCCATTTGCTGCAATTTTGCAGCTACATAGCAGCCATAGGCCTCTTCAGCGTTAGGGGATGTTTTCAGGGCCACATTAGCCTCCTTAATGAGGCTCAGTGCTGCCTCCTCCACGTTACTCCCCTTCCTGGCCCTTTTTGTTGTAAGGTGGAGGGGAGGCACCTGGGATTGGGTGAGGCTACTGGGCCTGGCCACCTCCTGGCTGACACTTTTTGTTAAATCATTCGTTAGCAATAATAACATCTAGTTAACAACAATAATTTTTGGACAATAAATATGTTGAAAAATACTATACCTGGCTCCAGCTGGGCTCCTCCACTTCTTCCAGGATGGAAGGCCCAGGTTGGTCCTCAGAACCCTCAGCTGGGGTTGAGGGAAGGGTAGAGGGAAGGCTGGATGGAAGTGTAGAAAGTGATTCCCTGGCTTCCATCTGGTCTTCCAGAAACCATGTCCTGTTGTAGTACCACAGACTGGGTACATACACATCCTCTGCTGCTGCTCCTGATTTCATGGAAGCCTGGACCTTATTAAAGCGGGGGTTCACCCACACTGCCAAAAAAAAAAAAAATATTAAAAGCCAGCAGCTACAAATACTGCAGCTGCTGACTTTTAATACATGCCCACTCACCTGTCCCAGGGTCCAGCGATGTCGGCAGGGGACGCCGAGAACCCGCTCGGTTCTCGGCAGCTGCCGCCGCCATCCTAGGTGAGGGAATCAGGAAGTGAAGCGTTGCGGCTTCACTTCCCGGTTCCCTACTGCGCATGCGCGAGTCGCGCTGCGCATCCCTAGTGGTCCCCGCTCTCTCCTGGGAGCTGTGTGTTCCCAGCAGACAGCGTGGTTGGGACGGGAAGAGGCATAGACTCCCATGGGAGTCTATGCCGGAAGTGGGTGCAAATACCTGTCTTAGACAGGTATCTGCACCCCCTCCCCCCGAAAGGTGCCAAATGTGACACCAGGGGGGGGGAGGGTTCCGAAAAGCGGAAGTTCCATTTTTGTGTGGAACTCCGCTTTAAGCTCCTTCCTATACGTGCTTCTCAAGCTACCAATTTTCTTCTCCACAAAATCAATGTCTGCATCGGGGACCTGTGTCTTCACAAATTGCAGCAGTTTCTCCAGCGATGCCTTCCTAACTGGTTTATTTCTATATAAGGGGTTTTTAACCTCCCACAAATTTCTCATATCCCTGTTTTTGTCTATGAACTGGCCCATGAATTCAGGGTCTTTGAATTGTTTCATATTTGCTGCAAGACAAAACACAAGACAAAAACACTAATATCAGGCTAAACTCTCCTAATCTTATCCCAATATAGGCCTCAACCTCGAATCAGTATAGGCCACTGATGTCCCAAGTTAAAATGTTACCTTCGTTATAACGTTTGGCGCTTCCGGTCCTCCTTCCTACGCACACAGAATGTAGGTACAACACTTGCGTGTAAGCTTTATATACACTGCGCATGCGTGAAACTCCGCCCGCACCTGACGTTCTTTCTAGAATATTCCCCGCCCCTTCTCTTTCGGCGCAGTGGGAGATGAACATGACGGAGACACAGCAGGTGCATAATAGCAGTAACGAGGAGGAAAGCCCGGAGCCAGAAACGTCACGATCCTGGAGGAGAAGATTTAAGGCCTCAAATACGGCCTTTGTAGAGATGGTGGACATCTTGAAGAGGGACGACTATGATGGGAAGTATGGACCGTACCTAAAACCAAATGTGAGAAAGGTCAAGATCATGACTAAAGTTGTGAAGAGTCTGCACAGGAATTTTGGGGTACAACAATCCAAGGAGCAATTGAGGAAAGGCTGGTCAGACTTGAAATTGAGGGAGCAGGATCAGTACAGAAGAATCAAGAGCGTGCTTCTAAAAAGTAAGTAGTTGTCGTGTGTTCCTATTCTTAATTATCACTTGCATGCTGCTCCATTTGCTTTTCTTTACTGTTGTACAGTTTAAAATGACAACTTTCAGGCTCGTGGGCACAGTAATTGTTCGTAGTAAACATTGTTCGTTCGCCAACTAAATACAATTTTTGCAGATACAGGGTTAATGTAATGTCTAGATGTGTTTGTAACTAGAATGAAATGCAAACTTGATTCAGTGCAATGTAAGGAGAGGACACTCAGCAGCTGTTTACACATCTGGACTCAGGAGCACTAGTGTGGGTCCCACACAGGTACTCCAGTGGATACTAGGGGTGTCTACATGTGTGAAAGTTGTCTAAAAAAGGTAAGTATTCCAGCTTTGTTAAGGGAAAAAATCATGTCTTCAACTTGGAACTCTGCCCAGACAGACAATTGTACCCCACTTCCAAGCAATGTTTCACATTCATATTTCTGGCCACAAATATCTGTGTGCTAAGTATACCTTTTGTTTCATTCTCATAGGGGAGAAAAGACTCCGGACGTCTGAGGACACCAGGAAAACCCCACCTCCTGAAGAAAGGGAACAGTAGACACCACAGCCTGAGGATGTGGAGGAAGGAGAGGTGGTTGAGATTGCCACCACAACAGGTGAGTGTCTGACACTACAGATTCAGGTAATAAGATGTATGCCTGAATATGTATAATACATGGTGTGTATTTTTTTCTTTTAGATGATGTGCATGTTGTGGAAGAACAATCTACTAATTTCACCACTGACAGTGCACAAAGGCTAATCCAGGAGATAATGTTTTGTAGTTGGGATTTAGACATCATAAGGGAAAAAACCAAGGAGATTGAACAAAGAATGAAGAACATGATTGATGTATTAGGGAGAATCTAAATCCAAAAAAAAGTACACTTTTTTTTTTTTAATAAAATTTAAATAACGTTTTAATACAATTTAAAAGCCAAATTTGAAAGATGCACACAGTGTGTCAACATGTGCTATCTGCCATCAGGGGATATCAATGTATGCGTTTCGGGGGTGCAACCCCTTCCTAGCAACTCTAATAGGTGAGAGGAAGGGGTTGCACCCCCAAAACATGTCCATTGATCCCCCATGATGGGAGATAGCACATGTTGACACTAGGCATGGGATCAGGAGGGAAATCCCCATTTTGACTCCCAATTTGTGTACATCTTCTAAATTTGGCTTTCACAGGGGTACATCACCCCATCTGATGAAGGCAATATCATTACATTTTTGACACTATAATGTCTGATATTGCCTTCAGTTTTTCAATGTTGAACTTTGTAAGTTCCTGAGTTGTGTATGTTATGTTTTGAAACATGCCTGTTTATGTACAAAAAAAAAAAAAAAAATATCAAGGTAGAACTTTATAAAACCAAGATGTTATTTTTTTTACCAAAATAATGTTTTATAACGCACATGTGAATGTGCACGGAGTAAAAGGTTTTATACTCAACAATGTGTGGCTTCTTCTTTCAATGTTCAATACCAGTTTTTGTATTAAGTTGGTGTTTACAGTGACAATGGGTGTTATTTAAATAATGGAAAAACCACTTGGCACTACAAGTGCACTAGGAGAACCTAGGAGACAGATAAAAAGAAACACAAGCAGTAAATCAAATTCAAGATTTTATCATATCAATTTTTTTTTTAATTTTGAAAATATTTAAAAATTTGCTTGCATAGCAATGGTCCCCCTACCCATAAAATAATCCACATATTTTTGACGTACTTCACAAGTACTTTGGGGAGGCAAGCCAGGACGGCCAGCTTCCAGGGCCGTCATTGTTGTTTCATGAAGTCCGGCCTCAGGCCCAACTGAGGCAACATAATTAGGAGCATTTCTCTTTAAAAAGTTGTGCAGTATGCAGCATGATAACACTATGTGGTTACATTTGTACTCCGCCATATTTATTACCGTTAGAAATAGGTGGAACCGGCTGGCCATTATCCCAAAGGTATTCTCCACGACTCACGACTCTTCTGGCTCTGGCTAGCCGGTAATTAAAAACCCTCTTCTCCGGGGTGAGGGTCCTCTGGGGGAATGGCCTCATCATGTGATCACCCAGACCAAATGCTTCATCAGCGATAAAAACAAATGGGAGTCCTTCAACGTTCTCTTCCGCAGGTGGCAATCCCAAGCCACCACTCTGGAGACGTCGGTAGAACTCGGTCTGGGCAAAGGCTCCGACATCCGGCCTTTCTTCCCCACGTCCACATAGAGAAACTTGTATGTCGCCGACACCACTGCCATCAACACAATACTATGAAACCCCTTATAGTTAAAATAGTATGACCCCGAGTGGGGTGGTGCGACGATGTGGACGTGCTTCCCATTGATTGCCCCTCCGCAGTTGGGAAAGTCCCAACGATGAGCAAATTGGGAAGCCACAGTCTGCCATTTCTGTGGCATTGAAGGAAACTGTGGAGTCAAAAAAGAAAAAAAAAAAAAATAATTAGTACTTTTACACATAACATTGCAAGCATATTAAACACACACATTCTTGGCCAACATCTGTATAACATTTATTTTAAGGAGTATTTAAAGACAAAAATTTAAGGTCCACTTATCAGATTCCTCACCCCCTCTGATGGCCCAATGGAAACATTTTAGGGGGGGGGGGGTTATAAATGAGTTTTGGACCCCCAAAAAAAGCCTCTGGCACTCTGCCTGAATTTAAGGACAACAATAACATTTGGACACATTTTAGGGGGTGTTTAGGGTAACTACTATGGAGCTGACAAAATACATTGTTAGGTGACTAGGCTAGGTGTATATGGGCCCAGGATAGCATGCTGGGGAGGTTAGTGAAGGCAAATATGCAGGAAGGACAAAAAAGGAGCATTAAAAGCTTCCAGCATGCATGAGGACAAGGGGGACATTCACAGCATATTACAATCATGGTAATTAGGGAATGATGAAAGAAATACAAAACATTAGCATGCATTAAATACATAGAATGTGATGTTAAAGGAGAAAACTTACCTTAATAAAGTCCTTCTGCAGGACCTGTATGATGGCAGAACAGGTCTCTGGAATAATGATCCCCAGAGCCTGAGGGGAGATGCCTGTAGAGAACTTGAGGTCCTGTAGGCTTCTCCCCGTTGCCAAGTAACAAAACGTGGCGACTAGCCTCTGCTCCGGAGTGATGGCTTGCTGCATGCAGGTGTCCTGCTTCATAATATAAGGGGACATCAAAGCCAACAGACAGTGAAAAAGGGGGTCCATCATCTAGAGAAAATTCCTGAAATCATCAGGGCTATTCTCCTGGATCTCCCGCAGCAAAGGCATATGAGAGAATTGGCCACGCTGGAGCAAACAAACAATTCTTGGTCCATGAACTCCTCCCCACCCTGTTCATGGACTGGGCTTGGGTCAAAGCAAGAACCCCAACACCAAGCCCCCGCACAGCATGAACTCTACGATGAGCATGTACCCACAACATGGCTTCAAAACGGTCGGCTGGTCAGAACGAACTAACAGAATGCACTGAAGAACAGCAAGGCCTGTGAAGAACGAGCTGAAAATCAAAAACAAGCGGACAAGAACGCACTGAAAAACAGATACAACCTGACTATGGGCAGTGAAAACCAGATGCAAACCCACAAGCACAAACTGAAGAGCAGTAACGGACTGAAAAGCATGAAAGCTGAAAAGTGCAAATCGTCTCTCACCAAACTTCTAACTAACACGAGATAAACACAAGATTAGCAGAAGGAGCCCAAAAGGTGGCACACTGGGTATTGAACTTCCGTTTTCTAGTCCCGTCGTACTTGTGTATGTCACTTTGTTCTTGACAGTCGGAATTTGGTGTGACCGTGTGTATGCAAGGCAAGCTTGAGCGGAATTCCGTCGGAAAACCATCCAAGTTTTTTCGGCGGAAATTCTGATCGTGTGTATGCGGCATTAGGCAAGGATTAAAATTTAAACTGCATATTCAGTAAGTTATTAAATCAGCTACTGAGGGTTTACTATCACTTTAAATACTATGCAGGTTTGATGGAAATGTGCAATTAGTATAGCTTTAAACAACCTAACATTTGAATGGGTATTTTCGGAAGTTCTGGTAAATAATCAAAATAATGCAGACATCTACAAGTAAGTCATTTTCAGGAGGCCAGCAATCACTTTCAGAGGTAATAATGGGCTGATCATTAAGTAGCTCAATGGGTCTTGCCATCCCAGTTGTCATTGGAAATTACATTGGGCCAGTGATGTTGACTCCCTTACCAAACTGTTGCTGGCTGACCAGGATGTTGGCAAGACAGTGATCAAGTGTTGAGGATATGATGCCCTACAAACATGCTTAAAGGAGAAGTACAGCCACAGCTCTCCAGTGAGAGAGGAGGGGGCAGACAGTCTACGGATCTCTGCTCAAGGACCTATGAGAACCGATTGATTGTCGGTGTTCAATCGCTCGGTTCTTAGTGAAGAGGCGCAGGGAGACTGATGCAGCATTGGAGCGATGCTGCATCCACCTAGGTAAGTATGAATCTTTAAAAAAAAAAAAACATACTTTTCTTTTAACACAATGCAGCTGCAAGAGCAACTATTTAATCTGCAACTGGAATCATTGTTTTGGTTGTCCAGTAACCAAAAAAAAACAAAACAAAACACACAGCAGCTCTACATTTAAAACACAGCTCTACATTATTCATTGCTAATACCCAAAGTAATATACACTATTTATAATATACACAAATTTTAATAGAATCCTGGTCTTAGCCTGTAGGGTTCAATATTGAGTTAGCCCACCCTTTGCAGGTATAACAGCTTCAACTCTACTTGGAAGGCTGTCCACAAGGTTTAGGTGTGTGTCTATGGGAATGTTCCACCATTCTTCCAGAAGCACCATTGTGAAGTCAGGCACTGGTGTGGACAAGAAGGCCTGGCTTGCAGTTCCCGTTCCAATTTTATCCCAAAGGTGGTCTATCGGGTTGAGGTCAGGACTCTGTGCAGGCCAGTCAAATATCTCCACCCCAAACTCTCTCATCCCTCTATTCATGGACTTTGCTTTGTGCACTGGTCCAAATCATTTGGCGGAGGGGCAGATTATGGTGTGGAGTTGTTTTTCAGGGGTTGGGCTTGGCTCCTTAGTTTAAGTGAAGGGAACTCTTAAGGCATCAGCATACCAAGACATTTTGGACAATTTCATGCTCCCAACTTTGTGGGAACAGTTTTGGGATGTCCCCTTCCTGTTCTAACATGACTGCGCACCAGTGCACAAACAAGGTCCATAAAGACATGGATGAGCAGGTTTGGGGTGAAGGAACTTGACTGGCCTGCACAGAGTCCTGACTTCAACCACTTTTGGAATGAATTAGAGCGGAGACTGCGAGCCAGGCCTTCTCTTCCACATCAGTGTCTGACCTCACAATGGTGCTTCTGGAAAAAATGGTCAAACATTCCCATAGACACACTCCTAAACCTTGTGGACAGCCTTCCCAGAAGAGTAGAAGCTGTTATAGCTGCAAAGCGTGGGCCAACTCAATATTGAACCCTATGGATTAAGACTGGGATACCATTGTAGTTCAGTTGCATGTAAAGGCAGGCATCTCAATACTTTTGGTAATACAGTGTACCTAAGATGGCAACATACATCATAAACCATTATTTTTTTATTAAAGATACTATTGACAAATACAAAAACTATTGTTACATTTTCACCTGTATATACTGTATTTACAAACATAAAGTCTGAAACATTACTGTGTTGTTCTAGGGCTGTCAGATATTTCTTAGGCATCCTAGCACTAGGCAAGCTTCTCAGTTACAATTAAGCTGAAATGTTCTAAAGCAGGGGTTTCCAAACTATAGCCCTCAGGTCACACCCGACCCAATATAAGATTTTAACCAGCCCACATCTAGGGTCAGTGGCATATTCTCAGAGTCAGTGAACAAATTGAACATTCAGATCAGTTGGTCTCTATTCCTGATGGCGACCCTGATGTAGGGGTGAACTCTGAAAGGGACTCTGATGTAAGGGGGGCTGTTATGTGAAAAAGGTGGTCCTTGAGGTGAAGGAGAGCGGCTATGATGTGATTGGGAGGCTACTGATGTGATGGGGGGCTTCTGATATGACATTATTTCTTGGAGCATGTTTATTTATGGAATTTTTAAAACATTTCTTGGCCCACAAATAATTGTAAAATATTCAACGTGGCCCTTATACTGAAAAGTTTGGAGAAACGTGTTCTGAAGAATTGTTACTAAATATGGAAAGCAGTAGGGAATTTGAGTGCTAGTTCTGCACAGTTTTACATAAAAAAAAAAAAAAAAAAATCAAATGTAATACATACAAAAAAAAAAATTCTAAACTTCAGCTTAGGCCACTACTTCTTCTATCCATTTTTGTATAGGAGAGAGCAGTAAAGCGGAAGTAAAGCCTGCATTGTAATGAATATCTCCTAAACATGCCCCATTTAGGATATATTTACCCTGCATGCAGCAGTGACATTACTGGTGCATGAGCTCTGAAGGTCCAACATACCTTGCCGGAACTTCAGAGCCTCGCGATGGAACAGAGGGCCCCTGCGCGCATGCCGTCATTGCGGCTCCGGCCAATCACGCAGTCAGAGCGCACAGACCCAGAAGAAAGACTGGGGGGAGATGTCAGCCCTCTCAGTGGTGACAGCACGCTGCAGGAGGGCTTTATCCCAAGGTAAGTGTTCCATAATGTGCTAGTATGCAATGGATACTAGCACATTATGCAATTGCCTTACATTTTTTTTTTTTTACTTTTTCACCAGCCGCGGTTTACAACCACTTTAAATCTAACATCATCTACCATTTACACTCTTCTAAAAGCCATTGATTCTTAGAATTGAAAAGTTAGGTAGAGCTTTCAGTGAGCAAGAAGACCTCTGCCCTTTGGCTTTGCCAACAAGGCAAGACGTTCAAGTTTAATCCAAATCTAGATAAAAGCTTTGCTTCAACAAGAGTGCATATTTTGGGCTCTGTTTTTCCAAGCACAATGTAAAAAAAAAAGTCTGTAAATTGTTTCAGATACATCAGGATCGATTTTATTATAAGTACTAGGTGTACTAAAAACGGGTGCTGTTTATTGATTAATGTATACCACAAGCAGCTTAGTATCAGACTTGGCAGCATTGTTTCATACATACAGTTTCCATAAATAGTGTAAAATGTGATTTACAATTTCCTCTTTAAAAAAAAAGTCACACTGTATGTTCAAGCATTGAAAACAAAGTACAGCAGTGAAAGAGTGAATTATTGTATTGTAACCATCACTGCACTTGTAAAATATATTGTTTGAAGCTAATGTTTCAGTGCACTAGCAATTATAACACAGATCAGGATAATATGCTCACTAACCCTCTCTTTAAGCCCACAAAGATGTACTGTGAGAGCGCTTGTTATTAGTCGGAAAGTAAATATGAGCGGAATGAATGATAATCATCTGTGAATCTGAGTGATTTATTTTCCTCTTCTGAGAAGTGTGAGTAATGTATTGGGAGTGCTTGCTTCTCAAGCATCTGCCTTTCTCTTTTAACCTGTAATAGTTCTTTAATTAATACATTCCCTAGGAAGTCTTCAGATATACAATAAATAGTTCATCTTATTCTTCAATCAGAATTAACCCTCATTTTATCCAGTGCAAAAAGGTCTTTTTGGTATCAGAAGGAGGCCCTGCAGGTCATATAATGTGTGCAGAGTTCCAGGGATGCCCCATCCCCCTTACTGACCACTTTGCAAGCTTGAGAGGTCTGTAAAAGCAAACTGTGGCTTTATGTTCTATTGATACTGAATTTGTTAACCTGCTATTGATTTTCTGTGTTACACAATCTAACTTAAAGCAACAGAGATAATTCCCTGTAGTTAATGTAATATTTTAATGCAGCAATGAACTCTGACGGCGAGCAGGCTGCACGATATACTGCATATAACAGGGTAAGGATGCCCTCTGCTGGACATTCCTGGAAATGGAACACTAAAACTCCCAAATCTTTTGAAAAACCACAAACTTGCTTTTAGGCATACTGTAAATCTTAATAAGAAACAGGCAGCATTCAGAAAACTATTTTCTTTTCTTTGTGTTTTAAAAGATTTAGTTTATGAAATGTATTATAACATGATTATTTAACAAATGCTTTACAGTAAGAATTATGATATAACTGGAGGACCAAGCAGCCACGTGGCAAAAAAAGAAAAACAAAAAAAAAACAAAAAAAACAAAACAATACACAAAAGTTGAAATTGAATGAATCTAATGACTAGTGGTTTACAATGTCTGCAGCTCTACAGAACAGTATTTGCCCCTGAAAAGACAGCGTATAATTAGGTTCTGGCAAATGGTTGGCATGCATGATGAGTTGATAAACAGACCGAACTAGGACACAACTTTCAGTACACAGCTCATAGTTTTCCATCTTCAGTCATCAGTCATTTTCATATTAAGAAACAAATAGGATTTTTGGGGAATTTCAGCTGTATAAGTAACTGTTATTATCTATCTGTAGCAAGTAGCTTCATGAAATAAAAAGATGCTTCCTAATGCAAACATGTTGCAGAGCTGCTGTCTGTATATAGTAGAATTGTTGAAAGTCAAGTGAGACTTCTTAAAATCCATGTTATTCCAACCCATTACAAATAAAATAAGAAGTAAAAATGAAGCAACAAATGGCATACAAAGCTGCAAATGGAACTGCTTTGGCCTTGGTTAAAAAAAAAAAAAAAAAAAAAGTTTAGTTTTATGTAATCGTTTTGTATAGTAATAAAAACAGTGTCTAGGAAACATTTCATTTAAAAACAGAAACTGGTACAACTTACTGCTGTGGCACTGGACTTACCTTTAATCCTGATGTTTAGGCTGTCATTTTACAGCCCTGGGAACCATACCAGAGCCAATAAGCTGGTATTTAGTAGCAAAGTCATTAATTGTCTTCCTGCTATGCTATGCAACTTTTTTTTTTCCTTTTGAGTTGGGCTAATATTAGAGCTGAGTTTAGATTAAGAAGAAATATCAAGGCAGAAATTAAATTAAATTCACTTGTGTAAATTACATAAGATAGCAAATGAAACTTATACCTGTGCGAAAGTGCGAAAATGTGGAATAGACTCCCTCCACAGGTGGTTCTGGCCAGCTCAGTAGATTGCTTTAAGAAAGGTTTGAATTCTTTCCTAAATGTACATAATATAACTGGGTACTAACATTTATAGGTAAAGTTGATCCAGGGAAAATCCAATTGCCTCTCTGGGATCAGGAACAAATTTTTTTCCCCTGCTGTAGCAAATTGGATCCTGCTTCTCTGGGGGTTTTTTCGCCTTCCTCTGGATCAACTGTAGGTATATGGGATTGTATGATATTTTTTATTTTATTTATTTATTTTTTTTTTTTATGGTTGAACTAGATGGACTTTTTTCAACTTAACTGTGTAACTATGAAAGAACTTGGATATCACAACAAGCATCAAACATTCTAACTTGTAAACCGGTGGTTCTCAACTCCTGTCCTCAGGACCCACTAACAGGCCAGATTTTAAGTATTACCTTGGGAAGATGCAGACTAGAATACTGCAATCACTGAGCAGCAAATTATATAATCTGTGATGTATTTCAGTTATCTTGCAAACCTGGCCTGTTAGTGGGTCCTGAGGACAGGAGTTGAGAACCCCTGATCTAAACCAACACAGTGTGCTAAAAAGTAACTACTGTCATAAGCTGAAACACACCTTTCATCCATAAGGGGTTAATGTGTGCCTGTGGGAGAGATGGGGTTTGAAGAAATTCCATTGCAATTGTCACAGAAGATTTTATATATCATGTATTATTGGAAAAGAACACTTGGAAGGGAAATCATAGGGGTCCAAAGGATTGCCTACACCACAAGCAACTGTAGCGAGAATGGCAAATTCTTAGATGCTTTTATCTATTGCAGCAGGCAGACCTTGAACAACTACTATATAGCATTTATGATGAGAGCAGTTTTGGGATTTTGAAGATATGACTGCTCTTCAAACAATTTCTAAATCATTTCTTTCTTTCTTTTTTCTTTTCCTTTCTTTATTATTTAATTCATTATTTTTTGTGTGGTCTGCCTAACCAAACGTTGTTTCTATTTCTGAACCAGATATGCAATATGGACCACAAATAAATAGATAGGATGTTCCTTTTTGTGGTCATGTGAGAAAATACATATTTTATACATAAAACAATGTGGACCCTAGCTTTAAATACATTACAGCTTATTGTCTTCAAGGTAATAACGTATTTTCTAACAGATAAGTGTCTGCAACAAAGGCCAAGTTTTATTTTAGATAAACACAACATCTGAACTACATATTCACAGCTGCATGCAATATGACTATATGTGCTTATATTAGTTAATATTTTTTTATATGCCCCATTGATACAATGGAATTATATATCTGGTGACCTAACCACAAAGAAAATGTAAATGTAGAATGTCTGCTTTACATGTTTCACACAGAAAGGCATTCAAATAGGCTTGAATTATACATAAAGGAAACAGATTCCTGCAGTTAGCTTAATGCAGGTTCAAAGAATAAAGCTATAACCTAACTGGTTGCTATGGGCAACATTATTACTTCTTTTTTTTTTTTTTTTTTTTATAAGTTTGTTCTAACTTGGATGAATGGCAAAAAAGTATTACAACATATTACAACTTAGGAAAAATAATTCATACTTCAAATTAGGAATTATTTTTGATTATTGCAATTAATACAAGGTAGTCAAAGACAATTAACAAGTAAAACTAAAATATGATTTGGTAAAAAAAAAGTTCCGTCAATCTTTAAAACTGCAAACTAATAAGAAAGGGAAGCTTCATTAATCACCTTATTCATCGAGCAGAAAAAACTTTAACAGGGAGAGATGTGCAAAGAGTCAAAATATTACAGCAGTGTTAAAGTATAAATTAGAGGCAGCCTCTGTCTGGCCACAGAGCTCTGAACCCAGTAACAAATTCCATCTGTTAAATGATAAGCTCACCTACATAACTCACTAATTTTGAGGCACTCCTTAATAGCACTTCAAACAATATGCTGATGGGAAGCACAAACGTCAGAGAATAGTAAGTACCTAATGAAATCATGTGGGCATAAAGTAGCACCTTCCAGATTAGGTACTTGATATAATTAATACTCAGCTATTGCAACTACCTTAATTATGATGGATGTGATAGGCATTATTTATAAAGCCACATAGAAGGATCTTAAACATGAATTTCTCTTTGAAGAATGCAAATATTTGTATTACCTAATGTGGACAAAGGTAGGGGAAAATATCCATTTATGTCAGAACTGCATTGCAAATACAACCCTGATAAAAGAGGAAAAGGGAGAGATGAGAAGGGAGGAGAGGTGAAAGTGGACGGGAGGACAGGGCAAAGAAGTCTTAATCTACATATAAGCAAAGACTTCACATTTTACACATAATATAGATCACATTATAAATAACGTGGATAACCACAACAGACCCAAGAAATATCATAAACTGTCCAAAATTAAGCTGCTGAAAATGAACATCAAAACCAGTAATTTCACTGAGACAGTTGGAAAAATAATTATACTTTAAGAACACGTGCACTTTGCTACATTTCTCATCCAAACTCCCCCTTCTGAGTAGCCCAGTGTATTAGAACACTTACCTAACCCCAAATTCTGACACTGTGGACAACCATCAAACATGCACACTATAGTGACTTCAAGAAAAGATATGCAGCACTTGGGTTACAGCATCTGTGCAATCACTATGACATACTAACAATTTATACAGTTTATACAAACTAAAGTTCCACTGTCAAAAATTGAGAGCAGGCAGCCCTTTTTATCTGCAATAAAATACACCTACCAGCATTCTCTGGCATATACATGGAGCTGCGCATGCACAGCTCAGCTTACATTACCGGCGCAGTCCCTGTGTGCTGGCATGACTAACTCCTGAGCATGTGCACCCCACTTCGGCCAATGAAGAGGCCTGAAAACTGTCACCAGTGAGGGATGGGGACCGTTGACAGAAACGTAAGTTTAGCTCTCCTGTAACTACAACCCAGCTAAAAAATGCAGTTAAATGAAGATAGGACACAAGTGCTCCTTAGGGCCTAGCGACATCAGTGATTCTTCTGTGCTACGTAAAGGAGATCTAAAGTCACAGCAAATTCTTTTTTTTTTTTTGCACTACAATGGACAGTCCAAAAAAAGCATACTTGAAAAAATTGCCTTTTATGTTGTGAGTGTTGCCTATCTTTTAGTTATGTCTTTCAACAACTTTCTGAATTTCCCTCCATGTTTTGCAGCTCCTTCCCAGTTGTTTCACACGGTACACTCATGATTTTCTAGAACTACATTTCCTACAGTACATTTCTGTGAGCCAACAATGAGGATGCCGCTCTTTGGGTGTTTCCTGTAAACTCTGAGTGGCATATTAACAAGGCATGATTTATATGTTTGACTGCATTTAAGGAAGTGCTGTGGGATCTTTTAGAAAGTAAATTTACAAACTACACTATCATTCTGTTTAATAGACATACGCTAGAACGAATGGACTTTCAATTTGAAAATGAATACATTATTTTGGATTTTAACTTTAAATACACCTAAATAACCAGGAACCACCCGGAAACTCTCACCACTGCAACTTACCATGCTTTGTATTAAACTGACCAAAGCTGGCCATACACTGATTAAAATGTGGTCAGTATCTGCTGGACTGGACACATTTTATTCAGTGTATGGCCATCTTTTTTTAAACACAAAGAATTTTGATCAGTGTGTGGGCTTCCCTACTCGACAGAAGTCAATTGTTTAAAGTGAAATTGCAGCTAGAGACCTGACTAGCCTCAACCATCAATACTGGGCACGTTAACCCCCCTCCTGCCCAGGCCAATTTTCAGCTTTCAGCACTCTCACACTTTGAATGACAATTGTGCAGTCACACAACACTGTACCCATTTGAAATGTTTATCATTTTTTCCCCACACAAATAGAACCTTCTTCTGGTGGTATTTAATCAGTGCTTTTTCATTACTTATTTTTTGCAAAACAATTGAAAAAAAAGACAGAACATTTGGGGGGAAAAAAACATAACTTCTTAATTTCTGTTATAAAATTTTGCAAATAAATAATCTTTCTTCATAAATTTAGCCCAAAATGTATTCTGCTACATTTCATTGGTAAAACTAGCACAAATCAGTGTTTATTATTTAGTCTGTAGGAAAGTTAGGTATAGAGTTCACAAACTATGGTATATCTATCTGAAAATCGATCAATCCTGATGTAATGACGGCCCATCTCATTTCTTAAAGGGGTTGTAAACCCTTCTGTTTTTCACCTTAATGCATCCTATGCATTAAAGTGAAAAAACTTCTGACACTGACCAGCCCCCCGTTTTACTCACCTGAGGCCGTTCGTTCCCCCAGCGGAGACACGCTCTTCCCCTCTGCCCCGTTGTCTCAGCTCTTGATTGGATAGGTTGATATCAGCGCAGCCATTGGCTCCCGCTGCTGTCAATCAAATCCAATGATGTGGGCGTCGGGGGCGGGGCAGAGTCTTGCATTCTGTGTGAATGTACACAGAAGCAGCACTCGGGAGTGCGGGAGAGCCTTCTCCAACATGGGCACTCAATGCGGGGAGGAGCTAACAGCGCCGCCGGGGGGACCCCAGAAGTCGAGGATTGATGTCACACTGTGCAAAAGGAACTGTACAGTGGAGGTAAGTATGACATGTTTGTTATTTAAAAAATATATATATATATATATTTTACAACCCCTTCAACCAGTTGCCGACCGCCGCACGCCGATGTACGTCGGCACAATGTGAGTTGCACCAACACTACACTTCCAGTAGAACATGCAGGCACACTTTTCACCCCCCCCATCACCCCCCTGTCACAGTGACACCAATAGCTTTTTTTTTTTTTCTGATTATTGCATTGGTGTCAGTTTGTGACAGTTATAAGTGGTAGGGCAGTTAGGGTTAGCCCCATTTAGGTCTAGGGTACCCCCCTAATAAAGTTTTAACCCCGTGATCACCCCCCATCACCAGCATCACTAAGCAATCATTTTTTTGATCGCTGTATTAGTGTCACAGGTGACGCTAGTTAGGGAGTGTAAGTATATAGGTTCGCCGTCAGCGTTTTATAGCATCAGGGACCCCTATATACTACCTAATAAAGGTTTTAACCCCCTGATTGCCCCCTAGTTAACCCTTTCACCAGTGATCACCGTATAACTGTTACGGGTGACGCTGGTTAGTTAGTTTGTTTATTAGTTTCAGGGCACCCACCGTTTATTACCTAATAAAGGTTTAACCCCCTAATTGCCTGGCGGTGATAGAAGTTAAGTTTTTAGGGTCAGATAGGGTCTGCATCGCCCCAGGCAGCGTCAGGTTAGTTCCAGTACCGCTAACACCCACACACGCAGCATACACCTCCCTTAGTGATATAGTATCTGAATGGATCAATATCTGATCTGATCACATCTATACTAGCGTCCCCAGCAGTTTAGGGTTCCCAAAAATGCAGTGTTAGGGGGATCAGCCCAGATACCTGCTAGCACCTGTGTTTTGCCCCTCGGCCCAGCCCTGCCCAGCCCACCCAAGTGCAGTATCGATCGATCACTGTCACTTACAAAACACTAAACATATAACTGCAGCGTTCGCAGAGTCAGGCCTGATCGCTAACAGTTTTTTGGTACCGTTTTGAATCAGTCGCTAACAGTCAGGAACTTTTTTACCTGTGAGTCTCACTAGTGTACCACTAAATTTAGAGCCCAAAATGGCAAATCGAAGGTACACTAGTGAAGAGGCCTACATGTTTCTGAGCATAAGAGGAAGTCACTCATCTGTCAGATTCAGGCTCTGAATACGAACCTGCAGACAGCAGCGGCTCCATGACAGATAGCTCTGACGACGGAGTTGTGGTCCCTGCCAAGGTCAAGGCCTACCAGACCCCGAACTTCTTCTGCTGTTGAGGTGCAAGAATCGCAGGTCCCTCGTATGGAGCAAAGCAGTACTAGTGCCGCTATTCCTTCTGGTGAACTGGCAAGAACCAGCGGCCTAGTATACCCTGGTCATACATCCAGCACTGCAGTAACACTTGGTGACGTGGCGAGTCCCATAAGTGCAGTTCAAGCTGGCGAGGTGGCAAGCACAAGTAGTGTCCCGCTGCCACCAAGAAGACGAACACAGGCCCGTCGTGCCCATAGTGCCCTTCTTGCTGCATTCGCCAATCTGAATTGGAAACCCACCACTTCTGCAGCACCCGTACTTCCCCCATTCACTGGCCAACCCGGCATTCAGGTGGAAACAGTTGATTTTACGTCACTGGATTTTTATTTGCTGTTTTTCACCGAAGATCTCTATAGATCTATTGTGGACCAAAGCAATTTGTACGCTGGTCAACACATCGCCACTATTCCCCAGTCCTCCCTTGCCAGAGATTGGAAATCAATTACAGTTTCCAGATTTAAGATCTTTCTGGGCCTTTTCCTCCTCATGGACATAACCAAAAAGAGTGAGTTGTGGCCATATTGGTCCACTGGCCCAATTCACCATATGCCCGTGTTCTCTGCTTCCATGGCCAGGGCACGATACGAGCAGATTTTGCGGTTCATGCACTTCAACAACAATGAACTCTGTCGTCCTCGTGGAAACCCTGGATACGATTGGCTCTACAAAATTTGGCCCCCTCGTAAACCACTTCAACCAACGTTTTGCAGACTTGCTTACTCCCCATCAAGTTGTCTGCGTTAATAAGTCCCTGATTAAGTTTTCTGGCCACTTGTCATTCAAACAGTACCTTCCCAGCAAGCGTGCCAGATACGGGGTCAAGATGTATAAGCTCTGTGACAGGGCCACAGGCTATACATGTAGTTTTATGGTTTACGAGGGAAAAGATAGTCACGTATAGCCGACAAACTGCCCTGGCAAGATTGTGTGGGACTTGGTGTCACCCTTATTCGGAAAGGGATACCACTTATATGTGGACAATTATTACACGAGCGTGCCACTTTTTAGTCACCTTTTTGATCATCAGATTGGAGCATGTGGCACCGTGCGACCTAATCACCGGGGCTTTCTCCAGCGGCTTGTAGATTCCCGTCTTAGGCTGGGGGAGAGAGCCTGCTTGCAGTGTAATAATTTGCTCGCTATGAAGTGGAGGGATAATAAGAATGTTTTCGTTCTTACCTCCCTTCATGCAGACACGACGGTCCAAATTACAACGGCGACTGGTGTTGTGGAGAAACCCCTCTGTGTCCACGAATATAACCTCAATATGGGAGGGGTGGACCTCAATGACCAGTTGTTGGCGCTGTACCTAGTTGCCCGTAAGGCCAGATGCTGGTATAAAAAAGTGTCTGTATACTTATTTCAATTGGCTTTGCTGAACGCTCATGTTCTATACAGAGCTTCAGGACGGCGTGGATCCTTCCTTAAATTCCAGGAAGAGATCGTCAGAGCCCTTCTGTTTCCAGACGGTGCTCCACCTCACCTTCCCAATCCAAATGCAGTAAGCCAGCTGCATGAGAGGCATTTTCCTTATGTCCTCGCACGTACCCCTACCCAACGAGCCCCCCAAAGAAAATGACGTGTCTGCAGAAAGCGCGGATATAGGCGTGACACCCACTATTATTGTCCCTCCTGTCCTGACAATCCTGGTCTTTGCATTGGTGAATGTTTTGAACGCTACCATACACTAGTTGAGTATTAGCGTAGGGTACAGCACTGTACAGACTAGGACACACTTTCACAGGGTCTCCCAAGATGCCATCGCATTTTGAGAGACCCGAACCTGGTACCAGTTACAAAAGTTAAAGCTATTAAAAAAAAGTGTAAAACAAAAAAAAAAAGTAAAAAAAAAAAAAAAAAAAAAAAAGCAAATCTAAAGTGGTAACCTGTAAAGGCTTTTAAAAATGTATGTAGTTTGTCGCCACTGCACGTTTGTGTGCAATTTTAAAGCATGTCGTGTTTGATATCCATGTACTCGGCCTAAGATCATCTTTTTTATTTCATCAAACATTTGGGCAATATAGTGTGTTTTAGTGCATTCAAATTAAAAAAAGTGTGTTTTTTCCCAAACAAATGCGTTTGAAAAATCGCTGCGCAAATAGTGTGTGAAAAAAAAAAAAAATGAAACACCCACCATTTTAATCTGTAGGGCCTTTGCTTTAAAAAAAATATATAATGTTCGGGGATTCAAAGTAATTTTCTTGCAAAAAAAAAAAAAAAAAATTTTCATGTAAACAAAAAGTGTCAGAAAGGGTTTTGTCTTCAAGTGGTTAGAAGAGTGGGTGATGTGTGACATAAGCTTCTAAATGTTGTGCATAAAATGCCAGGACAGTTCAAACCTCCCCCAAATGACCCCATTTTGGAAAGTAGACACCCTAAGCTATTTCCCGAGAGGCATGTTGAGTCCATGGAATATTTTAGATTGTGACACAAGTTGCGGGAAAAAGACAATTTTTTTTTTTTTTTTGCACAAAGTTGTCACTAAATGATATATTGCTCAAACATGCCATGGGGATATGTGAAATTACACCCCAAAATACATTATGTTGCTTCTCCTGAGTACGGGGATACCACATGTGTGAGACTTTTTGGGAGCCCAGCCGCATATGGAACCCCGAAAACCAAGCACCACCTTCAGGCTTTCTAAGGGCGTAAATTTTTGATTTCACTCCTCACTGCCTATCACAGTTTCCGAGGCCATGGAATGCCCAGGTGGCACAACCCCCCCCCCCCCAATGACCCCATTTTGGAAAGTAGACACCCAAAGCTATTTGCTGAGAGGTATAGTGAGTATTTTGCAGACCTCACTTTTTGTCACAAAGTTTTGAAAATTGAAGGAAAAAAAAAAAATTCTTGTCTTTCTTCATTTTCAAAAACAAATAAGAGCTGCAAAATACTCACCATGCATCTCAGCAAATAGCTTGGGGTGTCCACTTTCCAAAATGGGGTCATTTGGGGGGGGTTGTGCCACCTGGGCATTCCATGGCCTCTGAAACTGTGATAGGCAGTGAAGAGTGAAATAAAAAATTTACGCCCTTAGAAAGCCTGAAGGCGGTGATTGGTTTTCGGGGCCCGTATGCATCTAGGCTCCCAAAAAGCCCCATATATGTGGTATCCCCGTACTCAGGAGAAGCAGCAGAATGTATTTTGGGGTGTAATTCCACATATGCCCATGGCATGTTTGAGCAATATATCATTTAGTGACAACTTTGTGCAAAAAAAAAAAAAAAAGTTTGTAATTTTCCTGCAACTTGTGTCAAAATATAAAATATTCCATGGACTTAACATGCCTTTCAGCAAATAGCTTGGGGTGTCTACTTTCCAAAATGGGGTCATTTGGGAGGGGTTTGTGCCATCTTGGCATTTTATGGCCTTCAAAACTGTGATAGGTAGTGAGGAGTGAAATCAAAAATTTACACCCTTAGAAATCCTGAAGGTGGTGCTTGGTTTTCGGGGCCCCGTAGGCGGCTAGGCTCCCAAAAAGTCCCACACATGTGGTATCCCCGTACTCAGGAGAAGCAGCTAAATGTATTTTGGGGCACAATTTCACATATAACCATGGCATATGTGAGCAATATATCATTTAGTGACAACTTTTAGTAATTTTTTTTTTTTTTTTATCATTATTCAATCACTTGGGACAAAAAAAAATTATATTTTATGGGCTCAACATGCCTCTCAGCAATTTCCTTGGGGTGTCTACTTTCCAAAATGGGGTCATTTGGGGGGGGGGTTGTACTGCCATTTTAGCACCTCAAGAAATTAGATAGGCAGTCAAACTAAAAGCTGCGTAAATTCCGGAAAATGTACCCTAGTTTGTAGACGCTATAACTTTTGCGCAAACCAATAATATACGCTTATTGACATTTTTTACCAAAGACATGTGGCCAAATACATTTTGGCCTAAACGTATGACTAAAATTGAGTTTATTGGATTTTTTTTATAACAAAAAGTAGAAAATATTTTTTTTCAAAATGTTTGGTCTTTTTTCGTTTATAGCGCAAAAAATAAAAACCGCAGAGGTGATCAAATACCATCAAAAGAAAGCTCTATTTGTGGGAAGAAAAGGACACAAATTTCGTTTGGGTACAGCATTGTATGACTGCGCAATTAGCAGTTAAAGCGACGCAGTGCCAAATTGTAAAAAGTGCTCTGGTCAGGAAGGGGGTAAATCCTTCCGGGGCTGAAGTGGTTAAAACATGAAAATGTCAGGACAGTGCAAATACTGTATCCCCAAAGGACCCCTTTTTGAAAAGTAGGCAGTCCACGGTATTTAGTAAGAGTCATGGCACAATTTTTTTAAGTTGTAATTTTTTTTGTCGCAATTTGTTGAAAAAAGAAGAAATTAAGGGGAAAAAAAGATGTTTGGTGTGTAGATGATCAGGGACACTGACTGGAGACAGTAGGTAAAAAAAAAAAAAAAAAAAAAGAAAAAAAATAAATATGTAAAGATGTTTTTTTCTTTTAATATTTTTTATTTCTTCTTTTCTTTTTTTTTTACATAGTGTTACCATAGTAACACTTTTACTACTCTGGGGAGGTGATCAGGAGATATATATATATATATATATATATATATAAACACAGTATCTCACAAAAGTGAGTACACCCCTCACATTTTTGTAAATATTTTATTATATCTTTTCATGTGACAACACTGAAGAAATGACACTTTGCTACAGTGTAAAGTAGTGAGTGTACAGCTTGTATAACAGTGTAAATTTACTGTCCACTCAAAATAACTCAACACACAGCCATTAATGTCTAAACTGCTGGCAACAAAAGTGAGTACACCCCTAAGTGAAAATGTCCAAATTGGGCCCAATTAGGCATTTTCTCTCCCCGGTGTCATGTGACTCGTAGTGTTACAAGGTCTCAGGTGTGAATGGGGAGCAGGTGTGTTAAATTTGGTGTTATCGCTCTCACTCTCTCATACTGGTCACTGGAAGTTCAACATGGCACCTCATGGCAAAGAACTCTCTGAGGATCTGAAAAAAAGAATTGTTGCTGCAGCACGGTGGCCAAAACCATACAGCGGTTTAACAGGACAGGTCCCACTCAGAACAGGCCTCGCCATGGTCCACCAAAAGAGGTTGAGTGCACATGCTTAGCGTCATATCCAGAGGCTGTCTTTTGGAAATAGACGTATGAGTGCTGCCAGCATTGCAGCAGAGGTTGGGGGGGTCAGCCTGTCAGTGCTCAGACCATAAGCCGCACACAGAATAAAATTGGTCTGCATGGTTGTCATCCCAGAAGGAAGCCTCTTCTAAAGATGATGCACAAGAAAGCCTGCAAATAGTTTGCTGAAGACAAACAGACTAAGGACATGGATTACTGGAACCATGTCCTGTGGTCTGATGAGACCACAATAAACTTATTTGGTTCAGATGGTGTCAAGCATGTGTGGCAGCAACCAGTTGAGGAGTACAAAGACAAGTGTGTCTTGCCTACAGTCAAGCATGGTTGTGGGAGTGTCATGGTCTGGGGCTGCATGAGTGCTGCCGGCACTGGGGAGCTACAGTTCATTGAGGGAACCATGAATGCCAACATGTACTGTGACATACTGAAGCAGAGCATGAGCAAAATCCTCATCCTGTCCTACAGTTATCCCTTCTACTTGTATCAATGGAGATACTGGGATCCAAGGTCCTACCACATCTATGCCTAACACCTCTGTGGATATGGTGCCACCTAGTCTATCAGTTTCCTTCGGCTCTAACTCTCTTCTTGTGACACCTCCTGCTATTGCTCATTCTTCCAACTCCACTGCGGTATCTTTTTTAGTACCCGACCACCCTCGGAAAAGACCTCTAAAAAGAAAACACGAAGGAGAGGTTGCCGAGGTATAGGAGGTAGACCCAAGCCCGGATCCCAGAAAAAAGAGAGTACTATAAAAATCTTTAATCTCTCCACTCATCTTTTAACCAATGAAGAGATGTCCCTACTTAGTCGAGGCCTTAATTTTGCACCTTCTGCCCAGCCTAACCCTTTTCTCCTTTTCAAGGATTTAAATAAATTGGTACGTCGTCTTACTCTTAAAAGATTTTATAACATTCAATCTGTGAAACATGATCATAATCATCCTCAGGCTATTATTCATGTTGCCTCCTCTAGTGACAATACTCTAACCCATAGTGATTTAGGCTGCCTTGCTCTCTTAGAAGAATTATATGCTCATAATACAGAATCTAGTAGCCAGCATAAAATTTCTTCTTTTCCTTTTGAAGGTTCTGAGACTGACCAAATTCTTTATATCCAGTATCGTATGACCTCTCCACCTATTAATAATACGAACTTTAGACCGACATCTGTGTTCTACCTTACTCAGTCTAAAGGCTCCTGCATTGATGCTTTTTATCGCATTGTATATGCAGAAATGCAGGATATGTGTAATTCAACCAAAACTAGAAACAAGACCTGTCACAATCTTTCACATTCTGAAAAGAAAGCTTTAGACGCCCTAACCAATAACTTCGACCTAGTCACAAAACGTGCTGACAAGGGAGGAGGTATAGTGGTTCAAAATAGAGTTGACTATGTCAATGAAGCCATTAGACTCCTTTCAGATACTAATATTTATGTAAAATTAAAAACTGATCCATTGCCTCGCTTTGTCTTGGAGACCACTTCTCTTATTAAAAGTGCACTCAGTGACCATATTATTACCCAACAAGAAGCCTCTTTTTTGGTTAAGGCAGTCCATTTTACCCCATACTTTTACCACCTGCCTAAAGGTACATTAGAGTTTGGTCGACCCTCCTGGACGGCCTATTGTGGCGGCCATGGAAAGTATTACTAGTGGCTTTTCACAATATGTCGACCAGTTTCTCCAGCCACTTGCTCAATCTCTCCAGTCATACATTAGAGACGGTACTCACCTGCTGAAATTACTCTCCTCCTACTCTTGGGAGCCCAGTTATCTCTGGGTCTCCTTAGATGTCCAATCTCTATAAACCTCCATACCACACGATGTGGGAATGGGTGCTATACAATCCTTCCTGTGCCAAGACCCCATGCTGAATCCCAGACAAGCCTCCTTTATTGTTGAGGCTACCTCTTTTTGTCTTACCCATAAATATTTTTTATTTGATAATGACTTTTTCTTACAGGTAAATGGGACAGCTATGGGGGGAAATTTTGCGCCCTCATATGCTAACCTTACCATGGGTCAATGGGAATCCTTGCACATTTGGAAAAATAACCCGTTCTCTTCCCACATCGTGTTCTATGGGTGATTTATAGATGATGAGATCATCATCTGGGATGGTGATGCTTCCCTAATCCCGGAGTTTGTCACTCATTGTAATAATAACTGTATGGGTTTACAGTTTACTTCTGGCATGGATAAAGAAAGGTTAGCCTTCCTTGACTTAGAATTGTTTTTTGTTGGTAAGGAAATCCATGCCGAGAATTTCACTAAACCTACGTCAGGAAACTCATTCCTTCATTACAAAAGTTGCCATCATCCCCAATGGCTAAATAACATACCCAAGAGACATTTTGCAGACTTAAAAAGAACTGTACTAGGAATAGTAATTATGACAATCAAGGTAAGACTTTGAAAGAAAAATTCCTTGATAAAGGGTTCCCAGCTGATCTTGTGGAAACAGCATATCTCCAATATAAAAATACATCTCCTTCTGTCCATGGTGATAAAAATGATAAAAATAAAAAGATAAATAATAAAAATAATGAAGATAAAAAAGATTTGCGTTTTATTACCCAATTCCATTTTCGCCATAGACAAATGGAGACATTGGTCTCTGTTGCTTCAGGATGAGCACCTTCTTCCTGTTCTACCCCACAAAGCAAAGTTTGCATATAGAAAAGCACCAAGCATCAAAAGTAAGGTGGCACCAAGCAAACTAAAGAAAAAACCTCTCCCTTTGGGTCACTCCATTCCTACGTTTTTAGCTATATCTGGCATGTATCAATGCCGCAAACCTCTATGTAAAACTTGTCGCTTCATGAGGCATGGTCAGGATTTTTGTGTGAAAGGCAAGATATACCCCATAAAGGGTTTTCCCACGTGTTCCTCTGACCATGTGCTGTATTGCCTGACATGTCCCTGCAGGCTTTTTTATGTGGGGCGAACTATTCAGCCACTTCATAAGCGTTTTGGCGAACATCGCTGTTTCATCACTGATGGTTTGGACGTCCATAGTGTCCCTAGGCATTTCCGCAATCACCATGGAAAATCTACAGATGGCCTCAGGGTCTGGGTTATTGAGGCAATGCCTGGAGACCTTCCCCCAGCTGAGCGTTTCAGAAGACTCTGCCATAGAGAAATGTTTTGGATTTTCTCTTTAAATGTATTGGCCCCTGGGGGGGTTGAACGAGAATTTTTAAATCAGTGCTATTCTCTAGCTCCTCCTTCTACCCCCGCCCATTTAGCAATAGAATGGTCTTTTTGCCAGTGTAGGCTTTTTGTGAGACATTTACATTTGTCCCAAACATATATGCGTGTCATGGGGACACATGTATGTGTGTGCGTTAGAGATCGTGTGCACGTGGTTTGCATGTTCCTTGTTGGGATGCACACTAATGTGCATACACTCACACACATTCTTAAATAGTTTTTATAATATTTTTATAATATCTGAGATTGTCCTTTTTTCCCCATTATGAATGGTCGCTATTATTACTATCTGTTGCGTGTTTTTTGTTTTTCATGTTTTTTGCAGATGGGATATGCATTCTCTACCCTTCCTCTCCTATTTTTTAAAAAAAAGTTGACATTTATTTTTAATTCTTAATACTAATATTTTTATTTTTAGTTTCAGTTTTTTTTTAATTATTATTATTTTTATCAGTATACCCATTATTATATATCTTTCAGAGAATGTTTCTCATTATTATTATATCAATTATAACTTCCTGTCTTCCTTGTTTGTGTTTGTTCATGTCCCCTGCCCAAGATAGTATAAGTTTACCTGTGTGTACACTTGCAGTCATTAGGTTGAAAAAGGAACTTACTAATGTTCCGAAACACGTCCCTTACTGATGACTATATCCTGTTTATGCTGGCTCCTGTCTCTCACTGCAGACATCACTTCCGGGATCTCCGTCCATCATGAACTCGGTGTGTGTACCCATTTATCAGTTTACCGGTAGCTCTATGTTTTTGGCACAGCACAGGACACAATTGTGAGAGTCTTTACATGCCGGCGACCCATCCGCCTGCAGGACCATTTGCATTATCAATGACTACACGCTTTTTAATTCGCCAGATTTTGTAAGTGTTTGGGGAAATAAACAGCTACTAATTCAGCACTTAGAGGCACCTCTCTCATCTGTCTTATTAGAGCATGAGCCCCTCCCTTCAGAGACTGGGCCGCAGAGCAGTATTCTAACATGATAACGACCCCAAACACACCTCCAAGACGACCACTGCCTTGCTACAGAAGCTGAGGGTAAATGTGATGGACTGGCCAAGCATGTCTCCAGACCTAAACCCTATTGAGCATCTGTGGGGTATCCTCAAGCAGAAGGTGGAGTAGCACAATGTCTCTAACATCCAGCAGCTCTGTGATGTCGTCATGGAGGAGTGGAAGAGGACTCCAGTGGCAACCTGTGAAGCTCTGGTGAACTCCATGCCCAAGAGGGTAAAGGCAGTGCAGGGAAACAATGGTGGCCACACAAAATATTGACATTTGGGCCCAATTTGGACATTTTCACTTGGGGGGGGATCACTTTTGTTGCCAGCGGTTTAGACATTAATGGCTGTGTGTTGAGTTATGTTGAGGGGACAGCAAATTTACACTGTTATACAAGCTGTGCACTCACTACTTTACATTGTAGCAACGTGCCATCTCTTCAGTGTTGTCACATGAAAAGATATAATAAAATATTTACAAAAATGTGAGGGGTGTACTCACTTTTGTGAGATACTGTATATATATACTATGGTTGCTTATAGTTATAAGAAACCATTTTTACTGAATGAAAACTACTCATTCAGTGTTTATGATTAGCTGTGATTGGCCAGTTAAGCACATGGTACAGATAGGCTGTGGCTGGCCCTGGCATGTAACAAAGCCTTTCATCATTGTGTACAACTGTCATGTGACCTGCTGTGATTAGCCACAGTGGTCAAATGGTACTGGCCAATACAGATCGTTCCAGAGCGTTGGCCCGTGGGGAACGTACGAGGCGTGATCCTGGGAGGATGTCATATGGCGTCCTCCCAGAACAGGCACCTCTAAATATGGACTGCAATATTTAATAAAGAAGGTGAATTCAAAACTCACATTGAGGTTACAGTGTATATGCACATTTGGGTCTAGTGAGCCTCACTATCAACCGTCCATGATGTGTCTGTGATCTGCGTCTCGCAGCATTGGGCGAGATGGCGTCACCGGCACGCCCTCGGGTTGGATCTTGCTTGAATGCTACAGTATCCTGCTGGCCAGGACGTCAATTTACATCTGGATATGGGAGACGTGGTTCACAGACACAGCATGGACGGTTGCTAGTGTGGCTCACTGGACCCAAATGTGCCTATACACAGTAACCTCAATGTAAGTTTTTAATGCACTTCCTTTATTAAATATTGCAGTCCATACTCAGAGGTGCCTGTGTCTTTCTCTCTCTCTCTCTCGTCATTGAACAATAGGCTGAGTGGGAAGATGTTAAACCATTCCCTCCACCCATGCTAATCAACCTGTTTAAGAAAGATTCATATACTTACCTATTTTCAGGGTGATCTGGTCTGGTCACTTGACCTCCCCCCAGTGTCAGCCAGTGGCACCTGCTGGAGATAGGACAGAGTGCTCTGACAATGGCTAGAAAAGCCTGCAGTGGTGACATCACCCAAAGGCTTCAATGACCCATCCATTGTCAGCACTCCCCCCCTCTCCCCCTGGAGCTGAAATGGCTAACACAGGGGATCCATATTACATGACCAGACCGAAGTAGCCTGAAAATATATACGTGGTTCATACACAGGTTAGTTACCATAGGTGTTAGGAGGAGGGAGGGGACAGATTTAAGGCTAGTTAGGTGTAAGCTGGAATTTTCATTAACCACTTGCCGCCGCCCATTGTCAAATGACGGCAGGGCGGTGTGGCTCTCGTTCTGGGTGGACGTCATATGACGGCCCTCCACAACGACCGCTCTCGCGCACCCGGAGGAGCGAGCATTGTGGCGATCGGTGGTGTGTCAGTCTGACACACCGCTACACCGATCTCGGTAAAGAGCCTCTGATGGAGGCTCTTTAGCATGTGATCAGCCATGTCCAATCACGGCTGATCACGCTGTAAACAGGAAGAGTCGTTGATTGGCTTTTCCTCACTCGCTTCTAACAGACACGAGTAGAGGAGAGTCGATCGGCTGTTCTCCTGACAGGGGGATCTGTGCTGATTGCTCATCAGCGCAGCCCCCCGTCGTATGCCCACCTAGGACCACCAGGATACCACCAGGACCACCAGGGATTGCCACCACACTGGACCACCAGGTATGCCTCCCTAGACCACCAGGGAAATGCCAATCAGTGCCCAGGCCGCTGTCAATCAGTGCCCATCCCCAATGCCTATCACTGTGATCTATCAGTGCCACGTGTCAGTGCCCAGCAGTGCCCATCAGTGCCACCTATCAGTGCCACCGATAAGTACCCATCAGTGCAGCCTTTCAGTGCCCAGTGTCACCTATCAGTGCCCATCAGTGCCACCCATGAGTGCCCATCAGTGCCGCCTATCAATGCTGCCTACCAGTGCCCATCAGTGCTGCCTATCAGTGCCCGTCAGTGCCGCCTTATCAGTGCCCATCAGTGAAGGAGAAAACATACTTATTTACAAAATTTTATAACAGAAACAAAAGAATAACTTTTTTTTTTTCAAAATTTTAGGTCTTTTTTTATTTGTTTAGCAAAGAATAAAAAATGCAGAGGCGATCAAATACCACCAAAAGAAAGCTCTATTTGTGGGAACAAATTGATAAAAATTCTGTTTGGGTACAGTGTAGCAAGACCGTGCAATTGTCATTTAAACCACAACAGCACTGAAAGCTGAAAATTGACTCGGGCAGGAAGGGGGTATAAGTGCCTGGTATAGAAGTACTTAATCAACGTCCATCGAAGAGACATGTTGGAGAATATTCCATTGATCAGCAGTTGCATCCACTGATCAGTGTATTCTGACAGCAGTGGGTGCCACTGTTCGAATATACTGTTCCAGCAAGGGAGAATTATCCATGCACCTTACTGGCTGAATGAAAAAAGTAACCGTGTATGGTCAGTTTAAGACATTATGTACACAGGTCACAAAATCAAAGCAAGCAAAAGGCAACAGTGAGAATGCATGATTTCAGATGTGTTAAGGAAAACTAATCACTTTTAAGATGTGCTTTTGATTCTTCTAACATTCTTGGTTTTGAGTTTGATGTATTTGGTCACCAGATGTTACTGAGAAATAAAGTATGTTTGATTTTACAAGGTCACTGTAGTAGAAGCAAGTCAAACAGATTGTACATACATGATCTGCACAGGCAATGTTTTACAATGTGTTCCCATTGACACCAATGCAAGAAAAATAAATGAGAAGGAACATGACTGATAGGTCAAGTTGCATCTTAAAAAATAAAAAGCCACATAATGCAAGCCAATACTAAGCGGAGTGTGTAGCAAGTTTTCTTCCAAGTAGCAAAAAATCTGAGAAGAAAAAACGGACATTCTGGACTTAAATTGTAAAGAATAAAAAAACAATTCTGAAACCAAGCAACAGAAGTGTACAGTTTTTTTTACTTGAGGTGCTCCTCATCATACAAACAGAATTCTAAAGACAGGCCAGTTACAAAGAGAGCTTTAGTTATACACATATCCAAGACATAAATGGGGGAATTACTAAGCAATTTACATTTTTGTGTTTTAATGGTGCAGGATACTGGTGTGAGTGGCGTGCACCACATTAGCAAAGCAGTCTATCTGCACCACCCCTGGCAGTTATCATTTCAGAGTGAAATGGAAACCAGTGTGGGTTCCATGTCTAATTAACAAAATGATTGTGACAGTTTTCAAAACAGAAAACCGCTACAGATCCCCTCCAGACTAGACCTGGTGTACAAAATGTGAACTGTCAGTGTTTCTCACCGTAGATGTTACTTATCAACAGGGAACCTGAGCCTGGGACAATGCACACAGCCGCCTTGGTGATATTAAGTTTAAATCAGAAGCCCCTTCTATCATGCCAGTTATCGCCAGCACACTATGGATCCTCAAAGTAATATCTAAACATTTAATAAAGCAAGCACATCACAGCGGTAAAAGTGCAAAGTATCAGGGCCACACTGGACCCCTTCATCGGGCATGTGATCATTACACGTCCGGTGAAGGGGTCCTGCATGGCTCTGAAACATTGCACTTTTGCTGCTGTGATGTGATTGCTTTAATAAAAGGTTTGGACTTAATTTTGAAAACCCATGGTCTGCTGGGGATATATGCTTTAACTTGTATTGACACTGGTTTCCAGCTGGTAGTTGTCATTTATTTCAGGTCATCACCAATCAGAGTCACCCCTCATGTCAGAGGCTCCGTATACATGAATCTCTCCATCACAGAGCCCTCCAATCACACAGCCCCCTCTTCAAATCAGAACCAAACCTTTTGGCTCCAGCATCGCAGCAGATGACAGTAGTTGGAGGAGGTCTGGAAGATGCAGACTTATGTCTCCTCCTGAATGTTGGGAGCAGCTCGGCATGCCAAACCATGGCAAATCATGATGCTGATCCAGAGTAAACTGAGTCCCATGCTTGCAGCACCCTGGGGGAACCCAGATGGCGCTCTGTCTGAGAAACACTGGTCTGGTAAATGCACTGGTAGAAGTGTAACAATTGCACGTTAACCATACTATTACATCTATGTGACATCACCACTAGGTCTGTTGCATCATACAAATGTTTCTACTACAGAGATAACTTTAACTGAAAACAAATACAAACATTACAGATTGTAGTCCCTCATGTAGAAGTACAGATGTTCCTAGCTATGTATCTCACCATAGTTTCCATCTGCCTCCAATCATCTTCTAGATCAGCCATTGCTTTTATCCAGAAATTGCTGCATTTAGTGTATCGCTTTCCTTGAAACCAGAATTGGCGCAACCATTCAAATTCAACCTAATTGGAGATATACAGTTTTAGTGCAATTAACAACCACTGTACAATTTCATACAGTTAAACAATTTTGCACACATTAAATGGACAGGAGTTTTTTTTTTTTTTTAAGTTAACAGTTTGAGTTATAATTGTATGTTTACCTGTAGGTAATTTTTGATGGATTCTCACTCTTCTAATTATATAGTTAGATTAAATTTAAAAAAATGTCCATCGTCAACCAAATTAAAAAATAAATGCATTAATACATTAAAAGCCTGAATTTTTCAGATTACTAAACTTGCAACTGATCCAGAGGATGGTATGCTCTTATTTGTTCCAGCAGGGAACATGTCTTCCTAATCCCCTAAGACCCCATTCACACAGGGGCAACACGACTTGCAGGTCGCCTCAGCGAGGCGACCTGCAAACGAATGCCCGGGCGACTTGCAAAACGACTTCTGCATAGAAGTCTATGCAAGTCGCCCCAAGTCGCCCCCGAAGTCGTACAGGAACCTTTTTCTAAGTCGGAGCGACTTGCGTCGCTCCCCTTAGAACGGCTCCATAGTACAGAACGGGAGGCGACTTGTCAGGCGACTAGGTCGCCTGACAAGTCGTCCCTGTGTGAATGGGGTCTAAAGCAAATTGTATACTCCCTAGATTAACAATATTGGTGTTATTTCTTATAAATATTAAAATCCAGTTATATATTGTGGATTTAAATGAACACTGTATTTTTTTAACAATCCACAGAATTGCCTGGCTTGCCACATTTTTACAGTTATTACTTCAGACAAATAGAGTGCTCACTTATCAGTGATCTTAAAGTGAACAACTTTGCACCAAGTTTACTATACTGACCATTTCTGCATTTACACAAGGTTATGATAACAACCTTAGCCGTCTCTTTTCAAAAGAGGATAAAATCAGTTAATCTTTTATAGCTGGGGTCCTCAATATCACTTACTTTGGTTGCAGTAGTAACAGTTTGCGAATACTATTTGCATTAATCTAGTAACATGTATATTATTTTGTATTGTCTTTAAAGTAGACAATAAAATCCAAGCCAACACTTAAACCTATCTATGTGTACAATTACATTTTCCAGCTCTTTGCTAACATTCAGTGCAGTAAAGTTCCTCTAGCAATCCTTCCCTACTGAGCAAGTGGTTCTATCATGGTTGTTGGTGTCAGACGGCTGTTCTGGGTACTTCAATAACTGCTGATCTACTGGGATTTTCACACACAACCATCTCTAGGGTTTACAGAGAATGGTCAAAAAAAGAGAACAAATACAGTGAGCAGCATTTGTGTGGATGGAAATGCCTTGTTGATGTCAGAGGAGAATGGGCATACCGGTTTGACATGGTAGAAAGGCAACAGTAAATCAAATAACCACTCATTATAACCAAGTTATGCAAAATACCATCTCTGAATTCACAGCACATCAAACCTTGAAGCAGATGGGCTACAGCAGCAGAAGACCACACCAGGTGCCACTCCTGTCAGCTAAGAACAGGAAACTGAGGCTACAATTCGTACCATGACTATCCCTTTATGGCTACAGTGTACCCATCTTCTGATGGCTATTTCCAACAGTTTAATGCCCCATGTCACAAAGCTCAAACCATCTCAAACTGATTTCTCGAACATTACAATGCGTTTACTGTACTCCAATGGCCTCCACAGTCACCAGATCTCAATCCAATAGAGCATCTTTGGGATGTGGTGGAATGGGAGATTTGCCTCATGGATGTGCAGCCGACAAATATGCAGCAACTGCCTGATGCTATCATGTCAATATGGACCAAAATCTCTGAGGAATGTTTCCAACACCTTGTTGAATCTATGCCACACAGAAGTAAGGCAGTTTCGAAGACAAAAGGGCGTCCAACACTGTACTAGCAAGGTGTACCAAGTGGCCAGTGAGTTTATGTGACATTGTTGATGTAGAGTTTGGTGAAGGACATAAACCTCACATTATAGGCTTAAAAAAGTTAGGTATAACTTCACACAACTTACTCCCACCCCTGTCACTAAATGCTTACTAATTTCTGGTGGAGGCATTTAAAATAATACAACGGAAAAAAAAAAAAAAATAATAATTATATTATTTATATATATATATATATATATATATATATATATATATATATATATATATATATATATATATATATATATATTTTGTGTCCAGCCAAATTAGGGTACTCCAAATTCATAAATTCATGGTCTTTTTAGGATTTGGAGTGTTGTGAAGCTCTGTTATTTTGGATCCCTTCATATGCTCATAAATACCCTTGTGTTTCTGGATTTCCATCTAAGAATTCATATATACCAACTGTCACACAATAGTCAGACCTTCCTACCAATGACCCAATGCTAGCAGGACCTAAAGCACAAAAAATATGTTTGGGTACCAGCATTTTAGGCACTTAGAAGTTTCATCTGGGGACAGGTGGTGTGTTTTGAACCAAAACGTAGAGCTTCTAAAGGACTTAATTCTCCTTGCTCTCGTGGGTTGACGAAATGGCAAGGAATAAAAGGAAAGCAAGACTTCACCCTGTATAGTCAAAGCACAGGTTCACTTGTGAAGAACATTAATTGGCAGTCAAGCTGCTACCCCTCTCAGCATTTATTAACACAACCTCTTAATTAAAACAATTAACTTTATATTTATTTGGCAATATCAGAATTCAGTTTTATCTTACCTCATTGTGAATCTCCTCTGCTAGCTTTAAAATGTCCCCTTCCATTGATTTCAACATTTGCTCCCCAGTACTGGGAATCACCACAAGATTCTCAAGAGCAGTTTTACATCTTACGTCTATATAATTTAGTGTACCTTTAGAACACTATGAAAACAAACAAATAAACAAAAAAGTTAAAAAAAAAAAAAAAAAAAACCTGCCTAACCCTATGCAAAGGAAAGCAATCATCAGAATAAAATATATTAAACACACTGAGTAACATCAATCAAGATTTACATCTTACAAGTGAAATACATTAAAATATGTGATACTTTAATCAGAACTCCAGGGGAAAAAAATCTGACTTGTGCTGTGTACAAACAAGCAGAGGCGGGTCTAGACTTTGTGAGGCCTTAGGCAAAACTTAGACATGAGGCCCCACTCACTCCCATAATGGGAAAAATAATTCAAGGGATGAAAATGAACTGTATTAGGGAGTAGGGGTGCAACGGATCGTTGCCGATCCGTGATCCGTACGGATCACCCTCCGCGGATCGGCACACCCGCGATCCGCGGAGCACTTTTCGGGCCTCAGCCATAGGAAAGGCCCCGGCTTCGGCCTAGCTCCGGAGCCGGCGGCCATCTTGGTACACCCGGAAGTGGCCGCTGTCTCGACAGGAAGTGACATTTCGTCGCCGCCATCTTGCTACACCCCACACTCCTGCACAGTACAATAATGATAGAGTGAGAAGGGGGCAAGCGGACATCTTGTTACACCCACCGGAGTTTTAAATTTAAAAGCCATTTTCAACACAAAACTGAGCTTATATGCACAAATACTGTATTTATGCATATAAGCTCGGTTTTGTGTTGAAAATGGCTTTTAAATCTAAAACTCCGGTGGGTGTAACAAGATTTGTGTGTTTTTTTTTTTTTTATGCTGATCCGAGGATCGATCCGATCCGTGACTCTGATCCGAGGATCGATCCGATCCGTGAGATTTTTGATCCGTTGCACCCCTATTAGGGAGTGGACAGTACAGGGGGTAGGTAAGTGGGCATAATAAAGATATATTTTCCTCAAGCAGAGCTGCACAGGGGAGCTGCTCTCACAGATCCTACCTATTCTGGTAGGCTGCCACAAAGAGAGAAATAAAGGGGGATGGGTGGAGAAGGAAGGAAGGAAGGAAGGAAGGAAGGAGAAAAAGAGAGAAAGAAAGAAAGAGAAAAAAAAGATGGAAGGAAAGAAAGAAAGAAAGAGAAAAAAAAGATGGAAGGAAAGAAAGAAAGAGAAAAAAAAGATGGAAGGAAAGAAAGAAAGAGAAAAAAAAGATGGAAGGAAAGAAAGAAAGAGAAAAAAAAGATGGAAGGAAAGAAAGAAAGAGAAAAAAAAGATGGAAGGAAAGAAAGAAAGAGAAAAAAAAGATGGAAGGAAAGAAAGAAAGAGAAAAAAAAGATGGAAGGAAAGAAAGAAAGAGAAAAAAAAGATGGAAGGAAAGAAAGAAAGAAGGAAAGAAAGATGGAAAGAAAGAAAGAAAGAAAGAAAGAAAGAAAGAAAGAAAGAAAGAAAGAAAGAAAGAAAGAAAGAAAGAAAGAAAGAAAGAAAGAAAGAAAGAAAGAAAGAAAGAAAGAAAGAAAGAAAGAAAGAAAGAAAGAAAGATGGATGGAAAGAAAGAAAGAAAGATGGATGGAAAGAAAGATGGAAGGAAAGAAAGAAAGAAAGAAAGAAAGAAAGAAAGAAAGAAAGAAAGAAAGAAAGAAAGAAAGAAAGAAAGAAAGAAAGGGATGGATGGAAAGAATTAGAGATGGAAAGAAAGAAAGAAAGAAAGAAAGAAAGAAAGAAAGAAAGAAAGAAAGAAAGAAAGAAAGAAAGAAAGAAAGAAAGAAAGAAAGAGAAGGGGGTGGAGGAAGAAGGGAAGGAAGAGCATCCCCTACATCAGTGTACTCACTGGGACGCAGGAGGGACTGGAGGGATGGATGGATCAGACTCCCCTTTTCCTTTTCTGTTTTCTTCTTCAGCATGAATCTTCCCGCCCACACATCCCCTTCTGAGGCAGAGCAGAGAACACTGCCGAGGAGAGTGGGCGGGCCGCGGGGCAGACACAGGAGGAGAGGGCGGGAGGAGGAGGAGCAGAAGCTCTCTTTCCTCTTCTGTTTGGCTGTGCGGGCAGCAGGGGGAGGGGGGAGATCTGTCAGAACAGGCTATGCTGAGCGGCTCTCCCTGTCTGTGATCCGGAGATGTACGTGAGCTCCGATCACAGGTCTCACTCGCAGCCTTGTTATCTCTCCCTGTAACAAAACGAGGGGACTCAGGACTGTGTGATGGCGGATACCTCTGCTGCTGGAAGAGGCGGCTCTCTGATTAGGTAAACAATCCAGCTGTGCGAGGCCCCTATGACTGCGAGGCCTGAGGCCACCGCCTATTTCGCCTAATTAGAGAGCCGCCTCTGCAAACAAGTTACCTCTAGTGATGCTTTTTCTAGGTCTGGATTGGGGGAGAGGAAAGGGGTTAAACAACATGATTCCTTCAATATATGAGAGACATCTCTGGCTGTACCTTTTGCATGATATAAACTTGTTTGTACACAACACAAGAAAAAAAATCTTTCCTGAAGTTCCGCTTCAGGCTGAGTTCGCACTATTGAGAATTGGATGTGGGTTTTTATGCATCCAATTTGCATGCCAGGAGACTGTCACCGGCTCTCTATGGAGCCGATTCACACATCTCTGGAGCGGCTCCAGACTTAATTGCACAGGAGTCCTGTGCGTCTTCTGGTCCCTTTTAGGTCCAAATTCAGCCTAAAATTCAGATTGAAATTGGACCTAAAAAGGTGACCAGGGATGCGCCGGACCGCTTGTTGTAAGCCGCTCCATATTGCAGTGTGAACCCAGTATTAAAGTATAACTAAAGGCAATTTTTTTTTTTCCAATTTTGGATTTTGGAGTGGAGAAGGATTAGAACACCAGTTAGTTTTTATTGCTGTCTATGTTCCCATTAGGTAGATTCATCCACTCTAATTGGCCTGTTTACCATTAGACTCCTTTCACAATGGAGGCGTTTTCAAGCGCTTTAGCGCTAAAAATAGCGCCTGTAAAGTGCCTGAAAAAAGCCTCATCTGCAATCCCAGTGTGAAAGCCCGAGTGCCATTTGGGCTTCAAAAAAAGTCCTGCAAGCAGCTTCTTCAAGGTGCTTTAGGAGCGGTGTATACACCGCTCCTAAAGCGCCCCTGCCCATTAAAATCAATGGGCAGCGCCGCTGAAGCACCTGCAAAGCGCCTCAGCAGCAGCGCTTTGTGGGAGCTTTTAACCCTTTAGTCAGCTGCTAGCGGGGGTTAAAAGTGTCCCGCTAGCTCCCAAAAAGCACCACAAAAACAACGGTAAACTTTAGCTACTTTGGCGGCGCTTTACCGCTGACGCCCGTGTGCTGGCAGAGTGAAGGGGCTCTTATTATTGAAAGTGAAAGTAAAAGAAAATCCCAAATTTTGGGTTGTCCCCAGAAAAGTAATAGTGGGAAAATCTTCCAATGGGGACAAAAGTTCTAGTGTCCTAGGGGTCCCCAAGGAATTCCCTTATTGTGCAGTGATTTCCTCTTGCTTCCTGTTTGGCTATGGGACAGGAATTGAAGGGAAATCTCTGCAATGGGACACAGATAGTGAAAAAAAAAATCAAACAGGGATTATAACCCTCTCTTACTCTATCCAAAAAAAAAAATGCCTATAGTTCTACTTTAAGTGAAATTTAACATTGAACCACACCCCAAAGCTCATCCTTCTTATATGAACAAAAAGCTGGTCACAGGCATTATGTTAAGCTGTGCTTGATGGTGTGAGGAAAGGAAAGCTGGAGTGTCTGAAATTATATATTACCAGAACCTGAATGTGGCCATATTCTCAGGTTGCGGTCATGTCTCTTGATTTGTTCTATGTTGCTATAATATTTCCTGAGTGCCGCCATGTTCTTCCATTCCAAAGGAGTACTGCCCGTGATACTTTTTTTATTTGCACTAACATACAATTTTTCAGGACAAGCTTTTGGGGTATGTCCCCTTCTTCAAGGTCCAAGCAGTACTAATTGCACTAATACGGCAACAACCAAACCAAGTATTCCAAAGGAAAAAATAAATCTACTTTTCTTCAGCAGCAACAATGTGTACACTACTCAATCTTTTACCTTCTGTTTAGTCATTAGAAACCAATAAGTAAACCTACAGCCCCAAATGTTATTGCAACCTATCCAATCAAATATGAAGGCATTTTATGCAATTCATTATATCTAAAGCAATATACTTGTTTGCCTACAAATTTAAAATCTTGGACGCATGTCCCACTGATGCATACAAAAGGCAGCATTTAATAAGTAAAACATTCTCAGACAATTTTTAATCTTTAGCAGGACACAACTTTCCAAAAAATTAAAATGTATAAAGAAATGCACAAGTTACACTTTGGCTATGGGAAGAGCATACCTCAGCTACTCTGTGCGTGGAGCTGAAACGAGGCTGTGATCCAGCAATCACACAGTGCTGGTGGGTTTTATTCAGGTCACCTGTTGAACAAACCATATATAAAAACACAGGATACAATTGATCAGATACAGTTCCTATAAATATCCTGAACAATCATTATTACTGGATACAGTACCCAAGTTAATAAAAATTACGCAAGCATCATTTTCTGTACCCATAGGTGTTTATGGAGCGCAAAATCTAGCAAATGCAAAGAACAACTATTTCACTGCAGGAATGTCATAGAACCATGAGCTTATTCTTTTGGCTGCAGCTCATTGCTCTATCGAAAGAGCTGTGTAGTCTGGATTCTTCTTATACACTAATTGTCAACTGGGATCACAGTGTACTTCAGTCAGCCATATCATACAAGCAATTCCCAAAAATCTACACTTTGATGATTGTGCTACAGAAATAAGTGACATGCTAGTCAACAGTTACTATACTTGTAATTTGCAATACTTGTGATAAAAGGGTCCAAGTGTTGTCTTGGAATATTATTTTATTAGTAGTATTAACTCCCCTTGTAACTATTCAGTGAAAATTATCTCCCAGCAGAAAACGATTGCTTTGAAATACTAAATACATGTTCCCTTCAGCAGGCTCTTTAGTGGCTGAAATCAGTCCAAGAGCCAAGTGAGGGTAAAGAGGTGTGAAAGGGTGCACCAATTTATCTTTATTTGTTGACTAGAACCAATCTATCTCCCTACATATACAAGGCTTTCTGAGAATGGCTGCAGGGCATTATTTATTCCTGCAAAGTGACTTTTGACACAGGGACAAAACAGGAGATGCCGTCTTAAAATGAGTGGCCGTAGGCCAAATGTTTGTGAGTTCGTTTAAATGCTGGGTGCCAGATGAAACTTGTTTCCCTGGCAACCCACCTGTCAGTCAAACAGCAAAAGAGATCTGCACCTGATCAGGAAATTTTCCATAAGCGCTATATAAATCAAAGAGTTAATGCCGCATTTTAATTCAGGAAATTAGATCATTATTTTATAATCTGCACTACTAAAATTTCATTGCTCCCCTCCATTCAAATTTAATATCATATTAATAGCAGAGGGAATCCTGGGAAATGCTATATAGGCAATGCACAGGAGATTAATAAGGACATTCTAAAAAAAAAAAAAAAAAAAAGGGTTTTCTTTTTATTATAAGATTTTTCCACGTGTTAAAGAAGGTCTAGTGCAGTACATTAAACAGCACAGCAACAGAGAGAATGTATGGCTGTCCAACTTTTCTGAACGCGGAGACACATTGTGCAGTTCCATACAATTAGTGTCTACACATTGTTATTAAACTAGATGGGCAACAAAGAGGACAGCACAGACAGGACAGAACAAATGATTAAGGCCTCTCCCAGAGTGTAAGGCCTCATTTACACGTGCCTCAAAATGTGGAATTTGACACTTTTCAAAGCATTCTGAATGCCAATCAAATCACCTGTCACTAATTAAAGTGGTTACTGAACAGTCCTGTATACATTGTTGCGATGTGGTTACCATACAGTCCTGTACACACTGTTGAGTTCTCTATGCTTCAGAAATGATAGCAATGTTGCTTTCATCATCTCAATGCCACCATAGAAGTCTATGGCCTCATTTAGACCAGCTTTGTTGTCTGAAGTGCAATATGCTTTAGGATCACTTCTCTGACAGCAATAAACAGGCGGCAAGGAGGCATTGTATTGACACTTCAATGCCTGTTTAGGTCTGGTTGACACCTATGCAGGTTCCAGTTTGCATATTCCAGATGTATTTTGCATTTTTCAATACATGTTTTTGATCCACTGAAGTCTATGGAACCAAAAATCAGAAAAACGTCTCTGGCCCTTTCCACAAAATAAGCCAGATGTGAACATGACCCATAGGAAACCATGTTAAATGGACTGTAGTGTGTTTCTGCAAAACCGAAAATGCACAAAAAAATGCATAGGTGTGAACCAGGCCTTAAACCCCCTAACTGCATGTTGTGTGCGGTTGTGGGGCAGTTGCAGTGCAGTCTCATCCACTTCAATGCACAACAAATGGTAGAATTCCTGCTGTGGCAGCAAAACAAAGCATCAGGCAGTGGCCTGTGTACACCCCAATGCCTCAGCATTTGCCGTGCTTTGTGTTCACGCCCAGAATGTGGTGTTCAGTGTGAAGCAGCAGCAAAGGGACTAGAGCAGGGGGATCAGCAGATATCACACATGCTGTACAACGTGTGATTGGAATAGCAGGAGGTGAGTGGGGACTTAAGTGAGGACCAAGCAGAAAAATGAGTGTCAGGGAATCAGCAGAGAGGAAGAGCAGATCAGAAGTCCAGCAGAGCTTCGGTAGACAAGAGGGTCAGCAGAGTAGTGGGGCTAGGTAGTGGGGATTACTAATGAACAGCTGAGTGGGGAGGGGGATACTACTACTACTGAGAGGTGGACAATGCACTACTGCTGAGCAGATGGGGGTGATTGAATGTACTACTGAGTGGGGGTACTACTAAGGGAAAACACTGAGTGGGGGATCTACTAAACCAAATCTACTGAGCCAGGAAACCGATGAGCTGGAGATCTGCTGAGCAGAAGCACTAGTAAGCCGGGAAACTGATGAGTGGGAATACTACTGAACCACCAAAAAACACCAAAATTAAAAAAAAAAAAACAAAAAACAAGAGATTGCACACCAACACCTAACCATGCCTTACATCTGGTTTTACAATACCCCCCTTAAAAAAAAAAAATGAAAACCAACACACATAGGGCATATGCCAATATTCATTAACCACTTGGTTACTGGGCACTTAGGCCCCATTCACACTAGCGCGTTTTTTGATGCATTTTGCAGAAATGCACGGGAATTTTTTAACATGGGTTCCTATGGAACATGTTCACATCAATGCTTTTTTGTATCTCAGCGTTTTTGGAAAGGGTCGGGGACTTTTTTTCATGCAAAAAGCAGCGTTTTGCATGTAATGGTTTTCAATGGACAAGCATCAAAAACGCAAGTGCTGCATTTTTGCAGCGTTTTTGATGCGTTTTTGGTGCGTTTTTGCCGTTTTTTTTTTTTTTTTTTTTTTAATTTTTTTTTTTTTTTGTAATTTTTTTGTAAGACTGTAAAAAAAATGAAAAAAAAAAAACGCAAAACGCAAATCGCGGCAAAAACGCGGCAAAAACGCGGCTCAAAAACGTGGCTCAAAAACGTGGCAAGCATGAAAAAAAAACCTCCAAAAACGCTCAAAAGCAACATGCATAGGTGTGAATCGAGCCTTAAACCCCCCTCCTGTCCAGACCAATTTTCAGCTTTCAGCGCTGTCGCACTTTGAATGACAATTGAGCAGTCATACAACACTGTACCCAAATGAAATTTTTATAATTTTTTTTCCCACAAATAGAGCTTTTGTTTGGTGGTATTTGATCATTTTATGTTAAAAAAAAATTAAAAAGACCAAATTTAAAAAAAAAATATATATATATATTTTTTATATATTTTGTTATAAAATTTTGCAAACAGGTTTTTTGTTCTCCTTCATTGATGTATGCTGATGAGGCTGCACTAATGGGCACCGATAGGCTGCACTGATGGGCTCCACTGATGGGCACCGATAAGGCAGCACTGGTGGGCACTGATAGGCGCCACTGGTGGGCACTGGGAGGTGACACTGAGAGGTGGCACTGAAGGGTATTGATAGGTGGCACTAATAGGTGGCACTGATAGGTGGCAGTGATGGGCACTGATGGGTGGCAATAATGGGCACTGATCAGCACTGGTAGGTTACACTGATAGGCAGCACTGCTAGGTGGCACTGATGAGAGAGGCACTGATTGGCACCACTGGTGGGCATTGATAGGTGGCACTTGGGGGCATTGATAGGTGGCACTTATGGGCATTGATAGGTGACACTGGTGGGCACTGGCAGGTGGAAATGGCAGGTGGCATTGGCAGGAGGTACTGATTGGCATCCTCTTCAGGACCCTTGCACATAAGCCAGTGATCGGCTTTCTTTTCTCCTCACGCTGTCAGCGTGAGGAGAAAAAGCAACCGATTACCGAGCTTTTGTTTACACATGTGATGAGCTGTCATTGGCTGACTCGGTGATCAGTCTTGGTGACTCGGTGATCACAGTGTGCGCCTGCAGGGGGCGCGCGGGGAGCATTCAAAGGGAAGGCCGTCATATGACGGCCTCCCGGAAATTCAGGTCCACACTGTAGCCGTCATTCGGCTATGGTTCGGACGTCAAGAGGTTAAAGCTTTAAAAAAGCATCACAAAAACACAAAAAAATGCATGGTAAAGTGGTAGGCATTTTATTGTGTATTACTAACCAAGGCAAGTGTAAACTAGCCCTAAATGGTGCCGAAAATCTGAAGCAGCTGTGCATGGTAATCAGTTTCTATATTCAGCATGTTCAGTTACAGTGATTGTAAATGATCACCTTGTAAAACAACCCACTCAGTTTAAAATATAAATTAAATGCAACACATTTTTGTATAGATATATTAAAAAAAAAAAAACACACACACATTAGAAATACCCTTTTCCCTTTTTATAAGTGATCACATTCCCTCTGTTCTCCGCTGCATAACAGCTGGGGGGGTGGGGAGGAGGAGGAGAAGAAGCACCAGCACGCTGAGTTTCCCAGTGAATGGCTGTACAGCAAGGGCATGTCAGGACAAGTCTGATCATTGGAAGAGAGCATACCGAGTTCCCAGCATGGGTAAAGAACTGACCACAGTGTGCTCTCCTGCTTAGTGTGGTCAGTTTTTTAATAGAAAAGCAGGGGAACTGGCAGGAACACCAGGGATTTCACACAAAGAAAGTGATACAAAGATAACAGGATACTTTCTCATACAGCTACATGGTACAGCAGGCACATATCAGGAATATGAAGTGCTGGGGTAACAAACTGCTGACTAGTTGCCATGCACATCTGCTGCAGATTCTGGCTGCTCCAATTTTGATAACTCCTTTATCAGAGTTATCAGAAATAAGGAGAAAATATTCAATACTGATTTTCTGGAGTACCACTACGATTAGGCTATACAAATAAAAACATAATACTTTATTTATCATTTTAGTACTAGTTTGTATATACCCCTTCATTGAAAGGCCATTCTTCAGTGATGTGAAAGTTTGACTGACAAATACCCAAATTAATGTTACAAAAACATTTTTGGAGCTCTCTTTTGATAATTTTTTTTTTTTAATTTTATAGAAGAGGGAAAAAAAACGATTTTAATAAACAAACCAGTTTACCTTAATTTATGTTATAAACCCTATGAAATAAACAGTCTTTCTTTATACATTTAGACCATGTATTCTATTAGAAGGGGCATCATCATACTCAGACATGTACAGACAGGAGAGGGTTGTCCCTTGATGTATAGGGGGTGTCACATTCATACATTTACTGGAAAGAGGGGGTGCATATAGACTGTATAAGGGGTGTCATATTCATACATGCATAGGCAAGAGAGGGTGTATATAGATTGTATAGGGGATGTAATATTCCCAGATATAAAGACATGAGTGGGTGTGGCTCAGAAATCAGTAAGGTTGGGTTCACAGCAGGTGGCCTGATGTGTCCCTGTCGTTTATTTCAGGTGCAAATGGGGTCCAAATTTTTGCCTGAATTAGGACCTGAAACTGAGCCAAAGACAGGACCCTTTTCCAGTGCGGACTGAGACCGTCCCGGAGGTATGTGAACCGGCTCCATTGAGAGACGGTCACACTCACCTGTCATGCAAATAGGATGTGGGGAACTAAACGTTGTGGGACTAAAATTTTGCAGAAGGACATTGCTGTGACAGTGAAGTGGCTTCATATATGTAAATTGCTGAAACACTTTAGACTTCAGATTTCTGCTAACTGGTAAGGGCGCTGATAACTTTTTTGTATTGTAATATACCTGCAACCCTACCTGAACGTGATTAATGGCTAACAGGTTTTGCCACATAACAGGTGTTTTGTTTTTTTATCATGTTACATCATTGTACTATAGCCAGTGATTGCTGCCACAAGAAACTGATGCTTTCTTGAAATTGCCATGTTAGCCCAGGTTCACACTGCTGCGGGATTGAAATGGTGCAAGTTCAGCTGAACTCACACTATTTCATTCCAACATGTCAGTCCGGTGATTTCCAACATGTCTATTGAAATTGCACCTGAAATCACCAAAAGTAGTACAGGAACTACTTTTGGGAATTGGTGCGGCACAGCAAAGTCGGCATCCCACCGATTCAGACGGTTCCATAGCGGGCAATAGCGCTGATTTGGCATGCAATTTGACATGTCAAATTGCATGCCAAATCACATCAATGTGAACTAGGGCTAATGCCTGAAGGGTGTCAAAACAGAAAGCTTGAGCAGATACTGTCAAGTTATCTGCAGACACATTCCCAGGTGTTCAAGCCAGTTTTGCTACATGACCTGTTAGGCCACTTTCAGAGCTCCAGAAAATTTCTTGTATTAGGGCATGACACTAATATGACGGACCACCAAAATCAGTATCATCTTCCCTGTGCACTTTGTCCACCAGGTGCTGGATGCCATTCAGTCTTTGCTCAGTCTGTTTCAGAATGCACAGCAAACCAAAGGGCTCCGGCAGCAACTAGGCTTTCTATTTATTTAATGGATGTTAATACAAACATATACTCTAGTGCTGTAAAAAATTAGGCTACAGGTTAAGATGGTAATTTTTCACATGAAACAAGGCAACTGGGGTTGAAAATGTAAGGAAAGCGTGCAATTCTACTATAATAATACTGTATATAATGTTTATTGGTGTGCCTACCCAAAGCTGACTGTCATGGGTTAATGAATACAAATAATCCTATTATGAAATTAGATTACAAATTTAAAAAGTATAAAAAAAAAAAAAAAAAAATTAAAATAAAAAAAAATAAATAAAACAAATTATTGAGTTCAACCTGTGTGGGTGTATATATGTATTATGTCTCCATCACTTCCCATATCCCTGTATATTTGGTTCGCTAAGATTCACATCAATTTTTTTTTTTTTTTTTATTATTGACACTTCCCATCGACAGCAACAATTGTGGTAGGGGGGTCCAGATGTTTACCACTCTAACCATAAACAACCCCCTACGCAGTCTAAGGTTAAACTGCATTTTGTCCAACTTCATTGAGTGGCTATGTGGCTTCTTAAGCGACCCGAGACTGAATTGTTTTCTCCCTATGCTAGATTCACCATTTACATATTTGTACATTGCGATCATGTCTGCTCCTCTATGTTGTTTATGAACCAGTCAAACAGAACTGGTCCCAGGAAAAAGCTTTGGGGCACCCCACATTCAGAAGATATGCTATTTATCACCAACCTTTGGATGCGCTCCTGTAACCAATTTTCTATCCAGGTACATACACTTTTGTCAATGCCAAAATACCTCAATTTGTAAGTTAACTGTTTATGGGGTACCATATATATATATATGTTTTGTTTTGCCAAAATCTAGGTACATTATATCCACAGGCCTTCTTCTGTCCAGATTACAGCTCACTTCCTCATAAAATGTTAACAAGTTGGTCTGGCAAGAATGATACTTCATAAATCCATGCTGATTACTACTAATGATTCTATTTTCACCAGTAAATTATTGGATATATCCCTTCTCACCCCCTTCAATAGTTTACATACTATTTATTTTAGGCTGCTGACCGGTATTATACAGGTATGTATCTTAGCCCTTTTTGAATATTGGTACCATGTTAGCTTTTCATCAATCAGCTGCTACCATTCTCCTCAGTAGGCTGTCCTTAAAGATTAGGAACCAACGGTCTAGTCATGATCTGTCTAATCTTCCTGGGAACTCTCAGGTACAAGTCAACTGGTCCTAGCAATTTGTTCATATTACATTTTTCAAGTCTTTTTTTAGAACACTGGTTTCTGTTAGCCACAAGGGTATAATTTGTGTTGTGTTGCTGACAATATCGTCTTATCCATTATACCCCTCCTTTTCCATAGTAAATAATGAGGACAAGAATGTATTTAACATAGTTGTCTTCCCCCTGTCACTTGTAACCAACTTCCCTTGGTTATCCTTTATTGGGCCACTATGTTCTTATTTTGCTGTTTTACTCTTAATATATTTAAAGAATGTGTTGGTGTTATTTTTACTCTCCTCTGCTATGTGACTCCTGTGGTCTATTTTCACTGCCCTGATCATGCTGTTACATTTCTTATTGCATTTTTTGTATTGTTGGAATGCTGACAATGTCCCCTTGGCCTTTTACAAAAAAGTCTTGAAAAAAGTTTCTGTGCATTTATATTTTCATTGGCAATGGTATGGTGGGAGGAGTAGTAATTGGTCATGTCTGCGAGTGTCATCTGATGTCATAGTCTGGCAAGCTCGCTGTCCTTAGCAGTTCAGTATAATGCTGCGTACACACAATCGGATATTCCGACAACAAAATCCTGGGATTTTTTTCCGACGGATGTTGGCTCAAGCTTGTCTTGCATACACACGGTCGCACAAATGTTGTCTGAAATTCTGATCGTCAAGAATGCGGTGACGTACAACACGTCTGATGAGCCGAGAAAAATGAAGTTCAATAGCCAGTGCGGCTCTTCTGCTTGACTCCGAGCATGCGTGGACTTTTGTGTGTCAGAATTGTGTACACACGCTTAGAATTTCCGACAACGGATTTTGTTGTCGGAAAATTTAAGAACCAGCTCTCAAATTTTTGTTGTCAGAAATTCCGACAAAAAATGTCTGAAGGAGCCTACACACGGTCGGAATTTCCAACAACAAGCTCCCATCAAACATTTGTTGTCGGAAAATTTGATTGTGTGTATGCGGCATAAGAGTTGTCACGCTGTGGTGAAGATGGCTGCAAAATTTTGGAAACCTTTTGAAGAACCCTCAAATATTTTAAAGGACACTTTTTTTACTCTCTAATATCCCTCTTTATGCTCAAATTTAGCCACCCAGGTTTAACATTAGTTATTTTATATTTGTTGCCCATGGGAATACAATACCATTAACAGCCCTCAAAAATTCCACTTGCCTGCTCGCATTTTGCGAGTGGATTTTGAGGGCTGGCGAGTGTGGGCAGCCTGGGTTGTATGGGAGCCGTTCTCCCAGCGATCGGAGGGGAAGAGAGATGAGAGCAGCAACCTGGCTGATTAGAGCGCTGGGGAACATAACAGCTTTCATTTCAATAGCAGCTATTGAAATGAAAGCTGTTATGTTCTCCGGTGCTCTAATCAATCAGGTGGTGGCTCTCCTCTCTCTTCCCCTGCACAGGTAGGCTGCATTGGGGACGCAGACCACATTGGGGACACAGGATACATTGGGGACACAGGCTGCACTGGCAGGCACGAGGGGACACAGGCTGCACTGGCGGACACAGGCTGCATAGGTGACCCAGGCTGCATTGGCGGACACAGGCTGCATTGGGGACACAGGCTGAATTGGTGGACAAAAGCTGCACTGGCGGACACAAGCTGCACTGGCAGACATAGGCTGCATTGGGGAGACACAGGCTGCACTGGCGGACACAGGCTGCAATGGTGGCACAGGCGGCATTGGGGACACAGGCTGCACTGGCGGACATATGGCTGCATTGGGGAGACATAGGCTGCACTGGCGGACACAGGCTGCATTGGTGGCATAGGCTGCATTGGGGACACAGGCTGCACTGGCGGACACAGGCTGCATTGGTGACACAAGCTGCATTGGACAAGGGCAGGCTGCATTGTTGGCCATGGATAAAGTTGTTGTTAATATTTATTTTTATAACTTAATTCTGCATAAAACAACATTTAAGTGTCATTTCATGAGATAATTTATAAGGGTTTGTTTAGGGGCGAAATTAGGGGCGGAGCAGGGTAGGGGGTGGGCGGGGCAACTGGTGGCGACTAACCCTTGAGGCCTGGCTAGTAGCTCAGGACTTGAAATTTTGAGCCCTGCCATTAATATGTTCTTGCACAACCACTTTTCCTCCAGAATAGAATAACATAAAAAATTCCTATTTAATGTTGTTACGTACAGAGTAGTAAAGTCGGCTCTCTTGAAATTTAAGGTTCGTCCTAACCTCATGCCTTTTTCCTATGAGTTACAGATGACCTTTGATATCTAGGTAACAATTCAGAAACAATGGGATTCAAAGACTGTGTAGATGACGGACAGATGGTTATAAAATGGTTGCCATTGTCGGTTTATGTGTTTATTTTAACAAAGGTAGGGTAAACTTATAACAAAAGTATAGCAATACTAAAAAATAAATAAATAAATAAATAAATAAATAAATAAAAAAACACACTTTTTTCAATTGCTGAAGTGCATAAAGACCACAATGAAGTGCCCTTATTTAACAAATAGTTAATACTGGTACCACAGAGGTTAAAATGAACATATCACTCAATCCTCAAAATATATGAGGGCTGTTTGGCAGGCTAATACAGGAGACTGCTTATAGAATATCAATGTAAGGAAGCAATTTATAACTATAGAGTGGGTTTATAGGCCCTCTGCTCTCACTCAGAATAGATCAGGAGGTTATTATAGAGTTTTATAAATCAAAATAGGCATACATGAAAGAAAACCAAGAGAACAGGCTGCACTGGTACCAATAAAGGTTCATACCTATCATGGGGATAGGCCACGTCCTGAAATTCATGGCAAACAGAGACAAATCAATACAATATTTATTTTAAGTAAAAAAATAAGAAGTGATCAAAGTTTTAATGAAGATTTGTACTGCAACCATTGTGTATGAATTCAATTAAAAAGCTGTGCCTGTTAATAGGCAAGAAATTACAATTTTGACTTTAATATTTACACACAGATCTGTACTAAGCATAATACCTATGGAATAAGTTTGGAGTTCAGGATAAAAAATAAACTAGTCCACACTATGCACTAGCAGTAGAATACCATATTTGAAATAGGGTTAAGAGGAAGGCCCCATGCACCCTGGGCGTTAAAATAACATTATAAAAATGCCAGTAGCTTTGCAGTGAGTTTTTCAAGATTTTTGCAATAGCATTTTTTAGCATTTTTTTTTTTGAATGGGTCAAAAACGTTAAAAACCGCTGGTGAGCAGCGTTTATCAGCGTTTGACATTAGAGTGTTTTTACAGGTGAAAACAGTTGAAAAAATCCTCTCAGAACCCACTAGTTTTGTGTTTTGTTTTTTTTAAAGCCAAAAAATGCCCCAGCCAAAAATTGTTGATAACAGCCTATGTGTGCATGGACACATGGATAACCTGATGGGGATTTTCTTGACTGTAGAAAAAAAAAAGTTTGAAGCCCAAGACAGCTGCTGTAAAAACACCAAAAAACATCCAGTGTGCTTGAAGCCTAATAAATATAAGAGTGTCTTGCCCTTTAATGAGGTTTCAATAACTCTCCAGATGTGTTTGGGATCTTAATCACCACCAGGGATCTCCACACTTTCCAGAAAGCAATTATCAGTACTTGCAGTTAATGGTGCTCAAAAGAAATAAGAACCCTCATTGTGCAGTATTAAAAAACACAGTACACTTTATTAAAACATCAGAAATCCAGAGGAGATAGACTCACATAATCCTGTGCACTTGAACAATTGCCTCTTTAAAAATAGGATTTTTATAACCGCTTATCTGTAAAATCCTTTTCTTTGAAGTACATCACAGGACACAGAGCAATAGTAGTTACTATGTGGGTTATAGGCCACCTTCAGGTGATGGACATTGGCACGCCCTAAGACAAAAAGTGCACTCCCTATATAACACCTCCCACTACTGGGAGTAGCAAAGCAATACATGTATATACCAAAAAGGGAGGGACCTCTGTGTCCCATGATGTACTTCAAAGAAAACAATTTTACAGGTAAGCTGTTATAAAAATCCTATTTTCTTATTGTACATCACGGGACACAGAGCCATAGTAGTTACTATGTGGGATGTCACCTGCAGCCATTGCAGATTGCTTGTTTACATGCTGTATCGCCTAGCACTTGGTATAAGTGCTATTCTTGTGAGTTTTTATTCATTTTTATCGCTATTAAATTTTATATATGCAGAGAGCACTACGTATTGCCTTTTATTTCCTTGATATATGTGACTCTGGAGTGGACAGTGCTGATTAATACATCCATCCAAGAGGTTGATTGTCTAGGACATGTGTTCTGATTTCATCATTTGATACCCCAAGTGGGAAGGCATATGAGACCCTCTATAACTAAAGGGTCCAGTCAGTGAGGTGAGCAGCCATCTTCTACTCTGGTGGAGGTTTTGATATTCCCAGGACGTCACCTGCATGCTATTACTTGTAGTTCATCACGGAAGACTGCACGGATTGTCTTTTCATTACATTTTTTGTTTTTCTTTTTGGACTTACTTAGCGCTGAACTACCTGTTTGGTGATGCACTGCCCAAGAAGCACTAACAGCCCTGGTGGAGTGCGCTTTAATATGAAAAGGAGACCTTTTCCTTTTTAAACCATAAGCTTGAACAATCACTTGACAAATCCATTTAGAAACAGTAGATTTTGATGCTGCCTGTCCTCTTTTAGGACCATCTGGCAATACAAACAAAACATCTGTTTTATGAATCTGAGTGGTCATTTTCAAATAGACCTTGACAGCTCTCACCACATCAAGAGAATGTAGTGACTTTTCTTCCACAGAACGAGGTTCTGCAAAAAATGAAGGCGGGACAATATCCTGGTTTAAATGAAAACCGCAATACAACCTTATCCTTATGAATAATCAAATATGGCTCTTTACAAGAAAGAGCAGTCAACTCTGATACTTTTCTTGCAAAAGATATGGCAACCAAGAATATTATTTTTCTCGTCAAGAGGACCAAGGGAATATCTTGAATTGGTTCAAAAGGCTTTTTCTTGTAAAGCCGACAGGACTAAATTTAAGTCCCAAGGGTTCAGGGGTGACCTAACTGGGGGATTAATCTGCGTTACCCCCTGAATGAAATTACGAACCAGAGCGTGTGAAGCAAGTGGTCGTTGAAAAAACACTGATAAGGCCGACACCTGGCCCTTGATAGTACTTAACGCCAGCTTAATTTCTAATTTCATCTGTAGGAATTCAAGGATCCTACCTATGACATATTTTCTGGGGTGCCAACCCCTGGATTCACACCAGGAGACATATGCCTTCCAGACTCTATAGTATATAGAGTATATAGCATATAGTATATATGGCAGGGGTTTGCACAGGCTGTGAGAAGTTCATTCTGTTAGCCATGTGTTCCTTAAATGCAGTCCTGACTAATTAATTGGCAATACCCCCACCCAAACTCAGTATAAATTTAGGTCTTACCTGGGGATGCACAGGCAGGGGTTTGCACAGGTTGGGATTGCATTGGCAACTATCATCTTGGATAAAGTATTCATATTGGATTAAGTATTACACTTCCTCTCAGCACTATCTAACGCAGCTCTTCTCTACCCCTCCTACAGGTATGTGTCAGCCCAACCACATCTTCCTCCACCTTTAATTGAAACTGGGATCTGCTTGCTAAATTCTGTGTATGTGTCAGCTCAACCACATCTTCCTCCACCTTTAATTGAAACTGGGATCTGCTTGCTAAATTCTGTGTATGTGTCAGCTCAATCACATCTTCCTCCACCTTTAATTGAAACTGGGATCTGCTTGCTAAATTCTGTGTATGTGTCAGCTCAACCACATCTTCCTCCACCTTTAATTGAAACTGGGATCTGCTTGCTAAATTCTGTGTATGTGCTTTTGGTGATCTATACTGCCTTCAAATTCTTTCTGTCCATATCACAGTGATGTTTATTTTACATTCTTATTGTCTTTACCTAAATTATGAGCAGTTCCTATCTTTACGGCTCTGACCTTTATGCTCTCTTGCTGTGTCTTGTAGTGAGCCTTGGTGTGAGAAGTTCATTCTGTTAGCCAGTGTTCCTTAAATGCAGTCCTAACTAATTAATTGGCAATACCCCCACCCAAACTCAGTATAAATTTAGGTCTTACCTGGGGATGCACAGGCAGGGGTTTGCACAGGCTGGGATTGCATTGACAACTATCATCTTGGATAAAGTATTCATATTGGATTAAGTATTACACTTCCGCTTAGCACTTCAGTGAATGCACAAAGCGAAAATATACAACAGACTTCTGCAGAACACTAAACTACAGATGACCTGATTCTCCATCAAACTTTTTTATCTCTCATTTAGACTTCCTCTCAATTTCACTACTATGTATCTTTATCATGCACTCCTTACTTTTCCTTATCACAATTGCATCCTCTCTCCTTAAATTTTCACTCCTTCACCCATCTTCTCCACCCCACTGCTTATACATATCACCCTCACTCCTGTCTTCACCTTATTACTGCACATATCAGCTCCTGCTAATTCTGAACCCATATACCAATAAAATTTGCAGGCCACTGGGATGTCCCCCCCCCACATAAGTCACACTGCCATATCACCTCTCTCACCCTTCTGCTTCTCCTAACTTCTGGAGATATTTCCCAAAATCCTGGACTGCCATCATTTACCTTCGGCCAACATACCCAACACCCCCCATCCTCTGATAGCAGCCGCAATCCACACAATCTCATTTCTAGTCCTCTTCAGCCTAGAACCACCCTCCCCTTCTCCTGTGCCCTTTGGAATGCCCACTCTGTTTGTAACAAACTCACCACCGTCCATGACCTATTTATCACAAACTCCCTGAACCTACTTGCAATTACTGAGACCTGGATTTAAGAATCTGACCTTCTTTCTCCTGCTTCTCTCTCCTATGGTGGTCTTCTGTGGACTCACTCTCCCCGGCCTAGTGGATGGAAAGGGGGTGGTGTTGGAATCCTCCTATCCCCTCAAAGCACTTTTCAGGTTCTTCATCCAACACCCCCCCCCCCCCCTCTGTCCCTCTCCTCATTTGAAGCTCACTGTATTTGTCTATTTTTTTCAGTTTCATTGAGAATTGTTGTGATCTATCGGCCCCCTGGACCGGTATCAAACTTCCTTGACGACTTCTCTGCCTGGCTACCCTACTTTCTCTCTTCTGAAATTCCAACAATCATTCTTGGTGACTTCAACATCTCTGTTAATCTTAACAATCCCGCTACTTCTAAGCTGCTGAGCCTAACCTCCTCTTTTGACCTAAAACAATGGACAAGCGCTTCTACTCACTCTGTTGGCAACTGCCTTGATCTCATATTCTCCTACTTATGCACTCCGCACAACCTCTCCAACATTCATTTTCCTCTCTCTGATCACCACCTTATTAGTTTCACTCTCTCCTTGTCTGCCTCCTCCTTGCCTTCCAACTACCAAACTATTACCCGTAGAAACCTTCGCCATCTTAACCCTTCTCTTCTTTTTTCTGCTACAGATTGTCTCTACGACAAAATCTCATTCTTGTCCTGCCCCAACTTGGCCACTTCTATCTACAACAGTTCACTGTCATCCACCCTGGATACCTTGGCCCCTCACTACACACAGAATCAGACCCCGACCGCTACAACCCTGGCAGACAGACAATACCAGAAGCCTCAAAAAACGTAGTCGCGCTCTTGAGCGTCTGTGGTGTAAAACTAAGTCACAACAAGATTTCAGCCAATATAAATCTGCCCTCCAAAAATACCATTCCTGCCTGCACACTGCCAAACAGACCTGCTTTATCAATCTCATTAACACCCTCTCACGCAGTCCCCGTCAACTCTTTTCTACCTTTACCACTCTACTTCGTCCTCCATTACCCCCACCCACTAATTTACTCACTGCCCAGGAGATTGCTAATCACTTCAAAAATAAGATTGAGACAATTTGTCTCGAGATCTCCGTTCTACAGATATCTCCCTCACTTTACACTCCTTGTCCTCCTGCACAATCAATACTTACCACTTTTAACCCAGCTACTGTAGAGGAAGTCACTAAACTTCTTTCTAATGCCCATCTAACCTCCTGCCCCCTGGGCCCTGTTCCTTCTCAAATACTACGGTCACCATCTGACTCAATCCTACACTCCTTAACTCATATCTTCAACCTCTCACTCTCTACTGGCATCTTCCCCAACCCTCTAAAACATGCGCTAGTCACTCCCATACCAAAAAAGGCCTCAGACCCCACCAATCTTAACAACCTAAGACCCATCTCTTTACTCCCTTTTGCCTCCAAACTCCTTGAACGTTTAGTTTACAACCGACTGAGCGACCTCATTGTGAATAACCTTCTTGATCCCCTTCAGTCTGGATTTCGCCCACAGCACTCCACAGAAACTGCCCTCCTAAAACTCACAAACTACTTACTATCAGCCAAAACCAACGGTCATTATTCCATACTCTTACTCTTGGACCTTTCTGCTGCCTTTGATACAGTTGACCACCCCCTCCTCCTCAAAAAACTCAATTTGCTTGGTTTCCATGGCTGCACTCTCCGTTGGTTCGAATTTTACCTATCTCATCGCACCTTCAGTGTCACTTACAACTCCACCTCTTCTTCTCCAACTCCTCTTACCGTTGGGGTCCCCCAAGGTTCTGTCCTCTACTATTCTCGATCTACACGTCCTCCCTGGGTCAGCTGATAGCCTCCCATGGCTTTCACTACCATTTATATGCTGATGACACCCAAATCTATCTCTCTGCCCCTCAGCTCACCCCATCAATCTCCTCACGCATCATTGATCTACTAACAGACATATCAACCTGGATGTCAAACCACTTCCTCAAACTGAATCTATCTAAAACTGAGCTCTTAATATTTCCTCCCCCATGTGCCCCCTCCCCTGACTTCTCTGTCAAGATCAATGGCACATCTATCAGTCCGTCCCCACATGCCAGGGTGCTAGGGGTAACCTTAGACTCTGAACTGTCCTTTCAGGCCCACATACAATCCCTGTCCAAATCATGTCGCCTTAGCCTCCGCAACATTTCCAGAATATGCCCCTTTTTAACTAATGACACCACCAAGCTTCTAATTCACTCCCTGGTCATCTCTCGCCTCGATTACTGCAACTCCCTCCTCATTGGATTACCTTTACATAGACTAGCCCCCCTTCAGTCCATAATGAATGCCGCTGCAAGACTCATCCACCTTACCAACCATTCAGTGTCCTCCACCCCTCTCTGCCAATCCCTTCCCTGGCTTCCACTCACCCAATGAATAAAATTCAAAGTACTAACAATAATTTACAAAGCCATCCACAACTCTGCCCCTAGCTACATCACTAACCTAGTCCCAAAATACCAACCAAGCCGCGCTCTTCGGTCATCCCAAGACCTCCTACTCTTTAGCTCCCTTATCACCTCCTCCCATGCTCGCCTGCTGAATTTCTCCAGAGCTTCTCCCATCCTTTGGAACTCCCTACCCCAATCTGTCCGACTGTCCCCTAATCTATCCATCTTTAGGAGATCCCTGAAAACCCTTCTCTTCAAAGAAGCCTTTCCTGCTTCTATTTAACTCTGTTTTACTTCCTCCATCAGCTCATCCCCCCACAGTTATTACCTTTTGTATCACTTGACCCTTCCTTTTTAGATTGTAAGCTCTAACAAGCAGGGCCCTCTGATTCCTCTTGTATCAAATTGTAATGTAATTGTAATGTTTGCCCTCATGTTGTAAAGCGTTGCGCAAACTGTTGGCACTATATAAAACCTGTATAATAATAATAATAATAATAATAATAATAATAATAATATTATGACTCTGGAGGCCGGCTTCCTAGCATTAACCAAAGTAAAAACTACTGAAGCTGACAGCCCACGGTCCTTTAGAATGTGGGTCTCAATAGCCAAACCGTTAAATTTAGAATTTGTAAGGTAGGATGGAATACCGGACCTTGTGAGAGAAGGTCTGGCCACAGTGGTAGGGTCCAAGGGTCCACTACCGCCATCTTTATGATCTTGGCAAACCAAGATCTCCTGGGCCATGTTGGGGCCACCAGAATCACCTCCTTCCCTTCTTGCTTGATCCTGCAAAGAAGACGCGGGAGCAGCAGAACAGGAGGGAATACATAGATCAGTGAAAGCTGATCCCACGGAAAGACCAAGGCATCTGTTCCGAATGTCATCGGATCCCTTGTCCTTGACAAAGTTGTCAATCTTGTTGTTGAACCTGGACGCAAACAGATCCATGTTTGGAACTCCCCATTTTTGACATATTGATAGAAAGATGTTGGGATGAAGGGACCATTCTCCCGGGAACAATTGTTGGCGACACAAGTAGTCCGCCTGCCAATTCTCTATCCCTGATATGAAAATTGCTGATAGACAAGGAATGTTGTTTTCTGTCCAAGAAAGAATATGATTCACCTCTTTCTGGGCCGCACGACTTCTCGTGCCCCCTTGGTGATTGATATAGGCCACCACTGTGGCATTGTCAGATTGGATTCTGACAGGACAATTCCGTAGTCTGGGCGTCCGGGCCTCTAGAATATCTCTAGAATATTGATGGGCAAGGTCATCTCTGATTTGGACCATTTCCCTTGGACAGACACTTCTTCCAGGACTGCTCCCCAGCCCAGAAGGCTGGCGTCTGTTGTTACCACCTTCCAGGTAACTGGTAGAAAGGATTTCCCTTTTTGAAGATTCCGGGATATCAACCACCAATTGAGGCTCTGGAGCACATTTGGGGATAAACGCATTGTGAAGTCCAGAGCTTGGACCTTCTTGTTCCAAGTTGACAGGATACTGTTTTGCAGCAGTCTTGAATGAAACTGTGCATAAGGAATGGCCTCGAAAGAAGCCACCATCTTTCTCAACAATTTCATGCAAAGTCGAATAGAAGGATTCTTCTTTGTCTTGACCAACTGGGGCAAAAACACCCTCTTCTGAGCTGTATCTATGATCAGCCCCAAGTACTGCAGTCTCCTTGATGGTTTTAAGGAGGATTTCTCTAGGTTGAGAATCCAACCTAGGTATTCCAGGTAGCTGACTGCGGTGACCAAAGTTTGGTTTAAGCGGGCTACCGATTGATCTATCAAGAGTAGATTGTCTAACTAGGCAAGTATCGTTATACCTTAAGCCCTTAGCCTGGCTAAAGGAGGAGCCAGGACCTTTGTAAATACTCGAGGTGCAGTAGCTAGACCGAAAGGCAGAGCTACAAACTGGAAATGAAGATTTTCTACCGAGAAGCGTAGAAATTTCTGGTGAGCGGGGAAAATCAGCACATGGAGATAAGCATCCTTGATGTCGATTGACACCAGAAGTTCTCCCCCTTGTAGGATGGAGACTAATGATTCATTCCATGCGAAAAGAACGGATATTCAAAAACCGGTTTAGATCTTTGAGATCTAAAATGGGCCTGACAACCCCATTTTTTCACGGTTTTGGAACCGTGAACAGGTTTGAATAAAACCCCAAACCTTGCTCTTCCAATGGGACCACCGATATCACTCTTTGAAACAAGAGATGATCAAAAGCTAGAAAGAGAGACTTCTTTTTCACTGGATCTCTGGGACCGTTTGATCTGAGAAAACGAGGAGGCGAGAACTCTCGGAACTCTAGTTTGTAACCTAGAAAAATGGAGGAAGCCACCCATCTGTCTTGACATTGTTCCTGCCAGACCTTTGAAAATTGTAGAAGCCTTCCCCCCACTCGAGCGAGCGGGGGCGCACCTTCACAAGGAGGCTTTAGTATTCTGTTTTGTGGGTTTCTTCCCCAGGCCTTTTTTTGGTCCTGGGACTGACCCTGAGGTTTACCTCTTGAACCTCATGGTGGAGGCCGTTGTGACTGCCTGGAGGTTGATGCTCCTGGCACTGGAGAAGAAGCATGTTTAAAAGAAAAGTGCTTAAACTTCTTTTTAACCGGTAAAAGGGAACTTTTCCTGTTAGAAATTCTTTGAATATACTTATCCAGATTGTCTCCAAACAACCGTTCACCATGAAAAGGGAAACTGGCCAAGAGCTTTTTGCATGGCTCTTCGGCTGACCAATTTTTCAACCATAAACGCAACGCTTCTGATATCCTGGTCAACTCCTGGGCCTGCTGATCAGGAATAACTTTGAGTACTTCTATAAACTGGTCCTTTAGGGACTGAGATACTCCGATCGCTGTCAGTGCAGGTTGAATGACTGAACCTGCCAGCGCAATATAGTTTTTAAAAAAGAACTCCAACTTCTTATCCGTTGGATCCTTTAGCATATGAGCATTGTCTACTGGACAAGTCAGGTTTTTATTTACAGATGATATAGCAGCGTCAATTGCTGGAATTCCCCATTTCTTATAAAACTCTTCCTCCATAGGATAAAGTTTTGGAAACTTTTTCGGAGGAGAAAACTGTTTATCTGGGTGCTCCCACTCAGAATACATTAGCTTCCTTAGTCATGAATGGATAGGAAAAGAATGAACAGATTGGGGAGGCTTTAGTGAACCCAAACCAGAAGTGGGCTCATCAACCAACTGCGTTATTGGCAGTAAAAATGTGGAGCGGACCAATTCAGTGAGAGACTGTACCAATAGACTCCAGCCTTTTCCTGGTCCTTTGAAATGAATTTGTCATCTCTTGCTCCTTGTTCCTCAGCAAGAGGGTCCTGAGCAATGGACGGGGACCTGCTGTGCTTAATCCCACTCTGGGATGCAATTAAAGCATATAATTTTTGCTCCAAGCTTAAAATGGTCAAAGAAAAATCTTCCTTAGTAAGGGCTGCAGTGTTAAGAGCAGCTGCAACATTTGCCCCTCCTGATGGCTCACTCTGACCAGCCATATTACTCTCAGGATAGGATGCCATCTTTTTTGAAATGGTTCTAGGCTTCCGTCTGACTGTAGCAGTCCTTTTAGAGCCCTTTTTTGAGATGTTTTTCACCCCCTTCCAACCATAGCCCGATGCACAAAGCAGAGGTACTACCAGAAGGAATGCATCCACTGCTTGAGCAATAGTCAAGCCCTGTTGCTGCTATTAATGCTCAGCCTGATGCAGTAGTAAATGTGTCAAAAGGAATGCCTGTGTCACCAAACCTCTTATATGCCACCTTTGCTCTTGTGTCCCCCCTGCAGCATGTAACAGCACAAATGGTGCCCTTTAAAACATACCTTCCCGCACTGGATGTTGGAGGATGCCAGCGCCGCACTAAGCCCCCCGGCGCCCACAGCCCTTCCACTCTTTTTTTTTTTTTTTTTTTAAAGAGCTCTTACTAAATTTAAAGGAAACATTTCATAGGAATTTTTTTTTTTAAATCTCTTAGAAAACTCCACTTACCTTTCCCACAACAGGGTTTTCTGTGGTAAACCAACAGACCCAATCTTCACCCTTCACGGCGGGTTCCGTTAAACCTTCAGGAGCTGGGGATCCTCGAGGAAACCCACAATCCTGGACCTGTAATCGCACCACTGCCAGTAAAAACTTCATGGCCTTAATACCAAAAAGTATTGGATCCTGGGGTCCATCTCTCTAAAAAGAGAAGTGTTACAGGCAAGACCTCATTTCTTCGGATACGAAGCCCGGGTACCATTCAATTCGGCCAAAAAGACACTTTGAATGGATCCGGCTGCATGGCTAGTCTCAGCAAGGATTGCTCCAGAGGAGCTCAGCACAGCACATCTTTACTCGTGACCAACTCCTTAGACACTGGTGAAAAAATGGAGGTACTCCCAGTAGTGGGAGGGGTTATATAGGGAGTGCACTTTTTGTCTTAGGGCGTGCCACTTTTTGTCTTAGGTGGCCTATAACCAACACAGTAACTACTATGACTCCGTGTCCAGTGATGTACAATAAGAAATAGTGTTGCCCGCTTGAGGGACAATGCCAGCATGGTTTTCACATATAAGGCTCGATTCACACCTATGCATGTTGCTTTTGAGCATTTTTGGAGGTTTTTTTTTTCATGCTTGCCACGTTTTTGAGCAGCGTTTTTGCCGCGTTTTTGCTGCGATTTGCGTTTTGCATTTTTTTTTTTTTTTTTACAGTTTTTTTTTACAGTCTAAAAAAAAATAAAAAAAAAAAAAAAAAAAACGGCAAAAACGCATTAAAAACGCATCAAAAACGCTGCAAAAACGGTGCACTTGCGTTTTTGATGCTTGTCCATTGAATTCTATTACATGCAAAACGCTGCATTTTGCATGAAAAAAAGTCCCTGACCCTTTCCAAAAATGCAGAGAAACAAAAAGGCATTGATGTGAACATGTTCCATAGGAACCAATGTTAAAAAATTCCCGTGCATTTCTGCAAAATGCAAAATGCATCAAAAAACGCGCTAGTGTGAATGGAGCCTAAGAGTGCTTCCTTCCTGCTGTAGGTGCTGGCGTCATCAAGCCCCCCCACACGTTTTGCCACGCCCATCACAGCTTCCTCAGGGGGGAAATCTACTTTTAATAATTTTTATATATTGCAATGAAGATTGTTGTGAACTGTTGCATGTGAACACATTCTAGAAGTGTGTGTTTTATTTTATTCTATTTTTGATTGTGCTGCACTTCTTTTTGAATATTATCACTTGCGGGGACATATATCTGGGCTGGCTGCAATCCGTTTTTGGTGATTAATTTGCACTGCTGCTGGGTAGCGTGGAAATAACTTTTCTTATTAATAAGCATCTGCAGATTGCCAGTATCAAACTTTATGGGGTCTTCACTGTAATTTTTATGATAAGTTGGGGGGGTTCCTCTTTAAGCATCATATCTTAATACTTCAACGTGAAGTATATATATATATATATATATATATATATATATATATATATATATATATATATAATTTATTTATTTATTTTTTGATGTGACACCATTACTATATATAATAAATAAATAAATAAATAAATAAATACACACACAAATAGGGGTGAAAGTAGAAAGATAGGCACATAAAAAATGATTATTGTAAAACTTTTACCTAGCATGAAGTAAGTATCTCCAGAATTTAAAGGTAAAGCAAGGCCTGGAGTTTCAATGTCCCAGGCTATCTTCAAACCTACATGCCAATTAGATATGGCTTGCTTATCTTCAAATATTTCATCAGCACAATCTGAAAAACAAAACAAAAAAAAAAAACAGTTGTTTCTAGTGTTTATATAGAACCACAAAATATGTCCATATCTGTGCAGGTTAGACTATAGAAGACTAAGGTGACACAATTTTTAAACTGTGTTAACCCAAAAATAAGATTGCATCTGTGCACATGTATATAGCATCTTGAAAATGATCCCCTAAAGTTTTTATTTTTTCTATCACTTAGCCAATTTTTTTGCTAGAAAACTATTTAGAACCCCCAAACATTATATATGTTTTATTTTATTATTTTTTTTTTTAGCAGAAACCCTAAGAAAAAAAAAGGGGCTGTTGTAACTTTTTATGTCACATGGTATTTGCACAGCAATTTTTCAAACGCATTTTTGTTTTTTTTGTTTCATGAATTAAAAAAAAAAAAAAAAACACACTAAAGTTAGCCAAATTTTTGGGGATAATGTGAAAGATGATGTTACACCGAGTAAATAGATACCTAACATGTCACACTTTAAAATTGCGCACAGTCGTGGAATGGCGCCAAAAGTCAGTACAAAAAATCTCCATAGGCAACGCTTTCCAATTTTTTTACAGGTTACCGGTTTAGAGTTACAGAGGAGGTCCTGTGCAAAAATTATTGGTGTCGCTCTAACATTCGGGAAGATACCTGACATGTGTGGTTTGAAAGCTGTTTACATATGTGGGTGCATGTGTTGGCTTCTGCATGCGAGCATGTGGGGACGGGGGCACTTTAATTTTTTTTGTTTATTTTATTTTCATTTTTTTAAATCACTTTTATTCCTATTACAAGGAATGTAAATATCCCTTGTAATAGGAATAGTGCATGACGGGTCCTCTTTATGGAGAGATCTGGGGTCAATAAGACCCCATATCTCTCGTCTAGGCTGGAAAGCCTGAGATCAAAAAGAAAAAAAAAAAACAAAAAAAAAAACAACAGAACAATCTTGGCTTTCCAGCACTGCAGTATTCACAACTGCCAGGCCAGACGTGACATCATAACATTGCGCCCAGACCGCCAAGAGTCATAGAGACTGCTGGGGACACCATCTGGTCACCAGTATTCTCTATGGTGCACTTCTGCCGGCAGCAGATTCCTTCTCCGGCTCGAACAGTAGGTGGGATTGTCACAGCAACAGGTTGGCAGGTAGATGGTCTTCCAGTTCATAATGGGCAGTTGGGAGCCACTGTCAAAACAGCAGCAGGTTACCTCCCTGATGTGTGTTCGATGTTAGTCCACTTGTCCTTTGTATCAGTAATTCTGTTCATTCATCAGTCTAATGTATGACATAATTCTGCACCCTTATTGAACAGACGCCCCCTGATGTGACTAAGAGAAATTTATGAGGCTGTTCGGTCATGTAACAGCCAAATAAAATATATACCGTATTTATCAGCGTATAACACGCGCTGGCGTATAACACGCACCCCAAGTTTAGGAGGGAATTTTAAGGAAAAAAACTTTTAGGAGGGAAGTTTAAGGAAACAATAACTTACATTTAAATGTCCATCAATGCAGCCTTATCAGTGTCCATTTGCAGCCTTGTCAGTGTCATTGCAGCCTTGCCCCAGTGTCCATTGCAGCCTTGTCAGTGCAGCTTTGCCCCAGTGCAGCCTTGCCCCAGTGGTCATTGCAGCCTTGTCATTGCAGCCTTGTCAGTGCAGCTTTGCCCCAGTGCAGCCTTGCCCCAGTGGTCAGTGCAGCCTTGCCCCAGTGTCCACTGCAGCCTTGCCCCAGTGCAGCCTTGCCCCCAGTGTCCATTGCAGCCTTGCCCCAGTGCAGCCTTGCCCCCAGTGTCCATTGCAGCCTTTCCCCAGTGCAGCCTTGCCCCGGGTGTCCATTACAGCCTTGGACAGATTTAAATATGGCACCGCCGAGATCGCAGGGACTGGGCGGAGCCGAGATACACATAGCCAAGTGTACTTGGCTCTTCTAGGCGCCGCTCACAGTCACTCACAGATTTTAAGGGGAAAAAAGTACGTGTTATATGCCGATAAATACGGTATATATAAAAAAAAAATAGATTTTAGGAAGATAAACTTTTTTTAAGCCATGTATTCTAGTGTGTTCACAAATACTTTAACAGACTGTGCTATAGATGGGGAAGAAAAATAAATGTGGCATGGCTTTCAGTTTGATGCAACTTTTTATTGTAAAGTGTGTCCTATGGAAGATCATATTTTATTTGTGCAATAAATATAAAGAGTTTGACAGACTGACAAGCAAAAGCAAATAATATTACAATTTTAAAGGCGTGTGTACATGGGCATTTGTTCATAACTGTACTGCTTTACTCCCCAAACAAGTCAATGAAAATCTAAAATCAGTTTAAGCCAAATTGATACAGTTTAGAAGGAGGTCAGAAGGAACTTAGAAGGATGTGCCCATCTCCACAAGCCCTTACAATGAGGTTTTTGTCTAGACGAAAAAAAAAAAAATGAACACATCAGACACCAAAAAATAAACATGATCCTGACCTTGGTAACTGTAGCTGTAGACTGCAACAGTAGATTCCTCTAGTAAATTTTCATCATGGTGCCAGCTCACTGCCATTTTTCCCATACCAAAATAAGGTTCCTCCTTAAGGTAGGACATGTTATGTGGGTTCATGTAGTTTATCAAGGTCACATTATAAGATTCCAAATCATCTTGATTTGTTCTGTTATCATTTTCCAGGGATATCTGTTGGGGTAAAACACTAGAACCCTGTGCATTTGCTACACACTGGAGTAATTTAAGTTTTGTCTGTTCATAAAGAAATGCATTCAGTTCTTTGAAAGCTTTGCAGGCATTTGCAAGTGCTTCTGTATTGTATGTGATATTGTATTTAGCATCAGGCCAAGGCACAGCAAACAGCCGAGTGTTTAAATATCTGTATGTGCATCCTGGTTGGCCAATCAGAATGCGGGAAACTGGAGTAAGCAGGTCTTTACCTTTCACCTGCACAAGATCTTGAAACAGACAGTCATATTGAAGTAATAATAACAATGCCTTCTGGACATTATGATGCAGTTCTGCTGGCGTTTTTTGAGCTTCATGGATAACTAATTTTGCATACTTGGACTTCCACTGAAATGAAATGTGGGAAAAATTAGTAAAACATGCAACACAGACAAATGTGTAAAATATGCAACACAGACAAAAGAACAGTCTTCATTAAATGTGAACACGCTTACTACTTTTGAGGAATGGTGTGTTAACTTATCAGAGCCGGGTCATATGTTGTCTTGAAAGTATAGGCTGGTTCTGAGTGCCCAAAATATGACAAATCCCTATTTCATTTGAGAATGGGAAAGAGAACTGAGCTATAATTTTACATCAGAGCAGATTAACCAGTAGCCTACCGACCACCGTCATATGACGGCGGGACGGTAAGCCTTTTGTTCTGGGCGGACGTCATATGACGTGAGCCCGTTTAAACAGGGCATGCACGCAATCGTGAGCGCACAGCCCTGTACTGTCGGTGGCGGCGTGTCACCGAGACACCGCTCGTCATCGACAGGGGTGAACAGCCACTGGGCATGGCTGTTTACCACGTGATCGGCCGTGATGAAGTCACGACCGATCACTAATGGTACATCCCCACATTGCACGGCGCATGCGCGCGATCGTGAGCGCGCTGCGCGTGCACGTCAGTGGCGGCGTGTTCCCCGGGAATACTGCTCGTCACCGACGATAGTTTACAGCCATTGGCCAGGGCTGTGTACCATGAGATCGGCTGTGATCCATTCACAGCCGATCACTAACTGTAAACAAAGAGCTGTCACTAGCTGTTACTAGCCCTTCTCTCCTCACACACCGTTTCCAGTGTGAGCAGAGAAGAGCCAGGAGCAGTGAGTTACAGATCTATGTACTGTAGTGTCTGCACCAACACCACTTCTGTCCCATCGCCCCCCCAATTGTCATCTGTCACCCAACAGTCACCCCATAAAAAGTGCACCTGTCACATAGAGACTGCCATCAGTGACTATCAGCGGTGCCACCGTCACCCACCAGTGACCGTGCCCTGTCACCCGTCACCCACCAGTGACCGTGCCCTGTCACCCGTCACCCATCAGTGACCTGCCCTGTCACCCGTCACCCACCAGTGACCGTGCCCTGTCACCCATCAGTGACCATCAGCGGTGCACCCGTCACCCATCAGTGACCGTTGCCTGTCAACTATCTGTGACCATCACCCATCAAACCATCACCTCTCAGTGAACGTCACCTGCCACCCATCTGTCACCCGTCACACAGCTACCCGCCACACAGCCATGTCCAAGAGAGTTTATACTAGTGAGGAGGCATTCCAGATCCTCTCTATGACTGATGAGAGCACCGGGGAGTTCTCATCAGAGTCCAATTCTGATTCCGAATCAAATTCGGCATTTGAACCGATCGAGAGTAGCAATGATTCGGATGAAGAATGGGTCCCTCCTAAAAGGGCACGACACTCTGGAAACCAGGAAGCCGCCAGCAACCAGGATTATATTCCCAGTCCCAGTACCAGCTCTGCCGCCAGAAATAGGCCCCAGGAAGAAAGGCCCAGTACCAGTGCTGCCGCCAGAAATAGGCCCCAGGAAGAAAGGCCCAGTACCAGTGCTGCCGCCAGCAATAGGCCCCAGGAACAAAGGCCCAGTACCAGTGCTGCCACCAGAGATAGGCCCCGCGCACAAATGCCCAGTACCAGTGCTGCCACATCACACCTGAGTTCCAGCACAGGAAATTTAACTCCCCCAACTACTGGAGTGTCACGTCCCCCAAGAGCCAGGGCCGCTACATACATGCCAGATGGTCTTGCCAACCCAACATGGCTGCCTTCCAACTCGGGATCACCAAATATTCCCCCTTTCACAGCACAGCCAGGTGTGCAGGCCAACACCCAAAATTTTACAGAGATCAATTTTTTTCACCTGTTTTTGCCCAACACTTTGCTGCAGTTCATTGTGGACCAGACAAATTTGTATGCCCAGCAGTATATTGCCAACAACCCCCAATCATCTTATGCCCCTCCGTTTGAGTGGAGAGATTTAAATTTGGAGGAGTTCAAATTGTTTTTGGGCCTTACCCTAAATATGGGCCTTACAAAAAAAAATGAAGGACATACCTATTGGTCCACCCACCCCATCCACCATATGCCCATGTATTCTGCCGCAATGTCCAGGTCCCGATATGAGATGATTATGAGATTCTTTCATTTTAATGACAACACCCAGTGCCCTCCCCGCAATCATCCAAATTCCAATAAGCTATACAAGATTCGCCCACTGATAAATTTATTTTCCCAATGATTTGCAGAACTTTATGTCCCCGAGAAGAATATATGTGTGGATGAGTCCCTGGTACCATTTTCAGGCCGGCTAGGAATAAAACAATGTATTCCTAGCAAAAAGTCAAATTTTACAAGCTGTGTGAGAGAGCCACGGGATATCTATATGCGTTCCACATATATGAGGGAAGAGATTCCCAGCTCCAGCCCCCTGAGTGCCCGGCATACATGGGCACAACTGGAAAAATCGTATGGGACCTGGCTTACCCACTTCTGAAAAAAGGCTATCATATATACCTGGACAACTTTTATACCAGCGTGCCCCTTTTCAGACACCTATATATTGAAAAAACCCTGGCCTGCGGAACCTCAAGAAAAAATAGGAAGGGCTTCCCACAATCCATAGTGAACAAAAGGCTGCAAAGGGGGGAAAGAGCAACACTGAGATGTAATGAAGTGCTGGCCTTGAGGTGGAAGGATAACAGGAACGTGTACATGATGTCCACCATTCATGATGACACTACAGTTGTAGTTCAGCGAAGACGAGGTCCCATTGAAAAACCGACATGTGTCCAAGACTATAATCTCTACATGGGGGGGTGGATTTCAATGACCAAATGATTCAGCCCTATTTGTCAATAAGGAGGTCCCGATTCTGGTACAAGAAGGTAGCAATATATCTAATCCATTTGGCCATTTACAATTCCTACATAATCTACACAAAATCCACAGAAAGCCCTGCCCCCTTCCTAAAATTCATAGAAGTAGTAGTCACGTTCCTCATCTATCAACAAAGACCCCTCCCAGAAGGACTTCGTTCTGATGCTGTTAGCCGACTTCATGAACGCCACTTCCCGTACAACATTCCACCATCGGAAGCAGGCCGAAGACGGCAAAAAAGATGTCGCGTGTGCAGCAGAAGAGGTTTTCGAAAAGATACCAGCTTCCATTGTCGCCAGTGTCCCTCCCAACCTGGCCTTTGCATTGGTGAATGCTTCGAACTGTATCATACATCCCTAAGTTATTAGCCCATATTTTCCCCATTTTCGCTGATCATTTTCCATGCTTCCCCAAATAACCATGCCACTGCCTTCAATGTGAACTGACCCTGGCCTGCCTTTTGACTATGCCTCTGCCTACCGTTTGGACTGCTTCCACATGAACTGACCCTGGCCTGTTTTGACTATGCCTCTGCCCACCGTTTGGACTGCTTGCTCGTGAACTGACCCTGGCCTGTTTTGTGACCACGCTTCTGCCTACCGCTTGGACTGCTTGCACGTTAACTGACCCTGGCCTGTTTTATGGACTATGCTTTTGCCTACCGCTTGGACTGATCTGTTGCCCTGCTACTATAGTACACAGGGGTCTCACATATGTGAGGGGCATCAGAAAAGTTATTCCGGATGGAGATAACAATTTTTTTTGTTTTCTCCCGGTTTTGTAATTTCCAGGATTAGGGTCTGGAGTCTGAAGGCTTCATAGAGATTTGGGTGGGTCGAAGCCTCTACCCCTGTGCCCCTGTGCACAGGTCTTACCCGATTGCGGCCCTCAGCCTTCTGCTGACTTACTGCCATCATGCCTTTGCCTGCCGCATGAACGGACCACACCTCTGCCTGCTACCTGGACTATGCAAATAATTCGCTGTAGCAAGAGGCAGTATGTTTATGAAGGGCTGGAGAGCGGTACAATAATGAGTGTCTGCAGGTAACAGTTTACCAGGACCAATATTATGGCTGTGCTGGCTGTCTCTGCCTGGACAATTCCTATGAACTGTGCTGTGCCAACTATAGACAATATTCCTGCCTGCTGCCTGGATAGTTATTATTGCTGTCGCTAAGCACATCCCTGACTGCTGCCTGGACCAGTGCTCTCTTCTGTGGACACTACTAAAAGCACAGGTAATACTTTTTTTTTTTTTTTATCCTTTCCGCAATAGAATTTATTTTGGATTGTAATTCTTGGTATGTACATGCTATATGTTAGAAATATGAAGGGCCTTCAAAAATGATAGGTTGCCAGGAAATTATCTATGTAATGTATGCTCCTAGAACGCCTGATGGTGCTACTTGGATGTTGGGCCTCTGTATGTGGCCAGGCTGTGTAAAAGTCTCACACATGTGGTATCCCCATACTCAGGGGAGTAACAGAATGTATTTTGGGGTGTCATTTTTGCTATGTATTTGCTATGTGTTGGAAATATCTTATAAATGGACAACTTTGTGTAAAAAAAATGCGTTTTCATTTTTTTTCCACATTTTCCAAAAAACATCTGGAAAAAAAATAACCGTTCAAAAGACTCATTATGCCTCATAGATTATACTTTGGGGTATTTGCTTTCCAAAATGAGGTCATTTTGTGGGCAATTCCTTTGTCCTGGTGCTCCAGGGCCTTCAAAAGTGTAATAGGTGGTTGAGACATGAGATGTGCAATTTATGCTCGTAGATCGCCTGATGGTGCGAATTCAATGTTGGGCCTTTGTATGTGGCCAGGCTGTGTAAAAGTCCCATACATGTGGTATCCCCATATTCGGTAAGAGTAGCAGAATGTATTTTGGGGTGTAATTTGTTGTATGCATATGCTCTGTGAGAGAAATAACCAGTTAATATGAAAATTTTGAAAAAAAAAAAATCTTCCTTTTGCAAAGAATTGTGGGGAAAAATTACAACTTAAAAAAACTCACCATGCTACTTACTTAATACCTTGGGATGTCTACTTTCTAAAAAGGGGTCATTTGGGGGGTATTTGTACTTTTCTGACTTGTTAGTACCTCAAGAAATGAGATTCACCTGATGTACTGAAGGCCTGATCAGATGTTTTCAATTTTCAGTGATTGGCACCATAGTTTGTAGACTCTATAACTTTCACAAAGACCAAATAATATACACTAATTTGGGTTATTTTTGCCAAAGATATATAGCAGTATAAATTTTTGCCAAAATTTATGAAGAAAAATTACTAATTTGCTAAATTTTATGACAAAAACAAAGAAAAAGGCAATTTTTCACAAAATTTACGGTCTTTTTTTATTTATAGCACAAAAAATAAAAAAACCCATTAGTGATTAAATACCACCAAAAGAAAGCTCTATTTGTGTGAAAAAAAGGACACAAATTTAATTTGGGTACAGTGTTGCATGACTGAGTAATGGTCATTCAAAGTGTGAGAGCACCGAAAGCTGAAAATTGGTCTGGGCAGGAAGAGGGTTTAAGTGCCCTGTATTGAGGTGGTTAAAAGGCTGATGGGAGCGACACACCATACTTCAATAAGTTCCCATATACAGAAGATGTCTTATAAGTTCCTGACAAGATGGTATTGTACACTGGTTTGTTTGGTTTTAGATATATCCATCGGCGGACGTTAACTGCTGGAGGAGATGTAACCAAAGGGGTTCATTTCTGCATTTATGGTGGCATTGCCCAAAGATTACAGTTTTCTGGGAGGAGATAGCCCCTTGGATTAAGAAAATGACACTTAGACCTATAGAATTCTCTCCGTTACATTTTCTTTTTCATGGGATGCCATCATCTGTAAGGTTTTATAAGAGAAGCGTTACTCCCCATTTGCTAAATGCAGCCAAAATATTGATACCTAGATTTTGGACACAGTATGGATGTCACACTATAATGGATTGGAAAAGGGAGGTAGAAAAAATAATGGAAGCAGAGAGATGGATACATATGGTTAAAGACCAACAGAACACATTTAAAGATACATGGGCAGGAAGGCTTTATTACTCCTCAGAAATAGGGGTGATTAAACCCTTTTGGGGGCAATGCTGCGTTGTGGATCGGATAGTCTATGAGTTGCATCTGGTGCTGGGAAATTGGGAGGAGGTGAGGTTTTAGTTTTTTTGTTTTTTTTTGTGTTTTCTTTCTGTGTTGTTTCTTTTTTCCTCCTCTGGGAGGCACAGTGGAGAGATGATTGATGTCATTAAAAGGAAGAGGATAAGTTATAATAGTAAATTAGGCAGGGATGGGCAACACGTAATGGAATCACATAAAGAAGGGTAGATTGAAATTAAAGGTGGAAAGGTATAAAAATGAAATAGTAGAGTGAGATTATATTGAATTAAAACACTAAACATAATAGGACACGAAAATAGTAATTCAAAATAATACACTTTTTTTTATTTTTTTTTTATTTATAAATATTTTTTGTATTACTTATTTTTGTTTTTTGTATTGTTGGTTGTTTGACACATGTAATAGGGCTCTGTAAAGCTCCCTTCTTAAAGCGGGGGTCCACCTATCTGTCGTTTTTTTTTTTTTTTGGAGTTCATTCACAAACTTTTCTTCTCATGATTATCTACTCACATGTTCTGTGTAATAAGTCCGCCTGTGTCCGATTTCGTTGTAAAGAATAACTTATAAAATTCACTGAAGGCGGTTTCCATCTTCATTGTGGGCATTTGAAGCCCACAAGCATGTATTTTCTGGATGCGGTGAATGCTGTGCTCCCAGCATTCACGAGATGGTGTGATGACGCTGTTGCACAATGCATGCTGGGAAGCCTGAGACTAGCTCCCAGGGGACTGTGGGAGGTCTGGGAGAGGCTAGAAACACGCCTACTCCCATGGGAGGAAAACCAGGAAGTGCTAAGAAGATTAGAAAAAAAAGGTAATTACGGCGATTTAAATTTTTTTACACAGCATGTCAGCATCTAGGCAAGGAAGAGAATGCATAGAGATAATGTTCAAAATGTGGGTGGAACCCCGCTTTAATTATACTTTGAATAATGTTTTGCACAAATTGAGTTTTGGTTATGGGTAGGCAAGTGGGTGGGCTTTTGCCTTTTTTTTTTTTCTTCTCTCTTTTTTTCTTTCTCTCTTTTGAAGAGGACATGATCAAGGATCCGGTGTGTTTTCTCGGGGTGGGGGGCGTGGGGGGGTTAGTGTGGTGTATGTTAAAAAAAAAAATGCCTAATTATATACTATTGCTTGTTTAAAAAGGTACATGAAAGAACAAATGTATTTAGGAAAAAAAAAAGAAGAAACGGTATTTTACTAAGTTTGATCATCCGTATGCAATGATGTAATGCCATGCTAAATGTTGCAAAAAAAACCCCCAAAAATACTCTTCCTTGCAGATCCCCTATGAAGGCACTGGGTGAGGTAGCTTCTAACCAGCGCCTCCAATATAAGTAACAGCCAAATGCCTTTTTTTCACCAGCTGCTGATCCAGACTGGGATTATGGTATTATTACACAAGAGTGTGAGTGTGTGTATTTTTTTTTCCCTCCCTCCCAAGACTGGTGACAGAAGTATATCTGTCTTTTTGTTGTTCTCTCACATGCACTACACTAGAGAGTTAGGTCTGTGCGTATGTAGTGGTCATGTTGCTGTATGTTAGTAGGTGAACCTATTTATTGCAATATAATTTATAGGGTTGCACCGATACCACTTTTTTAAGACTGAGTACTGATACTTTTTTTCAAGTACTCGTCGATTCTGATTACCAATACTTTATTTTAATGTCATGTGAATGTGAACCGTGTCAGTAGCTTTTTTATTTTTATTTATTTTTACAATTTTAATAATTATTTTTTATTTTATCATTTTTTTTACAATTTATATTTCTTTCCTTTTTTTTTTTTTTTTTGGGTGTGGGGGGTGGACGGTGTCAGTGTTTTTTTTTTGTTTGTTTGTTTTTTACAATTCTACCTTTTAAATGTTTATTACATTTTTTTTAATTATTATTAATCATTTTTTATCAGCCCTGTTAGGGGAGGGGGCTTTGGTAAGATATCAGGGATCTAAACAGACCCCTGAGATCTCCCCTTTGAGACAGAGAAAGAGACAGAGGACACAGATTCCCCAGTCCTTTTCTCTGCAGCCTCAGCTGCACTCAAAATGAATGGACAGGAGACAGCGGCTCCTGTTCATTCATAAATTGAGACATTGTAAACACAGTTCACTCTGCTCAGTTATGAATGCACAGAGTCCGTGATCACAGACTCTGTGCATTCAGAAAAGGAAGGAGCCGGTAAATGACAGATTTACTGTCTCCTTCTTCCACTCTCCATCCTGACAGATCCGGGACAGGGGGGAGCGGAGGAGGACAGAGGGGGACTGGAGGAGCATGGAGGATATGGAGGGGGACCAGAGGAGCACATGGAGGGGGATCGGGGGGGATCGGGGGAGCACGGAGGACACAGAGGGGGACTGGAGGAGCAAAGAGACGGGGACCGGAGAAGCACACAGAGGAGGATACGGAGAAAGGACACAGTCAGGGATGAACAGTGCAATGAGTTACAAGCACCGATCTCCCTGTATAGATTTCAATAAAGCAGCTGAAAGCCGCAGGGGAGGTTAAGCAGCTGTCAGTGGCTTTATTGAAATCTATACAGGGAGATTGGTGCTTGTAACTGCCCCCATCACGGCACCAATCACACCTGACTGCCCAGATATCGGGTCAAGCATTGGAGCATTTGCACGAGTACAATTACTCGTGCAAATTCTCGTTATCTGCACCGATACCGATTCAAGTATCAGTATCGGTGCAACCCTAAGATTGGGTTCACACTGGAACTGGCTGCGGATCACACAGGAGCGCTGTGCGCCCCTGTTCTCCATTTCAGGGACGAATCAGGGCCGAATCTATGCCTGAATTTGGCCCTGAAACTGAGCCAAAGATGCACAGTGCGCTCCTCGACCGCAACGGAGATATGTGAACCGGCTCCATAGGGATCCATCCCTTTCCTGTTTTATACAGTTCAACTACCTTTTCCTGCAGACCCTTTGACAATTCTTTTGCTTTCCCCATGACTCAGAATCCAGAAATGTTAGTACACTTAGTTATCACTGGATGAAAGATGCAAGGGTATGTCAGGAGTCCAAAAACGTATTGACCTTTTATACACACACACACACACACTAATGACAAGCAAACAGATCACAGATGAGAATGGTTACCTTTAATAGCCATTCAAACCCTTTTGTGTCAACTTGTGTGCATGTTATCAGGGCAAAATCACCAGGGTATGTAAACTTTTGATCAGGGTAATTTGGGTATTTTCTGTTGTCATTATGATTTAAAAAGAGTAAACACAGTTGACTGATAATAAATGGCTTCAGCCAAACACTAACCATGAGTGAAAGAAATGTTTTTCTGTTATTCATATTCTCTGAAAAATGGGCAAGAAATCATAAATTCTGCCAGGGTATGTAAACTTATGAGCACAAATAATATATATATATATATATATATATATATATATATATATATATATATATATATATATATATATAGATATCTAGAGAGAGAGAGAGAGAGAGGGAGAGAGAGAGAGAGAGAGAGATCTATATATATAGATATATATATCTATATATCTATAGATATAGATATATAGATATATATATCTATATCTATATCTAGATATAGATATATATATCTATATATATATATCTATATATTATTATTTGTGCTCATAAGTTTACATACCCAGATAAAGATATATTTTTTTTTCCTAATCCATATTATGTGGTATTGTAAATCTCTTTGATCCTATTGGAATAAGGTCCTTAAATTAGTCTCATAATTTACTCCCTCATTACTGTGGCTTTCTACTGAATTAGCAAATTCTTAAAATTAACAGATACCTTCCCCCTCACGACCAGAACAGTTATTGCGCATATTCTGCTTTTCACTAAGCTTAAAGCGGAGTCCCTGTCTTTTTTGTGTAGCTGCTGACTTTTAATAAACACACACTCACCTGTCCCAGGATCCAGCAATGTGGCCGCCTGAACCCTCATTTCTCACCCTCTCCTCTCCCTGGCATTACAACTTTGGGCACCCGGCTGTAACAGCTTGGGACAGAGGGGGAGAGAAAGGAGAACTGAAGGTCCGACCAGAAGTGGGAGCGGGTACCTGTCAAAATTGGGTACCTGCTCCCTTTGAAACTGTATATTACCACTTTGTTCAATATCTTTGCTGACTATGTATTGTGTTTGTACATGCCAAGTATTTCCAACTTATTTGGTTGACTGTTCTTTTCACACTACTTTGCGCATCCTTTTCCTGTACAATCTTTGTAAAACTCAATAAAAAGTATTCAACTATGAATTAAAAAGGGTGTTTGTACTTACTGCAAAATCATTTTTTTCTTTGAGTTCACTAAGGGACACAGGAAGTCCTTCACTTCCTGGTTATACTTCTGCCCATGAGAGGATACTGGTTAGCAAAAAATTGTAGGCCAGCCCAGAATAACCCCTCCCACTATTAGCATACCCAACTTTTTTTTCTTTAAGCAGAGCAGCACCAGAATGTTTATAAAACAAAGAAAGGTGTGACCCACGTCCTTCAATAGACTCCAAGGATTTACGAGAACATTTTTTTTTCTTGTTCATTGAGGGACACAGAAAGCTGTTCACCTATAGGATGTTCAAAAGCAGTCCAGTTGAGGGGAAGGCAACACAGCAAATACACGCTAACTGGCCCAAGAAAACAGAGAACTGAGGACCGCATAAAGGTTAAGTGCCACCAAATGGAGCTTACACTTGAAGCTGGCATTAGATGAGGCTGTATCCACTAAGCAGTAGAAAAGAGGTGGAAAAGAAGACCAGGTAGCAGCTTTGCAAAGGGAAAATAATGTTTGAAGCTGTAAAAATCCAGAAACACTTACATACCTGTGAATTATGTCCCGAGAGGAAAGGAAAGAAACTGACCCTTAGATACAAGCTTGAAAGCTACTTTACCCAGACCACCCAGAATGGTGAAACAAGAAAGCCAGATCTACCAACAGGGTCCATTTAGGATTTCCAAGAAGGCTTATCAATTAGCTGAAATAGAGAATCTTATCCAGAACCACAGTCAAACAGGAGAGGGGCATTTCTTTCAGAGAACTGGGGCAGTGTCCTGTTTGAGGAAGATATAAAAAACTACCCTAGATTAGAAGAAAGCCCTAGGCCTCAACTCACCTGATCACAATGCAGAATAGAAAGACAAGGGGTACTTGCATGGGAAGACTATAAGGAGGTCATACACTCACCTTGCAAACGGGATGACTATGAGGAATGGACTCCTTTAGGTCGAAAGAAAACCTTCAAAGAGTTCAAATGGTAGTCCTTGAAAACACTCCCTGTAGGGCTGTACAAAACGACTTTTCATTTTCCAAATCAGATAATCCCATTTTTTCTGCAGTCTAATTTTGCAGACTCCTAGTCAGGGCAATATTTATAAGGCAAAACCCCAGAGTCTATTGTTTAAACAAATACTCAAAATACATGTTCTATATGCTGAAAGTACTAACATGCCAAACTTGTAAAAAATAGCCAGCATCTGCAGCCAGATTGGGTTTCTAGAGCACTGGGTTGACTTTTCATTTGGGGTACAACCTATATGCGAAAGAAGGTTTGCACCTAAATAGAAGAGGGTCTTCTGTGCTGGGGGAGAGGTTTATGGGAAGGCTGGAAGAGTATTTAAACTAGGATGGAGGGGGGAGGGTGAATTAGATTATAATGGGTCAGACAGGTCAGACAGGGGTCAGTCCCTAATGGTGGGAGGGCTATGGAAGGTGATAAGAAGGTCCCCATGTTACAAACAACCATTGGAAATGGTACTAAAAAAAAGTACCAAATAGGACAATGAATTAAAGTGTTTGTTCACCAATGTCAGAAGCCTGCCAAGCAAAATAGGTGAGTTGGAAGATTTTGTACATGACAAGAACAATTATTTAGGGGGGGCGTGTCCGGACGTGGAGGTGGGTGGACGTGCTACAGAGGAGCTCCGCCGAGTCCTCTGCAATCCGGAGCCATCCGCAGCCTATACAACCTAATATTATCCCCCATCTGTGCCCCACGACTGTCAGGGGCTGGCTGCAGTATTTTTGGGGCAAACTGACCCGTACAGCCAGTGGATTGACCTGGTCCCAGGCCGCCGCCGGCCCTGCACTGAACGCCGGCCGCCATCTTGCGGCCTACAAGACAGCCGGAACCCCCGGACTCGCGTGCCACGATCGGCGATACAGGGGGTGCCCGATCGGCCTATAATTAGGTCAGCTGCCTCCGGAGCTAATGGCTGTGGGCCCCGAACACCCGCGGCCTACCAAACGCCGGCCGCCATCTGATCCTAGGCCGCTGCCGGCCCTGCACTGAATGCCGGCCGCCATCTTGCGGCCTACAGGACAGCGGGAATCCCCGGACTAGAGTACCACGATCGGCGGCGCAGGGGGCGATCGATCAGCCTACACTCCCTCGGCCTACACCCAGGACTGCTACTTCTGGGGCTGACAACTGTGGGCCCCGGATACCCGCGGCTTACAGTGGATCCGAGGCCTGGGAGGCCTACAGGACTACTGGACCTTGGGCCTGCAGTTGGAGGCACAGGAGCCATCCAGCAATTCATCCTACACGGTGGACACCCCTCCACTGCCCCAGAGACTAAGGTACAGGCTCTTTTATTATTTGGGGACATTCAGCACTGGCCGCCATCTTGCGACCTAACAGTGAAGTCGGGCCCACACTGTAAAGGGACAAATCATATTTGGACTGTGCTCTCCTCCCTGTGTATCTGCGCACACACAATATTTAAAAGAGCCACCCGCACTGACAGGGGGACATTGCTGCTCTCTCGGGTCTGCCCCCCCCGACCCCCCTTTTCTATATTAAGGAAGGGGCTTCGATAGAGAGCAATCAACCATGGATGGCTGAAGCAGCACACCCCTGAGACCCGTGCCATCCTGACAGCAACAGGCTAATCCCGCAATACAGCGCACCTGAATTTTACATGGCGGCAGCTAGCTCACACTCCTCGGAGCCTACTGACCCTCAACAAGGCACCATACAGAGGTACCTACTTAGAACAGCGCCGACTGATCCCCAAACCCCTAAAGACAAGATGGCGCCTGGCCGCAACCCAGGGAAGACCAAACCACCCACCACCACTCTAGTAATGCCGCGTACACACGGTCGGATTTTTCGTCTACAAAAGTCCGACAGCCTGTCCGACAGACTTCCGGCGGACTTTCGGCGGACTTGCAGCAGACTTTCTAACGAACGGACTTGCCTACACACGACCACACAAAAGTCCGACGGATTCGTACGTGATGACGTACACCGGACTAAAATAAGGAAGTTCATAGCCAGTAGCCAATAGCTGCCCTAGCATGGGTTTTTGTCCGTCGGACTAGCACACAGACGAGCGGATTTCGGGTCCGTCGTAGTTACGACGTAAAGATTTGAAGCATGTTTCAAATCTAAAGTCCGTCGGATTTGAGGCTGAAAAAGTCTGCTGAAAGTCCGGAGAAGCCCACACACGAACGGATTACCAGCCAGCTTTAGTCCGTCGGCGTCCGTTGGACTTTTGTAGACTAAAAGTCCGACCGTGTGTACGCGGCATAACAGTTAACATGACTGGGGACGCAAATGAGAAACTCCAAGAAACCAGAGGAGAGTCATCAGCCTCCTCTACAAGGTCAGTCACATCACAAGACACAGACACCAGGGAACTACGGACAACCCCTCACCCCCTGACGGGAGTGCCCATCAGAACAGAAGCCACAGCCCTATTGTCTGCCTTCAGAACTGATTTTGAATCCTGGGCAAGCAAGATAGAAGATTCCCTACAAGTAGAGCTGAACGCGCTGAGACAAAAAGTTACAGTATCGTCTTACATGCTGCTCAAGATGACCATGAGGCACGTATAACAGCCCTTGAATCTATATCCGCAACACATCTCTGTCGCCTACGCCAACAGCAGCTTCACATTGAAGACAGCGAAAACCGCAGTCGCAGGAACAATATTAGACTGCAAGGTCTACCTGAAGCAACATCGGGAGCGGAACTGAAACCCACTGTCATATCTATCCTCAATAAAGTGCTGGGCAGAGAGGGAACATCACCAATTGAATTGGATCGTGTTCACAGGGTGGGTGGGCCGGGGGGAGCCCGGGAGGGTCGCCCCCACGATGTCCTCTGTAGGGTCCACTATTATACCTTGAAGGAGGAGATCATGCGAAAAGCATGGAACGTGGGCCCAGTGGACTTCTTTGGAGCCTCTATCCATCTATACCCTGACTTATCTCGCAATACGCTATACATGCGTCGAGTGGTGCGCCCTCTACTAGAGCTTATACGGCAAGCCGGTGCCTCCTACACATGGGGGCACCCCTTCAGCATCAAGGTGACACGGGGAGATAGCAGGTTCACGCTCTCCGATCCAGATCAACTGCCTGACTTTTTCATATTTCTTGAGCAAGAGCCGGTAGATATCTTGAACTGGCTAGACCCTCCAGTCGACGGATCGAGACAGTTGGGACTTGGTTCACTCCCACAGCGTCGCAGACGACCTAGGTCTAGGTCAGTCTCTTCTGGCCCAGGAATGAGACGGCCTACCTCTCCAGAAGATTAACCCAGAAGTTGCCCGAGATCCATGGATCACTTGGTAAATGATGAAGTGACAGCGTGGGTCGGACCTTCTGGCTCTTTTCCTGCTCTTTGCCAATTTATTGTATGGCTGGGGTTCGGGAGAGAAGCCTATGGTCACCTTAAGACTCTCACTAAAAAGGGAGTCAGGTACTGATACAATACAACAGCTTTATATAAAATGTTTTGCTTCATGTTAGATTGTTCCCTCTCACCTCCTCCCTCTGTGGCGTGCGTTGGCGGGGGTGTGGCGGGAGTGGGGGAACCGCACCGGAAGGAGGTTTGGCCACCAGCCTTAATTAACCCCCATTTTGGGAGGCTGTAAGTTTGGAAGGCGCCACACATGATGCGACTGGATGCCTCCTCGGGTGGGCCCCCCGTTTCCCCCTGCGCCCCTATGCGCATACTGCAGTTGTGGTTAACTGATTTATTTACAAGAGGGAACCAATGTAATTGTATTGTATTTTCTATATGATCCCAGGTTAACTACTTAAACCCACTGCTGATATTTAATTGGTTGTTCTCACCTGTTCTCATTAAGCTGCCTTATGTTCCACATATGTTTCACATACGTTTTACATGATTAGTGTGCCACATATATTATATGCATGCCTGATTCGCTGTCGGGATCACGGCTCAGGTTCACCCATTTCGACCTTCCCCCCACAGTAGGACAGGCACTGTTTGTGCCTAAAGCATGATATATCACGCAGTGTTTTGCGCTAGCAAACACATTAGTCTTCTGGACATATTTTTAGGTGTCCTTTTACTTATACCTTACCTTTTCTATTATTCTCATACTCTTCTTTCTCCTTTAATTCCTCTCCTTTTCTTTTCTCTTCCTTTTCTCCCACTTCTATATTCCACCTCATCTCCCCACTCTACCCGAACTGATCTCCGTACCCCCCCCTTTTTTTTACAGCCTATTGTTCTTTCCCCTGCACGACCTCTAGCACCCCGACATGGCTCATACGGTAACCTCACGCCCCCAATTGAAACTCTGTTCATAAAACGTCAATGGGCTGAACATTGCTTCGAAACGTGGACAAATACTATATCAGATGCACAAAAGACGAGTCAACGTGCTTTTGTTGCAAGAGACCCACTTTCACTCTGAATCCACCCCTTCCTGCTCCAGTAGATATTTTAATAGATGGATCCACAGTACCAATCCAACACAAAAATCTAAGGGAGTATCTATTGCGTTTCATAAAACACTCCCTATTGAACTGCTTGATCATATGGTAGACCCCCAGGGCAGGTACGTCTTTGTGAAAATCTCTCTATGGGGGACTAAATTTACAATAGCTAACCTATACTTACCTAACACACACCAAATCCCATCGGCCTTACAGTATTTTAAGATCTTATCGGGTTTCGCGGAGGGTAAGCTCATACTCGGAGGGGACTTCAATACTCCTATGGATCCACTCTTGGATTCATCGACATCCCGTTCCTCTATATCCTTCCCTAAAATACGGGCCCTAAAACGTGCCATCTACAATATGCATCTTGTAGATATATGGCGGATATTGTACCCAGAATCACGAAACTACATACACTTTTCCAACATGCACCGAACGTACAGTCGTTTAGACTACTTTTTGATCGACCACAGCTGTCTAGATTGGTCCCCAAATTGCGAAATAGACCCTATGGTTTGGTCCGACCACTCTCCTGTATTCCTGACACTTACAGTCCCCTCTACACCAATAAAAGAATGGACATGGAGGTTGAATGACTCGCTTCTGACTGAGCCAGGGTTCGATACTCGGATAGCGGAGACTATCTCAAATTTTTTTACAGACCACACCTCTGATGACACCTCACCACCCATTAAATGGGAGGCATTAAAGGCCGTCTTACGGGGTAGTTTCATCCAAATGGGTACCCGCATGAAGAAAGAACGCTCAGCCGCGATAGCCACGGCTATACACAAACTCAGGACACTAGAGACTACCCATAAACGCTCCCCGACTGCGGAGGTGCTTGCGGAGGTTTCTTCCGCTCGCTCTCAGCTTAGGGAATTATATGAGGCTTCAGCCCGTACATTTGCGAACAAACTAGCCTTTCACCAGTACAAATTCCGAGATAAATGTGGTAGATCACTAGCTCGCACCCTACATACCAAACAACCCAACACCTTTATACCCCATATACGGGACAGTTCTGGGAAAGTTGTCTCGTCACCCTCTGAGATGGGACAGGTTTTCCGGGACTTCTATCAATCCCTCTATAACATACCTGTAACAAGCCCCACTGATCCCCTTTATTCTAGAGCGGACACGCAAGCCTCATATATCGCACAAAACGCATTACCTACTCTAGATGACAAAACGATAGAGGACTTGGAAGCTCCGCTATCGGAAGATGAGGTTGCCCGCGCCATTGCATCTACCCCATCTGGTAAAAGCCCGGGCCCTGATGGCTTTACCCCGAAATTTTATAAACAATTTGCTGCCCTTCTCACCCCTTTCTTAACGAAAGTATTTAATTCAATCTCTGAGCGATCGGTATTCCCTCCGCAAACTCTAGAGGCACATATCACTCTCATCCCAAAACCAGACAAAGACCTGACTATATGTGCTAACTACTGACCCATTTCGCTGATAGGGGTTGATTTGAAAGTGTACGCGAAGGTGCTGGCTAATAGACTACAACCGTTGCTACCCTGAATCATACACTTAGATCAAGTGGGCTTTGTGAGTGGACGAGAGGCACGAGATAACACCCTGAAAACACTTCTCATTGCAGATTATGCTCGAACCCACAATGTCCCATTGTGCCTTCTCACGGTAGATGCGGAGAAGGCCTTCGACCGTGTCGATTGGCAATTTTTGCGTCTATCACTACAACAACTGGGTTTGGGCCATAATATGCTCTCAAGAATAATGTCCCTTTACACTTCTCCCTCCGCCAGGATTAGACTAAATGGATCTCTAGCTCCAAAATTCACTATCCGCAATGGAACGCGACAGGGGTGCCCCTTGTCCCCTATTCTCTATGTTCTTGTTATGGAACACCTAGCCATTGCCCTTAGAAACAACCCAGCTGTCCAGGCGTTAGTATAGGCCCCATACACACTAAACTTGCCCTATTTGCAGATGACTTACTCATCTTCGTGACCCAACCGCAAGTCTCATTACCCTCCATTATGCAGGAGTTTCAGAGATATGGAAATGTTAGTAACTTTAAAGTTAATCACAGTAAATCAGAAATACTCAACATTTCACTCCCAGAAACAGCTCTCAAACAACTTGCGTCTTCCTTCCCTTTTAAGACAAATTCCACGTCTATTCGTTACTTAGGAATCCATATCCCAACAGACGCTTCCCAATTATTCACCAGCAACTTTACCCCCCTACTTCTTAGAACGCAAGCGGATCTGACCACATACGCATCTAAACAGCTCTCTTGGCTGGGTAGGGTGAATGTTTTAAAGATGGATGTCCTTCCTCGATTCCTCTATCTTTTCCAAACCTTACCTATTCACATTCCCGCCCCGTTTTTCAGAAAGCTTCGCCAGATTTTTTCTAAATTTATATGGCAAGGCAACCGCCCCAGAATAAAATACGACACAATGATACTTCCAAAGGCCCGGGGGGGGGGGCGGGGGTCCCAGATGCTTCTTCCTACCACAGGGCAGCGGTACTCACACGTATTGTGGATTGGTTTCACCATTCCTCCTCCAAGATGTAGTGATCGAGTATATTATGTATTGGGTGGATATAGAAGTTGTATAGTGGTATGATAATGAATTAGTAAGTACTCTTCCGCAGCAACCCAATTCTTCCAGAGAGATGCACTTTATTGACTTCCAACACAGAACAAAAGTCCAAAGTCCACAGATGACAGAAAAATCCGACAGAGTAGATATAATTCAGAGACCCATATTCCTAGGCCTGTGTGTTCCCAGCCATACACAGACAAGCCTAACCCAAAACCTATAGACCGAATGCCGTGTTATATTCACCAGGCATTGAATGGCTGAGCAATTTGATTGGCCGTTTCAATTTAGGACTTTGATAAGCTTTAGTCTATCAAACAGACAACAACCCCCAGCCGTGAACAGCCATGAACCACCCCAATTTGCACTCCCGCATATCAACATCAACAAGTCCCCTTTAGATATATGTAATTAGATTAGATTAACAGATACCACCTGAATACCCTTTGAGATGTTCAAATAGACTTGCATAAGATTAACACATCAAAGAGTCTTCAGCTGTTAAAATTCAGTTGGACAAATCAACCATTCTGTCATTGTCATTCTGGCCTGGTCAACATTGACTGCATGTGTACATACACACAACAATGTCCCACATAAATCGGTGAACATATTACAACATATACTCCCACTTGGGTCGGTTCTAACAACTAGAACTGACCCATAAATCAAACAACAAAAAATATCATTATGATTTAAGGTACTGGATGCTTTATAATGGCTCATATAAAAAAAGTTGAAACTGGTTACATCTCTCTTCGCCAGCCTCTAAAATATCCCCATGAAACAGTTATTAGATAATATAACTTTTAGACCATGACTAGAAAAGGATTTGGTAAACGTCAGTGGCCCATATAGCTGTTAGGCCTTATTATATCACATCAAGATCTTGAATATTGCGCAAAGACGAGCTGATGTCACAGTCCATTCTTCGGTCTGACTTCATCACATCTCTCACCATCTCACTGAAAGTAAACTTGGTATGCTCTGGGAACTACAATCCACATAAGTCCAGGATTTTTTTCATCTCCAAGCTCAAGCTTTCCATTTTTAAAGATGCTTTTACCCAAACACTCTACTTTCATCTTTATAGTAAGAAGAACTATCAATGTACCAGCACTCACTTTCAAGGTCAAAAGGTTTGGATATGGCAGTAAAAACTGTGGGTCAAACTATTTTCTTGCACTTGACATTCATGAGTCCATCTTTGTTGATTGCCAGTCACAATTTACTTTTGTAATTTGCTGTAGACCGACCCCTCATTGCCTTCAATAGAGCAGTTACTTGGATCATTCAGTCCACAATTACACCTGAATGGTATACCAACATATACATATAGATATACCCCCACACGATGGTTCAGATAGAGCCATCAGTGTTTAACAGATCTTCTATCCAGACAAAGCAGCAGTGGAAATTCTTGCCAGTATCTTCACCATGAAAGGTAGAAAGGTCTTTTCCATCCATATATGTCATAGCCTTTAGCATATTATAAACAACTGAATCAACAAAGTTTCAAATCATGACTAGAGTGATGAATTTCACTCATCCCTCTTATAAATTTAGGAAAACCACCCAACATACTATAATTTATGCTATGCCAAGCCATTGTGCAGCATCTCACCTTAGATGTCAAATATATTGATCAATACGCATTATGTAATATGTACAGATGTTATGAAAATTATTTTAGGTTAAAATGCTTCTCTTTGGTTTTAAGATAAAGTTCAAGAAATAAAACATAAAGAAAATAAAAAAATGAAAAGCAAAATATATCAGAAAAAGGGAGAAAAATTAAAAATTAGGGCGTTGAAGAAAAAAGAAAAAAAAAAAGGTTCATTGCTGGATGAATTTCGAGAGAGTCCATGAATACTTTATAATTCCATGTATAGTGATATATTGTCTATTCAGCATTTCTCCCATAATTCTCCCCCACTAGCCAGCAATTTCAGACTGTGCTTCTGCTATTCACATGCAAGCATCCTGAAAGACAAAACTCTCCAACAAAACTAATTAGCAAGGTCTTTAAACGCTATTTGAAGTTAAAAACAAAACACTATTTACACATATACAGTTTAAATCTAATTCACCCCCACTGCTAGAGAAGTGTCATCTGCATTCAAAAACAGATCTGGAGAATGTACATCTTGTACATTCATGACACCCTGTACCCCCTTCAACTGCTCTAATAATTTATCACGTTCCCCTCTCATCTTGTCATACTCAATCTTCAGGTGGTCATATTTCTGTTTTAACTGAGAAAACGGTATCCAAGTCTTGGACCTTTTTTTATTATTATTTTGTTCAGCTCTGTTTTTCATATTAATATCACCTATGTTTGACCCGGAGTGTCCTCTCTGGGTGTTATCATAGGATATTATCTTCTGATCTTTATGCTCGGTATTTGTCCTAAACAATGTGGATAAATCAATTTTGACAGCCTGCTCATTTCACTTTCTCCATAAATGGTCTGCTCTCAACAATATGTCTTTTAAATCATGAGGATTTGGGGTAACTAATAAAATATTTTGATTGATATCTTCATGCAACGCATCTAGAAACATACTCATATGTATCAAGCCCCCATGCTCAAATGCAAGATTATTACCGACCAATAATTCCATAATAGTTGCTATCCTGTGTGACAATTCATAGGGAGATTCATTTTGCATTTGTTGGATCTTCCCATGAATAGTAACATCAGAATGTACACCATACAAAACACATAATAATTCCAGTAATATGTCCCTTGTCCTCAGAGGCTGAATACAGATCTGTTTAATTCTCATCCAAAGACCACTTCCTACAGAATGTTGCAAAACTCTTTCTAATTCAGATGGGTTGAGATTGTACATATCTCTGACTTGCTGCACGTCACAAAACCATTTTAAAAATCTGTTTAAATCATGGTATGGAACCGTTCCTATTTCTTTAAGAATTGCGTCTAATAATTTTGGTTTCAAAGGCTTCATTACAAGCTGAACTTCACCTGTATTATTATTATTGTTATAAACTGTGGTAGTCACAGTGGGGGCAGCTGGTAATGAATTATCAGATTTAGTATGAGGTTCTGTTTCATTTGATAGAGAGTCTGTGTCTGTATTTTGCTGCAGATAGCTGAATCCAAGATTTGATGCATATCTGCATTCCTGAGATCTCTTCTCTAATTACATAATTCTTAATTTTAATCTCTCATTTTCCTCTAATAATTCATCACAACGTTTAGATTTCTCAATTAAGGCTTCACCAATGGTAACCGCATGCAACTTTAAATTTACTGTCTCAGTGTCTGATTGGTTTTGTAACCTCTCACAAACATTGTTGCTATTATCAACTGCCTTCTGTAACTGGGTAATTTCCTCAACCTTACCTTTTAAAGAACTTTCCATTGTTAAACAGCAAGATAATAAGCCCTGTATAATACAACCTTTTCTTTTACTTTCTGAAATTTTGCTATCAAAAACATTTTTCTCTAAAAATTCCTTCATCATCGTCCATGTCTGCTTACATTTTTCTGGAATTTCATAAGGACCACCATGGCGCTTAATACATTTTAATACCCATCTGTTAACTTTATCAGAACTGACACTAGCTTCACACTGAGTAAGCATTTTGACTATATTACTAATAATTAAAAAAAAAAAAAAAAGAGGAAATATTTTACTCACCGCATTAGTTACTCCTTCAGATTCCAGTTCAGGTCTTCTGGTACACGACACAGTCCTTTTTTGTTGTTTAGACTCTCTTATGTCACAACCAGACATTAGAGTCACAGCACAGCTCTTGGTTCTTCATCAGACTTCTGTCCACCTCACAGGATTGTTGTCACCACCGACTTCTGTTACTAAGTCCGAAAATGCTCTTCTGGTCGCATGAACGGCACCAATGTAGTGATCGGGTATATGTATGGGTGTATAGAGGTATCGTGGGTATGATAATCAATTAGTGGTTATTATTATAATGATGATGTAAGTACTCTTCCGCAGCAACCCAATTCTTCCAGAGAGATGCACTTTATTGACTTCCAACACAGAACAAAAGTCCAAAGTCCACAGATGACAGAAAAATCCGACAGAGTAGATATAATTCAGAGACCCATATTCCTAGGCCTGTGTGTTCCCAGCCATACACAGACAAGCCTAACCCAAAACCTATAGACTGAATGCCGTGTTATATTCACCAGGCATTGAATGGCTGAGCAATTTGATTGGCCGTTTCAATTTAGGACTTTGATGAGCTTTAGTCTATCAAACAGACAACAACCCCCAGCCGTGAACAGCCATGAACCACCCCAATTTGCACTCCCGCATATCAACATCAACAAGTCTCCTTTAGATATATGTAATTAGATTAGATTAACAGATACCACCTGAATACCCTTTGAGATGTTCAAATAGACTTGCATAAGATTAACATATCAAAGAGTCTTCAGCTGTTAAAATTCAGTTGGACAAATCAACCATTCTGTCATTGTCATTCTGGCCTGGTCAACATTGACTGCATGTGTACATACACACAACAATGTCCCACATAAATCAGTGAACATATTACAACATATACAACACAAGATCTGGGTTCAATTGGAGGAACATCTCAATGAGGCTGATCTCTGCGCCCTGCCGTGGACACCTACGGCTCGGCGTAGAGGTGGTACCCTCTCTACTGCCCTTACCCGTCAGACTCTGCAGATATGGGACCGACTGCTATTAACAAGTAAATTATCTAAACCCCGGGGCACGATGACTCCTCTCTTTGGGACCCCGGCCTTCCCCCCGTAGAGGTTGGGGAGAGATTTGGACCCTGGAATAGGGATAGTCACAGACGTTTAGCACAGGTACTACGCGCTGACCCATCTTTGAGACCGGACATACCTCCCCAAACAAGCGCGGGGCCCCCAACCATGTGGTTACAAAGGAGTCAATTAATATCGTACATACGTACTCTCTCCCCCATCTCAGAAATCCTAGACGACCCGACAGACTTTGATGAGCTGCTCTTACAGCCAGATCCCCCAACACATGTAGTATCACTATTATACTCCCTTCTATTAAGTGTATCTACCCCTGACCTTCCAACATACACGCGGAAATGGGAAACAGATCTACAGCATTCCATCTCCCCTGCTGATTGGCAAAAAAGTTTTATTTTAACACATAAGATCTCTTTGGCAACTAAGAATCAAGAAAAGGGGTTTAAGCTATTAACAAGATGGTACAGGTGCCCGGCGACTATCCAACGATTTAACCCCTCTATCTCAGGTACTTGTTGGAGATGCCTGTCCTCTAGTGGGACAATGCTCCACACATGGTGGGCATGCCCTCCAATTCGGAAATTTTGGCAAAAGGTTTTTGATCTTTACAGCAGACTGATGGCGACCTCAATTAAGCCCACACCAGAGATAGCCATACTATCTATGCTTCCGGGCCCACTCAAGCTGATTAAAAAGGACATACTGCGCCAATTTTTGGCCGCGGTCAGGACAGTGATCCCTAGACATTGGAGAACAATAGACGTGCCTTCCTTGGGAGATTGGGCTGTCGAGGTGGATCGGATAAGAGATCTGGAGCGTTTGCTGGCGCAGGAAGCAGGGAAAGAGGAACAGTTCTCCATTACTTGGACCTCATGGTCGACGTTTCGATACTCGGATGACTTCCTTATATGGATCAGAGATGCCCCGTCTTTGCCCGCTGATTAGCCATGTCGGGGTGCTCCCCAAGTCTGTTGTCATCCCCTATCTCTCCCATGCTCTTACTCATCCCTTTTTCTCTGTTATCTTTTCTTAAGTACTGATCCAGTCATTAAAATTGATATATAAAAGACTATATTTTCAGAATTGCTCAACAACTTACATTTCTACAACAAATGATTGAATGATCTATACAGCGTTTCAGCTCAACGAGGGGGAATTTCCTGATAACACAAACACGCAAAAGTTTAAAGGTGGTTATAGGTTGATTCCCCCACACTTGTTAGTACACTAATACATTACAAACCTCTATATCTAATGTACTAATACAATATTTTTCTTGTTGTGTATATAATGTATACAATATTGTACTATACGGTACTATATCTTCCTGTTATATCTTTATTTTGAAATAAACTAAGATTGAAAAGAACAATTATTTAATTGATATTGCTGAATCTTAGCTTTATTTTTGACATGACTGGCCAATTAACATTCCAGGCTATGTTCTCTTATGAAGAGACAGGGTAAAACGGAAAGGTGGTGGTGTCTGTCTCTATGTGAGAAGTGATCTCAAAGAGAGTGTGAAAAAGGACTTAGTTGATGGAGAGTGGGATGAGGGTGAAGCATTATGGGTGGAATTGCACATGGGTGTGTATGTGTACTACAAAGTTAATTATTGGAGTTTGTTATAGGCCACCCAACATTAATGAGGAGGTGGAGACCTGGCTCCTTGTAGATAGAAAGGGATCTAAGGGCTGGCACAGTGATGATAATGGCTGGAGTAATGACACTGCTGGAACAATTAAAGGGCTAAAATGTATAAACCTATTTTAAAACAATTTTATGGCACAATTCATAGAGGCCCCAACAAGAGATGATGATCTGCTGGACCTGGTAATCTCTAATCATGCAAAAATTATTAATAATGTTCATACAAAAGAATGTATGGGTAGCAGTGAACATAACATGATTTAATGTAATGGTAGCTGTAAACAACAAGCACATACTGGAAAGATAAAAACACTTAACTTAAAGAGAGTAAATTTTCTAATGCTGAGGGCTACTTTCCAAGACTTAAATTGGGAGGGAATACTTGCATCAATAAACACAGAAAAAAAAAAGGAATTCTTCAAAACAACTGTATGTGAATACACCACACAATATATTCACACGGACAATAAGCTTAAAATGCTAAAAATAAAACCTACAGTATGTGGCTCACGGGCAAGATTTAGAAAAAAAAAAGCTATAAATAATAGGAAAAGAGCTTTAAAAAATATAAACATGAAAGAAAGCTATCATTTAAATGTTAGAAAGAATATAACAGAATATGTAAATAGGAAATCATGGACACAAAAATTCAAAACGAACAAAAGATTGCAAAAGAGAGAAGGACAAACCCATAAAAATGCTTCATATATTAATAGTAAAAAAGGTAAGGTCTGAGCATGTAGGCCCTTTACAAAATAATCTGGAGTGGGTGGCTTGGCACATAGAGAAAGCAAATTTATTAAATACCTTCTAGAGCTTGTATAGAAAGGAGCATGGGGGACGCTCATGTCCCTGTTGAGGAGGATATTGACCTGGCCCCAATGAACCACTAGGGCTCAAATTTGATATGGTCCAGGAATATTTAGATAGAATAAAGGCGAATAAGGCACCTGGACCACATTGCATACACCCATGGATCCTACAAGAATTGAGCTCTGTCATTTTAAAGCCATTACTTTTAAATTTTTAGGGACTCTTTAATGACTGGCAAAGTACCACTGGATTGGAGTAAGGCCAATGCAGTGCCTGTATTTAAAAAGGGGGTCAAAGTATTTATCAAGTAACTATAATTAATAAAAGATCACATAGATCAGTTTTTGCTAGAAAAATATATTAAAAATACATTATAGGCAATAGCCAGCATGGATTCATGAAAGACAGAAGTTGTCAAACAAATCTTATTTCTTTTTATGAGGTAGTAAGCAAAGCCTTAGACAAAGGAGTGGCTGTGGATATAGTATACTTGGATTTTGCAAAGGAGTTTGACATAGTTCCCCACTCACAGCTAATGTGTAAGGTAAAGTCTACAGCTTTGGAAAAATTAGTTTGTAGGGGCGTGTCCGAGCCGCATGGTAGCCTGATCAGGGAGCTCCGCTGACCCCCGGCCTCTCACAGCAACCTCGAGCGATGACATCCACCCAGACACCTGCCTCCATCTCAGGTAACACTGCCCAACAGAGGAGGATCCCTCAGGGGGAAAGCCACCCCGTCCAGCCCCGCAAGATCGAGCGTGGAAGGAGTCCAAGATGGCACCCGCACACAGGCAGCTCCGGTCCCAGCTGCACAGCTGCTCTCTTCCCCTGACACACTGGAGGAAACAGACCTCACAGAGGATATTGCGGATCCACACTCTCCACAGAAGGATCCCCACAAATGACCAGCCTCCTCTCCACTGCAATCCCCATACTCCAAAACACATGTAAGTAAAAAACTAAGCACGTCCCCTGCACAAACAATGACGCTGATTATGGAGTCTAACAACCTACTTGAGGAATTCCCAGACACTGACAGCACCTGTATCTGCCCTAGAACTTAAAAAAAAAATGTTACAATCCCAATATAAGGACATTCAATGTAACAGACAGAGCAATCGGTCATACACAATCACAAATATCTCAGAATGCAGAACGCACAGATGACCTGGAGTTAAAAGTAGGGGAAATCGTAACAGCCCACAACCTGGTAGACACATATCAAGACCAGTCACGCGAAATTCAGTGCCTTAAAGACAAAATAGCAGATGTAATTGCAAGAATATTTTTTTTTTTTTTTTTCACATTAAAGACATTCTAATGTCTACAGCGAGAAAAGTCAAAACATTGCCGGACCCATTCTCCCACTTTGCCCTCTTCGCAGACATATCTCAGGCTACCGCATGAAGTTCAGACGCATAACAGAAACGCTGAAAGCCCAACAGATCAAATACAGCTGGGGACACCCTACAAAACTCTTGGTGACTTACCAGGAAAAACTCATCCCCATAATGACACCAAACGACAGCCTTAAATGCCTGGTCCAGTGGGGTCTTAAAGCAACCACCCCTCCTTCTAACACAAGGAATCACAATACCCTGCATCTCACTAAAGATTGGGAGATGGTCCCTGCAACTTAAGTCTGTACTTTTTTTTTTTTAATTTTTCATGACACTTCTGGTGGATGTTTATCCTTTCTCCTACCTACCAGCACCTATGAGAGGTGAGGTGACACAAGAACCCTGATGTTACTTATTTACCTTACACCCCCTTTTTGACGAGTCTGTTTTATTTTTCTCTCCTCTGTTTACTGTCTGTCTTTTTCTACAGTGCAAACAGCTATACTTACCTGTTACAATTACTCCAGGGGGCGTGGCCTGACCTAGCATGGAGACAGTCACCTAATCCCTGAGCTCCGTCCGCCACAGGAGAAAGCCGCTGAAATCCTGAGGTAATTTCTCACTGCACCCACAAACAACTATGGGGACAGCATCCCGGACTTCTTCGGCATCACGCTCGAGATCCCAGAGAGATCTGTCCGGAACACAGGGGCAGAATATCCTGGAGATGTTCCGGGCGGGTAGAGGCAATATGGCACCTTCCCGCCACACACAGGGGCACTCCTCACAGCCATCCTCTCAGCCGCAACATCTGCCCGTTATACCACCTCAACCACAGCCTCCGGCAAGAGGGGATGAGGGGATAGAACTCAGGCCACATCCGCCCTTAAACATTCAAGATCTCCGCTCCATAGCGGACGATATTAAAGAGACGCTGGCAGCAGCCATCTCGGAACTCAGACTAGACCTCAGATCGTTGAACGAACGTGTCCAGGTGGTAGAGAAAGTGACAGAACATCAGGAAATTATTCTACAGTCAGTCACAGAAGACATCGACTCACACACCCGACAGATGCGTGATATGCAGAGGCACCTTGAAGACCTCGACAACAGAGGCAGAAGGCATAATCTGTGCATCAGAGGCCTTCCGGAGACATTTGAAGGAGACCAGATCTCTCCGGCTATAATATCCATTTTTAATACTCTGCTCAACCGTCCTGCCCTAACCCCTATTGAAATGGAACGTATCCACCGCGCATTACGCCCCAAAGGCAGGGAGACAGACCCCCCAAGGGACATTATCTGCTGCATTGTGGATTTCAGACTTAAAGAAGAAATCCTCAAAATGGCGCGGGGCAGACCGCAGATACTACACGAGGGTGCGCAGGTACAAATCTACCAAGATCTCTCCGGCATCACGCTCCAGCACAGGCGAGACTTGAAACCCCTGTTGGAGGCCTTGAGGGATAAACAGACCATGTACAAATGGAAGTTTCCCTTTTGCCTCTCCACCTCCGCACATGGTCGCACAGCGATCCTCAAGGTCCCTGAAGACCTTCCACATTTCTGCGCCTCCCTCGGCATTCCCTTGATACCAGTACCAAATTGGTATGCAGCCTTTCGCCCCCGAATTCACACAGGGGGGACAGCTAGAGAGGACCCCATGGAGACGCAAGCACCTCTGCCCAGCAGGAGACGCTCTCCCTCCGTTCGCAGAAGCTACACCGCTCACACTACCGTGCCACTAGCCCCGATGTCTCCTCGAGATCCGGGGCTCACGCAGGGGCCGTAACAGGCATGTTTAAGTGGCCTTGTTCCCTTGTATGATGGAATACTCTGGTTACAATATGCGCGGCCTTTGATGTTATTCACAGTTTCAGTTCCAAAATAACTTTTATTGTTAATTTTCTACTTTTTATACTCTTTTTTTTTTTGGGTACTATCTTGGAAGGTCAAATCAAGCTATGGGAAGGACATGTCAGCCGGTTCCCCTGTCAATTAGGCTCCTTTACCTTCAACTCAGCACCAATGCTGTGACACCGCTCGATCACCCACAGGACTCGCCCAATCAACGCTCACATAACACGAGCCTGAGTTCCGCTGTCGGATGTCCCTGCCTGTTTTCGCTAGGCTTCAGCCGGAAAACTTTACCCACAACTACAACACCCACACTGCACTGCGACGCCGCACTACGCCCATGCCCCAACGTGCACTCACGCAACCAGCCGCTGCACGCCTGAACACTGATGTGACAAGCCGCAATCAACTAACGAGAGCACAACTTTGACCCCGGATCCTGCACACTTATCCAAGGGCGAGCACATCTGTTACCTTCCTGGCGACTCCAGTATCACCGCGGACAAAACTTCGGCCCCCTCCTAGCAACGGATCCAGAGGCGTCTCACAACGAAAGACTCTGCTCTTCATCTGCATGTTAACAGACTGCTGACCATGCCATGCTGCTGCGACCAACACATACAGGAGTATGAACTGACCGGTATACCCTTCTCACAGTTTTATTGCTTCTTTTTTTTTTTTTTTTTTGATTGTTGATACTTCCTGTTGCGGTGCTCTTAGTGCTGCCAATATTTACCCGCTACGGTTTCAGATCCCCCCTTCTGCTTAGTAATTGCCCCTTACAGAGGCATAATGTTGTAGATCAGTTTCTTTTCAGTTCTGATTGTGCTAGCCTTTGGGAAGGGTAATTTCCAGTCGCTATCTTTGGCTCCACTTCCCTCGACACCACCTCACTCCTTTATTGGTGTGGACCGATGCACTGCGAGATTTGCAACGGAAACCATCCATCTCTCCTCGGCTGTGCTTGAATTCTACTGTCCTTACTACTTAGCACTGGAAATTGCCTTACCTAAGGGCCTCTCTCCGTTCTATTGTTTTATTGTTCTCTTGTTTAGATAATCTGCCACATTCTAGCTCCATAGGGCTCCTATGTAGACTGCTGAACCTACACTACCACCCCATAATAAGTACCATACAACCTCAACCAATACAATTAAGACTCGCACCTCAGTAAACCACTCCATGTTATCCTGTGGCGGAGGGCTTTGTACTTACCTTCGTCACTTACCCTCCTCACTCTCTCCATCGCCTGGTTTAGGCCAACCCTCACTCAGGACTGTGTCGGGTCGCCGTCTCCCTTACAGGATACGACGCCCCACGCAAGACCTGTACCCAACCGATTTATAATTTGGGAGGCAAGTGGACACAAAGTTCCACACCTCTTCGGTACTCCCATCACCTAACCCGCGTTTGACTAGCACACTAACTCTACTCATCAGACGTACACCACTTCACACCTACCCCTTCTTTCCCTTCCCCACTACCCTACGATGGCGGCCATGACAGACTCACCTTCCACCCAGGGTGTTTCGCCACCAATACCAGAATCACTTAAACTGTACTCGATCAACATACGAGGTCTTAATACCCCTGAAAAACGGTCTCAATTACTAACCTCCCTCCAACAATCTAGAGCACACATGGTGCTCATACAGGAAACACACTTCCGTACAGATTCCATTCCTAAAGTACATAATCGTTACTTCCCCACGACAATCCACGCCTCCAACGTGGAGGCGAAATCTAAAGGGGTCACAACCCTCATTTCCAAACATTACCCATTCCTGATCACAGATACGATAAAAGACCCACACGGTAGATACCTTTTTATAAAAGGCACTCTCCATCAGTTGCCCTACACCATCGCTAACATTTATGCCCCCAACACAGGCCAAGTTTCCTTTTTCAAAACGACTCTACAATTGCTTGCTAGCTTCCAAGTTGGAACCCTAATCGTCGGCGGTGATTTCAATGTCCCATTGACTCCGTCCATAGACACCTCAAACGGGTCTTCCTTCATCACTTACAGGGCCTTAAGGGCCATTAAATTGCAATTCAGTAATCTACTCCTTCATGATACGTGGCGTACAATGCACCCCAAGGAAAGGAACTACACGTATTACTCACCGCCGCACAATAAGTACTCCAGATTGGACCACTTCTTCCTTTCTCAGAATGACCTGACCAACCTCACTAAAGCTACCATAGAACCGTCACTACTATTGGACCACAACCCTATTTCTATGACCTTACAATTACCGACCAAGAACACGAAAATGCGTATTTGGCGACTTGATAGCTCCCTGCTGACGGATGAACTCAATATGAATAGACTGTCCAAATGCCTAACTGATTTCTTTGCCAACAACTCCACTCCTGACATCACACCCCTGACCGCATGGAATGCGCACAAATGTGTAATTAGGGGCGAGCTTCTCTCTATCACTGCTAACCGCAACAAACTCAAACGCGCACGTATAGCCGAACTAACCGCGCGTATACACACGCTCGAACAGGCACACAAAGCCTCCGTCGCTTCTGCTTCGCTAACCGATTTGACACAGGCGAGAGAGGAGCTCTTAGATGCACTTAACAAATCGCTGAAACGCAAATTCATGCTGACACAAAAACTGTACTATGAATTCGTTAACAAATCCAGCAAATTATTAGCAAGGGCGCTCCAATCCAAAAAGGCCTCACATACCATTCATAAAATCTCCAACTCAGCTGGTGAATCGTTCTCCAAAAATGAGGATATTTCAACACAATTTGTTCAATATTTCACCAAATTGTACAATCTGACCCCGACCCATCACACCGACGATTTGCTTAACCGAAAAACCGCTCTCCTAAATTTTCTTAAACAATACGGACCAAACCCTCTTTCCACAGAAGACGCTCACTCATTAGACACCCTACTTTCAGCAGACAAACTCTTTGTAGCATTACGACAAATGAAGACAGGTAAAAGCCCCGGCCCTGATGGCCTTTCGACTTGCTATTACAAATCCTTCCCGTCCACCCTCCTTCCACACCTAGTGAAAGCCCTCAATGCTCTAACCTCCACAACAGATACGCACAATTAAATGCTCACAGCTCACATCACACTCATCCCCAAAAAAGACAAGGATCCCACTCGAGTGACGAATTACCGCCCCATCTCTCTGCTAAACGTGGACCTCAAACTATAAGCGAAAGCATTAGCTAACCGAATCCTACCCTTCATACCATCTTTAATTTCACTCGAACAGGTTGGCTTTGTCCCAGGCCGTGAGGCTAGGGACAACACCACTAAAGCGCTGAACATACACCACTGGCTCACAAGAACGTCCACAAAAGGGTTCTTTCTCTCGTTGGATGCAGAGAAGGCGTTCGACAGGGTGGCTTGGGACTACATGGAGGCCACTCTTCAAGCAATAGGCTTGCCACCACGCATGCTCAAAATGATCTTAGCCCTCTACGCTTCCCCGACAGCCAGGTTAAGGATTAATGGCGGACTGTCGGACGCCTTCTCTGTATCCAATGGAACCCGTCAAGGGTGCCCCCTGTCATCGCTTATATTTATACTAACCCTTGAACCCATGCTCTGCAAACTGAGAGACAACCCCACTATCAAAGGTGTCGATATGCACCACAAATCATACAAATTAGCTGCATACGCAGACGATATATTACTGTTCCTGACTGACCCCATCACAACCATCCCCAACCTTTTAGCTGACTTTGAATTCTTCAAAACCCTCTCCAACTTGCAAATCAATTTCGACAAATCCAAAGCCTCAATATTACCCTATCCTCTGATACGGTTAATCTCTGTAAACTTAACTTCCCCTTCGGCTGGGAGCCATTGGCCATTCCTTACCTCGGAATCAAAATCACCTCAGACCTGAAAAATCTATACTCCACTAATTTCGCACCCATGATCCTGTCCATCCAAAGAGATCTTCAGAAGTGGCATCTGGGATCCTTCTCTTGGCTGGGCAGGATTGCTATATTGAAGATGAACGTTTTGCCCAGAATCCTTTACCTTCTTCAAGCCATACCAATAAGGTTACCTTCAACATTTTTCACATCCTATAAATGCATTTGCAGGTCCTTCATATGGGCATCTAAACAACCGAGACTTAGTTGGGACAGATTAGTCCTTCCCAAACAATTAGGGGGCCTGGGACTCCCAGATCTCCTAAAATACCATTGGGCTTGCCACTTAACTAGACTGGTAGACTGGCACAAACACCGCCCGGCCAAAGAGTGGGTAGAATTAGAGGACTCATTTGCGAATCTGCCGATTGTCAACTCTCCATGGGTTAATAGTAGACACATACCAGAAGCTTTCTCGTCCCACCCATCCATTAGCGCCACCCTTACGATCTTCAAAAGGGTTTGCAAAACACTTCACATGCTTCCAACAGTGGGTCCCATGACTCCACTAGACAACAACCCAGAATCCCCCCCGGGTCTATTGCATACAGACTCTGCCCAAGACACGGCCACCACTCCAGTAAGGGCCCATAGCTGTTTCCGAAATGGCTCGCTACTCTCTCATACAGAACTCGACTCGACACTAACTATCACTTACCTTTCTTTAAATACCTGCAACTGAGACATTTTCTTCAAACACATGGCAGGGATTCCCCCTACAGCAGAGACCACACCCCACTGGAACTCATTTGCCTCAACACCGAACCCCAGGGTCATCTGATATCCGCCACTTATTCTCTCTTGTTCTCACAACACGTGGTCAAAAATGACAAACTAGTACAGCAATGGGAATCAGACCTCCCATTGGACCTTTCCCCACAGGAATGGGATTCCATCTTCACCCTCATGCACAAGGGTTCTATAAACGTCTCAACACAAGAAAACAGATATAAAGTGTTCTCTAAGTGGTACAGAACACCTGACAGGGTTCACCACTTTTACCCAACCATTCCCCCAACTTGTTGGAGGTGCGGTTCCACCAAAGGCATCCTATTGCACATATGATGGAATTGCAGCCTCATTCAGCCATTCTGGCGGGCAATCCACCGGTTGATTGCTCAAATATCCACTTATTCACAGGCATTCACGCTCGAAAGATTTCTACTCCACCACACACCTGTCTCATCGGGATCCTACAAAAAATCGCTTACCATACATTTAATCAATGCGGCTAATCTATGCATCCCCGCTCTTTGGAGGAATACGTCGCCCCCCACGGTTCAAGACTGGATTTGGAGGGTAGATAAAATAGCAGAGATGGAGACTCTTATCTGCCAAGCCAACGATAACCCTACCAAATTCAACACCACCTGGGAAAGCTGGCTACACTTCCGTCAATCTCCCACACAGACCACTCAGCCTACATCTTCTTCACACACACCACACTGAGCGCATATGTATCACAATCCTGAATCCCTGATTCCGCTGAGCCGCCTACCCCCTGTTCCTTCCTACTTCCCTCTCCCCGCGTCATTTAGGTCCTTACCCTCACCCTTCTCACAGATACAATGGACACTGATCCTCCTGAGCATACTCTCCCATCTTACACACATGTGACATAGGCTTGTAATCACCTCTGTCAACCTGCCTTTCCCAACACTCGTATGCAACGAACCCGGTCACCCAGTGGAACCACTTCCTAACCCACATGGCTCCTTAGTTAAAGGTCCCACTTACCTACCAACTTCTTTCCTGACCCATTTACAGCGATGGTCCCTTTAGGGGTGAATGGAACCGGGGTTTTTTCCCTTACCATTTACTGATGTGACTGTTGCTTCCCTACAGACCTCCCCTTCTAGACACAACATCTCAGATCTACTCTAATGCTTTAGGTTCGGGAATTCTAATTATTATTTTTTTGAACTACAAATTCTCTCATTAGAATTGTTTAACTGCCGTCCGGCAACAGCGGATTACTATGGAAACGGCATATATGTTATAAGTTTGTAAACTCCCAGATTGAGATGTATGTTACATATACTTTGTAAAGCTGTAAAACTCAATAAAAATTTTCTTGAAAAAAAAAAAAAAAACAATTACTCCATAGCTTTTTATATCTGTATTGCAATGTTAGCCTTTGTGTTTACACTCATCTCTAAGTTGAAGTACTGAGATGTATTGGGCCGCCCTCTTTTCTTATATGCATCTGGTATTAGTCCCTCTTTAGACATCTCCAGGCATCATATTACTGAAATATGGTTAAAATCACCTCCATAAAGGCCAAGGGCCTTAATACGCCCTATAAACGATCGGTTTTATGTAAGGAAGCCACACACCTCCACACAGATATGTTATGCGTCTAGGAGACCCGTTTTAAGCAATCTAAACCTCCACCCTTTTTTCGCCAACGCTGATAATAAATCAAAAGGGGTTATGATAGCCATCAAGCACTCTGTGCAATTTCAGTTACATTCCTCCTACTCTGACCCAACTGGGTGCTTTATTTTACTACAGGCCACCATAAATAACACCCAAATCACTCTGATTAATCTATATGCAGCTAACTCGCGTCAACGCTCATGTTTTTGAGATTTGCAGGGATTTCAACGACACCCAAAACCCCATTCTGGATTCCACCAATAAGGCACGCAATCTACACTCTCTTCCTTTATTTCTGACACAGATCTTTTTGACGCCAGGAGATGTTTACGTGAGAATGAAAGGGATTATAAATTATTTTCTAAGCCACAACTTTCTTATTTGAGGATTGATCTGTTTCTTGCAGATAAACGTATTTACATTTCTAAGACAGAAGTAGACTCTATTACTTGGTCCGACCATGCTCCTGTCTCCCTAGAAATGTTTGTATCCCTGTTCAAAAAGAATATGTCTCTTTGGCGTTTGAACACCTCTCTTCTTACAAATCCTAGATACAAGGACCAGATCGAACAAGAATTAATTTCTTCCAGCTGAATGTAACAGAGGACATAAATAAGTATGGGTTATGGAACTCACACAAAGCTGCCATGAGAGGCATTTTGATTAAGATGGGTGCATTCGTGAAAAGGAGGAGAACCAAAGAGGTCTCAGATCTACTGACTCAGATTCAAATCCTAGAACATAAAACAATGCTAGATGCAACCACAGCTCAAACGCTTGACACATTGAGGCAAACTTGCCAACTGTCTTCATGCCCTTAAAAAGTCCAGACTAAATTTTTACACCCAAGCAAATAAAGTGGGCACCCTGCTAGCCAGGCAACTTACACAGTCTATGAGGAAGCCCAGTGTATCCTCCCTTAATGACCCAAACAAAGGAACTATCAGTAATCCATTAGAAAGAGCCAATGCCTTTAGCAAATTTTATGTTATAACCTTCAAGAGGCACAAGACTTCCAACCCCCTACAGAAAGTCACAGAAAAGCTTTTTTGGAGGTGATGGAGCATCCCTCACTGTCCTCTTCACAACAAACCTCGCTAGCAACACCCTTCACTACTGAGAAAGTCCTGAAAGTCATCCACACTCTACCCGCCAATAAATCTCATGGCCCAGATGGATATAGTAATGAATACTATAAAGGCCTTCCCAGATATCAACGTTTGGACGAGTACATTGGGGCTGAATAAGTTTGGGCTCACAGGACTGTTTGGACAAGCCATTCTAGCCTTGTACTCTAATCCATGCACTAAAGTATGGATCTCAGGTATGTTGTCACACCCATTCACCATCACAAATGGCACCAGGCAGGGATGCCCACTATCCCCTCTCATCTTCGCACTAGTTATTGAGCCGTTGGCAGAGTCCATCCGTGCTTGTTCAGCAATAAAAGGCCTAACAATTGGACAAGAAGAACATACAATCGGGTTACATGCAGATGACATTCTTCTCACTCTAACAGACCCTCTCTCCTCTATCCCTGCCCTCCAACACATTTTAAAATAGTTTGGATCAATATCCCTGTATAAAGTAAATGAGTCTAAATCTATGCTGTGACTACAACTTTCTCTATCATTACAAATAAGTCTTGTCAGTGTTCTCCTTCTCATGGGCGCACTTCTCTCAAATAACATACTTAGGTATCAAACGGACATCCCCAGGAAGACATATCTTCAGGACTACTTACTCACTCTTGCTCAGTAAACTTTCCAACCTCTCTAAAGTCAAAGTATCATGGGCAGGAAAACTAGCTCTTACCAAAATGTTAATCCTCTCACATGTACTATATATTTTTTAGGACAATTCCCCTTCCTATATTGGCAGCTAATCTTAAGACCTTGCAAAAAATAGTGAACACCTTTTTATATTGAACAATAAAAGAGCAAGAGTGTGTAAGGAGTCAATGTATACACCTGTCTCTAATGCGTGACTGGGTGCACCTGATCTTGCCAAATACTACACGGCTTCTGTAAAGGACCAAACTAAATTCTGGTGGTCGCCTTCTAATGACCAGAGATGGATTCAAACTGAGCAACAAGCTCTTTCCTGTGACCTCCAAGCACTGCTTGGAGCCACTACGCTCACCTGCAAAATTCCCAGATCCTTTCTGGGCACAGCCAACACTACCCTCTGAACTTGGCTCTATGTTTTAAAGCTTTCTAATAAAAATCACAAACTGTTTGACTCAAATACTCCGCTTTCTTCACTATCCCTGATGATCCTGGACATGGACATCACCTCCTGGACAAACAGGGGTCTCAAACGAGTGTTTCAACTATTTGATCAACAGATGCTCTCTTTCCAGGACATTACCAAGTTACATAGTTGCATAGTTAGTAAGGTTGAATAAAGACACCAGTGCATCCAGTTCAACCTGAGTCATTTGACATATCTCAAAGACTTTTATAAATACTTACAAATTTGGCACTCCCTTTCCACTTTAAAAAAAGGGATGACCCACTACTAAACTCAATCTACTCGCTATTCAATTCTGAAAAAAGATCTCACTGTTATACACAGCCTTGTGTTCTAAGGCACCCCCGGACAAACTACCAGCCATGAAGTTATAGGAACATGACTTAAGAACTACATACACACCACAACAATGGCGAAAAGCATCCAACAACCCAAGAAAATGTCTCGCTGCATATCACACTGGGAAACAACTCAAAAAGTTGTACACAGATGGTACCTCACACCACAAATATTAGTGAACCGCTACCCTGGCGCCCTATCCCCATTATGCTGGAGGAAATGTAGGTGCATAGGGTCCATTAGTCACATCTGGTGGTACTGCCCAAAGATTGCAGCTTTCTGGACAGAGATATTTGCCTTAATCACCTCTATTACTGGAGTAACTCGTCCGATGACACCAAAATTAGCTCTTTTCGGCATCTGAGTGGATATATGGCCAAGTCTTCATCACTCACCTGCTAATTGCTGCCAGGAGATCCCTGGCCAGTGCCTGGAAATCAGACCTTGCTCCATCTCTTACTAGAGTCAAACTTTTTAAACGCTCATGCTACCTTTGAGCAAATGTTTGTATGGATACAGGGCAAAACTACCTCTTTTCACAAAAACTGGGCATGCTGGACCCTGGATGACAGAAGCATGACTAGGCCTTGATAAAACCAATCTTCACCCCTGACCAGAGTTTGACACTTATTTACATGGGACAAGTCATTTTTATAATTTTTTTCTACATTGTTTCTCATATCTCTATAACCAAGATGCAGACCTAATATGATGCTTAATGGTACTGTTTATACATGTTGTTGGTATATATATATATATATATATATATATATATATATATATATCTATATCTAGATATAGATCTATCTATATAGATATATCTATCTATATAGATAGATCTATATCTAGATCTATATGTATATATATATATATATATATATATATATATATATATATATAGATATAGCTATATCTATATATATATATATATATATATATATATATATATATATATATATATATATATATATATATCTATCTATAGATATAGATATATATCTATAGATAGATATAGATATATATATGTATATATATACAGAGCTGGATTGTGAGAATCCAATACCCCGCAGCACGCCGATTAGCGCTGGTTGAACCTGTATTGTGTGGTAACACAGTAGCACCTGAGAAATGTGAGTACCCCAGTGTGGGGATTGGGTATATTTTTTAATAAAATCTTTTGGCGATATCACACTATATAGTCCTTTTTATCTTTTTGGGGATGATGCCTATGGAGCCATAGAGAGCCTGATTGGAGGTTGTTTTATTACTAACCATACTGAGCCCAGGGGTGGCTCCATAGCATGTTTTGACGCAGCTGAACACTGTGTCACACGCTCTAAGGTGAGCGCAACCACTTTGGGGGTCACCGAGGCACATCACGGCATGTTTATGGCACTTTGACATAGCCACTGGATGTTTGTTTATCTTGTGAACACTCTTTGCACATAAGGAACTTTTTCTTTGAACACTGGCATATGAAGTCTTGTTGGAGGACTTTTTCACAAACAAGGATCATGTGGATTTAATTATCACCTATCACTTATATGGATACATTTGAGTCTATTGCATGTATCACTTTATGCTGTATGCTGTTTTTAGTGCACATTTTTTCCTATTTATTATAGATTGATCTCATGGAGATATATTTTTTTGCACTTTTTTGATATATTTATGTATTTATTTATGTATGCAGGGCTCAATATAGATTTAGAGTATTTGCTCATCACACTTTAAAAGATAATATAATTACAATTTATATGTATTTTTATATATATTTTTTATTATTTATGGTATCACTATGGTGAATGGACACATATGAAGCACACCTAAGCGCAGCACAATTTTTCATTTATATTTAATGCACGACCATGAATACGTGATCTGCGTTTGCAGCTGGGTATTTTAATTCAAGTTGGTTCTTCATAAGGAATTGGATTATTGTGGCTCGCAAGATTATTTCCTTATATATATATATATATATATATATATATATATATATATATATATATATATATACATGCTTCTCTTTTTCATACCCCCATCCTTCCTTTTATCTTCTCCCTCACCCTACCACCCCACCCCCTATTCCATATGTTGTTAATATAATGCCTCGTCTTGCTAGATCCAATCGCCTATTGGTGACCGCTGGCACTATGTTGTTCAAAGATATGTCTTGACTGTTGTTATGTACAAAAATACTTTCAATAAAGAATAATAATAGTTAAAAAAAAAAAAACTTTGTAAAATGGACAGCAAATTGGCTAAAAGACCATATTCAGAGAGTAGTTGTTAATAATTCATACACTGAATGGTCTAAGGTTATGTCCGGCCCTTATATTTTAACGTATTTATAAATTATATAGGGTCTGGTAACAAACGTATTATTTCAGTCTTTGCAGAAGATGCCAAGCTATGCAGTGGAATAACATTCTACAGGATGTCTCCAACTTACAAGCCAACCTCAATGCACTGTTTATTTGAGCAACTGTTTGGCAAATGAGGTTTAATGTTGATAAATGTACAGCAATGCACGTGGGGGCTAAAAATATCCATGCAGCATACATACTGGGGGGGGGGGTACAACTTGGGAAATCCATTGTGGAGAAAGAAAACAATTGTGGTGTTCTGGTAGATCATAAGCTTAATAATAGCATGCAATGCCAAGCTGCAGTTTCCAAAGCAAGCAAAATCCTTTCTTGTATTAAGAGAGGTATGAACTGCAGAGAGAGAGAGAGAGAGACATCATTTTGCCCCTGTACAAATCATTAGTAAGACCTTATGTGGAATATGTAGTTCTGATTTGGTCACCAGTTCACAAAAATATATTGGGGAACTGGAGAAAAAGCAGAGAAGGGCAATCATACTGATAAAAGGCATGAAGGAGCTCAGCTATGAGGAAATATTAGTTAAACTGAATTTATTTTCACTTGAGAAGAGGAGATTAAGGGGGGTACGATCAACATGTATAAATAAATAAGTGGTCCATATAGTGAACTTGGTGTAGAGTTATTTACTTTAAGGTCATCACAAAGGACAAAGGGCACTCTTTATGCATGGAGGAAAAAAGAGTTAATCTTCAAAAAAAGAAAGGCTTCTTCAAACTAAGAGCTGTAAAAATGCGGAATCGAATCCCTCAAGAGGTGGTTCAGGCCAGCTCAGTAGGTTGTTTTAAGAAAAGCCTACATCCTTTCATAAATGCACAGAATATAACTGGATACTAATATTTATAGGTGAAGTTGATCCAGGGAATATATGATTGCCTCTTGGGGGATCAGGAAGGAATTTTTCCCTTACCGGAGCAGATTAAATCATGCTTTATTAGGGTTTTATTTTTAGCCTTCGTCTGGATCAACTGTGGGTATTGGATATGTAACTGTAACCAGTGGTGTACAATGCGGAGAAAAGGTTGCAATCACAGGAATAACAGTCCCTAATAGTATGTAAAGATGTATGATTTAAAGCGGAGTTCCACCCACTTTTCGAACTCCACATCATCCGCTTTAGACCCTGACATACTCTGCAATAGGCATTTTTTTTTTCAGCAATTTCTTTACCTTCTTTCTAAGACATTCTTCACCACTTCCTTGTCTCTCTCATTCATGGTTATGTGCGCAATATCCAGCTGTGCACTGGCTCCTGGGACGGGTTTGTCATAATTCCCAGGAGTCAGTCGGCATCAGCGATTCTCATTATTATCTTGGTTGCCATAACAACAGGGTGGGCACTTCCTGCAACACTGCCCGTTGTGATGGCAACCAGAGCAGTTTCCTGTGCTGTGAGTTTGTTCTAATGCGCATGATCGGGCGGTGCATGCTGGTTATTCAGCAGCAACATATCCCGGAAGAATATCCTAGTGGGCTTTGCATGCCCACTAGCAAGGTGGAACCGCTCAACACATACAAATCTAAGGTTAGTTTTAGAAATAAAATAATACATATAGTGGCGCGATTAATGAGAATAGTGTATGCAGCATTACATTAGGATAATAGCAGCAGATGGCTTTTGAAAAAAAATATGTAATATGTCGATGGAACTCTGCTTTAACTCAGTAAACAAAATCCTCAGAGCTGCAATATTTTAAGCTAGTTACAATGTTGAAATGTTCGAGGAACAAATATTGCTAATAAATAAATCTGAAAAACAGAGCTGGCTTGTAGATTGCCAACACAGAAATTAAATTCTGATGAAATTGCTAATTTGTAGTCCCCCAACATATAAAGATAATAGTTTATATTATGAATTCATAATGTATCATTTATTCTTTATGAGCCAATATTTCCCATATATTTTGTGTGGTGACCGTCCCTGGAACCTAAATATTTTCTCCTACCTTCAGGAAGCAGCTCCAATAGACTTAACCTGCTATGATCCTCTCACATCTTCCATGTCTCATGGGCTGAGGGTGTGCACCAGGAGGTAGGAACTCAATAAGTTTAGGTCTGTTGACCCAAAAGATCATAATTTATTTGCCAAAAAAGTAGTGGGAGGTCTGAACGGGCTAATGATATGGGAAACTGACTATTGCTTAATAATAAAACAGTATAAAGCAAAAAAGAAGACAGATACAGGATACTTTCAACATGCTGGGAAAGTAACTGAGGGATATTTTCATATGACTGGACATTGCCTTTAATAAATAGAGGGAACAAGCACCCCTAGGCACTTGTCTAATGGAAAATGTGGCCCTACCCCTAGTCATTTAGATGGTTATTAGAGATGGGTGCATCACAAATCTATTTGCTTCATCTAAATATATTAATGCAGAGCAGCATATAGAAGCATAGAGAAGCATATAAAAAGGGAAAGGAGCAGCGTTTGTATTATTGTATTAACTAGTGTTTCACTAGTACCAAGTGGCAGCATTTCTAACTAATAATCCTCCACCATCCATCAATATTTTTGGTGCTGTTTCTTGTTTTGCTTTTGACTATAGAGAAGCATACATTTCATGCCCAACTTCTTAATCCTCTTGTATTTTATTGTATTATAACTGTATTGTCTCCCTTTTATATTGTAAAGTGCTGCGTAAACTGTTGGCGCTATATAAATCCTGTATAATAATAATAATAATAATAATAATAATAATAATAATAACTTCCTTTGTGCTACATAGTTACATAGTAGGTGAGGTTGAAAAAAGACACAAGTCCAACCTGTGTGTGTGATTATATGTCAGTTGTGTGATATGTCAGTGTTATTCTGCATCGGCCAGACACATCTACATAAAACATTCAGGCTAATTGACATTTTATGGATTGTTGATTCTCCCGGAGATTTAGCCCTGGTTCACATTGATGCTACTTTGAAATCATGCTACTTCCCTTGAAGTAGCACGATTTCAAAGTAGTAGGTCAGCACGCTTGTAGTATGGGTCTATATTCATATATAACTTTAGTTATTGAATTACAAGAAACTTGGTAATAGTTTTAAGGTGATTGCATATATATATATATATATATATATATATATATATATATATATATATGAAAATGTATGTTTCTGATCTCACATATGGTCACTCACAGAAGGTAACATTGTCTCGGGACCATTATGGATAGTCTATTGTTAGTACCAGATAAAACCAGCTTTTTTGTGCCTTCCATCTAGCCTTTAAAAGGTCAGCCAATAGAGAAGGCCAGTGGATTTCTTCTAAGGACATGAATGTGCCTAGAGTTTGAACAGACCATCACCTTCCAGACCTTTCAATAGTTATGGGGTCCCCTGGAATTGAATATGCTATATTTATCCTGTATCCTATCATCTGTAATACATCTTTAATCGAAGCCAAGTAAAACTTTTTATTACATTCTTTGTGTTGTGTGTTTTAATCCTTGCATTTACTGACCACATATCTGAAAGGGTAAATATATGAATGAACCTATGAATAGATGTAACACCGAATTTAACCCCTTGTTACAACGCTTTTAGGTGCTACTTGGCTGACATCTGTGCCACTTCATGCACAGATGTCTATTGAAGACAAACCCAAAATCGCCAAAAGTAGTGCAGGAACTACTTTTGTAAATCGGTGCGGCACCGCAAAGACAGTGTCGCCCCGTTTGGAACAGTGCCATTGACGGCAATAGGCTGCAAATTGTCAAGCGATTTGACCTGTCAAATCGCAGGACAAATCGCTTCAATGTGAACGAGGGCTTACAGATGTTTAATTACCTGAAGGACTGCTTGCAGAGAAAAAGAAAGTTACATACCAGCTCATAGAAGGTTTCATCTTTTGGAGTAACGAATGGAAGCTTTGCATCACCAATCTGTTCAAGAAGCTTTTGCCTCTATGAAAAAAACATATTAAGTTCACTACCATATTAAGTTCACTAAACATACTTAGAAACAATTATATATAAACAAGGAACAATCAGCGCAAACAAAACTAAACTGACACAGATAAAATGCAAGCTGAACACTATAGGTAATCACATATGCCTAGAATATAAATTTGTAAACAATAGTAAGTGCAGCGCAATATATAAAAAATAAGTCCAGTCCGTATGAATGGACAAATGCTAAATCCAAGGAAAAAGGAAGCCAAGATTCTGAGTGCACTAATTCCTCCAAGTGAAAAATGGGTGACGTATCCTCCACCATATGAACCAAATTGCGCTTACTAGAAGAGATGGACCTCTTAGTTACAGGAGGTCATACACGCATGTATCCCACCAGGGATGATGGCACCTCCTGGTACTGCTGCAAAGGACCTTGCTCCAGCCAAATAGAAGAGATCACCCAGCAGAGAGCTCAAATGGAAAAGACCTTTAGGTCGCAGACAGTGGGTTTAGAGATGTGAACCATCAGTGTGAACCAGGGCAAATAGAGCTCAATTTACTCAGACCTGCTTTAGCTGGGCTCGTTAACCCCTCAGCAAGCCAAGCACATACTTAGAAACAAAGAAGAATCTACAACCAGTGATTTTCTGTGTATATCATATTTATACTATATGACACAATATATAAATTATTTGCAGTAGCATGTGAAACACACTACATCACAAAACCATTTGTTCAAATCTTTTGTAAAAAAAAATGTTTTGCTTAAACAAAACCTGTTTGAGAGAAATGCGTAGGCCACTTTTGCTTGTTATCTCGTATACTGCTAATGGATTAAAATGATACTAAACAGAGATGCATTAATTGCCATAATTCATTCATATAAATCATTTATCATGCCACTGTATTTTTTATTTTTTTTTTTATCCTCCAAGTACCTTTTTCCTGCAGCACTGTTGTGTGGTCAAGTGATCTTTCCCTGTTCTTTGGCATCTGCAGGGAAAGATCCTTGGGAGGGGCTTCTATTACTCTGCTGATGTATGCTCTCTATAGTGTGAGTCTGTGTCTGGCCAGCCCCGATTGCTGCTGTGCCAGTCACACAACTAAAAAAAAAAAAAATGTTTCAGAAGAGCAATTCAAATTAAATTGTAAAAATATCAAATAACACTTTTACAGCTCCTCCTAAATCTTTATCAAACTTCAGATGTGTGGTTTACGTGCATTAATATGGTGTAGAGCAGGGGTCCCCAACCCCCGGGCCCTGGACTGTTACCGGTTTGTGGCCTGTTGTTGAGCGGGCCGCCATCACAGCAGGAGGCGAGTCCTGTCACTGTCAGGGCTGGGCTCAGCCCTTCCTTCTCAGAGCTGAAGATCAGAACACAGAGTGGGAGACTTTTCATAATAACAAGTGGGTAATCAGAAGCATGTTAATATAAGTTTGGCAGCTCCCGCTTTCTATCCTGATCTGCAGCTGCTCTCGCCCCCGTCTTGCTAATAGACTGACATCAGCGGCCAGGCGGGAAACATGAGAAAGTACACACAGGCTGCTAACTGCCTCTGCCCTGCCAAAGGTAAGACACTGCAGGGGAGGCAGGGATTAAAATGGGCACTGTGCGGGAGGACTGTGATGGGGGGGGGGTGGCTGCAGGGAAGACTGTGATCGGGGGGTGGGGGAGGGCAAGATTGCAGGGAGGACTGTGACGGGGGGCTATGACTGCAGTGAAGGACTGTGATGGGGTGCCATAACTGCAGGGAGGACTGTGATGGGGGAGGGGGCGTGACTGCAGGAAGGACTGTGCTGCGAAGGGCATGGCTGCAGGGAGGACTGTGATGGGGGGGCCACGACTGCAAGGTGGACTATGATGGGGGCAATGACTGCAAGTGTCATGGTAATGTGGGGGGGGGGATAACTGCAAGGGGCACTGTGATATAAAGGGGATTGCATGGTAAAGTGGAACTGTAATTATAACAGTACAGTCCCCTTTATATCACAGTGCTCCTTTACAGTGCAGTGCATGTGGGGGTTGTGGTGTGGTAAGACTCTGTGAACCCCCCCCCCCCCAGTTCCTGAAAAAAATTGGCTACACTAATGGCTAACACCTGCATCCAAGGCTCATTTTTTTTTACCTTACAGGTATAAGCAATTTATTACATATATTAAATACTGATTTATATTAAAACTAAGCTTCTTATAGGGCGTACACACGGTCGGACTTTGTTTGGACACTCCGACAACAAAATCCTAGGATTTTTTCCGACGGATGTTGGCTCAAACTTGTTTTGCCTACACACGGTCGCACAAAGTTGTCGGAATTTCCGATCGCCAACCACGCGGTCACGTACACCACGTACGACGAGACTAGAAAAGGCCGGTTCAGAACCAAGCGCGGCACCCTTTGGGCTCCTTTTGCTAATCTCGTGTTAGTAAAAGTTTGGTGAGAGACGATTCGCGCTTTTTCAGACTCGTGGCTTTCAGATCGTTTTCTGCCGTTCAGTTTGTGCTTGTGGGTTTGTATCTGCTCTTCAGTGCGTGCAGTCAGTTCGTATCAGAGTTTTCTGTGTGATCTTGCCTACTCGTTGCTGTTTTTCAGGTCGCTCTTCACAGGCCTTGCTGTTCTTCAGTGCGTTCTGTTACTTCGTTCTGAGCAGCCGACCGTTTTCTAGCCATGTTTCGTATGCGTACTCCTCGTAGAGTTCGTGCTGTGCGGGGGCTTGGTGTTGGGGTCCTGACCTTGACACAAGTCCAGTCCAAGAACAGGGTGGGGAGGAGTTCATGGACCAAGAATTGGTTGCTTCAGCGTGACCAGTTCTCTCATATGCCTTTGCTCCGTGAGATCCGTGAGAATAATCCTGATGATTTCAGGAACTTTCTCAGGATGACGGACCCCGTGTTTCACCGTTTGTTGGCTTTGCTGACCCCCTATATCAGCAGGCAGGATACCTGCATGAGGCAAGCCATCACTCCGGAGCAGAGGTTGGTCGCTACCCTGCGGTATTTGGCCACAGGGAGAAGTCTGCAGGACTTGAAGTTCTCGACAGGCATCTCCCCCCAGGCTCTGGGATCATTATCCCAGAGACCTGTTCTGCCATCATACAGGTCCTGCAGAAGGAGTATATGAAGGTAAGACTTTTATCCTTTTATATCACATTTTATTGTCTTTAATGTTTGATAATATATTGTATTTCTTTCCTCATTCCCTAATTACCATGCTTGTAATATGCTGTGAATGTCCCCTTTGTCCTCATGCATGCTGGATTTTTATGTAATTATTATTTTAGGTCCTTCATACATATTTGCCCTTCAATAACCTCCCCAGCATGGTGTCTCCTGCCCTATATTCACCTCATGTAGTCACTTAACAATGTATTTTATCAGCTCTATAGTAGTGCTTTACCCCAAACACCCCCTAAAATGTTTGGTAATGTTATTTTTGATTTAAATTCAGGCAGAGTGCCAGAGGCTTTTTTTTGTGGTGTCCCCAAATAATTTTTAGTAACCCTCCCTCCCCCAACTGCTAAGTCAGCTGATCCCAATTCTCTATCCTCAATCATCTATCTGCTGACTTTGCCAAACCCATGCACACTATACCCATCTCTTTTGTGGTCAGATTTATGGCTGAATTACCCAAAGCATGTAGTGCAAGGGCCTGCCTGTATACTTTCCAATGGTACTGTTTAAAGTTTTTGTATCCTATTATTATCTTGACAGGTAATAGCAGAATGTCCAAATGTCCTCAAATGTGTACAGTGTGTATTTATATCTTTGTATTATGACACTTCTTACCTGTCCAGTGGGCTGCCAATAGTGTAACTAAGGAGGGGCTGTTCCAAGTAATACCCATTATTTAGGCATTCATCTCTCAATGAAGTGAAGAGGGTTACCTGTCCAAGATTTCCACACACCCCATAATGTTAGAAATGGCCCATGAGAGGGGGGGGGGGGGGAATATGATAGGTGTACCTTATACTTTGGCCTTTGCGCTGGGGGACCACCTGATGCGGCCATTCCCGATGAGGACCCTCACCCCGGAACAGAGGGTTTTTAATTACCGGCTGGCCAGAGCCCGAAGAGTGGTGGAGAACACATTTGGAATCCTGGCCAGCCGGTTCCGCCTATTTCTGACACCTATCCATATGGCAGAGTATAAACTGAACCATATAATACTTGCGTGCTGTGTTCTCCATAACTTTTTACGGAAACATTCGGCCAACTATGCTGGCTCAGTTGGGCCTGAGGCCGGAATCCTACATCAAACCACACTGACGGCGCTTGAAAGTGGCCGTCCTGGCTTGCCCTCCCTGAGTGCCCGTGATGTCCGGTTACGCTACCTGGAGTTCTTTGCGGGTAGGGGGCTATCAATATGCCAGACAATATGTGAAGCTTTTTTAAAATAAAAAAAAAAAAGAAAATCTTTGTGGACATTTACTGCTTGTGTTTGTTTTAGCTGACCCTGGCAGAAATGTTTTGAGTGCAGAAAATGTCGTGATTGGGTAACCTTATACAAAGCACTGTTGGCTGTTATTTCCTAAATGCAAAAACACATTTCACTACAAGTGCACTTGCAACTGCACTGAAACTGCACTTGTAGTGCAAAGAGGATTTGCCCTTAGGAAATAACCCACACTTTTGCATAAAACAGCTATTACATCACCCCAAAAGTGTTATAGTGTTGAGACAATAATCCACACATTCTTGAGTAAGCCACTTTTTTATACCTGCACAATCACATGTGCATTTACCAAAGGTTTTTAAAACAAACCAACATGTTTGTTGTATAACAATTTTTGCAGTAGCATTATCAAAGATTGAAATGTCCATTTCAGATAAAACAAGCCTGTGTAAAACCAACAAGAAAGCCAAAAAACTTGAACTTACAAAGTTCACATTAGGTAAAACCTGAAGGCTATATCAGACATCAGTATTTAGGAACTGGGTTTGATATAGCGTTCAGATGGGGGGAAATCACCCCTGGAAAAGCCAAATTTGGAAGATGCACACCAATTTCCCAATGTCAACATGTGCTATCTGCCATCAGGGGGGATCAAGGGACGTGTTTTGGGGGAGCAAGCCCTTCCTCAACGCGACTTTATAATTGAGGAAGCGGTTGCACCCCCAAAACGCGTCCATTGATCTCCCGTGATGGCAGATAGCACATGTTGGCACACTGTGTGCATCCTCCAAATTTGGCTTTTCAAAACATTGCAAAAAAATTTAAAAGATTGAACCACAATACAAAAAGTGATTTTGTGGGGTTTTAAATTCGCCCCAAAACATCAATGATGTTATTATTTTTTTTAATAACATCATGGATTTTTTGCTGGATGTTTTGCAGTTCGGCATTACACCCCATGATCTCCCCGATCAGGATCTGGGCACTTTCTGAAGTAAAGCGTTCTCTATCCCTCACATCACGATCACCTAAAAAGAGATAAAGAAAAAAAAAACAGGTCTCAAAAATCTGCCACCATCCATCTCTTTTACCTGAGCCTGTGGTCGCAGACACTCACCTGTTGTGGTGCCAATCTCCACCACATCTTCTTCATCCTCCTGCTCAGCTTGTGTTGGTGTAAGTTCCCCTTCTTCCAGAGGTGGGGGGTCTCTGGTCTCCTCGGATGAGGGGTGTCCTCCGAGTCTTTTCTCCCCTATGTAAAACAAAAATGGTATAATTAGCACACAGATATTTGATGGCAGAACTAGAAATAGGAAACATTGCTTGGAAGTGGGGTACAATTGTCTATTTTAGCCGAGTTCCAAGATGTATTTTTTTTATTACCCTTTGTCAAGCTGCAATACTTTACCTGTTTAGTACAAGCTTCACAGATGGAGACCCCCCTATAGTATACACTGGAGCACCTGTGTGGCCCCCTAATGAAAATGGTGTTCTTGTGTCCCACACTAGTGCTCCAGTGTCCAGATGTGAAAACAGCTGCTCAGTGTCCTCTCCTTACACACAATCTAGTTTGCATTTCATTCTAGTAACAAACCCATCTACACAAACAAATATTTGGCATCCAAGTAGGCCCAAAAAAAATGTGGGAAAATGCATATGGCCTAAACAATGGTTTTCTAGAGGCCGAAAGAAAAATGTTTGATACGAACGAATAATGGGCCCATGAACATTAAAGTTGCCCTTTTAAACGTTACAATTAATAAAAGCATATGGAGCAGCACGAACGTAATAAAGACAGAAAGAAAAGGAACACAGCACAACTACTTACTTTTTTGCAGCACTCTCCGGATCTTTCGGTACTGCTCTGGCTCTCTCAACTTCAGGTCCGACCACCGCTTCCTGAGCTGATCTTTAGATCTTCGTACCCCGAAATTCCTGTGAAGGCTTTTGACCACTTTCGCCATGATCTTGGCCTTTCTGATGTTGGGGTTGGGGTAAGGCCCATACTTTCCGTCATAGTCGGACTTCTTCATGATGTCGACCATCTCCAACATCTCCCCAAAGGACATATTTGTGGCCTTAAAACGTCTCCTTCTGGATCGGGACGTGTCCGGATCCTGGCTTTCCTCCTCCTCCTCCTCCTCGTTGCTAGAATTAGCATGCACCTGTTCTAACTCCGCCATGTGCTCTTCACCCACTGCGCCGAATGAAAAGGGGCGGGGAATAGACTAGAAAGAACGTCAGGGGCGGGCGGAGTTACACGCATGCGCAGTGTGTATAAAGCGTAACACACGTGCGTATTACGTACGATCTGTGAGCGGAGGAAGGAGCATTGGACGCGCCGATCGTAAGAACGAAGGTAAGAGACAAACTTGTGCCTATACTGCTTCTAGATTGAGGCCTATATTGTAACAAGATTAGGGGAGTTTTGTCTGACATTAGGCTTTGTCTTGTGTTGTGTCTTGCAGTGAACATGGATATGCTACTCAAAGATAATGACTTCATGTCAGTATTCATAGATATGTTACGGGAGCTGCCCTGTCTGTGGGAGATTAACCACCCCCATTTCAAGAACCAAACAAAGAGGAAGGCAGCACTGGTGCAATTGTGTGAAATTGTGAAGCAGGTGATCCCCACGGCAGACATCACCTATTTAAAGATATTAATTGGTTGCCTGAGCAGCACATATCTAAGGGAGCGCAAGAAAGTCCAGGATTCACAGAGATCCGGAGCAGCAGATGACATCTATGTCCCCAGGATGTTGTACTACGACAGGCTGCATTTTCTGGCAGGCCAGACTGAACCCAGGCCATCCCTCTCCAGTCTTCCTTCCACGCTTCCTTCCCCCCCGGCTGAGGCTTCTGACGCCCAACCTGGGCCTTCCAGGCCACATGTGGAGGAGCCCAGATTGAGCCAGGTATAGCATTCCTCTAAATATTTCTGCTTGTCCAATCAATGATGTTAACTAGATGTTAGTTGGGAGTACTAATTTAGGATTGGGGTTGATGAAGCAAAACATTACAACCATGTCCCTTTTTCATACACGGGGATGTCTCAGCCAGGAGGTGGCCGGGCCGAGCCGGCTGGCTGATCTGCAGGTCCCTCCACCCCCCCTGAAAAGAGAAAGTGGCAGTAGGAGGAGTGCCCTAGAGGAGGCTGCTATAGGATTCTTTTGGAGGGCTACAGAGGTCCTGGGAGCACCCCACACCATGGAGGAGAACATTGCTGCCTTCATTGCATATAAAATGCAGAGGATGGAGGAGGACCAACAAGTCATGTGTGAGGCCCTCATATTGGAGGCTCTTGAGAAAGGTATGAGGGGCCAAATGACACCTCAGACACACCTTTGTGATGGTCCTCCTCCTCCTCCTGCAGGTCCTCCTCCTCCCTCTCCTCCAGGTCCCCCCAGTCCTCCTCCAGGTCCTCCCAGTCCTCCTCCAGGTCCTACTCCTCCTCCTGCCACATCTCCAACTGCACAGCCACAGCCCGGAAGGAAGCGTGGAAGGAAGACCAGACAGTGATTGCCCTGGGTTCAGTCTGGTCGGCCAAAAGATGCAGCCTCTTGTGGTACCACAGCCTGGGGACACAGATGTCATCTGCTGCTATCCGGATCTCTGCGAATTCTGGACCAGACTGCCCTCCCTTACATATGGACTCCTCAGGCCACCAATTTTGATGTTGAAGAATTGATGTCTGCCGTGGGGGTCCCAGGCTTCGCTAATTTCTCCTGTTGATCCAGTGTTGCCTTCCTCTTTGTTTGGTTCTGATCCCTTAATAAAGGATTTTTGTTTTGAATTATACTCTCCTATGTGTTTTACTTCAAAAAGGACAGTTTGTTTGTGAGGATTCAGGTACATTTCAAATATACAATGTGAAATGAACAAGGGACACCAACACCAAACAATCTCCTTGAGATTAAATAATAAAAGATATCAATGGTGTTGGGGTAACTTGACACACAAAACACACCCAAAAATATTCTGGAGTAAAAATAAAAATAACATTGAACAAAGATCAGCCTTGGAAAAAATCAAAACATTAAAGAAAAAAAAAAGGCTGAAAATCCAAAAAAAAAAAAAAAATAATATAAAACTGTCAGATGTGACAACTAATAACAATATATTCAGGGAATCCCACTAAAAAAACACAAATAAAAGTTTGTGAGAAGTGTGTGTGAATATGAGCAGCAAAACTACTTAATTCTTGTCACATTATAAAGAAGAAGAGAGTGCGCTGTATTAAACCATTTTTAACATTGCAGCGTGACTAAAGTGCTGTATCCATTGCGAATGCTAAGTTTACCAGAACGAGCTGTCCCGTCTCGGAATTTCTTCTGAGCATGCGTGGCACTTTGTGCGTCGGAACAGGCCACACACGGTCGGAATTGACGCGATCGGATTTTGTTGTCGGAAAATTTTATCTCCTGCTGTCCAACTTTGTGTGTCGGAAAATCCGATGGAAAATGTCCGATGGAGCCCACACACGGTCGGAATTTCCGACAACACGCTCCGATCGGACATTTTCCATCGGAAAATCCGACCGTGTGTATGGGGCATTAGTGTGTGTAATCAATCAGCATACTATATCTCCCAAAATGAGAACATGGAGGAGGAGGAGGGAGGGGTGTGTCATTTACCACTGGTATACATCCACGTGTGTCTCCATAATCATGTGGGCTGCACAGATAAGAGCTTAGAAAGGAACTGAAACATGGACATGCTCAGTAGAGTACAACAGCTGATCTACACATCTCAGGCTATAATGGGGAGAAGATGGGAGGGACAGCAGGATCAATCAGATATTTCACTCTACACAAAACAAATGCTGAAGTGGCTTTGAGTATAAACACTGTTATATAGCATGCAATGCAATGAGAGTTCTTCATACTCTGAGTTTAATGTCACTTTAAATCATTTCTAGATCACTGACCTTTCTAGATCACCCAGATCAGGAGCTTTAACGTCAGTGACTGCATACTTTTTATGGGTCGCTGATTCTTAAAGTGTATGGAAATTCTACTTTTTTGTACTTACTTTTTTCAGTATGTTTGCCACCATCGGTTTTCTTAAGCAAACTTTTTTTTTTTTTCTTAACTGAATATCGTGCAAGTAAAAGCATTTTCTGTTGCTGGATGACAACACTAAGCCACTGTCTCACAATCAGCAGCATGTCAGCCTGCTGTGGTGGACCTTTGGTTAGTTGATGGACCAAATGATTGAGCTTGACAGCAGGCTGATGATGCTGTTAATTGTGAGACAGTGGTTTAGCTATGTTAGCCTGCAATAGGAAGTGTTATTACTGGCAGTTCAGGAGACAAAGTGCATCGAGTGAATGTATGCAAAATCACCACACTGTACATATTGTTTACAGAGGTGTTTGGGAGTGATTTGACCAGAACCGCCAAATAATATATACGGCAGACCTAGAAAAAAGGAGTGGCAGACAGAACAGCGAGGAACAGCACTGAACTGTCAGCACTGACGGAAAGGAAACACAGAGGTAAGTCTATACAGTATACTAGCACTAGGGCTGCAACAAATGATTGTTTTCATAATTAATTAGTTGGAAAATTATTGCTTCAATTAATCAAATAAAAACCTCAAAAAAGTTATGTGTATAATTTAGTTAATATGTAAATTTTAAAAAAGACAATATTTTCTTGAATATGTATATGAAGTGGTAAATATAAATAACCAGCTATATGGTTTAGGAACAAAATATCCAATTGGCTTTGAAAAAACAAGAGAAAAAAAAAAATGTGAGGGAACGTACTCACTTTTGTGAGACATATTGTCTGTGTATGTATATATATATATATATATATATTAGTCTGCATGGCTGTCAAATTAGTCTGCATGGCTGTCATCTCAGAAGGAAGCCTCTTCTAAAGATGATGCACAAGAAAGCCCGCAAACAGTTTGCTGAAGACAAGCAGACTAAGGACATGGATAACATGGGATGGGACCAAGATAAACATATTTGGTTCAGATGGTGTCAAGCTTCTGTGACGGCAACCAGGTGAGGGGTACAAAGACAAGTGTGTCTTGCCTACAGTCAAGCACGGTGGATGGCGTGTCATGGCCTGGGGCTGCATGAGTGCTGCCGGCACTGGGGAGCTACAGTTCATCATGGGAACTATGATTGCCAACATGTACTGTGACATACTGAAGCAGCGCATGATCTCCTCCCTTCGGAGATTGGGCCGCAGGGCAGTATTCCAACATGATAACGACCCCAAACACACCTCCAAGATGACCACTGCCTTGGCCTCCAACATCCACCAGCTCTGTGATGTCCTCCTGGAGGAGTGGAAAAGGACTCCAGTGGCAACCTGTGAAGCTCTGGTGAACTCAATGCCCAAGAGGGTTAAGGCAGTGCTGGAAAATAACGATGGTCACACAAAATATTGACACTTTGGGCCCAATTTGGACATTTTCACTTAGGGGTGTACTCACTTTTGTTGCCAGTGGTTTAGAAATGAATGGCTGTGTGTTGAGTTATTTTGAGAGGACAGCAAATGTACACTATTATACAAGCTGTACACTACTGTACATTGTAGCAAAGTGTCATTTCATGGAAATTTTGGTGCTGAAACCGAAAATGCACTTTGCCGAAAACCGAAAATGACACTTTAACCCCTTGCTGACCGCCTCACGCCGATATACATTGGCAGAATGGCATGGACAGGCAGAGTAACGTACCTGTACGTTACTCCCCTCCTGCGGGCGGGGGGCGTGATCGCACCCCCCCATCCGGTGCCCGAGGTGGTCGGCATCGTTCCAGGAGCGATCCGTCCTGAGGGGGAGGCCACTGATTCATGGCCTCTCCTTCACGATCGCTCCTGACGAATGAGAAGCTTCCTCTGCTTCTGAAACTGTAAACAGAAGTAGAATTATATAAAAGGAACCACAAGGAGAAATAATATTCTCAAAAAGATGTTGGCAACATCCCGATGGTCATTGTATAAGGACCCTGAAACAGGGACACGAGTACAACGGGGCTTTAAGGGCGAACAAAATATATTGGTATATCATAAAATATCATTTATTAGAAAAGATTAAAAACCCATATATAAAATATGACAACAGATCATACAGCATTTTAGGTGTATGGTAAGAAATACATTTTCATCGTGTTTATATTGTTCACATATTTCATAGATGCGTGCATTTTTTCTCCAGTTAGCCTGACATGTTTCGGGAACAATTCCCTTCTTCTGAGGCATCTATAGGAGATAATGTAGTGTATTCTGAAAAAGAGGATTGGATTTAACATAGCCTTTTTCAAGAGAGAAACACAAACATAATGCGTGAGCATAGCTAGCATACGTACCAGTTCTTAAAATGTGAAAAAATATATATATTTGGTTTTTATAAAAGAAAGTTTTAGAAATCCAAATTTTGTCATTAATGGTCCATCAAAACCGATGAACCCCGTCCTCGCTTGAAACAGCCCACACAAGGATTCCCATCGAACAGCCACCACAACTCAGCTGCAAATGAGCCCTGCAGAATAATAAAGTGTTTGAGTAAAAAATCTGTATAGAAAGGTTGAGGTGTCAAAAGATGTATCAAATGATTATTTAAAAAGGTAAGGTTTAAAAATGAATGAATAGCTTGTATTCATTTTACATTCTGATTTGAAAGCTATTTTATCATAACAATTCAATTGAAAAATCAAATGAATAAGGAAAAATTATTTTTGCTGATTAGCTAGATTGAAAGTCAGATGAATGGGAACAAACCTTTTATCAGCTGAGACTGAATGTGTGACCGATCGTGGCTAAGCAGCTGCCTGGACTGAGGGTTTTAGACATGCTGCACCAGGTGTGGGCTTAAAAAGCCGCCGGCGCATGCGCAGTGCTGAGCAACCATACGATGTCAGCAAAGAATGTCAGTGTGCGGCGTTGTCACGTGTAATAACGCGGTGACGTCATCGCACAGCAACTAGGGGATAGAAAGAGCAAGGCAGACACTTTCAAATAGCTAATTTGATGGGCGGGCCAGCGTGAGAAAAAAAAGGGGGGATTGTTGTTGGCCGTCTCCATAACAATAACAAAACACAAATGGAATGCACAAAAAAGAAAAGAAGGACCGGGCACAAACAGGGGGCCAGAAAACCCGATGGGAAGAGCCATGAAGAGGCACATATGAGGGACCCCCAGGGTAGGAAATGCACGGCACCGCCTCACTGCAGAATGGCAGTGGGAAAGCGTCATGCAGATCAGGCCCTCTGGCGCACGATCGCCGCAATGCCCCAAACGACCGAAGTAGATGGGGGACGCAACATATAATGGTGGCCCACCAACCCAACCCGTACCGATGGAGGGAAAGGAAAAAATGGACCCCCGTGCGCCGGGCGGGGATGAATCAAACCCCTGTAAAAGGGGGGAGGAAGACGGGAAATTAGATGGTGAAAAAATCATTTAAGACCAAGGAATTAGTATTAATTCATAAAGATGTTATTAAGGGGATAAAGCAAATTAGAATATATAGTGGTACGTATGCAAGTATGATCAAATACAGTACCTGACCGTGAGATTGTGTTTCCAGCGCGATACCATCGCGCTGGTTCTCGGCGACAGGGTACTGTGCATGTCACGCTGGCTCGCTCATCGGGAAAGGAAAACTTTCGCGATGAGTGACAGGCAGTGCTGACAGCTGTCTGGTATGAATCCTGAGGGGGAAACGACGCGCCAAATTTTAAATAAAAAAACGGTGTGGGTTCCCCCCAGGTGCATACCAGGCCCTTAGGTCTGGTATGGATTGTAAGGGGAACCGCCTACTCCGAAAAATCAGCGTGGGGGTCCCCCCCAAAATCCATACCAGACCCTTATCCGAGCACGCAGCCCAGCCGGCCAGGCAAGGGGGTGGGGACGAGCGAGCCCCCCCCCCCCCCGAGCCGTACCAGGCCGCATGCCCTCAACATGGGGGGTGAGTGCCTTGGGGGAGGGGGGCGCCCTGCGGCCTTCCCACCCCAAAGCACCTTGTCCCCATGTTGATGAGGACAAGGGCCTCTTCCCGACAACCCTGGCCGTTGGTTGTCGGGATCTGCGGGCGGGGGGCTTATCGGAATCTGGGAGCCCCCCTTTAATAAGGGGGCCCCCAGATCCCGCCCCCCCCATGTGAATGAGTATGGGGTACATGGTACCCCTACCCATTCACCTAGGAAAAAAGTGTCAATAAAAAAAAAACACAGTACACAGCTTTTAAAAATAATTTATTAGGCAGCTCCGAGGTCTTCTTCCGACTTCGGGGGGTCTCCTTCCGACTTCTCCCGGTGTTCGGCCTCTTCTCCCGGGCCCCTCCGCTATCTTCTTCCAGCTCTTTTGCCAGCGAGGGGCCCGGTCTGCTGCCGCTGTCTAGTCGCCGCTGTCTCACCGCTTCTTCTCTTCTTCAGATGTTGACACGACGCTCTCTCCGGCTGGAATGCTGTGTGCGAGCTGCGGAGCCATTTATATAGGCGGTGACCCCGCCCCCCTTGTGACGTCACGGTCCCAGCATGCGCAGGGACTCTGGGGTCACGTCCCCTTATGTCAACATCGGAAGAAGAGAAGAAGCATTGAGACAGCGGCGACAAGACAGCGGCAGCAGACCGGGCCCCTCGCTGGCAAAAGAGCTGGAAGAAGATAGCGGAGGGGCCCGGGAGAAGAAGCGACGAGACAGCGGCGACAAGACAGCGGCAACTGACCGGGCCTCTCGCTGGCAAAAGAGCTGGAAGAAGATAGCGGAGGGGCCCGGGAGAAGAGGCCGAACACCGGGAGAAGAGGCCGAACACCGGGAGAAGTCGGAAGGAGACCCCCCCGAAGTCGGAAGAAGACCCTGGAGCTGCCTAATAAATTATTCTTAAAATCTGTGTTTTTTTTTATTGACACTTTTTTTCCCTAGGTGAATGGGTAGGGGTACCATGTACCCCATATTCATTCACATAGGGGGGGCAGGGGGGCCTTATTAAAGGGGGGCTCCTGGATTCCGATAAGCCCCCCCTGCCCGCAGACCCCGAAAACCAACAGCCAGGGTTGTCGGGAAGAGGCCCTTGTCCTCATCAACATGGGGACAAGGTGCTTTGGGGTGGGGGGGCCGCAGGGCGCCCCCCTCCCCCAAGGCACTCACCCCCCATGTTGAGAGCATGCGGCCTGGTACCGCTCAGGAGGGGGCGCTCGCTCGTCCCCACCCCCTTTCCTGGCCGGCTGGGCTGCGTGCTCGGATAAGGGTCTGGTATGGATTTTGGGGGGGACCCCCACGTCGATTTTTCGGCGTAGGCGGTTCCCCTTACAATCCATACCAGACCTAAGGGCCTGGTATGCCCCTGGGGGGGAACCCACGCCAGTTTTTTATTTAAAATTTGGCGCGGCGTTCCCCCCTCAGGATTCATACCAGACAGCTGTCAGCATTGCCTGTCACTCATCGGGAAAGGAAAAAAGTTTTCCTTTCCCGATGAGTGAGCCATCTCGGCGCTGGCTCCCGCGACGGGGCTCGCAGGTGTCAAATCTCGCAGAGAAATGCGGCGAGATTGACACAATATCGCGGTCACCTACTGTACAGTACATTATATGGTACTGGGATGGAAAACAGCATGGGGATCATACAGATATGGCTTGGCTTTTTACAATGTACAGATGTATAATGTGATTCTATTATCCCACATACATTATTGACGTCGAAAAATTATCAATGATGTTGAATTAAACAAACATAAAAAGAAAAAGTACAAAACAAAAGCAGATACAAGACACATCTAATATCCGTTCAAGAAATACATTTACAAGGAGTAATCGTCTTTTCTATGGATAACCTCAGAGATAGACTATAGTCCCTGGGTTTAAAATTAGTCTTTTACACACCCTCCTGAAACAAACCCATCTAGAAAGGGGTGGAAACTTAATTGAGTGTTAAGACCTGGGAAAGAGGTTGCGTTGAGATTAGCAATCCAACGGACCTCCCTCTGGAGCAAGATTTTGTTCCAGTCACCACCCCTGTTGTCCGGGTGAACCCGGTCAAGGATGGTGAATAGGAAGCGGGGAGTTTTGCCCGCGTGATTGTCTGTACATGTCGCCCCAGAGGGAGGTCCGGGTTTGCATGTTTCATACTGGTAATGTGCTGGTAATAGTTGCTCTTTTGTAAAATTCTAATTTAGTTTTGCCAATGTAAAAACATTTACATTGGCAACTTAATAGATAGACAACGCTAGGTGTTTTGCAGTTGGCGTAATGTTTGGGTCTATACATCTCGCCGTTGGGTAGTATAATTTTTGACTGTGTGTTCATGTATCGACAACACATGCAGGCATTATCCGTAGAAAAGATGATTACTTCTTGTAAATGTATTTCTTGAATGAATATTAGATATGTCTAGTATCTGCTTTTTTTTGTACTTTTTATTTTTATGTTTGTTTAATTCAACATCATTGATAATTTGTCGATGTCAATAATGTATGTGGGATAATAGAATCACATTATACATCTGTTCATTGTAAAAAGCCAAGCCATATCTGTATGTTCCCCATGCTGTTTTCCATCCCAGTCCCATATGATGTATTTGATCATACTTGCATACGTACCACTATATATTCTAATTTGCTTTATCCCCTTAATAACATCTTTATGAATTAATACTAATTCCTTGGTCTTCAATGATTATTTCACCATCTAATTTCCCGTCTTGCTCCCCCCTTTTACAGGGGGTTTGATTCATCCCCGCGTGGGGCCCATTTTTTCCTTTCCCTCCATCGGTACGGGTTGGGTTGGTGGGCCGCCATTATACGCTGTATCCCCCCATCTACTTCGGTCATTTGGGGCATTGCGGCAATCGTGCGCTGGAGGGCCTGATCTGCATGACGCTTTCCCACTGCCATTCTGCAGTGAGGCGGCGCCGTGCATTTCCTGCCCTGGGGGTCCCTCATATGTGCCTCTCCATGGCTCTTCCCATCGGGTTTTGTGGCCCCGTTTGTGCCCGGTCCTTCTTTTCTTTTTTGTGCATTCCATTTGTGTTTTGTTGTTGTTATGGAGACGGCCAACAACAATCCCTCCTTTTTTTCTCACTCTGGCCCGCCCATCAAAAGACCTATTTGAAAGCATCTGCCTTGCTCTTTCTATGCCCTAGTCGCTGTATGATGACGTCACCGCGTTATTACACGCTATGCTGCACACTGACATTCTTTGCTGACACCGAATGGTTGCTCAGCACTGCGCATGTGCCGGCGGATTTTTAAGCCCACACCTGGCGCAGCATGTCTAAAACCCTCAGTCCAGGCAGCTGCTTAGCCACGATTGGTCATGCATTCAGTCTCAGCTGATAAAAGGTTTGTTCCCATTCATCTGACTTTCAATCTAGCTAATCTGCAAAAAAAAATGTTTCCTTAATCATTGGATTTTTCAATTGAATTGTTATGATAAAATAGCTTTCAAATCAGAATGTAAAATGAATACAAGCTATTCATTCATGTTTAAACCTTACCTTCCTAAATAATCATTTGATATCTCTTTTGACACCTCAACCTTTCTATACAGATTTTTTACTCAAACACTTTATTATTCTGCAGGGCTCATTTGCAGCTGTGTTGTGGTGGCCGTTCGGTGGGAACCCTTGTGTGGGCTGTTTCAAGCGAGGACGGGGTTCATCGGTTTTGATGGACCATTAATGACAAAATTAGGGTTTCTAAAACTTTCTTTTATAAAAACCAAATATATATATATTTTTTCACATTTTAAGAACTGGTACGTATGCTAACTATGCTCACGCATTATGTGTTCAATATAAACACAATGAAAATGTATTTCTTATCATACACCTAAAATGCTGTATGATCTGTTGTCATATTTTATATATGGGTTTTTAATCTTTTCTAATAAATGATATTTTATGATATACCAATATATTTTGTTCGCTCTTAAAGTCCCGTTGTACTGGGGGGTACTTGTGTCCCTGTTTCAGGGTCCTTATACAATAAACAGAAGTAGAGGAAGTGATGTCATCTCTCTTCAAGAAGCCTTTTCGTTCCGGATCCCGGGGAGAGAAGACATCACTGTGAGTTACACCAACAGCACACTAACACCAGTACACGTAGGCACATAAATCACCCATCAATCACCCCCCCCTGCAACCCCCTGTCACAGTGACACCAATAGCAGTTTTAATTTTTTTACTGATAACTGCATTGGTGTCATTTTGTGACTGTTATCAGTGTTAGGGCTGTTAGTGGTAGGCCCCTTTAGGTATAGGGTACGCCCTTAACCCTCCCTAATAAAGGTTTAACCCCTTGATCGCCCTACAGTTAACCCTTTCACCCCCTGTCGCCAGTGTCACTAAGTGATCTTCTTTCTGATCGCCATATTAGTGTCACGGGTGACGCTAGTTAGCCTGTTAGTTATTTAGGTTCACCATCAGGTTTTAATAGCGTCAGGTACCCCCATATATTACCTAATAAAGGTTTTAACCCCCTGCTTGCTCCCTAGATAACCCTTTCACCCCCTGTCACCAGTGATCATAAGTGTTGTGGGTGATGCTGGTTAGTTTGTTCTTTATAGCGACAGGGCACCCGCTGTTTATTACCCAATAACGGTTAAAGCCCCCTGATCGCCCGTCGGGTGATATCAGGTTTTAAGGTCAGTTAGGGTCTGTGTCTCCCCAGGCAGCGTCAGATTAGTGCCAGTAGCGCTAACACCCACGCACGCAGCATACACCTCAATTAGTGGTATAGTGTCTGAACGGAGCAATATCTGATCAGATCTATACTAGTGTCCCCAGCAGTCTAGGGTTCCCAAAAACACAGTGTAAGCGGGATCAGCCCGGATACCTGCTAGCACCTGCGTTTTGCCCCTCCACCCAGCCCATCCCACCCAAGTGCAGTATCAATCGACCACTGTCACTTACAAAATACTAAACACATAACTGCAGCGTTTGCAGAGTCAAGCCTGATCCCTGCGATCGCTAACAGTTTTTTTGGTAGCGTTTGATACAGTTGCTGACAGCCTAGGAGCTTTTTTTCCTGTGAATCTTACTAATGTACCAGTAAATTTAGAGCCCAAAATGTCAAATCGAAGGTACACTAGTGATGAGGCCTACACATTTCTGAGCATGACAGATAGTGAAGAGGAAGTCACTGATCTGTCAGATTCAGGATCAGAATACGATCCTGTAGACCACAGCGGCTCCATGACAGATAGCTCTGACGACGGAGTTGTGGTCCCTGCCAAGGTCAGGCGTATCCGACCCCATTCTTCTTCTGCTGTTGTTGAGGTGTAAGAACCGCAGGGCTCTCATATGGTCACATAGGGCCGGAGAACTGCCCAGATTACACAGGGAGCACTGGCAGGATTACATGGGACTTGGTATCACCCTTTTTCAGAAAGGGGTACCATTTGCATGTGGACAATTATTACAGGAGCGTGCCACTTTTTAGATCATCAGATTGGCGCATGTGGCACCCTGCGATCTAGCAATGTACTGGTATGTTGCTGGACTTTGAGTGGTTATACCAGAATGATGCCTGCAGGTTTAGGTATGATCTTGGTATCATTCTTTTCAACCAGCGGTAGCTTTCATGTAAAAGCAAACCTAGCGGCTAATTAGCCTCTAGACTGCTTTTACAAGCAGTGGGAGGGAACGTCGCCCCCCCACCATCCGTCTTCCATGGTTTTCTTTGGCTCTTCTGTCCCAACAGGGAACCTGAGAATGCAGCCAGCTAACCATAGAGCCGATCAGAGACCAGAATGGCTCCAATCATCTCTATGTCCTAAGAAACCGGAAGCTACGAGCATTTCATGACTTAGATTTTGCCGGTTATAAACAGCGCCATTGGGAAAGCATTTTATCACACCGATCTTGGTGTGGTCAGATGCTTTTAGGGCAGAGGAGAGATCTAGGGTCTAATAGACCCCATTTTTTTTCAAAAAAAAAAAAAAGAGTACCTGTCACTACCTATTGATATCATAGGGGATATTTACATTCCCTGAGAGTGTGTTTTTTTTTTTAAAAAATCCGTTTAAAAAATGCTGCGCAAATACTGTGAAAAAAAAAAAAATTCAACACCCACCATTTTAATCTGTAGGGCCTTTGCTTAAAAAAAAAATATATACTGTTTGGGGTTTCAAAGTAATTTTCTTGCATTTTTTTTTTTTTTTCATGTAAACAAAAAGTGTCAGAAAGGGCTTTGTTAAAAGAGTGGGTGATGTGTGACATAAGCTTCTAAATGTTGTGCATAAAATGCCAGGACAGTTCAACCCCCCCCCCCAATGACCCCATTTTGGAAAGTAGACACCCCAAGCTATTTGCTGCGAGGCATGTTGAGTCCATGGAATAGTTTATATTTTCACACAAGTTGCGGGAAAAAATACTTTTTTTTTTTTTTTTGCACAAAGTTGTCACTAAATGATATAATGCTCAAACTTGCCATGGGCATATGTGGAATTACACCCCAAAATACATTCTGCTGCTTCTCCTGAGTACGGGGATACCACATGTGTGAGACTTTTTGGGAGCCTAGCCACGCACAGGACCCCAAAAACCGATCACCTCCTTTCTAAGGGCAAAAAATGGTGATTTCACTTCCTCACTCCCTATCACACTTACGGAGGCCATGAAATGTCAAAATAGCCCCCCCAAATGACCCCATTTTGGAAAGAAGACACTTCAAGCTATTTGCTGAGAGGCATGTTGAGTCCATGGAATATTTTATATTTTGCCACAAGTTTTTTTTCTTTTTTTTTGCCTATCATAGTTTTGGAGGCCATGGAATGCCCAGATGGCACAACCCCCTCCCCCCAAAAAAAAATGATCCCATTTTGGAAAGTAGACACCCCAAGCTATTTGCTGAGAGGTATGGTGAGTATTTTGCAGATCTCACTTTTTGTCACAAAGTTTTGAAAATTGAAATAATAAAAAAATAAAAATTTTTTACTTTCTTCATTTTCAAAAACAAATGAGGGCTGCAAAATACTCACCATGGCACTCAGCAAATAGCTTGGGCGTCTACTTTCCAAAATGGGGTCATTCGGGGGGGGGGGGGGGGGGGGGGTTGTGCTATCTTGGCATTTTAAGGCCTTCGAAACTGTAATAGGTTGTGGGGAGTGAAATCAAATATTTACGCCCTTAGAAATCCTGAAGGCGGTGCTTGGTTTCTGGGGTCCCGTACGAGGCCTAGGCTCCCAAAAAGTCTCACACATGTGGTATCCCCGTACTCAGGAGAAGCAGCAGAATGTATTTTGGGGTATTTTTTTTTTTTTGTCATTTTTCAATCACTTGGGACAAAAAAATTAAATATTCAATGGGCTCAACATGCCTCTCAGCAATTTCCTTGAAGTGTCTACTTTCTAAAATGGGGTCATTTGGGAGCGGTTTGTTCTGCCCTGCCATTTTAGGACCTCAAGAAATGAGATAGGCAGTCATAAACTAAAAGCTGCGTAAATTCCAGAAAATGTACCCTAGTTTGTAGACGCTATAACTTTTGCGCAAACCAATAAATATACGCTTATTGGCATTTTTTTTACCAGAGACATGTGGCTAAATACATTTTGGCCTAAATGTATGACTAAGATTGAGTTTATTGTATTTTTCTTAAAACAAACAGTAGAAAATATTTTTTTTTTTCAAAATTTTCGATCTTTTTCCGTTTATATCGCAAAAAATGAAAATTGTAGAGGCAATCAAATACCATAAAAAGAAAGCCTTATTTGTGGGGAAAAAAAAGGACGCAAATTTTGTTTGGGTACAACATTGCATGACCGTGCAATTACCAGTTAAAGCAGCACAGTGCCAAATTGTAAAAAGTCCTCTGGTCTTTAGGCAGCCAAATGGTCCGGGGCTGAAGTGGTTAAAGAAAATATTTATATTTTTATATTTAATTGTATTATATTTGACTTTTTAATTAATATCAATCAATTAACATGAATGTATTGTTGGCTATTATTGGCACCTTTGGAGAGAAGTCTCTGACCATCTCTTGTATCATGTCCACAGTCTCTAACCATCTCTTGTATCATGTCCATAGTCTCAAACCATCTCTTGTATCATGTCGGCAAAATCTTACTTAAACTTATACACATTGCTAATAGTATTAGCAAAATTTCCATTTGGTGCACCTCTAGCAGACATGATATAGGAGCTGGTCAGAGACTGCAGACATGATACAAGAGATCAATGCAGCCTCACCAGTGTCCATCAAATGCAGCCTCGCCAGCGCATGTCAGATGCAGTCTCGCCAGCGCATGTTACCTACCAGTGCCTGTGGATGCAGCCAACCAGTGCCTGTGGATGCAGCCTACCAGTGCCTGTGGATGCAGCCTGCTTGTGCCCTTAAGATGCAGCCTCTCACCAGTTCTTGTCAGATGCAGCCTACCTGTGCGAGGATCAGAGCGGCAATCTCCCGTTGTGTCAGGGAGCTGGATTTCAATTGCCAGGGCCGCAGTAACAATGTTCCGCTTCCTGTGATCACATCACACTGATTCAATGTCCCGGTATTGGATCAGTGTGCCGTCACAGGAGACGGACATTGTTACTACGGCCTGGGCAATTCAGCTCCATATATATATATACACACAGTGGGGACAGAAAGTACTCAGACCCCCTTACATATTTCACTCTTTGTTATATTGCAGCCATTTGCTAAAATCATTTAAGTTCATTTTTTTTCCTCATTATGTACACACAGCACCCCATATTGACAGAAAAACACAGAATTGTTGACATTTTTACAGATTTATTAAAAAAGAAAAACTGAAATATCACATGGTCCTAAGTATTCAGACCCTTTGCTCAGTATTTAGTAGAAGCACCCTTTTGATCTAATACAGCCATAAGTCTTTTTGGGAAAGATGCAACAAGTTTTTCACACCTGGATTTGGGGATCCTCTGCCGTTCCTCCTTGCAGATCCTCTCCAGTTCTGTCAGGTTGGATGGTAAACATTGGTGGACAGCCATTTTTAGGTCTCTCCAGAGATGCTCAATTGGGTTTAAATCAGGGCTCTGGCTGGGCCATTCAAGAACAGTCGCTGAGTTGTTGTGAAGCCACTCCTTCATTATTTTAGCTGTGTGCTTAGGGTCATTGTCTTGTTGGAAGGTAAACCGTCGGCCCAGTCTGAGGTCCTGAGCACTCTGGAGAAGGTTTTCGTCCAGGATATCCCTGTACTTGGCCGCATTCATTTTTCCCTCGATTGCAACCAGTCGTCCTGTCCCTGCAGCTGAAAAACACCCCCACAGCATGATGCTGCCACCACCATGTTTCACTGTTGGGACTGTATTGAACAGGTGATGAGCAGTGCCTGGTTTTCTCTACACATACCGCTTAGAATAAAGGCCAAAAAGTTCTATCTTGGTCTCATCAGACAAGAGAATCTTATTTCTCACCATCATGGAGTCCTTCAGGTGTTTTTTTTATAGCAAACTCCATATGTGCTTTTACGTGTCTTGCAATGAGGAGAGGTTTCCGTCGGGCCACTCTGCCATAAAGCCCTGACTGGTGTAGGGCTGCAGTGATGGTTGACTTTCTACAACTTTCTCCCATCTCCCAACTACATCTCTGGAGCTCAGCCACAGTGATCTTTGGGTTCTTATTTACCTCTCTCACCAAGGCTCTTCTTCCCCGATAGCTCAGTTTGGCCGGACGGCCAGCTCTAGGAAGGGTTCTGGTCGTCCCAAACCTCTTCCATTTAAGGATTATGGAGGTCACTGTGCTCTTAGGAACCTTAAGTGCAGCAGAATTTTTTTTATAACCTTGGCCAGATCTGTGCCTTGCCACAATTCTCTTCAGGCAGTTCCTTTGACCTCATGATTCTCATTTGCTCTGACATGCACTGTGAGCTGTAAGGTCTTATATAGACAGGTGTGTTGCTTTCCTAATCAAGTCCAATCAGTATAATCAAACACAGCTGGACTCAAATGAAGGTGTAGAACCATCTCAACAATGATCAGAAGAAATGGACAGCACCTGAGTTAAATATATGAGTGTCACAACAAAGGGTCTGAATACTTAGGACCATGTGATATTTCAGTTTTTCTTTTTTATTAAATCTGTAAAAATGTCAACAATTCTGTGTTTGTCTGTCAATATGGGGTGCTGTGTGTACATTAATGAGGAAAAAAATGAACTTAAATGATTTTAGCAAATATAACAAAGAGTGAAAAATTTAAGGGGGTCTGAATACTTTCCGTCCCCACTGTGTGTTTATATATATATATATATATATATATATATATATATATTTTCTGTATATTATAATTTTAACTAGGAGTCAAACATGAGGCTACATGAAGGGTGAAAGGGGTGGAATATAAATCTTTTATAATAAAGTAGTACTAAAGGCTTTTACTTTAAAGGAGAAGTGCAGGCCACTTTTGTTCCAGGGGCTTCCTCCAAGTGTTTTCGGGCTGTGGTCAGGAAGGGACGGCCTACCACATATGGTGGCAATGCCCCAAGGTATGGAGGTTTTGGATCAGGGTTTACAATTTCATTTATACTCTCACCCAAATTAACCTAAGTCCCCAAAACACGTGATACTGGGTTGTAAGGTAGAAGAAGCCTCCAAAACTCAGAAAGCTCCTCACTTTCTTATTTGTATCCACTAAACTCAAAATAGCCAGGAACTGGAAGTCGACAGCTATACCGACCAACTCAAACATAAACTTTCTTGGCTCATGTTAAATGAAAGACTGTGATGGCAATCTTGCAGGATAAATTGAAACAGTTTGATAAGGTATGGGTCCCTGGATCGGATATCTGACTAATGATCCCTGGACAGTCGCTGACTAGGCTTCCTCCTGGTCGACATGGATCAGAGCGGGGAGTCCTTCCCCCTTTTCTCCTCTCGTGCTCTTTTAACTTCTCATACTTTTGGATTTCCTTTCCTCTTTTCATTTTCCTTCTCCCCTTCTTTTTCTTTTCTTCTCGGATTTTGGTATTGTAGGGCCTGGACTGCGTCCCTCCACATTCTGGGGAATGGAATCTCTCCAGCTACCTGTGGGGGGGGGCACATCTCTTGGCGTGGGGGGCGTACTTTGGGACCCGTTTAACTGAGTTGATACCATGATATAGGACATATTGAGATGTTTAGGACTTGCAGTCTGCCTTACAACTCACTTTGAAGATTAACACTCAAGATTGCAGTTAATGAATTATTACTAAAGTTTATGATTTCTTGTCTCTAATGCATAGGAAGCAAATTGTCTTAGGGAGCATGACCTATCGCCACACTGAATGTGGTAACATGTTCCTCCTAGTGTACTTAAGCAATTACACAGTTTGACCTTTCATTCTTATGCTGTATGTTCTTCAGAATATGGAAGCTATGTACTGTTCGGAGCCAATGCCAAAGTCTTTATTCTGTTTTGTGAAAAGCTTGAATAAAAATCATTGAACCATAAAGCTTTGGCTGTACTTCTCCTATGGATCACAGGAGTGCAGTTTGTTTTGCACTCCTGTGACCCATTTTCAGCAGAGAGTGGGCTTAAGTCCGCTGATGTCAAAACAGTAGGTCCAGGCTCCGCATCATCAAGACCATGGAGTCAGGGTCTGCCAGATCCCTGGACAAACACCCGGCTCAGCCTCTCAGAGAGCCGCTGAGAGGCTGAGCTCACCGCTCCTGCCCCCTCCACAGCTCAGCGATCCAGTGAGCGAGGAGGGGGCAGAGCAGAGATCTGTGACTGACAGTCAGCAGCTCTCTGCTTGGTGAGCTGTGAGAATGGAGCGATCTACTGCGTTTGATCGCTCAGTTCTCAGTAATGAGGCGCCGGGGGACAGGTGCAGCATCGATCTGATGCTGCATCCACCTAGGTAAGTATGAATCAAAAAAAAAAAAAACACACTTAAAATTTACTTTAAATTTAATTGTAATGCCTTATATTATCTCCAGCCTATCTGCCTCCATTTTCTCTGGGTTCAGTTGCTGATCTTCCCTGCTTCCCTGCACAGATCCCTTAAAGCGATTTTAAACATTTGAGTTAAACAACACACATATCATACATGGTTTTGCACAGAGCAGCCCTGATCCTCCTCTTCTGGGGTCACTCGCCAGCACTTTTGGCTCCTTCTGCCTTCAGAGAGCCCCTATAGCTAGCCAATTGCTATGGGGATACTTGTGTGGGCTCAATCCTTAGCTGTACTGTGTACTCCTGTTAATACGGTGCATGTGAGCATCTTTTGAACATTTGCCTTTAAATCTACACAGGAGATCTCACAAGAAATTCTTGTTTTTTTTTTTTTTTTGTTTTTGTGTTTTATAGTGTTAAAATTCAGTGTTAGGGAATACAGTTTTCTCCTGTTTTATGATATAAAACTAGCTTAGCATTGTGAAAATTAATCCAACACAAACAAGTATACTTATGTATCAAATCAAAATGAAATGTTCTAAAAACAAAAAATTTGTATTAAATGCCCAGTAAGAAACACATAGATATATTGAAATAGTTACACAATTTCACTAACTCAGATTAATGTGTGAGAAAGGCATTTAACTTGTGTGAAGATAAACTCTGGTCATCTATTACCAAACTCATCCAAGAACTGTTCACACAACATTGCCTCCCTATAATAAACAACTCTATAGCCCCATTCCCACACCATCATGCATATGCACAGAGTACTTAGTAGATATTATTGAGGCCATTCAAGCACAAGGGCACTTAACCTTTTGAGCTCAAATGGGAAGCAATATGCTTACAAGTTCAGTAGATCCATATAGTCCCAAAAGTCACAAGTCAGTTGAATTATGAGTCAAAATTGCAGAATTTAGCTTACACTAATTTCTGATGAAACATTGAGATAAAGCTTCACTTTGAAAAGAATACTTAATCACATGCAAGGAGAAAAACAGCATGTTTGCTTGCACATAATTGCATGATAAAAATCTGCAGAGCTTCCCCTCAGATTTAGAGCAACTGCACTTGCAGTGCACAGTATATTTGCCTTTAGCAAATCAACCTCATTCACTCTTGACACGCTTGTTCTTGCATCTTGTTTGGCTGTATTAAATACAGAGATTTGTAGATTTAGCTAAAAGATGAACTCAACCCTCCCATTAAAAAAAAAAAAGGGAAATTTAGAGGATTTGAGGAAAATCTCTCTAATATGACAAGTTGTACTGGCCTCAATCGGCAATGCAAAGATGGTTTTGGGGGTGCAATAGGCTTTAAATAGCAAATAAGATTATTTCAACTACCCTGGATGTGTTTGCATGCCAATAAATGGTCTCTCATTAGCCTAATTGTTTAATTTTATTTTTTTCCACAGGAAAAAGAACTGTAAAATAAATAAGACAAATAAAGCTACAGTACATAAATTCATAAGATATTGGGAAAAACACAAATACAAAAGAACAAAACATGAAACACACAAAACTACCCAAATACAGCCCCCATCCAAAGAAAAAAAAAAAAAAAAAAAAAAAAATTCTGTGCTTCCATTGCCATGCATTTTTAATATGTTTTGCAACACACATTTTTCACGCTTGTTAACAATTTTGATGCAATGTTATGTGTTTTTTCATGTTGGTCAATTAAAAAAAAATAACACTGATTTCTATAGGCCTAAAAATGCATTAAAGGGGACAAAAATAAATAAACCTGAGCTATTTCACATCTATGTGTGCTATGAACAGGCTTTTTCTTATAATATAGACTTTGATGACAAATGTTTTAGCTTGTTCTGACATGCACAATATAATGTCAATGTGTGAACAGGGCCTAACAAATGCATTTTGTGGAACAATTCCCCATAATGGGCAGGGTGGAAGTATTCTTTATACTTTAAAAACCAATGACTATGTACCAGGATATAGTAGTCTTTATGTTATGTTATTATATTATCCATGATAAGTCCTTATCTAATGTAACTGTAGTATTATGCACAAGAAGGCTCAGCATATTAAAAAAATAAACAAAACAAGAAAAAAAAAAAAAAAAGACAGCTCTGCCTAATTATGTGAGCATCTAGCAGACCAAACAAGCACCAACGGGCCACAAAGCAACCACAAAAGTTTGTAAAAATATACAACCATGTGCGACTAGATGAGGGTTATTCCAGCTTTCCCTTTGGATAATAAATACTGTACCTGAAGGGAACAAAAATGCCAATACACATCTTTTATTATTTGCTAAAACGAAACAAAGAGACCTGGCCTTTTAAGGTGAGCCTAACCAGCTAAAACTTAGACTGCAAGTATTGCATAGAACAAGTAGAATTACAGCGCCACAGCAAATACATGGATACATTCAAACAGTAGTTGGGTAACTAGCTGTCTGTTAAGTGAAGCAAAGCACAGAACTAATGTCCACCTTTGCCCTACCTTATTTGTCACAGAATGTAATGTTTGTCACGAACCTCTACACCTTTGGTGTTTGTAAGCACTGTAGTTAGTAAAGCCTTGTGCTAATTATTACACCAAATCAGCTCCATTAACAGGCCAGTGGCTGTGTGAAGGGCATGTTGCTGAAGCCTTAAATGCCTCTCAGAATGAAAATGAATACATTAGCTTATGCCCTTTGTTCAATAAAACAAATGTCTTGATGTGAGGAAAAACAAGTACATAGGAGAGTATACTCAATAAAAGCAGCAGGGCATGTTTGTAAGGACATCTAGAGGATTTAGTTAGACTGCATGCATTCTGATAAGAAAAAAAAAATCCTCTTGTGGATTTTAGCCAACCTTTTAGTCAACCTCATTGTCTAATTGTACAATTCTATCCTGTTACCATTTGCACTAAAGCTCATATGTGAAATCCTCTCAAACACATTGCTAGGGATTGCATTGAGACAATTGCATAAGAATGAAAGATCCATGGATATACTCTGGAGGATATTTTTCAGGGCTCTTGCCCTAGATTGGGCACATAACTCCCCCCCCCGTTTCACTTTTTTTGCCTTTCTCTCTCTTCTTTCATTCTTCTATGTCCCTTCTTCTCCCTCTCTATTACTAAGAGCAAGAAAAAAAAAAAAAAAAGGGGGGGGGGGGGGTTGTCGGGACTTTATATGAAGCGTGGGGTTAAAAAAGAGAGTACAAAGGTGGTTGTTTAAAAATTAAATTTATCTGTAAAAACATGGTTACAAACATTTGGTCCATATACATAGAAATACATACTATTTACAATGTCAATTTCTACAACAGTGGTAACTGATAATACATGGTTGTGAATGCATACCGCAGTTAGATACAGAAACCACCAATGATGATAACAAGGTAAACAATTAATACAATATAACAACTGCATGACCTATGACCTTCCTGATCCTCTCACAAGTAAAGGATAGAAATAAAAAATCTATTTGGTGAGTATGTTGAAGCTGAAATGCTAGGGTACACGGCATCTGGTAGCTTGACGCGTTTCATGGCTTGGTGCCACTCACCAGGAGCAAGCACGTGATTGGTCTGAAATTAAGGAATAATATCTGATTAAACTTTATAGCAAATGAGAAGAAAGGGGATTGGAGAATCCACCTGTCAATGACTTACAAATGGGTATGCAGTCATGGACGTAGGTAGTATCAGGGATCACCGGCCATCCCAAACAACGGGACGGGAGCTGAGGAGGCAAATCCAGCAGCGACAGAACTCACAGGGTACAACACAAGCGGACACCGGGGCACCCAGAGCGCTCCTAAGGTGAATATGTGACAGCAAGAAAAGTTTGACCTAATGATACGTGTGAAAAAAGCATAAATTAGGGCTATGTGAAAGGGAATGCGGTGAAACATGAATATGTGCTGGATAGTAAGGGTGCTGTGAGTGCAGGGGTGGGGGGAAAAGGGGGAAAAGGAAGGAAGGGGGGTTGAAAAAGGGGGGGGGGAATCAAGAATAACCTGGTGTAGGTAAGTGAGTGTGGATCGACAGAGGGAAGGGTGGACAGCCATGGTGTAAGGTCGCCATCCAGACCCCTGAAGAGGGAAGTTAGTGTCAAATTTCAAACAACCAAACTAAAAACCAAAAAGTGTGATGCATATGGAGTAATACCTTGTGCTCTGAGAAGAAATGATCCGAGATCACAAGGATAGGTTGTGTGTGAGAGTCCAGAGTGTCCCGGTACCGCCACCCATAAGTACCCATTTGCCGCCCTCAGACCACCCCCAATGTGTACTCTCTTTTAACTCCGTGCTTCATTTAAAGTCCCGACAAAACGCCCCCCCCCCCCCTTTTTTTTCTTTCTTGCTCATAGTGACAGGGATGGAGGCGCATGGCCTTACCAGGCCATGGCCTCATTTAAAGTCCCAATATTCCCCACTCCCTTTTCACAACTAATCTAATCTATCACTAAGGTGATTTGTGTGCCCTTCCGGGAGATTCATGTTTTTTAGGTCTTCCCAAGAGGCATATCTTGCCTTTTTTTATTCTCTTTTCTCATTCTGTTTTATTATCTTAGGGTCATCCAGGACAAGATGAATATCTAGCTCTGTTTTAGAGATTGGATGTGTGTTACCGCACTTGTCTACTAACCATTTTTGGTATATTAAGCCTGGAGACAACCTAACCTACCCATCTGTGAATGGATTCCTTTGTCTATCGTTGCAGCTTCCCTGATGTCTGGGTCTTAGTGTACCATTACAGATATGCCCTATCTGAACAAGTAATTGTTATAAAACTAAAATTATCTAACACACTGATATAGAAAATACATTTCTAATACTAATTTGCACAAAAATAACATTATTCTTTATTATCACATGCATGTTTTATAGATCAGATGACCTTAAAACTGAACTATCTCATATGCCCCTAATGCCGCGTACACACGAGTGGACTTTACGGCAGACTTTGCCCGGCGGACATGATTTCGTTGGACAATTCGATCGTGTGTGGGTTCCAGCGGACTTTGTTTTCTCAAAAGTTGGACGGACTTAGATTTGAAACATGTTTTAAATCAATCCGTCAAACTTGAGTCCGGTCGAAAAGTCAGCTCATCTGTATGCTAGTTCGACGGACAAAAAGCCACGCTAGGGCAGCTATTGGCTACTGGCTATGAACTTCCTTGTTTTAGTCCGGTCGTACGTCATCACGTACGAATTTGACGGACTTTGGTGGATTGTGTGTAGGCAAGTCCGTTCATTCAGAAAGTCCGTCATAAAGTCCGTCGAAAAGTCCGCCGGGCAAAGTCTGCCGTAAAGTCCGCTCATGTGTACGCGGTATAAGACTTCAGCCAAGTGGCAAACTTGCAAGACAGCAGAAAAACACAGACAAATATGCCTGTGCCTAAACTTTAAAAGGAGAAGTTGTGATGAGCAAGGCTGCAACGATGGACACTGATCAAGCTGCAATGATGGGCAATGGCAAGGCTGCAGATGGGCACCAATACGGCTGCATTGATGGGCACTGACCATTATTTTGCGTCAAAGTAGCTTATTTTTAAAAAAAAAAGTTTTGTTTTTTTTTTTTCCCCTGAAACTTCCGTCTTAAATTCAAGGTACATGTCATACGCCTGTGCGTGTTATATGCTGATAAATACGGTAAGTAATGCATGTAATTAAGTAACAACAGTACCAAAGGTCAGAAAAGTGACATTGTGTGTATTTTTTCTAGCACAGAGGTTATAACTGGTCAATTAGCTCAATATGCAAAATCTTAAAGCAATGTTGGGCTTCCTTTTTAGCCAACCCAGAATATCTATTAATCACTTTGTACTGTATACGCCATAAAACAAATGTTTATTTGCAAAATAATTATTTAATACTAATAAATAAAGCAATCAAAATGCTCAAAAACAATAAAATTGATGGAATTGATGGAAAAACATACATACAAATGAAGGAGTGACACATACCAGGATGCATTATTGTGTTGTTCATTCAATCACAGGAACAGACCCTGATGGATTTCATGTCACAAACAATGCTGTCTCAAAATGAGAAATGTGAAACACTTCAATCTGTTCCTGCAAGCTGTGGTTAAAGAAACATTTTTTTTTTTTTCCTTTTTTTAATCTTTAGTTTTTATTAGGGATGTAAGCAGAAGTTAACAAAAAAGTTAGTGAATACAGAGCTTGTACAGTACTAAAACATTTCAGCATTATGGTACATATGCAAAGCGAGGTTAAGGAGTACAGGAGAGGGTTACCTGTGAGTGATGGTGCTATTAACAACATGGTAATTTACAGATGACAAAAATGTCGGGTGAAGAAGAAAGGCCTCTACAGGATACCTAGGGTGAGCTGTATCCTGCCTTAAAAAGGCCAGGGTAATCTATATTATTAATGCTGTGTCGTCCGAGTGATTTAGCCATTTATGCCAATGCTTCCAGAAGGGTGCACATTTTTTAAGCAATTTTTAACTGCAAACAACAGTTTGAATTGTGTGCTAGTGTTCAAGTGTTGAAGAAACAGAGAGTGATCTGGAGGCTCGGTCTGTTTCCAGGCAGCAGCTATTGTTCTCCTGGCTGCTATGATGCCATGTACAATCAAAGGGGTTTGTGTTGAGGCCCAAGATTTGTGGTGTAGTAGGAGGAGTGCTGTTGCAGGCTTGCCTTCCATATTGGCTGTTGATACAGAGGATAGAAAGTTGAAGGCATAATTTCAGAATGGCTTTATTACAGGACATTCTCACCATATGGTGAGTTAGAATCCATTAAGCAACCCAGAGTTGACATTCCAGCAGTCATCCAACGTGAAAGTGATAGGTCTGGTGACATAGGTTCTAGGGAGACAAGAGGCAAGATGGCTAAGTCTGATGAGTATGATTTCAGGAGTTGGGGGAGCAGATTCTTCCAGATGGGTAGAGCAGCTCTGATGGTTAGCTAAGGAGATGGTTGGGGAGTGAAACCTAGAAGTATTGCTCCTAATGTACCTTGTGGGGATGACCCAAGTAATAAGTGTTCAATGGGATACCATACATGGTCCAGTGATGGGGACCACCAGAATTTTAGTTGGTCAAGAACATCCGCTTGGTGGTAACATTTCAGGCTAGGAACTCCCATTCCTGCATTTAGTTTGGGTCTATAGAGGACTGAGGATTTGAATCTAGGTTTCTTCCCATTCTAAATAAAGTGGCTAACAGTGGATTGAAGTTTTTGGAGGTAAGATGATGAGAGCGGGATCGGAAGAGTCCTGAAGAGGTATAATATTGTGGGAAGTAGTGACATTTTGACTACAGCTACTCTACCGGCCCATGATAGATGGGTCGTCTGTAGTTCGCTAATTTGTTGTTTCTTGATAAGATTGCTGCGTCATAATTTATTTGGTGTATGGAGGAGTTTGGTGAGATAAGCTTGATGCCCAGATATTTGATTATAGAGTGGGGGGCCCAGGAGAAGCCGGAGGACACAGACATTGTTTTTTTAAGGTTTTCATTCAGTGAATTAGGCCAATCTGGTAGGTCTTGGTTTGGAGCAAAGTGTCCCGATCTACCAGGAACAAGTCAATGCGAGAGTATACTTGTAGGGCTACTGAATAAAAGGTATAATCTTTTTCAGACCCCTGGGCCCATCTCCAAGCATCATACAAATGGTTTTTCCATAGGGCGGACAAGGTATGTGAGGGGTGCCTGTTGTGGCTTGTGGAGTCTAACACGGAATTGGGCACTTCATTAAAGTCACCACATACAATGAGACGACCTATCCGAAGAGCCCATATTTTTTTTCATTAATTTGTTAAGGAAGGCCTTTTGTTTGGTGTTAGGGGCATATAGTGTGACAATGGTATAGGGGTAGTGGCTAAGGTGTGCCTCTAAGATAATAAACCGACCATTTGGGTCCGTTTCTACAAATTTTTGGGTGAAGGTCACTGAGTTTTTGATTGCAATCAAGACTTCCCGTGCTTTGTCTGCGTTTGCAAAGAAGCAATGGGGGAAGATAGGATGGGAAATTTTAGGTGGTGAATCTGCTTTCAAATGCATTTATTGCGCACAAATGATGTCACATTTTTGGGAGACAGCCTCTTTCCACATCATGGACCTCTTAAATGGGCTGTTGAGGCCGTTGACGTTGAGGGAGGTTATCTTAAGTGACAATGAACATTTGGGAAGGATGCATGGGGTAGCACTTCATGGTTAACTCAGCTAAAGTCAAAATATGCATTCGGACATAAAGCAAAAACAGAAAAATGGTATCAGAGGTAGTCAAAAGTATAAAGAAGCTGATTGCATAGCACTCATTTATAGGGTTCCCAGAGTTAAAGAGTAACCAATAGCAAAACATAGTGTAATAGTTAACCACTTCAGCCCCGGAAGGATTTACCCCCTTCCTGACCAGAGCACTTTATGCGATTCGGCACTGCGTCGCTTTAACTGACAATTGCGCGGTCGTGCAACGTGGCTCTGAAACAAAATTGACGTCCTTTTTTTCCCACAAATAGATTTTTCTTTTGGTGGTATTTGATCACCTCTGCGATTTTTTATTTTTTGCGCTATAAACAAAATAAGATCGACAATTTTGAAAAAAATGCATTATTATTGTGCGCGCACACAGCGGCAAATTCAAAGTAACGTACAAATTCAAAGTAACGTACGGGTACGTTATTTTGCGCAGTCGTGCCATTCTGCTGATGTAAATGTACAGGAGCCGGTCAGGAAACGGTTAAAACACTAAATGGTAAACAGTGTGAAAAAGAACTAAGAACAAATGTGCAGGATACAATCGTGCAATGAACTTGCTCTACTTGCAAGTTGGGGGTGCAGAAACTTCAGGTAGCCCAGCGTTAAGGGAAATCCAAGGTGATAAGATGGGCGCCTACTGACAACAGTAAGTGTTCGTAAGTATTTATGATGGCTAATAAAGCATTACTGACTGAGATAGAACTGTCAAGTGTTTCCAACCACTGACCAGCCTCCTGAGATGTGTTGGGGTGGTCTGGTGCATGGAGGTTTGTTGCTATTTTCCAGGGAGATTCCCCACTGGGAAGGAAGCTTTTTGGCATCTTCTGGTGATTTGAGGATATCTGTGGCCTTGATGTGTCACGGTTAGTTTGGTTGGGGAAAACTGCTTGCGTTGTTGCATGGTTGCCACTGAAAGATCGGTGAAGATCTGAAATTTGGAGAAAGGGTCAGGGAGTTTTCCCATTTTTCAGCCCTTTCTTTAATGTGAAAGAAATGTATCCTGGCTATCATGTCTCTAGGGACGGTGTCAGAAAGTGGATTGGGTTTTGCCAACCTGTGGGCCCTGTCAATGACAAAATCTTTAGGGTTTTCCATAGGGAGCAGGAACCTTGAGTTGTTGTAGGTATAGAATTAGTTCTGGATTTGTGATGGATTTGGGGATGCCCCGGAATTTCAGGTTATTCCGTCAGGAGCGGTCCTCGAGGTCTGCGACTTTGGCTTTCAATCACTGTATGTCAGTGTCATGTCCCTGGAATTGTGCTGACAGGCTATTATAGGCATCTGCATGTTCACCCAATGATCTCTCCATTGCATCATCTCTTTCCTCCATGTGCTCTATATGTGACTGTAAATGAGGACAGGTTTCTATTTAGGATTGCCAGCAAATAATTTTTTTAGGGATAATAGCATTTCCTTTATGGTGAATTCTGAGGCAGGCTGATCCAAAGCTGGGAATGCAGCTAGAGATTGTGACTGAGGGTATGTGTGTGTCATGGTAAGATCATCCTCGTCAGCAGCCAGTTGCTTCTTACTCACCGGCCCTTTGGCTAGAGGAGAGGCTGCAGGCGATGGTGCAGGTCTTTTCTGGGTGTTCTTGTCCTCCTTGTGTGTGGCTGTATTCACAGCAGCAGCGTGGATATGTGTGCCTGGAGCGCTGTGCTGTGAGGAGGGGGCGGACTCCATCTGGCCATCTGGCTTTCTCCTCCATCTGCTGAAGTTGCCATGTTGCAGAGCCCGTGGAAATAGTCTGTGAGCCGCCGCGGGTGTGAGGATCGGCGTGCAGCAGACATCCCCAAGCGTCAGAGGGCTGAGGCAGTCGGGTCCGGGTGTTTGTGGAGCAGACGCCACCCTGTATGTCACTTTTCCCCGCCGAAGCTCCTAGACCAAGCGGCTCCGCCCTAAAGAAAAAAACATTTCTGCTTTCAGGTTTGCTGTATTATTTCATCCCTAAGTCAAGACATTACAGAAGTGAGCTTGTACCAGCACCTGGAGGTTGTTGATGAGTGTGAGATATGAACCCACCTGCAGCTTTATTAGCATACATGAAAAACAGTATAATTTTGCTTTAAACAATATTACCCATTTCCACTGCTCTGGTAATGATGTCCCACTCTAATTTATGATTTGCAGCAATGTTTCCTGGTCTTTGTTGGGAACAGCAGACAGACTTATTGCTCAGCAAATATCATCTTTGAGATAAGGCGAGTAGTTGGTGGTCAAACCTATACAAGGGTACCCATAGACAGAATCCAGCTAGCTTCATATAGTAAGAGCATTAAGGAAACAGTCACTTGCCTGATCTTCTTTTAGAGGCTTTTCTTGCCCATTTGTATAAAAATAAAATTCCAAAATACATGAGGGTTACCCCTGCAGGGTTTTTTTTCTCTTTTCCAGAGACACAACATACTTCATCAGCATCCTGGTTTTTACCTCCTGTGCTGGCTCTATGATTTAGGCCTTTGTCCATTGCTCCAGACAGTCTCACAGTCACAATCTGTACACCTTGAAATCTACCTGCTGGCCAAACCCTGACTCCTGAGGTTGAGCCCTCTTTGTTCCCCAGTAGCAGTCTTCAAACTCTAGGCTACTGTTCAACAGAAAGCTTGGACACAGCTGCACAGTGGGCTGGTTGACTGTAAAACATGGACTCAGGACTGGAGGCTTCCTTCCTCCTAGGACTCTACAAAGCCTCTGGGCTTTAGGACTTGTCAATTCTGGTGAAAACTGCAAAAGCCAAAACGAACAGACATCCTGGAGCCCTTCAACCTACATAGCTGGGAACCCTTCGTTGACAACAGTCTCTTCTGACACTGTCACAAGGTGCAGCATTGTTACAGGAATTGTAAAAGTGCAAAAATAGTTATGATAAATGCATAATAGAATGTTGAATTAAGGCCATAATACCACTGGAGATTAATCGATGTTGTGAAGTGTAGCGGCAGAATTTGTTGACAACTGAAGATGAGAGCGGCTAGGTGTTAGCACCGGCCCCGTTCACTATAATTACAGGTTTCCAGCAGCAACAGCTATTTGTGGCTCTCCGCACAGCCAATTACCTGCAGTGACTGCTGCTGGATGCTCTCATCCGTGGCTGAAAACAAAACATATCTGCCAAACAATAGCAAAGTCAGGCGCTGTTCTTATGTAAAATAATAAGTGTAGACCATACTATGTGTTCAATAATTAACCCCTCATCCAAATCATGCTCAAAAAACTCAATATTAGTAATGACATGTTACTATTAGAATCAAACAATAAGTAAATAACATTCATAGTATATGAATATATAAAAAAATACAAATCACATAATACTGCACTCATAAATGTGTGTGCCACAACCAATGAAGAAATTTATACAAAGTGTATCCCAAAAATATTCAATTCAGGACTATTGTGATGTTCAATCAGTCTTTATAGCCCATCCACCATATTGTGTAAAAAAATAAATCCTGAGAAATTGTATAGTGCTCTTCTCCCAAAACAAAAAGGTGCTTTTGGGAGAAGAGCACAAACCAATTTCTCAGGTTTTTATTTTTTACACAGTACGGTGGATGGGCTATAAAGACTGATTGAACATCACAGTGGACTTTACTTTGGAACTGATTATCTCAATCCGGAATTGAATATTTTTGGGACACATCACACTAATGCCCCGTACACACGGTCGGATTTTCCGATGGAAAATGTCCGATCGGGGCGTGTTGTCGGAAATTCCGACCGTGTGTGGGCTCCATCGGACATTTTCCATCGGATTTTCCGACACACAAAGTTGGAGAGCAGGAGATAAAATTTTCCGACAACAAAATCCGTTGTCGGAAATTCCGATCGTGTGTACACAAATCCGATGGACAAAGTGCCACGCATGCTCAGAATAAAGAGATGAAAGCTATTGGCCGGGGGCGTGGCCTGCCGCGGAGAGGAATGGACGCCTGAATACAGAGCTCCGTTCCACAGGCACTGATCCGCAGCAACACACAGCGACATTCCGACCCCGCTCCGGTCACACGGAAGGGGCAAGGATCCGTGACCACCCCGGGCATGTCAAGACGGCGGAACAAACCGCCAGCTCCACGCCGCCTTACAGACTACTACGGCAGCGCAGCCATGAACAAGGCCCAAGATGGCGCCGGCTCCGGGAACACCGCCTCAGGCACAGCCCGCACAGCGCCTGATGAGGAGCGCCGTCTGGCCCTCTCACAGGAAGACTTCCCAGCGCTATCATGCGGAGACAACATGATCAGGGAAGAGATGGACACCATACCCTCACCAGATGCTGCGGTATCCCACACCAGCATGGACAGAGGTAAGAGGCTGGCTTCTTCTCCGGCCCTCTCCCCCAGCAAAGAGCCCCAGCTCAAGAAACATCAGTGGGCAGACAGGGACACTGATACCACACACGTCCCTGCCCTAGCAGCAGTCCCTGCATCAGATAATCCTGTCACTGAATCCATGTTAAAATCAATGCTCCTCACACTGCAGAAAGATCTACACAGAGAACTGCAGCTATCTGTCTCCCAAATACATGACAGGGTAGACTGCTTAGAAGAAAGAGCTCATCTGCTTGAAGACAGCATGCATGACCATGTCAAAGCTCATAATGAATTACTGGATGCGCATCAACACCATGCCTCAGAAATACACCACATGAAATTAAAATTGGCAGATTTGGAAGACCGTTCCAGAAGGAACAACATAAAATTTAGAGGCATTCCCGAATCTGTCAAATCAAATGAAATTACTCCTTATCTGCAGCAGCTATTCTCACGTCTATTGCCTCGTTTAAATGCACGGGATATCACCATTGACCGGGCGCATAGGATCGCCAAACCTACGCACCTGTCCCAGGACATCCCACGGGATGTTCTAGCAAGAGTGCACTACTTTCACGTTAAGGAGCAGATTTTACAAGCAGCTAAAAACGCCAAACCGCTTCCAGCACCGTATGCAAATGTTCTCCTATTCAATGATCTCTCCAAAGCCACCATGGAGATGCGAAGAGCATTCACCCCTGTCACCTCCATCTTACAAGAAAAAAAAATCACTTACAAATGGGGCTTCCCTACCAAGCTTCTGGTAACTTATCAACAGCAAATAATCCCTATTCACACCCCCAAAGAAGGGTACAAAAAATTAACCAACTGGGGTCTTCTCCCATTACCCCCTGCCACGAGTGACCGCATGGGCTCCCATCCACACTCCGCTCCATTCCGGAATCAGATCCCTGGTAGAGGCGAATACCCTCACATTCCGAAGGCCTTAGGTCACGACCACTCCTAGGATCCTCTGTGGGCACTACTTTAGTGTTACCTCACCCCCTCAGGTTATAGTGTGCCACGCACACTGATACTCTTGTTATTAGTGTTCATTTTGCCTTCTTTTTTGAAATTGTTCTTTTTTTTTTTTTTATCTCTTTTTGGTGCTTGTTTGATTGCTCTCTTTTTGAGTACTTTACGTATTGCTTGACTAGTAACAAATAGTGGTAAATCACCTGTGATATATTCAGAAAGGTACAATACTCTATATATAGTATCATAACAAAGTTGCTTACCTTTTTTTTTTTTTTTTTTTTTTTTTTTTTTTTTTTTTTTTTTGGGGACTCTCTGACAGGATCTAAAGTTGCTTAATCTTTTAAGTGTGGTCTCGCTCCCCGTGTCCGCATCCCAGGTCACCTCCTACTAAAATGGCCGTTAAAATCACCTCACTGAATGCCAAAGGTTTGAATTCCCCCTTTAAGCGTAATCTCCTCTGGAAAGAAGCACTGACTCAGAAAGCAGACATATTCTGCGTACAAGAAACACATTTTCTCAAAGACAAAGCACCAAATTGCACACACAAACGTTACCCACACTGCTTCTTTGCCAATGCCACCGCCAAAAAGAGAGGAGTGATGATTGCAATTAGCTCATCCATTTCGTTCCAGTTACACCACTGTGAAACTGATGAAGATGGTAGATATTTGATCCTCTCCGCAACATTTGAAAACCAACGCTTAACATTAGTAAATCTCTACGCACCCAACACAGGCCAAAAATTTTTTTACAACAAACTACTCTCCAAATTGGCACCTTACAGATCCGACCCAGTAGTACTGTGTGGGGACTTTAATGAAATCATTGATAATTCTCTAGACACATCTAACCCAAGCAAACGTAGGCCTTCCACACTTTCCTCTCTCATACAAAATGAAGATCTTTATGACCCCTGGAGATGCGCACACGATACGGAGCGAGACTACACTTTCTACTCCAACTCTCAACACTCTTACTCTCGGATCGATATGTTCCTTACAGATAAATTCCTACTACAAACAATCACAGAGGCGCGAATTGGTACAATTACCTGGTCGGACCACGCACCGATATCGATCACACTATTTAATAGCAACAAAAATACACGACATACTATTTGGAGAATGAACACATCCCTGCTCACCAACCCAACACTGGAAAGGGAACTTAGATCCGAGATTGAGAGCTACTTCGACAACAACCAATTCTCTATTAACGATCAATCTATGATTTGGCATGCGCACAAAGCTTACTTACGTGGCATTTTCATAAAATTCGGAGCACAGGCAAAAAAGCAACACATAGCCACCACTGAAAAACTATTAACACAAATCCGTGCGTTAGAAATTGTCAACAAAAACAAAATATCCAGTACCATCTCCGATGATCTAAAAAATTTAAGACACCAACTTAGTGAGCACCTGCATAAAAAATTCGAATATTATATTAAACGCCTTAAACTCCAGCACTACTCCTCAGCCAACAAATCAGGAAAATTCATGGCCAGACAAGTGAAAAAACACAATGCTAAAACGAAAATACAGACCCTAATTAATTCCCAAGGTAAACGAGTACACAACCCTTTAGATATTGCAAACGAATTTAGTGCATTTTACTCTAAATTATATAATCTTAAAGACTCTGATCAAGAAGCCCATCCTACACTAGAAGACATTGACAAATTCCTCTCCTCCATTCATCTTCCCTCTATTTCCACTGCACAGCTAGAGAACATTTCTACAGCCTTCTCTCCCACCGAAATCCTCAAGACAATAAAAACACTGCCACTACATAAAGCCCCCGGCCCCGATGGATTCCCAAACGAATATTACAAATACTTCTCTGACTTACTCACCCCACATCTATGTAACACCTTTAATTACTACACTACTACAGGTAAAATTCCCAAAGAATCTTTAGAGGCCCTAATTGTTACCATACCCAAACCGGGCAAATCCCCTGACACACCAGCACACTACCGTCCAATCTCACTGTTAAACACAGACACCAAAATTTACGCAAAATTGCTAGCTCAGCGGCTCTCTACAATTATTCCACAAATAATACACCCTGACCAGGTCGGATTTGTACCTGGCAGACAAGCCTCGGACGGCACTAGACGCCTCATCGACCTAATCCAGTGGGTAGAGCACAACCAAACGCCTTCTCTCTTCCTCTCACTGGACGCAGAGAAGGCGTTTGATAGAATTCACTGGACATACATGGAAAAAGTACTATACAAATTTGGCCTATCAGGACCTATTCTGACAGCGATATTAAATTTATATTCCTCCCCCAGCGCCCGAGTCTGGACTTCAGGGATAACGTCCACTCCATTCAACATCACTAATGGCACCAGGCAGGGGTGCCCACTTTCACCCCTGATTTTTGCCATGGTGATGGAGCCCCTGGCACAAGCCATCAGATCCACAACAGCAATCTCAGGTATTAAAACAGGGGACGTTGAACACAAAATTGGACTGTATGCAGACGATGTCATTATCACCCTAACAGAACCCGAAATCTCCCTCTCAAATGTTTTAGAGATCCTAGAAAAGTTCAGCCTAATATCACTTTACAAAATCAATAATAGTAAATCCACTATGTTGAACGTAGGGATAAACCAACAGACCAAACAGACCATAACGAAAACCACACCTTTCACATGGTCCAAAAACTCTTCACTTCAATACTTGGGGATTCACCTTACCTCCCCGAGCAAGACATTACTAAAAGTAAACTATGCCATATTACAGGAAAAGCTTCTGCGCAATGCCAAAGACCTGAGTAACGCATATGTATCATGGGCTGGTAGGATAGCCCTGGTCAAAATGTACCTGCTCCCACACATTCTGTATATGTTTCGCACAATCCCTATACCAATGCTCTCCACGCAACTGAATCAACTACAAGGACTGATCAATAAGTTTATCTGGCAACAAAAAAAACCCAGACTTAAACAAAATATTCTTCTGTCACCAGTCCAACACGGTGGAATGGGAGCCCCCAACATTCACGCCTACTACAAAGCAGTAATATTGGACCAATTAAAAGAATGGTGGTCTCCCACATCCAGGAAAACGTGGCACCAAATTGAGTCCGCAGCTATCACGCCAAACTTGAAACACGTCTTGTCAGCTACCCTACTAAACCTAAAACCACAACGCCATTTTCTACAATCTACAACATCGGCTCTCCGGGTCTGGACAGCTCTTACACAACAAGCAAGGGGAATACCCAATTCAATCCTTTCCAAACTCCCCATTCAAGCATTAGAAATGATATCGCCTGACCTGTCTGTCCACCTATGGACACAGAAAGGTCTCGTCAACATTGGACAACTGATGACCACATCCGGGAAAGCTATTGGCCACTGCCCCGTTTATAGTCCCGACGTACGTGTTTTACGTCACCGCGTTCAGAAGGATCGGATTTATGCAAGACAAGTTTGAGCCAACATCCGTCTGAAAAAATCCTAGGATTTTGTTGTCGGAATGTCCGAACAAAGTCCGACCGTGTGTACGCCCTATAAGTATATACGCTTTGGAAAAAAAAAAACCAAAAAGATATTTTTTTGTATAAATTTCTGCATTGGTTGTGGCACACAAAGTATTATGTGATTTGTTTTTTTTTTTTTTTAATATAGCCATATACTATTGTGCATGTTATTCTGCATAGCAAGACCACTTACTGTTATCTCACATATATATTAGTCTTATTATCCCCTTCCCGCCGACCGTACGCAGATATGCGTACTCGGCTTTCCGGGGTTATACCGGGATGATGCCCGCAGCTGCAGGCATCATCCCGGTACCGTTGTTTACAGCGGGCGATCGGCTACCCGAGTATAACAACCGATGCAGCTAAAAGCCGCTCGGCTGTTATACCGGAGGAGCGGGAGGGGACACCCCCCCCTCCCGCCGCTGTTACAGGGCCTCCCGTGTGATCGGGAGGCCCGGTGTCCAATCGGGTACCTTCGGCGGCTGGGGGCGGGCTGGAACGAAGCTGTGGGCGGCTTTGTTCCAGCCTTCTCGTTTTAAACGCGGAAGCGACGTCATGACGTCACTTCCCGTTTACTCGGCTGCCAATGGCGCCGAATTTAAAAAAGTACACAGTATTCAGAATCGCCGTTTTCGGCGATCTGAATACTTTGAAGTGTAAAGGAGGGATGGGGGGTCTTTTAGACCCCCCATTCCTCCATAAAGAGTACCTGTCACCACCTATTACTGTCACAAGGGATGTTTACATTCCTTGTGACAGCAATAAAAGTAAACAAAAAAAAAAAAAAATTAAACACAATTTATAAAGTAAAAAAATAAATAAAATAAATTAAAAAAAAAAAAAAAAAAATTAAAGTGCCCCTGTCCCCGCGAGCTCGCGCAACGAAGAAAACGCATACGGAAGTCGCGCCCGCATATGTAAACGGTGTTCAAACCACACATGTGAGGTATGGCCGCGATCGTGAGAGCGAGAGCAATAATTCTAGCCCTAGACCTCCTCTGTAACTCAAACCTGGTAACCGTAAAAAAATTTTAAAGCGTCGCCTATGGAAATTCATAGGTACCGTAGTTTGTCGCCATTCCATGAGTGCGTGCAATTATAAAGGGTGACATGTTTGGTATCTATTTACTCGGCGTAACATCATCTTTCACATTATACAAAAAAATTGGGGTAACTTTACTGTTTGGATTTTTTAAAATTCATGAAAGTGTCCCTTTTCCAAAAATTTGCGTTTAAAACACTGATGCACAAATACCTTGTGATAAAAAATATTGCAACAATTGCCATTTTATTCTCTAGATTCTCTGCTAAAAAAATATATATAATGTTTGGGAACTCTAAGTAAATTTCTAGCAAAAAATACGGATTTTAACTTGTAAACACCAAATTTCAAAAATAGGCTTAGTCATGAAAGGGTTATAGCCAAATGTACCACCCTAACTCCTCCCACAGCTTTTACACTACATGGACAGTAATATACCGAAACGTGCAGATTGTTCCCGATTGGTGTGCTATCACTTTGTGGAAATTTTCGCCGAATGGTTCACAAAACATCGTCATTTTTGCGGCGAAATTGGTCCCATAGGAATAAATGGCGAAATGTTCAAAACTAGAGTGGGAGGTGACAAAAGCGGACAACCCCATGATCAGCCAAAACATTATGACCACAACATGATCAGCCAAAACATTATGACCCCCCATGATCAGTCAAAACATTATGTCCCCCCATGATCAGCCAAAACATTATGACCACGCCATGATCAGCCAAAACATTATGACCACCCCATGATCAGCCAAAACATTATGTCCCCCCATGATCAGCCAAAACATTATGACCACCCCATGATCAGCCAAATAATTTATGACCACCCCATGATCAGCCAAATAATTTATGACCACCCCATTATCAGCCAAAACATTATGACCACCCCATGAAAAAAAAAAAAAATTAAAAAAAAGAAAAATCATTTAAAAAAAAAAAAAAAAAAAAAACATTTTTGAAAAAAAAAAAAATCTTTGGGAAAAAAAAAATCATTTTTGAAAAAAAAAATCATTAAAAAAAAAAAAAAATCATTAAAAAAAAAAAAAAAAAAAAAATCATTTTTGAAAAAATGTTTAGCTCTTTCAGCTAATGATGGGACTTCTTAAACTTTTTTACTACTATTTATACTTTTTAAAATATTAAGCTTTTTAACACTTTTTACAGTTACTCCAGCCACTCCAACCACACAATTACTCAAGCCACTCCACCCAGTTACTCCGCCCACTCCAGTTGTAGAGGCAAGAACACTTCACACAATTTCCCCAGAAATTGTAGCTTTTCTAGTTTTGTTTATTCGAATGGTCACATGTCTAATACTGACATATAATCAAACACATAGGTTGGACTTGATGGACTTGTATCTTTTTTCGACCTCACCTACTATGTAATATGTAACTTCATGTCATTACTAATAGTGACTTTTTTGAGCATGATTTGGATGAGGGGTTAATTATTGAACACATGGTATGGTCTACACGTATTACTTTACATAAGAACAGCGCCTGACTGTACCATTGTTTAATTTAGTGTGTTCCACACTTAAAGGGGCAAATGATTGTGTATATATATATATATATATATATATATATATATATATATATATATATATATATATATATACATACACACACATATACATACACACAGAGTTACATAAGGTTGGTGCCTTTTCCTTTAAGATTTCAGAAAGATATCTACCACTACAATTTGCACCAGCCTTAATTACTGGTTTGAACCTAAGGAATTGCCCAATTGCCTTTAGGGATGGGAAAAATGTATTTTTCTGTTGAGGCGGATTGGACCACCAATGAGTTAAGGTTTCTGATGATGCAATGTCTTTCCCTTTTTTATCCTTTGAATAGATGGATTTTTTTTATTATTTTTATTTTTTAACTGTACATTTGACTCTGCTTGCAATATAGGTTTAGTGCTGTAAAAATAGCATCACTTTATGTAATAAATATATTTCCAGCGCATTTTTTATGAAACAAAACAAGTAACAGATTTATCGGACATGGTAAATCTACCATCAGCCTTTTTCTGATATAAGTGACTGTGATAACTTAAAGCGGTTGTATACCCATCAAATCAAGTTTCTGTAAAATGAATCATTGTAACCTAAAGTCCTGTTTGCGGTGTGTGTGTGGCTTCCTACCTGTTTGGTTTGTGTGTAATTCTTTGTTATCTTTTCAATGACGTCACCGGCGCATGTGCGATTAGTCCTATGTTTCCGGCTTGCCGGATAATTGCTGTGTACATGTCGGGGCTGCGTCATTTCCTTTGGCTGACATCAGCCCCGAGATCCCGCGACACTCCCCCGCTGAAAAGCTAATTACCCCATGTGACTCCCCCATGTGACTCGCTACGTCACAGGGGTTGGAGCGCAGAGCCGAGGACAGAGCCCGTCTGTCTGAAACGAAAATGAGGCTTGGCTCGTGCACGAATGCGCACATGCGGGATTATGGCCACAGAAGAAGAGTGAGGGCGGAAATAAAATACTACTGAGACGCGAAAGACAGGAGTTATAATGGCAGCGGCTGAGTAGAAGCAGGGGTGATCATAAAAAGTTCATTTTATCAAGTAAGAACGTTCTGTTTGCATAATGTATGCGGCACATAGCTACTAAACAGCAACATGAAATTGCATATTGCTGATTTGGGGTAACATTATCTGAGTTTACTACCACTTTAAATTATGAAAATAAATAAATAAATGAATAAAAAAAGAGACTTATTTTTTTTCAACTTCAGTAACCAGGTTTGTAATGTTTAGACTGCCAGTTACACTGTAAAGTAGACTTCTCTCCATATAGCTTTCAGCTTCAGTAACTATATTTGTAATATTCAGACAAGCAGTTACACTGTAAGGCATAATCTATGTAATGTTTAGACTGTGTGAGTCAGGGGACAGCAACCTTCTTTAGTCTTAAGTATTCCAGAATACTTGTTAATTTTTTATTTATCCATTACTTTGTATTTGTCAATGTCACTTGATGTCATGTAGGTTACTCTATGGGCAGGCTAATTAACACTAACCTGAAAAGCAATTTTTCCTAAAGCTACCTATAGCTGAAAATGTTTGTAGCTAATATGAACTAGATTAATAAACCCAGATAGACAGACGATGATTCACAAATGGCTATTTAGGATTATCAACCTTACACACCCAAATCTAAATTACTTGGGTGCAAATTGTATTGAATATATCAATTCATGCAATCCATATTGGTTTTAGCATTTCCTATATACCATTTAGTTTTTTTTTTAGTGTGTAGGGAATGGCTAGAACTGATTGCAGGAAATCTCCTATGGGTATACATACACACCAATTAAAAGCAAAGAGGAAAGCCAACCTTCAATGCTACTAGAGCTGCACGATTCTGGGTAAAATGAGAATCATTTTTTTTTTTTTGTTTAGAATCAAGATCACGATTCTCGCAGCGTAACATCATCTTTCACATTATACAAAAAAATTGGGCTAACTTTACTGTTTATTTTTATTTTTTGTTTTTAATTCATTGAAGTGTATTTTTCCTAAAAATAGCATTTGACAGACCGCTGTGCAAATACTGTGCGACTTAAAATATTGCAATAACTGCCATTTTATTCTCTAGGGTCTCTGCTAAAAAAATATTTATAATGTTTGGGGGTTCTAAGTAAATTTTCTAGCAAAAAATACTGATTTTAATTTGTAAGCAACAAGTGTCAGAAAAAGGCTTAATCTTTAAGTGGTTAAACTGACCTCATTTGCAGACCAAAGTTCACCCCTTTGATCTCTAAAAGAACAGAAGGATACACTGGGGTTGATTTACTAAAGGCAAATACACTCTGCATTACAAGTGTAGATCTGAGGGGAAGAACTGAAATGAGGGGAAGCTCTGCTGATTTTAACATCCAATCATGTACAAGCAAAAATGCTGTTTTTTTATTTTCCTTACATGTTCCCCTCGGATCTACAGCGACTGGACTTCCAAGTGCACTTGTAGTGCAAAGTGGATTTGCCTTTAAAAAATAAACCCCAATGTCTGTTTTTATCTCTCTTTAAGGCCGGGTTCACACTGGTACGACACAACAGTTGTACGACTGTGGATCCGACTTTGCCCTGCAACTTCATGTCCAACTTCAAGGAACTGGATCCGACTTTGATCCCGACAATACCAGGCCCTTTGAGTCTGGTATGAATCTTGAAGGGTAACTCCACACCAAAATTTGAAAAAAAAAAAAAAACTGCATGAGGACTTTGTCAAAAACTTGTGTGCTGGTTCTATCAAGATGATGATCCAACTTTGATCCGACTTCAATGATATTCAATGGGCTGAAGTAGAACCAAAGTCGGACGTGCAGGAACCTTTTTTCGAAGTCAGACCAACTTGTGCCTGACCAGTTAAGACGGCTCACATGGGGAACCATTGATAAAGGCATGTCATGCTCCCAAATTCGGACACATACCAGTGTGAACCCGGCCTCAGCGAGGCTGCTTTCTTTATGACAGCTGTGAGCAGAACTGCTCTGTACTTGTTACATGAATCATGGGAATGCTGGATTAAGATTGGGGGGTTTTGAATCAAGATCACAATTTTCTTTTAAGGATTAATCTTGCAGCTCTAAATGCTACTACAAAAAAAAAAAAAATTGTATTTTTTGTACTCGCTAAGACCTTGTTGCTTTGCGGTTTAAAGTGGCTGTAAACCCGAAAAAAAGAAAAAGAAAAACCCCTGTAAGACAAAGGCATAATGAGCTAGTATGCATCACATACTAGCTCAATATGAAATATTTACCTTAGATTGAAGCTCTTGCAGTGGCCCCCGCACATGGCTGTGACCGACGACATGTCTCCTGGAGTTCTTTCTGGGTTTGCAGGCTCCGGCGCTGTGATTGGCCAGAGCCACGATTACATCATTCCAACGCATGCGCGCAGGAGCCGCCAGTCATGAGCGAGACATTTCTTCAGTGCGCATGCGCCAAAGACGTCGGCGCAAACGTATAGGTTTAGGAGATATTTACAGTACCTACAGGTAAGCCTTATTATAGGCTTACCTGTAGGTACAAGTGGTGTAATAGGGTTTACAACCACTTTAAAGTGTGATCTGTGTTTGGATCACTCATCAAAAGGAAATAGGTGGTGAGGAGGTGTTGTATTGCCACCTCACTGCCTGTTTTAATCCCCTTGATGCCAGACAACTGTGTCACAACCGCATGCACTGTGCAAGGTTGTGGGGCAGCCCCAGGCAATATATTACATTTTTAGTTATAGGTTTAATGCTGTTTAACACAATATGGTGAGAGCAACACTTATAGTGTTTGTTACCTCAACACGTCAAATTCCTGATATGTGCCTGCTATACCATGTACTTGTATAAAAAAGTATCCTGTTCTCTTTGTATTGCTTCCTTTATGTAAAATTCCTGGTGTTCCTGTCAGTCCCTCTTCTTCCCTATTAAAAACTGACTACACTAAGCAGGAGAGCACACCTTGGCCAGTTCTCTAGCTATGCTGAGAACTCAGTGTATGCTCCTTCAATGATCAGACTTGTCCTGACACGCCCTCCAATTGCACAGCCATTCACTGGGAAGCTCAGTGTCTTGCTGCTTCTCCTCCCACACGCTTTTATGCAGCTGAGAACAGAGGGGATATGATCATTTTTAAAAAAAGGAAAAAAAGGTATTTTTTTTTTTTTTTTAATCTATACAGAAATGTTTTGACTTTCATTTCTATTTTAAACTGAATAGGTTGTTTTACTAGGTGATTGTTTACAATCACTTTAATTAAATCTCCATCAGAGTTACGGAATACAAACAGTATATTCAAATACCATAACGTGAATAAATGCAAATAAGTCTGTTAGTTTACCCATACCATCTCTTGTAGGTTGAAGTTTGCATATTAATAAAATATAAGTCCAACCAAAACTTTTGGCTATCTGGAATTCCATTATAGAGATTGCCCCTCATGAGTCACATTAACAACAGCTTTGCCAATTTGCAAAAAAGACAAAACAGACAAGAAAAAAAAAAAAAAAAGAGAAAAAATGTCGATGGGGGTTTGCAGCAGTGAGAGTGACACTAAATTATACTGCCATCAAAAGAATAGTTTACAAATGTTAACCAATCCAGGGTGGGCAGTAGGAGTCATTTGTAAGTCAGATGTTTGTAACCTGGGGACCACCTGTATATTGTAAACATTCAAATTTACTGATTTTACTTGCAATTTTGAGTTGATATAATCTAAAATATGGATGTCAGGTGTCTGGACAGGGGCCCAATTTTAGTGCTTGCCCATAGGCACCATTTCCCATAGATACCCCACTGAGAACCTCTGTCACTTTATACAACTAGCCATTGCACCGTTAGAGAGACAGACCCAAGTGTACTGTCCTGATGACAACAGTTTTACCAGACAGAAAGGAAAAATATAAAAATCAGCAACAGAGACACAAACAGAAATGTTTCCCATACTCCAATGACAAATAAATAAATGTATATTATATACACACACACCGTATTAATATATATATATATTATACACACACACACACACTCACAAAAGTGAGTACACCCCTCACATTTTTGTAAATACTCTATTATATCTTTTCATGTGACAACAGTGAAGAAATGGCATTTTGCTACAATGTAAAGTAGTGAGTGCACAGCTTGCTGTCCCCTCAATGTAACTCAACACACAGCCATTAATGTCTAAACCACTGGCAACAAAAGTGAGTACACCCCTAAGTGAAAATGTCAGAATTGGGAACAAAGTGTCAATATTTTGTGTGGCCACCATTGGGCATGAAGTTCACCAGAGCTTCAGAGGTTGCCACTGGCGTCCTCTTCCACTTCTCCATGACAACATCACAGAGCTAGTGTTAGAGACCTTGCGCTCCTCCAACTTCCGTTAGAGGATGCCCCATAGATGCTCAATAGGGTTTAGGTCTGGAGACATGCTTGGCCAGTTTATCACTTTTACCCTCATCTTCTTTAGCAAGGCAGTGGTCGTCCTGGAGGTGTGTTTGGGGTCGGTATCATGTTGGAATACTGCCCTGCAGCCCAGTCTCCGAAGGGAGGGGATCATGCTCTGTTTCAGTATGTCACAGTACATGTTGGCATTCATGTTACCTCAATATACTGTAGCTCCCCAGTGCCGGCAGGACTCATGCAGCCACAGACCATGACACTACCACCACCATGCTTGATGTAGGCAAGACACACTTGCCTTTGTACACCTGGTTGCCGCCACACACGCTTAAAACCATCTGAACCAAATAAGTTTATCTTGGTCTCATCAGGCCACAGGACATGGTTCCAGTAATCCATGTCCTTAGTCTGCTTATCTTCAGCAAACTGTTTGCGGGCTTTCTTGTGCATCATCTTTAGAAGAGGCATTCTTCTGGGATGACAGTCATGCAGACCAATTTGATGCAGTGTGTGGCCTATGGTCTGAGCACTGAAGCAATGTTGGCAGCACTCATACATCTATTTCCCAAAGACAACCTTTGGATATGATGCTGAGCATGTGCAGTCAACTTCTTTGGTCGACCATGGTGAGGCCTGTTCTGAGTGGAACCTGTCCTATTAAACCACTGTATGGTCTTGGCCACTGTGCTGCAGCTCAGTTTCAGGGTCTTGGCAATCTCCTTATAGCCTAGGCCATCTTTATGTAGAGCAATAATTCTTTTCAGATGCTCAGAGAGTTCTTTGCCACGAGGGCCATGTTGAACTTTCAGTGACCAGTATGCGGGAATGAGAGCGATAACGCCAAATTTAACACACCTGCTCCCCATTCACACCTGAGACCTTGTAACAAACGATTCACATGACACCGGGAAGGGAAAATGGCTAATTGGGCCCAATTCTGACATTTTCACTTAGGGGTGTACTCATTTTTGTTGCCAGCGGTTTAGACATTAATGGCTGTGTGTTGAGTTATTTTGAGGGGACAGCAAATTTTTGGTTTTCTTGTTAAAAAACTTAGCTTGGGGGGGGGGCGTGGCCTGGCTATGGAGGAGTGAGGACGTGTCTCACCTCAGCTCCTCGTCCATCGCTGCATTCCGCACCGCACAAAGGGGATAATTTGACTCCGGACCCCCGGAGATTATGTCTCAGGGACGGAGAGCACTGTCCCAGCAATCGAGAGCCGAGGGGACCCGGCAGGGACAACTGGAGACATACTTCGGCCTGAACTGCGGGCCGGGACACGAGGCCTCCAAGATGGTGCCGGCCCCGACGCCAAAAGCTACTAAGGCCGCAAAAGCAGCACAGAAGGCACAAGCCCAGCAGCAGCAACAGCAGCAGCGAGACTCCCAGATCCCCTCTCCGAAGCTGGTGAGTGACACAGCCCCTCAACTCTCCCTGGGCTCCTCTACCTTTCATGACCAGGACCCTGACATGGCTGATTTCTTAGGGGAAGGAGATATAAAGCGCCATATTTGGTCCCTCCCCACCAGAGAAGATCTAGAGAGATTCACTGCCAGAGTGGAGAAAGCTTTCAGGGAGGATATAGCCCAGCTTAAGGCTGACACTAACCACCTGGGGAATAGGATAGAAACTGTAGAGCAGAGGATGGATGAAGTGCTGCCTGCTATCACAATGTTACAAGACAGATGCAGCCTCCAAGACCAGAAAATTGAAGCATTATTATGCCAATTAGATGATTTTGAAAACCGCAGCAGGAGAGCGAACATTCGCATACGCGGTCTGCCAGTAGCTACAGCTCCTAAGGACATTGTGCCCACACTGGAAGATATATTTAGAGAAATACTAGGTCTGCCTGCCACGGCTTCGATTGAAATTAACCGTGCTCACAGGGCCCTTAGACCACCCTCTCAGGACGCAGACAATCTGAGAGATATCATCTGCAAGCTACATAAATACACCTTGAAAGATAGGATTATGCAGAAGATGCGTGGGAAGCAATACTTTGATTTCGACGGTGCACACCTGTATTTTTACAGGACATTTCAAGACGCACTCTAATGCAACGCAGAGCTTTAAGGCCCTTACTGGAAGCTCTTCAGAAAGCAGGTTTGCCTTATCGGTGGGGATTCCCTTTCTATCTACAAGCATCTAAAGCTGGGAAAAGCATCACACTGCGTACTAAAGATGACCTTCCTTTCTTCCTGGAGACTTTGGGACTTGAACCGGTGGATTTTCCAGATTGGAGAGGACCACAAGACCATCCACATATGCAACTTCCTCAACCTTGGCTCCCAGTTAATCGCAGGAGTCGCAGAAGGGAACGCAGACGCCCCACGTCTTCCTCTCCTATGGATCCGGTTTCACCTCGGCATTAGCTGAAAACACTTTACTGCTGAGTAGATTTCTACACTCCTGTGAGGAATATCTTTACCTCAGGTACAGGGCTCCATCTTATACCACGCAGGAATCCATGTTCACCCGAATGAATAAGACTGATGCTGGAAGCTGCGACAGGCCATAAGCAAAGGACGTGTTCCTGGACCCCTTCTTCATTAAGACCACCACCCCCATCCCTGAGCTAGACTTTGACCGCATAAACGCTGCCCTGGGGGGGATTATGGAGATTATAGTCCTGGTACTACCCAGACAGGCTATGGTTTGTGGAAGCCCTGCATATAATTTTTTTTTTTTTTTTTTTTTATCTTTTAGAGAATTTTTTCCTCACACTCAGGTTAAAATTGTACCCCTTAGCTTCCCTTTTTTTTTTCTTTTTCTTAGCCCAGTTTGTAATTTTTTTTTTTGTATACTTCTCTTTTAGCTTATGGGATAGTTCTCCCCCCTATTCAATATACCCTTTGTGTTACATTTTGCTCAAGAGGCGGCGACGGACGGGGGCTGACCCTCGCCATCCCCCCCTAGGCCATACCTTCTTAGGTATTTTTTTCCTTTTTTTGGAAATAGAGACGGGTCTCGGGTTCTTCTCCCTTGTGGGGAGGCACCTGATGCCTGACCCCCTGACATCCCAGGTTACAACTATGTTCATAATAATGCACTTTGTGTTTATATGTGCCTTGTTATCTTTAACCTTGTTTTTTTTTTCCTTTCTCTTTTCTTTTCCCTTTTTTTTTGCTTACTCTTTTCTGCTGTATACCTCTCTACTGGGACTGCCTCCGGCTCCGCCTCCCACTCTGCACCCTCAAGGACACAGCAAGACTTCACCACTCTGAAAATCCCTGATGACATCACTTAAGATAATTTCATATAATGTACGTGGTCTCTGTTCCCCATGTAAACGCAGTAAATTATGGTGGGAACTAAAATGTTACGGGGCTCAGGTGATCCTGCTACAAGAAACACATTTTAATCCCCTTTCCATGCCTAAATTGCCCAATCACATTTATAATCAATGGTTCCTAAGTAACTCACCGGTTGCAAAATCCAGAGGTACGGCAATTGCAATACACAAATCTTGCCCTATCCAGATTCTGGACAGTAAGGTGGACCCCCAGGGGAGATATGTCTTTTTAAAAGGGACTATAGCTGGACAGAAGCTCACGATTGCCACGATATATGCCCCGAACTCAAACCAACAAACCTACCTGGACAATACCCTTGACAGTTTGGCGGAATTTAGGGAGGGCCCTTTGATCCTGGGAGGCAACTTTAATATCAGCCCTGACCCTCAGATAGACACTTCAGATAAGCGCTCTTCCCACTCAAACGGCTTTCTTAAACACTTCCGCAAATCCTTGCAAGCCCACCGTCTACTTGACAGTTGGCGAACCCTCCACCCAGTGGATAGAGACTATAGCTACTACTCAAAAGTGCATGACACCTACACTTGCATAGATATGATTTATGTAGACCATGTGGCCCTGGAGTGGCTGCAGGCCTTGTCCATAGGGACCATTACGCTCTCCGACCATGCTCCAGTGACTGCATCCCTGGTTATGCCACATGGTACTCGCAGGGCTTGGTCGTGGCGCTTAAATGAATCCCTGTTGGATGATGCGGCTGTGGTATCAGGAGTCACAGAAGTCTTGTCACATTATTTTAAAGAAAATAACACAGAAGGGATGAGTAAGGGAATTATATGGGAAGGCCATAAAGCAGTGGTAAGAGGAGAGCTGATCTCTCAGGGGTCCAGGCTTAAGAAAGCCAGACAGGTAGATTTCGAAAGGGTACTTCAAGTGCTGCAGCAAGCGGAACTTAAGCATAAACAAAATAGTGACCCGGAGGCCTTGAAAACACTGATAGAATTGAGGGGACTGTTCTCACGACTGCTAGACCGACAAGCACGCAGACAACTGCGATACTTGTTGCACAAATACTATGAACACGGCAACAAATGCGGTCGTATGCTGGCTAGAGCTCTTAGAAAAAAAACGTGCTCACATGTATGTACATCAGCTACGACTTCCCTCGGGGGAACATACGGCCAGACCTTCCCAAATAGCTGCTGGATTCCGAGACTACTACACTACTCTGTATAATTTAAATTCATCCCAGACCCCAGAAGCCCAAACTGCTAGGAAGAAAGATATTCAAACATACTTAACTGAATCTGGCCTTCCCAAACTGACAGACGAACAATGTTCTTTGCTAGAAACCCCCATTACTGCCACTGAAATAGAGACCACGGTGACCTCCTTACCTAATGGAAAAAGCCCAGGCCCGAATGGACTTACTAAAGCATATTATAAGATGTTCCTACCCCTGCAGTCTGATTCGATGTGTAGTTACTTCAATTCGATAGCAAATGGTACTGTTATCCCTAGCGAGGCCCTATTGGCACATATTTCCGTAATACCTAAAGAGGGGAAAGACCCTGCTCTACCCCAAAGCTACAGACCCATATCCCTTCTTAATGTGGATATAAAAATTCTAGCTAAGATCCTTGCGACTAGATTGAAACATCTCATCCCATTAATAGTTCACCCAGATCAAACGGGGTTTATAACAGGCAGGGAAGCTAGAGACAATTCAATCAGAGCAATTCACCTTATCCACTGGGCACAAACCTCTCCTGACTCTCCCCCCTATTTGGTCCTCTCTACCGATGCGGAGAAAGCCTTCGATCGGGTGGACTGGACCTACCTGCGGGCTGTACTGGAGGCTTTGGGTCTACGTACCCATATGAGAATGAAAACGGCGCTGCCCTCTATGTTATTAAGTAATGGGTAGGAATGTCATATAATACAGACTGAATCCAAATGACTCCGATGTGTAAAAGCTCCACCAATATCTAACATAATACGGTCTAAACCAAAGGAGACCATATATTCGGAGATAACCAAAACTATTCAGAAACACCAGTATTTTAGAAACTGCTGAATAAAGTGTGTCCCCCCAGCGGGATAAATGTGTCAGCCAGGGTGGAATTACAACAGTTTGTATATATGCCTCCCACTTTTTAAGGGACCAAAAGTAATGGGACAGATTAACAATCATCTAAACTTTCACTTTTTAATACTTGTTTGCAAATCCTTTGCAGTCAATTACAGCCTGAAGTCTGGAACACATAGACATCACCAGATGCTGGGTTTCATCCCTGGTGATGCTCTGCCAGGCCTCTACTGCAACTGTCTTCAGTTCCTTCTTGTTCTTGGGGCATTCTCCCTTCAGTTTTGTCTTCAGCAAGTGAAATGCATGCTCAATCGGATTCAGTTCAGGTGATTGACTTGGCCATTGAATAACATTCCACTTCTTTACCTTAAAAAACTCTTTGGTTGCTTTCACAGTATGCTTCGGGTCATTGTCCATCTGCACTGTGAAGCGCCGTCCAATGAGTTCTGAAGCATTTTGCTGAATATGAGCAGATAATATTGCCCCAAACACTTCAGAATTCATCCTGCTGTCAACAGTCACATCATCAATAAATACAAAAGAACCAGTTCCATTGGCATGCCCACGCCATGACACTACCACCATCATACTTCACTGATGAGGTGGTATGCTTTGGATCATGAGCAGTTCCTTTCCTTCTCCATACTCTTCTCTTCCGATCACTCTGGTACAAGTTGATCTTGGTCTCATCTGTCCATAGGAGGTTGTTCCAGAACTGTGAAGGTTTTTAGATGTTGTTTGGCAAACTCTAATCTGGCCTTCCTGTTTTTGAGGCTCACCAATGGTTTACATCTTGTGGTGAACCCTCTGTATTCACTCTGGTGAAGTCTTCTCTTGATTGTTGACTTTGACACACATACACCTACCACCTGGAGAGTGTTCTTGATCTGGCCAACTGTTGTGAAGGGTGTTTTCTTCACCAGGGAAAGAATTCTTCGGCCATCCACCACAGTTGTTTTCCGTGGTCTTCCGGGTCTTTTGGTGTTGCTGAGCTCACTGATGTGTTTTTTTTTCTTTTTAAGGATGTTCCAAACAGTTGATTTGGCTACACCTAATGTTGTTGCTATCTCTCTGATGGGTTTGTTTTGTTTTTTCAGCCTAATGATGGCTTGCTTCAGGGATAGTGACAGCTCTTTGGATCTCATATTGAGAGTTGACAGCAACAGATTCCAAATGCAAATAGCACACTTGAAATGAACTCTAGACCGTTTATCTGCTCCTTTTAAATGGGATAATGAGGGAATAACAAGCACCTGGCCATGGAACAGCTGAGTAGCCAATTGTCCCATTACTTTTGGTCCCTTAAAAAGTGGGAGTCACCTATACAAACTGTTGTAATTCTTACACTGTTCACCTGATTTGGATGTAAATACCCTCAAATTAAAGCTGAAAGTCTGCAGTTAAAGCATATCTTGTTTGTTTCATTTCAAATCCATTGTGGTGGTGTATAGAGCCAAAAAGATTAGAATTGTGTTGATGTCCCAATATTTATGGACCTGACTGTATGTTGAGCCAAACAAGCTCAGCATTTTCTTAGCCAATGTTCGAATCTCTTGAAACCGGCTCTTATCTAGTTGGCGGTAAAAGTTCACAAGAGAGAGAGCTGTTGGTGACGACAGCGTAACTCGCTATCACAATGCAGCTCATTGAGCTTGAGCTGCAGCTGATCTGGAGCATTATCGGGGTCAACATAGAATGGAGAGGAGAAAAGGCTGATCTTTTCCACAGCTGCAAAATCCTGAAAGCGCTGTTTAAACTCCCCAGTCAGAGATGTGACGTCTGCTGCATACCTGCTCATCTGCGCTCTAATATTGTCCTGTGGAAAACTGTTCATTAATTCCTGCAACCCTGAAAAATGTATAGTATTGGGCTGTGTTTGTGACAACTGCCTTATGAAAAGTTGCAGCATTGCTCCAAAGGCTTTGAGGTGTGAATAAAGCTGGTTCACCGCTGCATCTTTTCCCCTGAAGACTCATGTTCAGTACATTCAGATGCTTTGCTATGTCAACTAGAACACCCAAATCAGCCAGCCAAATTGGATCAGATAGTTCTTGCGGTTGTCCCTTTGTTTCCAAGAATTAGCTGATTTCCTTTCTTAGAGTGTAGAAACGCTGCAGTGCAGACCCCCAACTGAGCCATCTTACATCGTTGTGATATAAAACATCTTCGTATTCAGCCTGGATGTCCAGTAGAAACTGTTTAAACTAGCGGTGGTACAGGGCTTTAAAGCGAATAAAATTAATAGTTTTTATCACCAGTTTCATAACATGGTCATATTTGAGATGTTTAGCACAGAGAACTTATTGATGAATGATACAATGTAGTTTAATAGCTTTGCCTCCTTCTTCGATCACCTTGTTACAGCTTAGGGTTGCTAATCCACTTCATTCACCAGCCATGGCAGGTGCCCCATCAGTAATAATCCCAATAAGTTTGTTCCAAGGCAGTTTCATGTCATCTATGGCGAAACTAACAGAAACAAATAAATATTTTACTCTTGTTTGGTCTGTAAGGCTCTGGGGGTCAAGTAGCTCTTCAGTCACATTCATTTCATTGTCCACCCCTCTCATAAAAATCAGCACCTGGGGGGGGGGGGGGGGGCGTGGCTTGGCACCAGAGCAAGATGGTCACATAGACAGAGAGCTCCGCCATCCAGAGCTTCTGTCTGACCTCTCAGCAGCGAGAAAGCCTCAATCACACAGAGCACCAATGGCAGGGAGATGCCTTTCAGCCTCCTGTACTCAGCTGAGCAGGAACATACCAGCGATGTTCCGCACTCAGCTCACGGTCTCACAGGCTGCATCTCAAGCCGCGGACCAGAGTGCAGGGAGCTACGCCACCACAGACACCCCCTCCAGCGGCCCCAAGGGCAAGTTTGAGTAATCCTCATCCCTCTCCTGTGCCTGGCCGATCTACAGCAGGTGGCCCTGGATATTAAGAACACCCTGTCTGCTGCCATATCAGACTTGAAAACTGACATTAGAGCCATTGCCATGAGGCTGGAACATGAAAATGTCGCCATGACACATGGTGCTGCAATTAAGCAAATACAGCAAACCGCTACTGCACATACACAACATTTGATGGACATGCATAGGCATATGGAGGATTTGTACAACAGGGGTCGTAGGCGCAATCTGCGGATCAGGGGGATACCTGAGTCAGTGGAGGGGCCCCAGTTACAGGCTGCTGTGTGGGCCATTTTCAATACCCTGTTAGGCAGACCGCCTGATGCCCCAATTGAAATGGAGAGGTGCCATAGAGCCCTTAGACCTAGGAGCAGAGACACTGACCCACCCAGGGATGCGGTGTGCTGCTTGGTCAGTTTTACTCAGAAGGAAGAAATATTGCGTTTAGCTCGCAACTACAATCATTTAGAACATGAGGGAGTGCGCATCCAACTGTTCCAGGATTTATCCGCCATTACTCTGCAACACAGAACAGACCTGCGTCCTCTCCTCCAGGTACTACAGGAAAAACATATCTCCCATCGATGGAAATTCCCTTTCTGCCTTCAAGCGACTATTGGCAATCGCACGGCACAACTGAGAACACCTGCGGAACTCCAACCCTTCTGTGATATCCTCGGCATCCCGGTGGTTCGTGTCCCGGAGTGGTATGGCGTATTCTTACAACCAGAACTGTGGATTCCCTCCCACCCACCCCGATGACAACCAAGGGCGCAAAGAAACAGGCATAGACGCCACAGGCTTTCGGCTAACTCCTCACCAAGACACCGCGGAGACATGGAAACAAATGAGAGCCCACGAGTCTCTCCATCTTCGGTTCATCGAAAGACTGACCATTGAAACCTTAAGCTGAGATTTGGTGCGCTGACCCTTATTAAACTCTTAATCTCCACCTAACGCTCTACAATGTCTGATGTATGGATCGTTATCCTGGAGCCCTGACACATGGCATTGGACGGGTAAAGTACTGCAGGTAATTCCACTACTATACATGACACACCCTCTCTGTAACACGTTCTCCTTGGGTATCTACACTGGAGTTTGAGATGACTCTTCCATGCTCTAGGGGAGTATATCTGCTAATTCGGACTTGGATGTTGCCCAGATCTCTGGCAGATGCCCTAATTTCGGAGCATTGTGACAGTAGGGAACAGAGAACGCGTGTCCAGTGTCCAGATATAACTTAAGGGACATCGCTTATAATAAAGCCATAGCTGAATTGGGGGAAATGCTTGTTCTCCCCTTCTTGTTACATTGAGACTTCAGACAGCTGTGGAACAGAGGCAGCATGGAAATGCAGCAGATGTCTGGTTCTCTATTTTGCGCTTAATTACCCTGCAACGCGATTGAACTGATGCACATCCCGAAAGAGTCACGAGTTTACTGGACACTCAACAAATGGCAAGTTAGTAGCAGTACCTGAACACCCCCCCCCCCTTTTTTTTTTCTTTTTCTTTCTCAGCCCCCCCCCCCCCCCCAAACTGCTAGCTCTCAGAGACTATGAACTGAATGTAGGGGTCTTATAGACAGTGCACTTTGGTCCATACATGTATTATGGCGGGAATATTTTTGGGTCAGCCTACCACAGTTATACATTTTAACTTTTTGTATTTGTTTTATGCTGTTCTTGCATACCTTAATTCCCCTGTAATAGGGAATGTCAAGGATTAGCACGTGGGAAAGGGACCATGGCCCATTCTCATCTAAAACTGTATATGACGCATGGTGGTGGGGCTGAGGAGGCCGTCTTTAGACGACTAGCCCGCCTTGTTTACCATAGGATACTCATGTCTTTACACAACTAGATGGTTTACTGTATTAATGGTTTTTAGTTCTTGCCTTCCTTAGGTGCTCCCTTAAGGAACACACTGAGGGAAGGGGTTGAGCGCTGGAGCCTTTTGTTCCTGGGTAAACGTTTCATTGGTGTCCCTGGGAGCGGAGTTCCCTAGCCGACCAGCGTAGCATACACGTTGATAGTTATCTGCCTTTTCATAACGGCCTTATTTTATATATATATACTGTGTATATATATATATATATATATATATATATATATATATATATATATATATATATATATAGAGATAGATATGTTGCTTACTGATAGTATATGCTGCTATAGGTTGAGTCTACACCCTGTGAGTCAGTCGGCTCTGCTGGATGGGGGCTCTCCGGGGAAGGCCTTGCCCATCTTTTATGAGTGGACCTCCCTGGGCTCTACTCATTCTTCACAAGCTGAGGTTTTTCTGTAATGGTTATGCGTACAGTTTGGAGCTCTGGATGGTAGAATGCCAAATTTGGTCTTTGTGTCAGGTTTCTTCCCCACCTCAAAGAGGCAGGTCTCCCCTTTGAAACCTGCCGGCATTGTTTTGCACCACTCCAGCACTCCATACGATCCTACACAGGTAGTTCAGCAGACCTGTAATTACCTCCTGTGTATTTTCCACGAGACCCTATTTGGGGTAGTTGATACAAGGGGGTGCTATACCCCCCTCAGGTTACTTATAAGCACTTATACGTGGCCAAATAGGTTAGAAGCAGATTCTGCTCCTTCCTTTTCTTCTCCTTTTTATTCCCTTTCTTTAATTCTTCCGCCTTCTCTACCTCTTACCCCCTCCCCCTTTCTATCTTCTCTCTCCTCTCCACACGGGCCCTCTCCGCTTGCTGTCTGAGGGTGATACCGAGGTACACTCCCTTCCAGTGAATATGCCTCCTGTGATGTACTCCTCAGCTCCTCTATCCCTCAAGGTCTATTCTTTAAATGTTAAAGGCCTCAATATCCCCGAGAAACGAGGTAGTGTCCTTACTGAGGCACACCGCCAAAGAGCCCAAGTGGTTTTCCTCCAGGAAACCCACTTTAAATCAGGATCCATTCCCTGCCTATCCAATAGTCGCTTTCCTGGAGGTTTATCATGCAACCTGTGCTGATTCCAAAACGAAGGGAGTCTCAATAGTACTCGCAAAGTCGTTCGCCTTTCGCCTCACGGGCCAGATGCTAGATCCAGAGGGCAGAATCCTCTTTCTTAAGGGAATCTGGAAAGACAGACCGGTGACGCTAGCTAATATCTACTGTCCCAATTCCAAACAGGTGACCTTTTTGAAAGAAACCCTCCTGCGTCTCACAATGTTTCAGTCAGGCTTACTTATTCTGGGGGGGGACTTCTTGATACCTCCACAGGTACCTCCTTACTTTCGTTCTCTGCTTTACGGCAAGCGAAACTCGCTCTAGCCTCTCTCACACTCCATGACACCTGGCGCACCTTAAATCCACGGGGGAGGGACTACACTTTTTTTCGTCCCCGCATACCCGCTACTCAAGGTTGGATTACCTTTTCATACACCAGGCAGACTTATCTTACCTTTATGATGCGACAATAGAGAACATGATACTCTCAGACCATCACCCGATCACTCTGACTTTACGTTTCCCTCAGAAGGAAGCGTCAACCAAGATTTGGAGACTGGACGCCTCCCTACTTACAGACCCTGGGGACCTGGGAACTATTAAACAGACAATATAAAAGGAGAGTGGGAATAGGACCCATGGTGTCCTTACCTTCAGTGAAGGAAAAGGAACAAACTGTGGTTTAACCTGATATAACTTTATTAGAACAATTAGTAGAAAAACATTTTAATCATTGAAAGGAAAGCATAAACAATAGGAGATTGCATAAGGTAAAAACTGACAACGTTGTCACTTAAAAACGCATGCCCATGAGCTCAGCCATATCCCAGTCATCCACACGTGTCAATCATCTCAAGTCGAGAAAAGGCAGGCAATGGTCACGCTCCTCAACCAAACACCAAATACCTCAGAAAGTGACAAAGATACAGAAAGAATGGTTGGTTTTTTAGGACAAGAACGCTCACCTTTGGAAGCGACAACTGCTACCAAAGGGATCCTAAAGCCCACAAGAGGAACAGGAGGAAGATGAAAAGGAAATTACAAGAGTGCTGGGGACAGAGGAAAAACGACCAGGGCCAATACCCGGAGCCAGCAGAGATGACAGAAATAATCTCCCCACTATCATTAGACATCACTTCCTTAAACCCTCATCCTGATCAACACTCCAAGACTATTATTAACCTCTCAGAATTTAAATTAGAAGAAAGGCATAGAAAATTCCTTGAAAAAGGACTCTCTTACTCCCCTACTGGGTCAATGAACGAGTTTGAGGTATATAAAGACATCACTTTGTTTTTACGAAAAGTCTGAGACAGTTACATCAAAGACCTACCCAAGAGGAAGATGAAAACCCCCCAACTGAATCCCAAGATGATGAAGATCTAGATATACTTACCTCCTTATTAATGGAAAGTAAGGATGATGACCAATCCATCCCTACTCCCTCTAGCCCATTGAAACGAGACGCCAATCTACTTATAAAATCAACAAAAATGTCCCCTTTCCGAAAAAATAGATGGTTGGGGGTCTTCTTAGACCTGGTTCAAGATGAACTTACTAAGGTGAATTGGCAAATAGGAAGAAAAGACAACCTGGATCCTGAACAACGCCAGGCCTTACGAGAGCTGAAGGAGGCACCAAATTTGGTGATAAAGAAAAGCGACAAAGGGGGCAATGTGGTATTGCTTTCAACAGATTACTATGAAAATGAGATAAAAAGACAGTTAAATGACCGATCCACCTATGAAAAACTTCCTGCTAACCCCTTTACCTCTATAATCAATTAACTGAATTTTAAACTTATGTTTGCGCAGGAAGCCGGCCTCTTCTCATCTTGGAATGAGTATGAGTATCTGAAAGTGAAGGAGTTTAACACCCCCACAATCTACATCATTCCTAAAGTCCATAAATCTCTGGCAAACCCACCAGGCAGGCCAATCGTTTCAGCGGTGAAGGATCCTCTGGAGAAAATTGGAAGATACTTAGATGCCCTACTGAAAGAAATGGTCCTTGAGTTACCCTCATACATTAGAGGTACCCTTGATGTATTAGCAAAAATTAAAGAGGTAACCGTATCTACTGGAACTCTCCTGGTAGGCATTGATGTAGAGTCTCTTTATACATCTATACCCCATGCATGGGACTTGGCAGCAGTGGCACACTTTCTTGACCAGAAATGTCCACATATGGGACCTCAGAATGAGTTCATCCTTGAGATGCTGCAGTTTGCCCTGACTAACAACTACTTTGAATTCCTAGGGGTCTATTATAGACAAATACAAGGCACCTCCATGGGGGCCCCTTGGTTATTGGGAAGAGGAAGTTGTTTATTGCTCTGAATCTTATCTAGACCATGCCAAATTGTGGCTAAGATTTATCGATAATGTCCTGCTGCTTTGGCAGTGGTCTGTCGAATCCCTTGAAGAGTTCTTGAGCGAACTGAACGAAACATTTACCTACGACTTGAACGAAATTTCTTTTCTGGACCTCCTAATAAGGATTGATGGAGACCATCTGTCCACAAAAACGTTTCGTAAAGAAACAGCAGCAAACACCCTTCTTGAGGCAACCAGCCATTATCCTAAGTCCTTGGTCAGAGGTATACCAACAGGGCAGTTTCTGAAAATTAGATGCAACTGCTCACTGGATCAAGACTATCAGGCTGAATCAAAGCAACTCTATAAAAGATTTAGAGAAAGGGGTTACCCGCATAGATCTTTAAAGAATTCAAGAAAACGAGCATCCGCAATTGACCGGAAAGAACTGCTAATACCAAAGAATGACCAAGTTGCCAACAAGAGCCTTTCTGATCAAGTGAAAATCATCACCATGTTTGGTACACAGTGGGAAGATATGCAAACGATCTTGACTAAACATTGGCACGTACTGACTCGAGCTCCCCAGATGGCTTCTATAGTTGGCCCTAAACCCTTCATGGTAGCAAGAAGAGCCAAAAATCTGACTGATGAACTCGTCAGATATGAAAATAACAGACCCAATCCATGCAATTGGCTCACGGACCTGCCTCCATTGCGAGGGATGTATGCTTGTGGAAAATGCCATATTTGTAGATAGATCTGACTCATTTACAGATGCAAAAGGAAGAAAGGTGTATCAAATTAAACATTTCATTAACTGCAATACTACACGAGTACTGTATATGCTGGAATGTCCCTGTCATAAACTGTATATAGGCAAAACAAAGCGTCCTTTAAAGGTCCGTATAGGGGAACATCTCTTAAGTATTCGTTCCCCAGATGACGGTAACCCCATAGGAGAACACTTTGCAAATTATCACAATAGGGAAACAAACGGACTCATAATTAAGGGGTTCTATGCCTTAAAACTCCCAGTAAGAAGAGGTGACTTCGACCTGATACTTCTTCAAAAAGAAAAGGAATCACATCAGGGGATGGATTGTACGGCCGCTGTGTCTTTATATGGATTACACTTTAATGTAAATATTTTCTCCAATCATTTCCTGATTGTATTGTATCTAAATAATTGTATTTTGTAAAGTTACAAATGTTTCAACTTTAAAAAAAAAAAAAAATTATATATACACTACAAAAAGAAAAGTAGTGGATTTTTCGGCTGGGGACGCTCGCGCCGAATGGATTAAACACTGAGATGAATTTACAGGTATTCCTGACTCCGTAAGTTGATCTCCACCAAATTGATCGATTGTCAAAATATCATACTAAGCCTCAGTTTGTACAAATGTATCTATCTGTATTTAGCTTTACATTCACATCTTAATACAACTACTATTGAATTTAATAGATGTGATTAAAAGCATATAACGTCAACTTGTGAATGGCGATTTTACCTTAAACATCATTGATTATATACTATGAACTGCAATAGTCATATACTGCCACAAGATGGCAGCAGTGTAAAAACACTTTTTCCTTACAGCAGTCTGAATTCCCCTATGGGGTTAACATGACCATGTCTAGGCAGGAAGTGATGTAACAGGAAGTAATTCACTGAGTGTCACTCTGCCTACAAAAGGATTCTGTCCATGCAAACACTTCACCCTGAAGAAACCCATGTCACAAGTGGGTGAAACATGTATGTATGTATGTATGTATGTATGTATGTATGTATGTATGTATGTATGTATGTATGTATGTATGTGCGTGCGTGCGTGCGTGCGTGCGTCTGCACACGCCTTCTGCCGATAGCCAACTTGGGCTTTTCATCACTCTTTAGCCCTCATCCTATCTCCGCAAACTGGAAATCCACAAACAACCGAAAACTGGAAGTAAATGGCCAGGTGGCCCCATGCTGGTTTTGAGTGGATAACATCCAGTGCGTGTCACCAGGACTAGGAATACAGAGATTTGCATCCTGCACACTTGTGGGCCCCTGCAAAGGACTCTTGATTCACCAACTTGTCCCGGCAATTGAAGACCAATCTAATATCATCTAAACAGTGAGTCTCTTTTCAACTGGTATAACCAGCAAGCAATCACAGCCTGAACATTTTTTTTTTTTTTTTAGGCTCTGTGTTTGGACTTAGCTGACTATATTTTCCTATCCAACCTATATGCAGTGCCATCTTTAATGTTTCATGGAAACATGGTGCTGAATGACTAACAGGCTTGTTGTGGATCTATTGTTTCTCCTTGACTCAAGTCGCATGCTTGCATCACAGCGTGCTGCATTTTTTAATTATCTCTATGATTAACAGTGCTACATCCAGAAATCAAACCTGTCTTGTTCACTATCAGGGATACTTTCTAGCCAAAATTGCATTTATTTGTCTGAGATAACCAATGCTTTCTTCAACATTGTAAAGACGTAGCCTCCCTGGCGGTTTTCCCGAGTGTGGCTCGGGGTTAAAATTCAGTACCATTAGCGGTAACCCCGAGCCACACTCGGGATCGCATTGCAGGATCCTGGGGCAGCGTTACTTACCTTGTCCCCGGGATCCTGCGATGTCCCCCGCAGTGTCCGAGGGCTCCGTCCTCCTCCGAAGCCTCTCTGTGCCAGGCTCCGTTCCCTGCGAGCAGCGCGACGCACGGGGGCGGAGCCTGGCGGCAAATTCAAAAAAATGTCAAAATCATAACACATACAGTACTGTAATCTTACAGATTACAGTACTGTATGAAATGATTTCACATCCCTTTTGTCCCCAGTGCTCTGGCCCATGCCCTGCATGCAGTTTTACATGATATACATTGTTCTTTCTGCCTGGAAACTGGAGATTGTCCATAGCAACCAAAAAGTGTCCCTTTACGTCAAAAGTGGCTTTAGACCAGCTAGAAAACAGCGATAGTAAATTAGAACACTTGCAGAATTGAGCGATAGTGAATTGTGGGGAAATTTATTTTATTACTATTTTTTTAAATTTTTTTTAATTATTTATTTTTATTTATTATATTATAATTTATGTTTTTGTGTTTCAAACTTTATCATACCCGGGATATCTACTAGACTCTGGTTTGGACAGATTTAAGTGTGTTATTGTTAAGATTTACAGACCTACAATATAAAACGCCAAATTTCCATGCAAAATAATTGTACCGCTTTCAGCACCTAAAATCCGAAATAATCATACCGCCAGGGAGGTTAATGCAGCAGCTCTATAGGCATATAGGGAGTCTGGAGGTCCATGGTTAAGCACAATACGGGTACCGACTTGTGCTACCAAGGTTACCCGGAACTCACCTCGCCTAAACTCATGTAAGCATTATATATTAAGTCACACTTAATGACTTGAGATGATTGACATGTGTAGATGACTGGAATATGGCTGAGCTCCTGGGCATGCGTTTTTAAGTGACAATGTTGTCAGTTTTTACCTTATGCAATCCCCTATTGTTTTAGCTTTCCTTTCAATGATTAAAATGTTTTTCTACTAATTGTTCTAATAAAGTTATATCAGATTAAACCTCCAGTTTGTTCCTTTTTCCATCACTGAAGGTAAAGAAACCTTGAGTCCTATTCCCACTCCCCTTTTATTTTGACTACTTCTCCTGTTCTGACACGGAACACCACCCTATTAAGTTAGCCGGTAACCTTTTACCTGAATTGACCAATGATACTGGTCATCAGGACCCCGCCCATTGCATTTTTTTACTACGACTATTAAACAGACCAATACTTTCGCCAAAATGGAAGATCCCTTATACAGCTTCTCTGGTCTTCAAGGTAACGTGTTTTGAGGCGTTGCCTCTTTGTCAAATCTTCGACCTCCATGGATAATATATTATACTGTCAGCCCCCTTTAACCAGTTTAAGACCAGCCACAGGTATACTGCTGCAGGTCGGCTCTCCTGGGCGAATCATAGGTCAATAAATTCTGGCCTGGATCTGGTGATCGGTTCTGGCGAAATAAATGCTTTCTCTGCCTGTGAATTGTAAACACAGGCAGAGGAAGTGATGTCACCTCCCCTCGTGGAATCCTTTTCGGTTCCAGAGCGAGGAGAGAGGACATCTAAACGTGAGTTGCACCAATACTACACTGACACAATACACATAGATACACTTTTCACCCCCCCATTAACCCCTTCACTCCCTGTCCATGTGTCACAAAGTGCAGTTTTCAGATTTTTCACTGATTACTGTGCTGGTGTCACTTGTGACACTAATCAGCATTAGGGCAGTTAGTAGTAGGCCCAGCTAGCGTTAGGGTAACCCCCAAATAAAGGTTTAACCCTCTGATCACCCCCCCCAGTTAACCCTTTCACCCTGTCACCAGTGTCACTAATATAGTGTACAGATCTCTTTTCTAATCACTGTATTTTAGTGTCACGGGTGACGCTAGTTAGCTAGTTACGGTAACGTCAGGTTTTTATAGCGTCAGGGTACTCGCCATATATTACTGAACAAATATTTAACCCCCCCGATTGCCCCCAAGTACAGGTTTTAGTGTCAGTTAGGGTCAGCGTCAATTCCAGGCAGCATCAGCTTAGTGCCAGTAGCGCTAACACCCACGCACACACCATACACCTCCCTTACTAGTATAGCGTCAGAACGGATCAATATCTTTGATATGATCAGAACTATATTAGCGCCCCCAATAGTTTAGTGTTCCCAAAAATGTGGCATTGGCGGGATCAGCCCTGACACCTGCTAGCCCCTCCGCCCAGCCCACCCAAGTGCAGTATCAATCGATCACTGTCACTTACAAAACACAACACACATAACTGCAGTGTTTGTGAGTTAGTCCTGATCCCTGCGAATGCTAACAGTTCATTTTGTTTGCTAGCGATTGAAGCAGTTGTTGACAACCAGTTGCTCTTTTGCCTGTGAGTCACACTAGTTGTACCTGTAAATTCAGAGGCCAAAATGTCCAGACAGAGGTACATTAGTTAAGAGGCCTACATGTTGCTGAGCATGACAGATGAGAGTGATGAGGAAGCCGCCTCACTGCCATATTCAGGCTCAGTATACGAACCGGTAGAGAGCAGTGGCACCATGACAGATGGCTCTGACGGAGTAGTGATCCCTGTTAAGGTTAGGAGTACCCCACCCCGTTCTTCTGTTGAGGTGCAAGAGCCGCAGGGCTCTCGTATGGAGCAGAGAGTCAGTACTAGTGCCACTCATCCTTCTGGTGAACTGGCAAGCACCAGCAGCCTAGTACATCCTGATCATAGACAAACCAGCACTGCAGTAACAATTGATGACGTGGCGAGTCCCATAAGTGCAATTCAAGCTGGTGTGGTGGCTAGCACAAGTAGTGTCCCCCAGCCACCGAACACAGGCCCGTAGAGCCCATAGCGCCCTTTCCGCTGCATATGCCAATCCTAATTGGGAGCCCACCACTCCTGCAGCGCCTGCACTTCCCCCATTCACTGGCAAACCCGGAATTCAGGTGGAAACAGTTGATTTTATGTCACTTGATCTTTAGTCACCGTTTTTCACGGAAGATCTCTATAGATCTATTGTTGACCAAAGCAATTTGAATGCTGGTCAGTTCATTGCCGCTAATCCCCAGTTTACCCTTGCCAGAGAAAGGAAACCTGTTACGGTTTTCGAATTTAAGACCTTTCTGGGCTTATCTCTCCTCATTAGCATTACTAAAAAGAGTGTGCTGCGGTCATATTGGTCCACTGACCCAATTCACCATATGCCCGTGTTCTCGGCTTCCATGACCAGGACGTGATATGAGCAGATTTTTTGTGGTTCATGCATTTCAATGATAATGAACTCTGTCGTCCTCGGGGTGACCCTGAATACGATCGGCTCCACAAAATTTGGCTCCTTGTAAACTACTTCAACCAACAGTTTGCAGCCTTGTTTATTCCTGATCAAGTTGTCTTCATTGATGAGTCCCTGATTACATTTTCTGCCCACTTGTCTTTCAAACAGTATGGCCTCTTTCACACGAGGGATCCGTATGTCCGTTTTTCATCTTTCCGTTTTCGGATGAAAAACGGACATACTTGTATCTCTATGGAGCGTCGGATGTCAGCGGTGACATGTCCGCTGACATCCGACCCGCTCCGATCCGAAAAGTGTAATGGAGGAAAACCCTACTTTTCCATCCATTTTCGGATCGGATTGGGTGACGACGGACACTACGGTCCGTCGTCATCCGATCCCCCATAGGGGAGAGCGGCGCTCTGACAGGTCTGTCGCTGCACAGTGTGCAGCGATGGACCTGACATCTTCCTGCTCAGCGGGATCGGCGGAGCGATCCCCGCTGAGCAAGCGGGTGTTCACGGGGCGAATCATCACTGATCCGTCCCGTGTGAAAGAGCCCTATCTCCCCAGCAAGCGTGCCAGATATGGGGTCAAGTTGTATAAGCTCTGTGACAAGGCAACATGCTATACATATAGTTTACGAGGGAAAAGATAGCACTGTGGAGCCCCCCAACTGCCCAGACTACATAGGGAGTACTGGCAAGATTGTTTGGGCCTTGGTTTCACCCTTATTCAGAAAGGGGTACCACTTGTATGTGGACAATTATTACACAAGCGTGGCATTTTTTAGTCACCTTTTTGATTGTGGAATTGGTGCACTGTGGCACTGTGCGACCTAATCACCGGGGCTTCCCCCAACAGATTGTAGATTCCCATGTTTTTTTTCGTTCTGTCCTCCGGCAGTCTAAATTCCAACGGCGACTGGTGTTGTTGTGAAGCCCCTCTGTGTCCACAAATACAACCTTAACATGAGAGGGGTGGACTTCAATGACCAGATGATGACGCCGTACTTAACTGCCCGTAAGGCCAAACCATGGTATAAAAAAGTGTCTATATATGTATTCCAATTGGCTCTCCTGAACACTTATGTGCTATACAAAGCGTCAGGACGAACTGGATCCTTCCTAAAATTCCGGGAAGAGATCATCAGAGACCCTTCTGTTTCCAGACAGTGCTGTGGCCCAACTTCCGAATGCAAATGCAGTGAGCCGACTGCATGAGAGGCACTTTCCAGAAGTCCTCCGTGGTACCTCAGGCCAAAGATCACCCCAAAGAATATGCTGTGTCTGCAGAAAATGCGGATATAGGCGTGACACCCGCTATTATTGTCCCTCCTGTCCTAGCCAACCTGGTCTCTGCATTGGTGAATGTTTCCGTCGCTACCACAAACTAGTGAAGTATTAGCGTAGGGTACAGCACTGCACAGTCCTAGGGCACACTAACACAGGGTCTCGAAAGATGAGATGGCCATCATATTTTGAGAGACCCTAATCTGTAACGTTTAAAGTTTTTAAAAAAAATATATATGTTTTCACTTTTATTTTAAGTCAAAAATAGTTGTTTTATTTTTCTTCTCTCTCTATTCTCTATCTTTTGTTCTCTATCTTTTGTTACTGTATTTTATGCTCAACTGTAATGTTTTATTTTTACTGTGTTTTATTGCATTTGCTTTGCAGGTATGGTATGTCTGTTATACTGTAATGTTACTTTGTTTTATTGTAAACCATTATTTGCTTTCAGGTACGCCATTCAGCTGCAGCATGGATTCAATTTATTTTGACATCAACAGGGTTTGCTCTCACGATACGTAAATCAGCGACTCCAGCGCTGTAGGCGGTGATTTTACCGCCACAGTTTAAAAAAAAAAAAAAAAAAAAAACGGTGCATGTATGCCCATAATTATAAGTGGGTGGCTGCAGGGCGATAATCTAATAGTGGGCATACCCACCAATTAATCTATTTTTTTGTTCAGCCCACAGGCTGCATGAAATAAAAAAAGAACATTACAATATATGTCCAACAAGGAACAGCAAAGTACTGGTATGTTGCTGGACTTCGAGTGGTTATACCAGAATGATGCCTGTAGGTTTAGGTATCATCTTAGTATTGTTCTTTTCAGCCAGTGGTCAGCTTTCATGTAAAAGCAATCCTAGTGACTAATTATGAGAATGCAGCCTGAGAATGCAGTCATTTTAGCAATAGATCTCCTCTGCAAATTTAAAGTGGTAACCTGTAAAGGCTTCTAAAAATGTATGCAGTTTGTTGCCACCGCACGGTTGTGTGCAATTTTAAAGCACGTCGTGTTTGTTATCCATGTATTCGGCATAAGATCATCTTTTATATTTTACCAAACATTTGGGCAATATAGTGTGTTTTAGTGCATTCAAATCCAAAAAAGTGATTTTTTTTCTAAAAAAATTGTGTTTGAAAAATCGCTGTGCAAATACGGTGTGGAAAAAAAAATTGTAACACCCACTATTTTAATCTGCAGGGCCTTTGCTTTAAAAAAATGTATAATGTTTGGTAGTTCAAAGATATATTGCTCACACATGGCATGGGTATATGTGGAATTACACCCCAAAATACATTTTGCTACTTCTCCAGGACCCCGAAAACCAACCCCTGCCTCAGGCTTTCTAAGGGTGTAAAATGTTGATTTTACTCTTCACTACCTATCACAGTTTTGGAGGCCTTGAAATGTCAAGATAGCACAGCCCCCCACCCCCCCTACCAAATGACCCCATTTTGTAAAGCAGACACCCCAAGGTATTTGCTAAGAGGCATGGTGAGTATTCTGCGGCTCCTGTTTGTTTTTGAAAATGAAGAAGGAAAAGGAAAATGTATTTTCTTTTCCCAAAGCTTTGTGACAAAAAGTGAGATCTGCAAAATACTCAACATGCCTCTCAAATGGCTTGGCGTGTCTACTTTCCAAAATAGGGTCATGGGGGGGGGTTATTTGTGCTATCTTGGTATTTCATGGCCTCCAAAACTGTGATAGGCAGTAAGGAGTGAAAGCAAAAATGTACGCCCTTAGTAATCCTGAAGGAGGCGATTGGCTTTTGGGGTCCTGTACGTGGCTAGAATGCCAAAAAGTCTCACACATGTGGTATCCCCATACTCAAGAGAGTGTGTTTTGGGGTGTAATTCCACATATATCCAATATATATATATCATTTAGTGACAACTTTGTGTAAAACAAAAAAAAAAAACTTTCTTTATCCTGAAAGTTGTGCCAAAATATAAAATATTCCATGGACTCAACATGCCTCTCAGCAAATAGCTTCAAGTGTCTTCTTTCCAAAAAGGGGTCATTGGACAGGGTTGTGCTATCTTGACATTTCTGGGCCTCCGAAACTGATAGGTAGTGAGGAAGTGAAATCACCATTTTACGCCCTTAGATAGCCTGAATGTGGTGATTGGTTTTCGGGGTCCTGTACGCTAGGCTCCCAAAAAGTCTCACACATGTGGTATCCCCGTACTCAGGAGAAGCTGCAGAATGTATTGTGGGGTGGAATTCCATATATACCCATGGCATGTGTGAGCAATATATCATTTATGACAAAAAAATAAAATATTCAATGGGCTTAACATGCCTCTCAGCAATTCCCTTGGGGTGTCTACTTTCCAAAATGGGGTCATTTGGGGAGGTTGTACTGCCCTGCCATTTTAGCACCTCAAGAAATAAACTAATAGCTGCAAAATTCCAGAAAATGTACCATAGTTTGTAGACGCTATAACTTTTGCGCAAACCAATAAACATATGCCTTTTGAATTAGACATGTGGCTGAATACATTTTGGCCTAAATGTATGACTAAAACTGAGTTTATTGGATTTTTTTTTATAACAAAAAGTTGAAAATATACTTTTCTTTCAAATTTTTGGTCTTTTTTTTTGTTTAGATAGCAAAAAATAAAAACTGCAGAGGTGAGCAAATACCATCAAACGAAAGCTCTTATTGTGGGGAAAAAAAGGACACAAATTTTGTTTGGGTACAGCATTGCATGACCACGTAATTACCACTTAAAGCAGCGCAGTGCCAAACTGTAAAAAGTGCTCTGGTCATTAAGGGGGCAAATCCTTCTGGTCCTTAAGTGGTTAATAAGCACCCTATACTACTGGTTAACATTTATCTTCCCAATAACCAAAGAAGTTGTACATGTCCCTCAGGGACAAACTGCATCTCTATCCTAGGGTGAGTTGAATTCTTTGTGGTGATTTTAATGAGATTATACACTTGGGCGTGGACTCCAACAAATTACACAGAAGTAATAAAAAACTAAAAAAATAACCACTTGTGGTGAAAGAATAATGCTGCTGAATGCTATAAACCAGTGTGTTTCAGTGCAGCGTATCTACTGTCATCTGTGTCCTTTAGGGCACCAAGAAATGACAATATACAAAAGTGATAAAAAATAATAATTGTGACACTGTCATATTAATATATGATGACTAATAAATTTTGTACAGTGAAGAACATTGACTAAAAACAAGTGTCCATAAATTGTCCTAAGACAGGAAACAAAGTGACAGATATGAACAAATTGAGTCAAAATGAAGCCACACAAGCTGTGATGGAAATGGAAAAACTCCTAGGATAGCCAAGGTGACACCAATCACTCTCACACGAGGCTTACCAGAATGCCTGTGACCCCCTAATAAGAGTGTTCAGCAAACGCTACATTAAACAGAGAAGCCAACTCCATGAAAAAGGAAGTAATCATCCTATGCAGCCCAAAGATATATAGGAACGATGCAAACACTACTTCCCCCAGTAGCAGAGACTCCTCAGACAACCAGCTCAGCCAGTTAACTCGGGGTGTGCCGTGGAATGCATGAAAGCAAAAATACCTCACATAGCGTAATACTGTAAACCATTTAAGATTTAAAATAAAGAGAGGATGCACTTAATTTACATCAAAAAAGTAAAAGCATGTCTCATGAACGGCAAAAGAGAGGTCTTCCTCCAGTAACATAGATGGCTGACAACCAGCTGCACATGCGTGGTAGCTTTTAATCAATTTGCCTCCATGGGGACTATCCTTAAAGAATCCCAACAGGCACTCATAGTCACTATCCTCAAACTGTGTAACTGGTCGCCGGACAATCCAGCTTACTACAGACCCATTTCCCTCTTAAACTCGGACATAAAAATTTATGCTAAAATCCTAGCAATGCCTCTGTGTCTCACATCACTTCCCTCCCTCCAATCCATGCTAGAAACCTTTGGTTCAGTTTCCTTATGCAAAACCAGCTTATCTAAATCATTAATGCTCAATATCTGCCTGGACCCCACTGTTGGATTACATCTCTCCTCTATCTCCTCCTTCTTGGCACCAATGGCCTTATTAACTCATTTGTGTATATGTGTTTCACCCTCTCCATCTTTGTTGAATGTGTTCATTTGGTGCAAAAAAAAAAAAAACACTATTGGTTTTGCAATTCCTTGATTTGTATGTAAATTAACTGGGTAGGCCTAGATGCCCTTAACATTGCAACCTAATACAGTATACAGATTCTGGTTGACTCCCTCCATAGCACCTTCTTGGCTACAGATCAAATGGACATCACCTTACTGCCATACTATTGCATCCTGAACCCACACACTCTTTTTTTTATCAATAATTTTTTATTGGATTTTCATATAGATTACATATAAACGGTAAGTAGCAGGTTTCAAGTTATTTAACCTCAAAATAAGTACAGGTGTTCAGTTTGACATATCGACTGCAGATTAATCACAGGTGGTACAGTTCAACATATTAATGCTTAGTGCTTTTCCAAGAGCAGATATCAAGAGTGTCTATAACTATTTGTGTACGGTTCCGTCTACGTGTAGTATTTCATAAGTAATCTGCTGCTCTGGACCATTGAGACCAAGGGAGCCATTCAGATCTGGCTCTAGTGAGCATGCCTTTGCTGGAGGCTAACATCAGTTAGTAGCTATAATGAAGGTTAAACAGGCTTACTGTGTCTTCTATAGTCGGAGCTAGGGTGTTTTTCCAGAGTCTGGTTATGCTTAGTCTAGCCACTAGTAGGATGTGGGTAATCACTCTTCTAAGGGGTAGAGGTATGTTCTCTATTAAGTTTAGTAGATATTGCAATAAATAATAAAGAAAAAATATTATTGTAAAAAATAATAAAAATGTAAATAAAAAAAACACACAGACACCGTTCAGCCCCCCCCCCCCCAAAAAAAAAAAAAAAAACTATCGTGTGACATTGAAAAAAAAAGTATTGGTATCGGCGAGTACTTGAAAAAAAGTATTGGTACTTGTACTCTGTCCTAAAAAAGTGGTATCGGGACAACCCTAGTGATTGATGGAACCTGCCCCCCCTTGCAAGTTTATGTTTGAATAGTTTGGATTGTTTCCCTTGCCAAAGGAATTTGTTAAGCATGGCTTGGAGATCTTTGAAGTATGCTGATGGTAATGGGATAGGGATGATTCGAAAGAGATATAACAGTTGGGGCAGGTGTATCATTTTAAAGGCAGACAGTCTGCCTGACCAGGATAGGTCGTGGTTTGCTAGGTGTTGTATTTCTTTTTGGAGTTTGGTAAGGAAGGGTTTAAAGTTGTAGGTAAAGAGGTTTTTTTGTCAATTTAGTTAATTGAATTCCCAGGTAGGTTATATCGTTTTCGGCCCAAGTGTATGTGCAACTTGTTTGCAGTAGGTTCCTGGTTGTGGCGTCTATACCTAGGTCTAATATATATGATTTTGTCGTATTTACTCTGTAGTATGATACTTTGCTGAATTGATGCAGGACTTTTTGAACTTCTGTTAATGAGGAAGTTGGGTCAGTGAGCATGAGAATTACGTTGTCTGCAAACAAACTTATTTTATGGGATGATTTGCCTATCTCAAATCCTGATATTTTGGGGTTTTGTCTAATGTGTTCTGCCAGTGGTTCAATGAGAAGGTTGAAAATAAGGGGGGATAGTGGGCATCCCTGCCTCGTGCCGTTAGATTTGTGGAATGATTGGGATAACATGTCGGCGGAGAATACCTGGGCAGAGGGGGAGGAGTATAATGCTAAAATGGCATTTAGTATGTGTCCTTTAAAGCCGAAATTTAAGAGGGTTTGTTGTAAGTAGGACCAATGAATCCTATTGAACGCCTTCTCCGCATCCAAGGAGAGGAGCAGAGAAGGCGTTCTGCTGGACTCAGCGTAATTAATGATATCTATCATTCTCCTAGTTGCATCTGATGCTTGGCATCCGGTGATGAAGCCGGACTGATCTTTGTGGACTAAATTGGGCATAATATTGAGTAATCAAGTGGCCAACATTTTCGCATAAATTTTAAGGTCTAGATTCAGGAGTGAGATTGGGTGGAAGTTTTGGGGCGACACTGGATCTTTCCATCGGGTCCCCGTGCTTTATCTGATGGGAGAGATTTGATAGTGTTTGTGATTTCTAGTTCTGAGAATGGTTTGCTTAGTTTGGTCAGTTGTTTGTTCATTAGAGTTGGGAGGTTGATTTGGCTTAAGAATGCGTTAATGTCATCAAGTGTAGGTTGATGAGTGTTCAGGTCCTGTTTAAGGTTGTATAAGTCACTATAGTATGTGCTGAAGGCATCTGCTATTTCTTGAGGGTTTCTCAATGTTTCCTTTGTGTGGGGATGATATATGTGTTCTATTTTATGTTTGGTTCGTCTAGTTTTAATACGGTTAGCAAGGGCTTTACCTGCTTTATTGGAAGTAGAGTAGCATGTGGTTTTAAACTTTCTTTGTGCATTTTCAAAGGACTGTAGTAGGTGCAGTCTAAGGTCTTCTCTGAGAGATAGTAGTTGTGCCGAGAGAGGGGGGTGGGGGTTTGTTTTGAGTTGGTTTTCTAGGCCATTGATTTGTGTCATGAGAGTGTCTATATGTTGTGTCCTCTGTTTTTTGAATTGGGAACTTATCTTTATCAGTAAACCTCTAATAAACGATTTATGCGCATTCCACACCACTCCTGGATCGGACACGGAGCCTGCACTTCCGGAACTAGGTTGAAATCTCCACATAAGATTAAGTAACCGCTCCGTGTAAACTGAATTTTTTTCATAAGCTTACGAAGAAAATGAAATTGGCGTACATTTGGAGCATATAGATTGACTAGCGTATAGTCTGTATTGTTAATGGTGCAGATCAAGATGAGATATCGTCCATTTGGATCTGAGATAGTTTGTTTCAATTGAAAATTGACCGTGTCTTTGATCGCTATCAATACGCCTCTTTTCTTTGAGGTGAAGGATGCGGCGTATACATGTGGGAAGTGAATGTGTTTGCTGGTTGGAGTAGCTGTGGTAGCAAAATGTGTCTCCTGTACACACAGGATGTTGCGTTTGGTTTCTTGGGCTGTTTTCCAGAGTAAATGTCTTTTGGCTGGGTGGTTAAGCCTATTAGCATTTAGGGATAGAATAGTGACTGTCATTCGTGAAGCGGTGTGTGTGACTCAGGCGGTCACTAGCACTTAATTAGTTGTGATTAGATGGAAGTTGAGGTGCTGCGGCAGACGATGTCTCTGTTGTGGTTCCCGTTGGTCTTGGTCTTCTTCGATGGTCTCGGAAGGCAGAGCGAAAACTGAAAAATAACACAATTAACTGGAGGAAAACTGAACGCGATCAAACTGAACTTGTAGAGGAGTAGATGAGGGTGAACTTATCACTATTATGGTGAACAGGTGGAATAGTGAAACTGGTGGTTCACCAAACCACTATGGGGGGTAACAAAAGTCAAGAGCTTGGCAACTGAGAGTCTCATAACTGGTAAGCTGGGGAGAATCTTATCTGAGTGTGGATTTGGGCCCTTTGTTGATCATGGAATGTGGGCCATATCAAGTGGCGTGCTTTCCATGGGATCGGCGGGAAGAATTGTTGGGGCCATGTAGATACAACGCTGGGTTGGTGTTGTGCGGGAATTCTGGTATTATTCCCAAGGTATCAAGAAGCCGCAGACCACTCTGCAGATTGTTGATTGTGTGTGGCGATCCATTGTGTGTATCTAGTAGTGTTGCTGGGTATCTCCATTTTGTATAGTATCTTGTGGTTGTGGAGGCCTTTAGTAATTGGATTCAGTTGTCTCCTCAATTGTCAGGTATATTTAGATAGGTCAGGAAAGAGCATGATGTTTTCATATGGCGCAGGGAGCCGTGGGCCATTTCTGGCTGTTGTTAGTATTTTCTCCTTAATATGGAAAAAATGTACTCTCATCAGCACATCCCTGGGGACAGAGGCAGCAAGATGTGAGGGTTTGGCAGTCCTGTGAATGCGATTTGTTATAGGATCCCTTGGTGAGGTGTCAGGAAGGATCGTGTGGATCAGCTCCTTTGCAAATTTAGGGAGATCCTGTGGCGGAATGGATTCAGGAATATCTCTAAATTTTATATTGTTCCTCCTGGATCTGTCCTCTAAATCTGCCAATTTGGCCCTTACCCAGGATTGCTCTTTTATTTCATTGTATGTGTCGATGATAGCGTTAACAGTTGTGGTGCAATCCTCCATACTGTTCTCAATGTGGGACACTCTTTCATCCATAGCATGCATGTCTGTAGTTATTTTGGTGAATAAGGATGAAATATCAGTCATTGGAGAGGACTGGAGGGAGAGCAGCATCACTTTTAGGGTAGTATCCAACACAGGTTGCCCTGTAGTAGGAAATGAGGCCATGGAGGATTGCAAGGCCTGGTTAGATTGGAAGGGGAGAAAAGCCTGGGCCTCAATTTGCGGGTCCCGCGGCTGTGAGCTCATCCTCATGCGGGCTTTTGCGGGGCTGTCTGTAACAGGATTGGCCTCCCGATCTGTGGCTGGAATATAGGTTGTGGCTCTTGATCTCCCGGAATCTCGTCAGGGAGATCAGTGTATGCCTCAGGAGTCGCGGTCGCGCCGGGGCCATCTTTGAGCTGACTGACCTTAGAGGGAGGCTTGATAAGGAAAGCCATCAGCTTCTGAGGGCGATATTCATCCATCCTCTTGCGGGACATATCTCCCTGTGTTCTCCGGACGATAGTGAGGAAGGATGGCCCTTGATGGTTGTTCAGGTTGGGCCTATGTCGCTCTTGTAGTCTTCCCGGGCTGATGAGCTCAGCGTCTAGGCATCCATTAACAGCGCTGGCAGACCACGCCCCCACCTGAACCAACACACTCTTATTTACTGTTAACTGTTACAGCTACTCTAAAATCTGTATCTGCCATTCCACAAGTACATAAGGAAATTTCCAAGTGACTTCTTCAGATACTCCCGATTTCTTCCTTGGAACTCGTCACTAACTTATCCTTACAGTCTTGGGTAACAGCGGGCATTCCACACATTGGAAATCTCTACACATAGGGCAAACTGACACTGTTCACTAATCTATGCTCACTATATAACATTAGTCCTGATTATTTTTTAAATTCTTCAGAGTATGGAACATTTTCTCCAAAATCTGTTGGTCTGACAACCCTTTCCAACAGAATTTATACTATCATGGCAGCTAGTTGTTTGTGCTGCCTCAGTGAGCCACCCCCCTAAGCTCATCTTTAAGATCCAAGACAGTAGCCAGTAGATTAGTGTAGAACAGTGTCAGATTCAACCTGTGACTTACTTTTCACTGACTTAGGCATGCAGAAGGCTCCAGAAGCAGTGTGTCTGCCATCTCTGGTGATTGTGTTCTAAAGATTCTGGGAAGATTGTGCTGTAATTGTAAATGAGGGGAGTAGAGGTCTTCCAGTTTTGCCCATTCTATGTGTGGAATCGGGAGGCAGAAATGTTTCTAGGGTAGCCAGAGAGCTCCTAGATAAGGTGGTCATCTTCATTCCGAGCCAAGCCAATTCCCACCCCCACCCCCCCCAGTTTTAGATACATAGTTAATCTGGTTGAAAAAAGGCACAAGTGCTTTCAGTTCAACCAACACATATCTTGGTTGGTGATCTTTGTTATTTATTGCACAAAAGCACTTTAATAATTATTTGTATTCATTAACTATTTGGACATTTCTGATCAAATTAATTGTTTTTTGTATGCACTGATGGGCAGTAGTTTTGAAGTTAGGAGTGTACACTAGAATATTTTTTGTATGAGGTTTATTGTGGAATGCCTTTCTCACTGAGAGGAATTTAATATATTATGGATTTATTGTAATATATTGTGGATTATTTGTATGGTATTGGGTTATTTTATTATTATTTTTGTTTTTGTATTTATTAGGGTAGAGTGTCCTTTAATTCTTGTGAACCCTTCAGAAGAGTCAGAATGCAAAACGTGTAGCTCCAGAACGTTTGCTGGCAGGCTGCCAACCCTAATATCAGAGAACAAATCCACACAGAAACCCACAGAGATAATAAGGGTGTCACCACTAGGTGGCTGCATTATGGCCAGGACTCGCCAAACCCTGGCTTGAAATGCTGGAGGTGTGAGTGTGTTCTTAAGACAACGCAAGCTAAGCCCGGTGTTCCAGTGGTGGTAAAAGGGCCCCGGACAACATAAGCCAGCACTTGCCCACTCACAACTTTGCCCATGAAGCCTATGACTGCCAATGGTGTCCATACTCATTGAGGCCACCAGTGCCCACCCTTCATGTAGCATGGCCAAGCTACAGGAACGGGAAGGTTCTATATTACCGTACCTGTCACCTAGTTAAGCTGTTGATTAAAGGTCTTGAACACAAATTAGAAAGAAAAAGGAAAGTTTTTTTCTGCAAAGTAAAGAGAACAAAGATTTCCAGCAAGTCCTTACTACAGAACACTAGGCTAAAAATTAAGCAACAAACTGGGGGTTCTGCCACTGACAGGGGCCTTCTGTAGGCCTTTTTTTTAATCCAGTGTCCTACACCTGGAGGTGGTGCTATAATCCAATGATGGTAAGAGATTACAATCTTAGCTGTGCCCCTCAATATATAGAAGACAAAAAAAAAAATGTACACTTTAGATACACCTTAAGCCAGCCACAGACAGACTTGCATAACACTCTGCCATACCACCAATGAACTGCTGCCTGCCCAGGAGTATTTTCTTGGTTAAGAAACTAACAATTAAAACAAATAAAAAGGGTTTTTTGATTTACTAGGAAATTATGTACAATGGTTACACACCTACGTTTTCCCTTTTCTCCCATACAACACATAATATTATACAAAACAAAATACCAGAGTTAGCAGAATAAATCAGAGAAAAAGCCAGGAAACCCGTCTAGAGAGGCTGATTTGCAAAACCAGAGTATAGAAAAAAAAGAAGAGCAAATGTGAAGCAGTTGCCCACATTGCTACAAATGCACACCACCCTATTGGATAGTGATTTCTAACAGTCAGTTTTATTTACTCAGTAGAATCAAATTTATTTTCTCATTGACTTCCTTTGTGTTTTTGTATCACTGGTACTCTGCTGAGTGACAGGGCCTGAATAATTCATCTACTCTGCTACAACATGTCAGTACTTCAAGTTAAGCCTTCTATGCGATTCTGTTAGTAGACACAGCATACTATTGGGTGTCACTGGGATATTTGATCCAGTTCCTTGTATGTCACGGTGCTCAGGAAAACAGACTCAGAAGAAACAGAGCAATGTGTCAGATGTCTGGACAGATCAAGAGCAGCAGCTTATTACTGCTCTCAGTCCTCGTGCCTCCAACTACTACACTCATACTGAATTTCTGACAGCGCCTTCAGTCAATTTAAGTTATTTTGCTTGGAAACAGAAACCGGTGAGGATGTTTTACTCCCACAGCTTGCTGTACTTACTGCTTTACGCTTTCAAGTAACTTAAAATGAATAACGATGCTGTCACAAGTGTAAAAAGAATAAATAAAAATAAAAATCTTACGGTCATTGAACAGTTTCTCCTTCTTTAAGCTCCTTTTGTCAAGCAGTGTCTATTATATTCTTTGCCTATCCATCAGCAAACGGAAATTATTCACGTTGGCTGTTAACAGAGAGAAGAGGTGATGTGTGGGGATCTGAGAACATGACCACCTTTCTGTAAAAGGAAGAGAGATGAAGGAGATGAAGTGCATGAAAGATGTGCTTTAGGCTGGTTGATACAGTCTATTTTTTCCCCTTTATATGTATGACAATCCCTCACGCTAATTGGGCATCACTTGTATTTCAGAAAGGGAGAAGCTTTATTTGAAGAGTTAACTTAACGGTTTCTGTTTGAGCATATTTGTAAGTAAGAGTGCCCATGTAAAACCATTCTTCAGAAAAATATGTCATATTTGAAACATAGGATATGTGCTAAATTCCCATCTCTTTAGAGTATAGAGTATAAATATCATCCCAGTCCCACCCAAAGAAAAAGCTACTTATGTTAAAAAATAAATATATATGTCAAAAATTAACAAAGACAGAGTATATCCGGACCTGTAAGCAAAAGTTTGTGAACCTTCAAGATAGCACCTTAAATACGCTACAACCTTGCTATAGTGTGGCTATAAATACCCATTTGCAACAAGCAATGCAATACACTTTGAATATCAATTCAGATAATCTGGTTGTCAGGATACTCCCTATGGGAGCAAAAAAAAAAAACAAGTATGTCTCTCTAGTTGTCAGGAAGCACTTGTTAACATACAATAAAGTTTCCAACTTATCAAATTATACTCGAGTAAGTGGAACCAATCTTTAATCTTTAAATATTTTTTTTTGTTCCTCCTGTAAAATCTGTTTCTTAAGCCTATTGAGGGCTATGGGGTTGTAGTACGTCTTGGACAAGGGGGGGGGGGGGGGGTTATATTTCTGCCTTCAGGAGTTTTAGACACTGCCAAAAAGGACACAGGACTTGTATAATAGGCATTAGATGTACTCAAGCAATAAACTGAAGGGTGGGCAAAAGAACTGGCCCACAAGAGCACTCAGATGACAGATTGAAGCACCTTGTGGCCAAAGCTCAAATCAGTTGAGGTCTTAACATCTGCCTGGTAGAACTTTTAAAATGAGTGAACAAAAGACCTAGTGACAGCCCTGTGCATCTGGTATGAAGAAGCCTGAAGCTGAAAAACACAAGAAATGCCAACAGCCCTGGTGGAGAAACTTAGTAAGTGAGGGCATATATCCTGGAAATGATTTGTGTGATCCACCTAGCAATGGTGAAACAGAAAGTAGGATGCCTTCTATGAGGGTTCATAGGCAGGATAAAAAGGTATTTAAGTCTTCCAGGTAGACCATGAAATCCCTGACAACATTCAAGCAAAGTAGAGTGATTTCCTTGTCATGGTTTGGGGTTTGACAAAGGAAAGGAAGATCAATGTCCTCACTGAGGTGGAAAGAAGAGATCACCTTGGGTAAGGTTTGTTCTCAGAGTCGCTTTATCTTTTTGTAAAATATGAAAAGTGATACTCCTTTAGGACTTTAGGGTTTCAACAATTATGAAATTAAAGCCAGCAACTGAGACACATGATTAAATAGGGGGCCTTGGGCCAGCAGGTCTGGTCTGTTAGGAAGACTTTAATGTAGTCAAGGGAGGATCTTCATTGAAGGGAAGACCCAATCCTGATGGAATTGAGCCTAAATAATTACCAGAGCATCCACTGCAAAGGTCCCTGGTCTTGGCTGCAAATTTGTTCAGCTAATTGTTGAACCTGGAAGCCACAATGTCCAAATCTGGTTTTGCCTACCTTTGAAAAGATTTTGAAAGATCTTTGGTTGCAGAGATTACTCCCTGATCTAGGCATTGGTGGCTTAGGCAATGTACCTGCCAATAGTCCATTCTAGGGATGTGGATGGCCAAGAGCTGGAAAGCAAATTTCCTCCCAGGAGAGCAGAAGACTTGTTTCTTCTAGGGCAGCCTGACTTATGATGCCACCCTAAAGCTTTATGTAGTTCACTGCTGTGGCATTGTTTGAATGTACCCTGATGACTGGGCGACCTTGCTGGAGGGAGGTCCAGTGTTGTAGAGGAAATTGATGGCTCCAAGTTTCAGGATGTTGATTGGAAATTGAAAATTCTGTGGGGACCAGGTCCCCTGGACAGTCAGAGAAATGTAAATGTATATGTAAACTCTGCCCCAGCCAGTAGGTCTAGTATTAATTGTCACCACCTTCCAGGGCATGGGAAGGAGAAACTTTCCCAATTCTAGGGCAGGATTGGCGATCCAAATCAGGAAGAGCTTTGTCTATCTGGACGAAAGCAGTTGGAGAGGCTTGGATTGGTTCCACATCTTGAGTATGATGGATTGGAGAGGTCTGGAGTGAAAATGAGCAAAAATAACTGCTTCAAAGCCCTCATGCAGAAGCAAACTGAGGGTTGTCACTTTGACCCGAGATTCCGTAGGGGAAAAAAAAAAACTTTTCTTGGGGAAGGAAAAGTCTAAACCAGGTATTCCTAACAGTGTTAGGGCTGGACGTTGGAAAATTGATTTTCCAGCCAAAGCTTTCAAGGAAGGCTAGGCTTACACTGCTAATGAATAAAAATTTGACCGGACTTTCAGTGTGATTATGAAGGGTTACATGGATGCAACTTTGATAAAGTTTATACACTGAGCAAAATTATAAACTTAACAATTTTGTGTTTGCCCCTTTTTATCATGAACTGAACTCAAAGATCTATGGCTTTGTCTATGTACACAAAAGGCCTATTTCTCTCAAATATTGTTCACAAATCTGTGTTAGTGAGCACTTCTCCTTTGCTGAGATAATCCATCCATCTCACAGGTGTGGCATATCAAGATGCTAATTAAACAGCATGATTATTGCACAGGTGTGCCTTAGGTGGGCCACAATGTGCAGTTTTATCACACAACACAATGCCACAGATGTCACAAGTTTTGAGGGAGCATGCAACTGGCATGCTGACTGCAGGAATGTCTTCCAGAGCCGTTGCCCTTGAACTGAATGTTAATTTCCCTAGCATAAGCCTTCTCCAAAGGAGTTTCAGAGAATTTGGCAGTAGAGCCAACCGGCCTCACAACCGCAGACCACGTGTAACCACACCAGCCCAGGACCTTTACATACAGCATCTTCACCTTCAAGATCGCCTGAGACCAGCCTCCCGGACAGCTGCTGCAACAATCGGTTTGCATAACCAAGGAATTTCTGCACAAACTGTTAGAAACCATCTCAGGGAAGCTCATCTGCATGCTCGTCGTTCTCACTGGGATCTCGACCTGACTGCAGTTTGTCGTCGTAACCAACTTGAGTGGGCAAATGCTCATATTCGATGGCATCTGGCACTTTGGAGAGGTGTTCTCTTCACGGATGAATCCCGGTTTTCACTGTACAGGGCAGAATGCAGACAGCGTGTATGGCGTTGTGTGGGTGAGCGGTATGCTGATGTCAACGTTGTGGATCGAGTGGCCCATGGTGGCAGTGGGGTTATGGTATGGGCAGGCGTATGCTATGGTCATCAAACACAGGTGAATTTTATTGATGGCAAATGCACAGAGATACCGTGACGAGATCCTGAGGACCATAGTTGTACCATTCATCCACGACCATCACCTCATGTTGCAGCATGATAATGCACGGCCCCATATTGCAAGGATCTGTACACAATTCCAGAAAGCTGAAAACATCCCAGTTCTTGCATGGCCAGCATACTCACCGGACATATCACCCATTGAGCATGTTTGGGATTCTCTGGATTGGTGTATACGACAGCATGTTCCAGTACCTGACAATATCCAGCAACTTCACATAGCCTTTGAAGAGAAATGGACCAACATTCCACAGGCCACAATCAATAACCTGATCAGCTCTATGCAAAGGAGATGTGCTGCACTGCGTGAGGCAAATGGTGGTCACACCAGATGCTGACTGGTTTCCGGACCCCCTGACCCCACAACACAGGAAAACTGCACATTTTAGAGTGGTCTTTTATTGTGGTCAGCCTAAGGCACACCTGTGCAATAATCATGCTGTCTAATCAGCATCTTGATATGCCACACCTGTGAGGTGGATGGGTTATCTCAGCAAATGAGAAGTGCTTCCTAACACAGATTTAGACAGATTTGTGAATGATATTTGAGAGAAATAGGCCTTTTGTGTACATAGACAAAGCCATAGATCTTTGAGTTCAGCTCATGATAAATAGGGGAAAACACAAAAGTGTAGGGGCCAAAATTGCACTGGAATCACACCAAATAACCTTTTCCAATATTGTTCCATGCCAAATCAGATTAAAGTGAATAGAAACCATTTAAAACACTGTGATTCTGTGCCAATAAAAGTGAGTACACCACTCACATTTTTGTAAATATTCTATTATATCTTTTTCATGTGTGTAATATTCATTTTTATAGGCAACCTAGCTTTTTATATTAGGAGGGCAGATGGAGATGGAAACACTAGCAGAGACTTTTGGTAGGAATTTTAGAACAGTGCTCTCTAACCTGTGTCTTTTAAACCCAATGTAGCTGAGCTACTTTTAGATAATTTCAGTGTTTTATGCTGATTCAGCTAATTAATTCAATTGGATTTAGCTGATGTTTTGTGTATGATTTAATAAAACTTTAAAAAGGTTTATATACTGTATATACAATATCTCACAAAAGTGAGTACACCCCTCACATTTTTGTAATTATGTTATTATATCTTTTGATGTAATAACACTGAAGAAATTACACTTTGCTACAATGTAAAGTAGTGAGTGTACAGTTTGTATAAAAGTATAAATTTGCTGTCCCCTCAAAATAATGCAACACACAGCCATTAATGTCTAAACCGCTGGCAACAAAAGTGAGTACACCCCTAAGTGAAAATGTCCAAATTGGGCCCAATTAGCCATTTTCCCTGACTATTCTAGACAGCCATAAATTAGTCACAAGGAAGATTTATGGCAATGTTTGGAGGACCTTTGTAGCCTGGCAAAAAAGGGCTGGGGTAGACTCGCTTTCCATTCCCTATGTTCTAGACTTTTTACAGAGGGGAGTGGAAAAGGCGCTTGCTGTCAGCACTCTTATGCCCTGTACACACGATCACACATTCCGACAACAAAATCCATTGGATTTTTTCCGACGGATGTCTTGCATACACACGGTCGCACAAAGTTGTCAGAATTTCCGAACGTCAAGAATGCGGTGACGTACAACACATACGACGAGACTATAAAAGGGCATATTAATACCAAGCGCGCCACCATTTGGGCTCCTTTTGCTAATCTTGTGTTAGTAAAAGTTTGGTGAGAGACGATTCACGCTTTTTCAGACTTGTGGTTTTCAGATTATTTTTCTGCTGTTCAGTTGGTGCTTGTGGGTTTGTATCTGATCTTCAGTGCATGCAGTGAGTTCACATTGGTTTATTCAGTGTGTTATTGTCCGCTTGTTGCTGATTTTCATGTCGCTCTTCACAGGCCTTGCTGTTCTTCAGTGTGTTCTGTTACTTCGTTCTGACCAGCCGACCGTTTTAAAGCCATGTTGCGTGTATGTACTCATCGTAGAGTTCGTGCTGTGCGGGGGCTTGGTGTTGGGGTTCTTACTTTGACACAAGCCAAGTCCATGAACAGGGTGAGGAGGAATTCATGGACCAAGAATTGGTTACTCCAGCGTGACCAATTCTGTCACATGCCTTTTGCTCTCTGAGAATAATCCTGACGATTTCAGGAACTTTCTTCGGATGACGGACCCCGTTTTTCACCGTTTGTTGGCTTTGCTGACCCCTTATATCAGCAGGCAGGATACCTGCATGCAGCAAGCCATCACTCCAGAGCAGAGGCTAGCCGCCACGTTGCGGTACTTGGCGACGGGAAGAAGCCTGCAGGACCTCAAGTTCTCGACAGGTATCTCCCCCCAGGTTCTGGGGATCATTGTCCCAGAGATCTGTTCTGCCATCATCCAGGTCCTGCAGAAGGACTATATTAAAAAGGTAAGATTTTTATCCTTTAACATCACATTTTATTGTATTTAATGTTTGCTAATATATTGTATTTCTTTCCTCATTCCCTAATTACTATGATTGTAATATGCTGTAAATGTCCCCTTTATCCACATGCATGCTGGAATTTTTAAGTTTGTTTTTTGTCCTTCAAGCATATTTGCCTTCACTAACCTCCCCAGCATGCTATGCTGGGCCCATATCCACCTCATTTAGTCACTTAACAATGTATTTTGTTAGCTCTATTGTAGTGCTTTACCCTAAACACCCCCTAAAATGTGTAAAAATGTTATTTGTGTCCTTAAATTCAGGCAGAGTGCCAGAGGCTTTTTTTGGGGGTCCCAAACTCATTTGGAACCCTCCCTCCCCCCAACCGCTAAGTCAACCGATACCAATCTTCTATCTGATGACTTTGCATACCCATACACACTATACCTACGTGTCAGCGTAGCCTGTACCCCTGTACCCATGTAACCCAATAAAGGACTTTTATTCAAGAGCATCCGAGTCCCCAGCCCTTTTCTGATTCAAATACACACTATACCTACCTACCAAAGCATGTATCCTATTATTATCTTAATAGGTAATTGCAGAATGTTAAAATGTGCTTAAATGTGTACAGTGTGTATTCATATTTTTGTATTATGACACTTCTTACCTGTCCAGTGGGCTGCCAATAGTGTAAGTAAGGAGGGGCTGGCCAAAGTAACACACACTATTTATGCATTCATCTCTCAAGAGGGTTACCTGTCCAAAACATCTGCCCCCCCCCCCCCCCCTAAAATTTTTACAATGGGCCATCGGGGGGGGGGGGGGGATCTGATAAGTGGACCTTATATTTTTGTCTTTAAATACTCCCTAAAATAAATGTTATACTGATGTTGGCCAAGAATGTTTGTGTCTAATCTGCTTTCAATGTTTATGTGCAAATTACTATTTTTTTTGTTCTTGTTTGACTCCACAGTTTCCTTCCACGCCACAGGAATGGCAGACTGTGGCCTTCCACTTTGCCCAGCGGTGGGACTTTCCCAACTGCGGAGGGGCAATTGATGGGAAACACATCCACATAGTGCCACCCCCCAAATCGGGGTCATACTATTACAACTACAAGGGGTGGTGTCGGCTTCTTATGAGTTCCTGTATGTGGATGTGGGAAGACGGAGACGGATGTGGGAAGACGGAGACAGAGTTCTACAGGCGTCTCCAGAATGGCAGCTTGGGCTTACCACCTCCAGAAGACAACGCGGAAGGACTCCCATTCGTCTTCGTTGTGGATGAAGCGTTTGCGCTGGGGGACCATCTTATGCGGCCATTCCCTATGGGGACCCTCACCCCGGACCAGAGGGTTTTTAATTACCGGCTGGCCAGAGCCAGACGAGTGGTGGAGAACACATTTGGAATAATGACCAGCCGGTTCTGCCTATTTCTTACACCGATACACATGGCGGAATATAAACTCAATCACGTCATCCTGTCTTGCTGTGTTCTCCACAACTTTTTAAGGAGAAATTTTGTGAACTATGCTGCCTCAGTTTGACCTGAGGCTGGAATTCTGAATGAACCAACCCTGACGGCACTAGAAACTGGCCATCCTGGCTTGCCCCCCCAGAGTGCCCGTGAGGTCCGTATAAGATACCTGGAATACTTTGCGGGTAGGGGGGCCATCGATATGCCAGACAATGTCTGAGATATTTTTTACATAAAATATATTTGAAACTGAACAAATATTAGCTTTGATTCACTGTTTGGCTTTCTTTTAGCTGTCTCCTCGGTTATCTTTTAATGGTATATTTTTTGGCCTTTTTCTTCAACAGTTCAAACAAAATTTCTTTGAGACATGAGGTGACAATCACTTCTTCTTAGGTAAAACGGGCATGTTTAAAACCATGTTTAAAACCATAAAACAATACACAACTCTGGAACTTACAAAGTTCAACTTCTATAAAGTGAAGGCAATATCAGACATGAGTATGTACAAACTGTGTTTGATATTGCGTTCAGCAGATGGGGTGATGTCACCCCTGTAAAAGCCAAATTTTGAAGATGCACACAAATTGGGATTCAAAATGGAGATTTCCCTCCTGATCCCATGCCTAATGTCAACATATGCTAGCTCCCATCATGGGGGATCAATGGACGTGTTTTGGGGGTGTAACCCCTTCCTCTCAGCTACTTTATTATCAAGGAAGGTGTTGCACCCACAAAACGCGTACATTGATCTCCCGTGATGGCAGATAGCACATGTTGACACACTGTGTGCATCTTCAAAATTTGGCTTTTAAAATACGTACAAAATTAGTCATAAAAAAAAAAAAACCTGAGAAAATTTAGGGATTTCTGGGTGTTTTAGATTCTCCCTAAAATATCAATGATGTTCTTCATTTTGTTTTGAACATCATTGATGTTTTTTAAATCACTATTACACCCCATTATCTCCCTGATGAGGATCTGGGCACATTCACTGGTGAAATGACCTTCTTCCACAACATCCCCATCACCTACAAAAAAACCACCATGTATTATAAATATGCAGGCATCCATCTCTTACCTGAAGCTGTGGTCATAGACACTTACCTGTTGTGGTGACAATTTCGCCAATTTCTACGTCTCCCTCCTCCTCCTCTGGTTGGGTTTGGGGGATTTCCCCTTCTTCCTGAGGTGTGGAGTCCCTGGTATCCTCTGATGAGTGGTGTCCTCTGAGTCTTTTCTCCCTTATGTGAAAAAAAATAGGTATACTTAGCACACAGATATTTAATGCCAGAAATAGGAATATGAAACATTGCTTGGAAGTGGGGTACAATTGTTTGTTTTGGCAGAGTTCCAAGCTGAAGAATTTTTTTTAGACCTATGTAAAGCTTGAATACTTACCTGTTTTGTGCAAGCTTCACACATGGAGACACCCCTATAGTATACACTGGAGCACCTGTGTGGGACACCCTAATAAAAAGTTTGTTCTGGTGTCCCACACTAGTGCTCCTGCGTCCAGATGTGTAAACAGCTGCTGAGTGTCCCCTCCTTACACAGAATCTAGTTTGCATTTCATTCTAGTTACAAACCCATCTAGACAACAAACTTTATTTTAATAGAAGTAAGCCAGAAAAAAGGTATTGAACTGCATCTGGCCAAAACATTGTATTTTAGTGGTCGAACGAACAATGTTTCCTATGAACGATCAATGTGCCCATGAACATGAAAGTTGCCATTTTAAACTGTACAACAGTAAAGAAAAGCACATGGAGCAGAAAAGAAAGCATAGGAACACAGGACAACTACTTACTTTTTTGCAGCACTCTCCTGATCCTTCTGTACTGATTGTGCTCCCTTAATTTGAGGTCCGACCACCGTTTCCTCAGTTGATCCCTGGATCGTCGTACCCCAAAATTTCTGTGCAGACTCTTCACAACTTTAGTCATGATCTTGGCCTTTCTGATATTTGGGTTTGGGTAAGGTCCATACTTCCAGTCATAGTCAGCCCTCTTCAATATGTCCACCATCTCTACAAAGGCCATATTCAATGCCTTAAATCTCCTGCGGGATCGGGACGTTTCTGGCTCCGGGCTTTCCTCCTCCTCGTTGCTGCTATTATCACGCACCTGTTGTTTCTCCGCCATGTGCTCTTCCCCACTGCGCCGAAAGAGAAGGGGTGGAGAATAGACTAGAAAGAACGTCAGGGGCGGGCGGAGTTTCACGCATGCGCAGTGCATATAAAGCATAACACGCATGCGTCGTACATACGAACTGTGAGCGGAGGAAGGAGTATCAAAATCACTGATCGTGATAACGAAGGTACAATTTTAACTTGGGCCTATACTGCTTATAGATTGAGGCCAATATTGGGACAATATTAGGACAGTTTAGCCTGACATTAGAGTTTGTCTTGTGTTGTGTCTTGCAGAGAAAATGGATGGCTTCAACGATCACAACTTCCTCCCCCTGTTCATAGACAAAATACAGGGAGCTGCCCTGTCTGTGGCAGGTCAAACACCCAATTGGTGGCCTGAGGAGCACTTATCTTAGGGAGCGCAAGAAGGTCCACGATTCTATGAGATCAGGGGCTGCAGCAGATGACGTTTATGTCCCCAGGCTGTGGTACTATGAGAGACTGCGATTTCTGTCAGACCAGACTGAAGTCAGGGAATCCCTCTCCACTCTTTCTTCCACTCTTCCTTCCACCCTATCTTCCAACCCAGCTGAGGCTTTTGACGTCCAACCTGGGACTTCCAGCCAGGAAGAAGTGGAGGAGCCTAGCTTGAGTCAGGTATAGCATTGTTTAACATATTTCTTGTCAATAAATAAATGATGTTTACTAGATGTTATCATTGATCACTAATTGCTGATTTAATAAAGGCTTTTACATATCAATAGATAGTAGTGGGCAAAAAAACAAGAATGACAAAAGACAAGAATGAAAAATGCTGGGATCAGAATGATAGTCTTTTCTATTTATTAACATTCAATTTGCAACAGTCATGAGATGAAAATTGTGTGTGATTGATGAACCAAAAACTAAAACTATGTCCCTTTTTCATACATGGGAAGCCCTCAGCCAGGAGGAGGCTGTGGAATGTGGCAGCCAGGAGGAGGCAGGGGTTAGTGTCAGCCAGGAGGTAGCCGGGCCCAGTAGGAGCCTCACAGAATCCCAGGTTCCTCCCCTCCGCCTTCCAACCAAAAGACCCAGGAAGAGGAGTAACGTGGAGGAGTCAGCGCCCAGGCTGATTCAGGAGGCTTCTGTGGCCCTCAGAACCACCCCCACTCGTGAAGAGGCCTTTGCCTCCATGGCTGCCACCAAACTGCAGGACATGGAGGAGAGCCAACGCCTCATGTGTGAGGAAATCATTTATAAAACATTAAATAAGGCGTTGGGGGCAAAATCACACCCAATACCCGTGTGAGTTGCATCCTACTCCTCCTCCTGCCACACCTCCAACACCACAGCCACAGCCTGGAAGGAAGAGTGGAAAGAAGGCAAGAAAGTGATGGCCTGGGTTCAGTCTGGTCTGACAAAAGATGCAGGCTCTTGTATGACCACAACCTGAGGACATGTATGTCATCTGCTGCTGTTCATGATCTCTTGGTCTTCTGGACCAGATTGTACTCCCTTATATATGGACTCCTCAGGTCACCAATTTTGCCTGAAAATAGTTGATGTGTGCCCTGGGGGCCAAAGGCTTAACCAATTTCAGCAGTTTCTCCTGCGTTGCCTTCCCTCTTTATTTGGTTAGGACCCCTTAATAAAGGTATTTTTTTTAAATAATACTTGCCTATGTGTTTTCCTTCAAAAAGTACAGTTTGTTTGTGAGTAGGCAGGTACATTTCAAAAATACAATGTGAAATTAACAAGGGACACCAACACCAAGCAACCTCCTTGAGATTAAAAAAGACAAGATAATAATGGTGTTGTGGTAACTTGACACACAAAACACACCCAAAACAATTCTGGAGATCACCAAAAAAAAAAAATAAAAAACAGGAGATCTGGATTTAAAAAAAAAAAAAACAACAAATAATACAAAATCTAAAAACATTGGTAGATGTGACAAATAAAAATATTATATTCATGAAATCACAAGAAATAATAAAGAAAGAAGTTTGTGAGAACTCTGTGAATATGAGTAGCAAAACAACTTCATTCTTCTAGCATTATAAAGAAGAAGAGAGTGCGCTGCATTAAACAATTTAAAACATTGCAGCGTGACGAAAGTGCTATATCTATTATGAGCGCTAATTTTACCAGACCAAGCAGTTCTGTCTCGGAATTTATTCTGAGCATTCGTGGCACTTTTTTTGTGTCGGAACTGTCCACACACAGGTCGGAATTTACGCAAACGGATTTTGTTGTCGGAAAATTTTATAGCCAGCTCTCAAACTTTGTGTGTCGGAAATTCCGATGGAAAAAGTCAGATGGAGCCCACACACAGTTGGAATTTATGCCAACAAGCTCCAATCGCACATTTTCCATCGGAAAGTCCGACCGTGTGTACAGGGCATTAGGGTTCAAGTTGCTGCCCTATCTCTGTTCATGGAGAAAAGACTGGCGGAGAAGCCTTTAAGAGATTCCTCCTAGCTAGGGCTAGACGTACACCCAGAGTAGTCAAGCAGGTTCCCCCCTGGGATTTGTCCTTGGTATTGAACACCCTTACCGGCCCTCTTTTTGAGCCACTATGTGACACCTATTTAGTCACCCTAAAGATGGTTTTCCTTTTGGGGATAGCTTCTGGGAGAAGGGTCTCTGATTTAGGTTCTTTCTCGTGTAAAGATCCTTTCTTGAGGATTTTAGAGGACAGAGCAGTGATCAAGCCTGACCCTTTGTTCTTGCCCAAAGTTTCGTCTGACTTCCACAGGTCCCAGGAAGTGGTTCTTCCTAGTTTTTGTTCCTCCCCCAGGAATCCGGAGGAAAAAAAAAAAAAGGTTTGTTTTTTTAGATGTAAGAAGATGTCTTCTACACTACTTAGAAGTTACTAATGAATTTAGGAAATATTCCCAATTACTGATTATTTTTAGTGGTCCCAATAAGGGTTCCAAAGCTTCCAGAGGTTCCATTTCCAGATGGATTAAAAAAGCTATATGTGAGGCCTACAAATCTTCAGGATAATCCCCTCCTTCCAGATTTAGGGCTCACTCTACTAGGTCGCTAGCTGCATTTTGGGCAGAAAGAGCGGGTGCATCATGGGAAGATATTTCCAAAGCTGCTGTCTGGGCCTCCTTTCATGCATTTGTCAGGTATTATAGAGTCCAGATATATTTCCACCCTATTCTTTTTTCACTGATCCCCTCTTTTTAACCTGGTGGTGGTGTATTAATGAGTCTCTGTTATTCCTCTTCCGAGTTCACTTTTGGTGGATGTTTACTTGATCTTCATACAACTGAGGATCAGGGGAAAGGGAGGGGCCTTTTAAATTGTGTCTGATTTGTGTTTCCTGTAGAAGGCAGAGCCAATCATCTCTCAAGTAGCAGTCCTGGAAGATTCATGTTAATACTGTTACCGGTAAGTCTAACAGGGGTTTTGCCTACAGGACACCTATTTTACTTAACAATCTTCTCCTGAGTTTTTCAGCTCCTCTTATTCACTGGTATATACAGCCACGGCAGCTACTAAACAACAAGGCGTTATAGCTATTCACTGTACAACCCCATTTGTACTTGCATCTGAAATTTAAAGATCCTGAAGGCTGCTACCTCATTCTTATTGGGCACATGTCTGATGTCACACTTCTAGTGAGCATGTAACTTTCTATAGTAAATTGACAACACAGTGTGGCTTTGCTGCCCTAAAATTTTATAAAACCTGCTCAAATAATCTGGCATTCTGTCATCCAAATCAGAAGTATGCAGCCCAGAGTGACAACTCTGCTCCTCCACAGCCCAACATAAATTGTAATTTTGGGATTATCATGAAAGAAATTTGCTGGCAGAGAACATGTTGGTCTAATTATTTTTAAATATTTTGCAGGATTATCGGGTACAAAAAAAAAAAAAAAAGAAAAAGAAAGAAAATGAAAAACACTAAATAAATTTAAGGACTGCTAGGAAGAGATTTGCTGCCAGAAAGCATTTAGATCTATCTGACTAAATTTAAATATTTAATTTTGCTTTATTGACTGCATGTAATGTATTGCTAGCAGTAAAGAAAATACAGATCCTAAACAGATTGGTTTCTATAAAAGCCATTGACATACGTTTAAAAAAAAATGTGTATTTGTATTTGTCAGTACAACTATGCTATGACATAATCCTCTGTTATCTTCCAAGGATAACTTCTATAGCAGATGGAATGTTATGCCCCTTTTAGCAGTAGCATGCTATACTTTTAAATGCTGTATGTGCTGCCAGAGCAGTCAGTCAATGAATATGCCTTGGGCATCTCTTCTGTCTTGTTCAGCAGATGAGTCATTTACCCTTAACCAGAGGGTAAACTGTACAGCAAATATTGTGCATTTGAAGAGTATAGACAAAATGTCTTTGTCCTTAGACAGCTTGAGGTTGTAGCTGCCATAATTAAGCCATTACCCATGTCAAGGCAAATCTCAGTCACCTTTAAAACTATATTACGAAACCAAAAAAAAAAAACATACATAGTGGGGTCAAATAATGCAAATGCCTAATTTTTTTTTTTAAGAAATTTTCTTTAACCTCTATATAACCAGAGTTCAATTTTGTTCAAACGTTCAAAAAAAAAAAAAAAAAAAAAAAAGTTAGGCTTACCTGTAGTTACCCCGGATGTATCCTAAACCCTGTATCAGCATGTGCCGATGTCATCTGCACATGCGCACTGAAGCAACGGCACGTCCTGCATGGGAGTGACATCATCGCAGCTCTGGCCAATCACAATGCCGGAGCCCGCAATACCCGGAAGTAACTCCGGGAGTGATGTCGCCGGCCAGAGAGGTGTACGAGGACCGCTGCGGGGGCTTCGATCTACGGTGAGCAATTCATAATAAGCTAGTATGCTATGCATACTAGCTCATTATGCCTTTGTCTTGCAGTTTTTTTTGGTTTTGTTTTTGTTTTTTTTGTTTTTTATTTTGTGGGTTTACAATAGCAGAGTGCTTGTGCTGTGTAATCTGCCCCCTGCTAAAGTGGAAAAGGCCTGGCTGATCCTGCCACTTCCTGTATCCCCCTCTCTGCACTGACCATGAAAATTAGGGCTGCTGAGCCCTGACCACCACGGTCAGCGCACGTCCCTTCGTCATCCACAGCCCTGCTCTCAGCTCTCCCCCTCACCCCTCCTCCCTGCCTGTCAGCTCTGTGTTCTATGTCTGGCTCTAGTATTGGTATCAGTGCAATCCTATTTAAAAGTCTTGGCTAATTAACCTGCTGCTTTGCCCTCAAGACAGGTTTTTTGTTAAAAATTGCCCACAAGTAGACTTTTAAAGACCCATATCTAGACCCAAAAGCAAAAAATCAAATATATTGCAGAAAACCGATCCTTAAATGCAGTGGTTGAATTTGTTTTCTATTTTTTAGTCTTTTTTCATCTGTTGATCTAGCCAGTAAGTCTGTTATTTTTCAAAGACAGAAGGAGTGCAGTGCCATCTAAGTGCAGCATTATTAAGACATTTTATTCCATAAAAGACAATTGGTAACTATGCTCACGGGAAAGCCAATCTTCTCACTGGTGAAAAGGCAGCTGATGGGTCCAGAGATGCCGGTTGTTCCCATCACTTCCAGACACTCAGGATGGCTCACAGACAGCGGTGTATGTCACTTCCGGTTGGAGAGAGAAAGCGGGGGAGGAGCGTGCATTTGGAGCATACATGCTCCTTCATCAGGCATCAGTCAGCCTGATGAAGGAGCATGCATTCATTGAGGGAACCATAAATGCCAACATATACTGTGACATACTGAAGCAGAGCATGAGCCCCACCCTTCTGAGACTGGGCCACAGGGCAGTATTCCAACATGATGACAACCCCAAACACACCTCCAAGACGACCACTGCCTTGCTAAAGAAGCTGAGGGTAAAGGTGATGGACTGGCCAAGCATGTCTCCAGACCTAAGATCTATTGAGCATCTGTGGGGCATCCTCAAACGGAAAGTGGAGGAGTGCAAGGTCTCTAACATCCACCAGCTTCGTGATGTTGTCATGGAGGAGTGGAAGAGGACTCCAGTGGCAACCTAAGAAGCTCTGGTGAACTCCATGCCCAAGAGGGTTAAGGCAGTGCTGGAAAATAATGGTGGCCTCACAAAATACTGACACTTTGGGCCCAATGAGGAAATTTTCACTTAGGGGTGTACTCACGTTTGTTGCCAGCGGTTTAGACATTAATGCTGTGTGTTGGGTTATTGTGAGGAGCCAGCAAATTTACACTGTTATACAAGCTGTAGACTCACTACTTTACATTTGTAGCAAAGTGTCATTTCTTCAGTCTTGTCACATGAAAAGATATAATAAAATATTTACAAAAATGTGAGGGGTGTACTCACTTTTGTGAATATGTGTGTGTGTGTGTGTGTGTGTATATATATATATATACTTACACACACACACACACATACACACATATATATATATATATATATATATATATATATATATATATATATATATATATATTTTTTTTTTTTATTTCTTTTGGGGGGGGGGTAGATATGCTTTAAATATTCTGTTCTTGAATACACATTATAAACAAATATTTATTCTATTTAAAAACGTAAGGACGAAGTGGACATAATTTTTCAGATCACAAAAATTGATAACAGAAACCGTGTGTAAGTTAATGCCAAAATTTGACTGACAGCAAGTCACAGAGCTATCACAAGGAAACCTAGGTTAATGCTACAGGGTTCTGCACATATGAAGTATATATTTACAGCTACAAAGAATACATTAAAATGGAAAGTAAATGGCCTCTAGGCACGAGCCTTTAAAGGATGAGGGGAAAGGTGACTAGGAAGCATACTTCACAAATCGATTTAAGCAGCAATATTATTGCTATTTATTTATGACACAATTATTGGTACATGAAAAGCAGAACCTGTCAGCAGGAATGATAAGAAGGTATTTTATGTATTTTTATTTTTTCAGACAAATGGCTAAAATGACAGCTGAAATAAATCTGCATTAAATTTACTGTTTTACCTGCTAGATTTGCGATTTTGTACAGCCAATATTTTAATCTATAGCACACATGGCTCCCAATTAAAAGATTTAATCTTCCTGACCATGTTCCATATTGCACTCATATTTAAAGGGTAACTCCACTTTCGTGGGGAAAAAAATATCAAAGAAAAAATAATGTAGCACATTTAATTGCAACACTAATCATATTGTAATAGAATATTAAAAATGACCTTTCCTTTTCAATCTGCAGCCACTGTAATTTTCTGAGAATGCTTTGCAATATGGCTACCTGGAGTTGTTCTGTACACAGAATGTACACTGACCACTCCCCAGAAACGTCATTTCCTGCTTGTGTGATTGTTTCACCAATTTTCCCAGAAGTCTGCCTAAGATACAAGTCAGATTTCAGGCATCCCCTGCAACAAAAATGTCATTTTTGGAGAGATACTTTCAATAGGAGCACGTCTAAAGGGATGCAGGCCCAGCAAATTTCCTCATTAATGCCCTGCAGCTGCACACCTGACAGTTAATTATGAAACCACTCCCATTAGACCCACTCAGTACAGAGGCACAGACAAACAAACACACATGGATTACTTCAGAATAACAAAAAGGTAGGAATCTGCAACAAAGGTTGTTATAATCCTTGCAATATGCATAGATCACCCAGAGGGGAATGTTTTTTTTTTCAACAAAAGTGGAGTTACGCTTTAAAGCACAACATGAAACATGATAACAGTCCACAACCCCCAGCCCTTACTGAATCTGGGGGTTGGTTCTTCTCCACAGGCTCCCATTATTTTCTGAATTTGCATGGCTGTGCTGTGTCATCCATGCATGGAGACCTGTGAATGAAGAGACTACAAGTCCCATCTTCCACCATAGCAGAGGGTCTTGTAGATCTAAATAGAGCACAAGTGTGACAATGTCATCACATTTGTAGTCCACTGATACTTCCTCCAGCCAAGAGTATTAATCAGGCTCCAAATCAAAAAAGGTAAAGTTGTTGTAATCCCTTAGGCCCATTTCACATGGGCACTTCGATCAGGTCCGCCTGTCAGTTTTTCAGGTGAACCTGATCGGATGCTCCATTCACTCCTATGGGTCAGCGGTGACATGTGCGCTGACACCCGCTTCTATCCGATTCGATCCTGTCGGGATCGGATCGAATGGGATATGATGAAAATGGACAGGTGGTCCATTTTCATCCGATCTCCCCATAGAGAAGAGCGGGGCTATGATAGGTCCGTCTCTGCACAGTGAGCGGGGACGGACCGGTCAGAATGCCGAGGGAGGATGGGTTATGCATGTCTCCAATGTTTCACTAAATTTGGGTTGTGGTCCATACAATCCTCTCTGGATTAATAATGTCTTATATGGGACCCAGGCACATGTTAATGCAGGGATTTGATGTACAAGGGCCAAATGCTAATTGTGCATATAGCCTTAGAATATAAAACACTGTTAGTATAGATGTATCCTGACAATACTATCTGTAGCGGCGCTGCTGTGTATGGGTGTGCTTGGCAGAGGGTGGAGGGACGTGTGTATGGGCGTGCTTAGCAGAGCTCACGCCCCTCCACCCTCTGCCAAGCACGCCCATACACAGCAGCGCCGCCCGCTACAGCAAGGCGGCCGCTGTGGGCTGCATGTGTGTGGGGGGCGGCCGCGGGAGCCGGGAATCGGGTGGGGGGACTTTCTCTCATGCGGGGGGCGGCTTGTGACTCACACCCCCATAAGAGGCCGGTGACTGGCGGAGGTGGAGCCTTATGCTCCACCTACCCTCCTCCGCACTGCTTTCCTTAACTCTTCTACTCGGCACTGGGGCGGGGTCTGGCAGTGACGTCAGGAGGAGAGAGAGAAGCACAAGGGAACCCCCCAGGACAGCAGGTAAAGTCATTTAATAAATTATATCAGTGTTATGGGAACAGTGTTGGCATTTGATGGCACAGTGGCTCCAATTGATGGGCACAGTGGCTGCGTTTGGTGGGCACATTGGCTGTGTTTAATGGGCACAGTGGCTGCGTTTGGTGGGCACAGTGGCTGCGTTTGATGGGGCACAGTGGCTGCGTTTGATGGGGCACAGTGGCTACAATTGATGGGCACAGTGGCTGCGTTTGATGGGGCACAGTGAGGCTGCAATTGATGTCTTTTTTTCAGAATTTTTTAGATTGTTTGCACCCCCCAAAAAATTTTGAGCATCAGCCGCCACTGGCATGTGTAAAGTGCTCCATGCATGCTAAAATCAATGCAAACCCTTTAAACAGTCCACATTTAGTGAAAGTGCATTAATATGCAGATCATGATATTGCAATAAAGTGCTCCAAGAATGCTGAAATCAATGCAAACTCATTAAAGAGGAGTCCCGCCCCCACCCCGTGAAAACATTAAAACTCAGCAGGTACAAATACTGTAGCTGCTGACTCTTAATATTAGGACACTTACCTGTCCAGGGATCCCGCGATGTCGACACCTCAGCCAATTTTCGGATTGGCTCTCGGGTTTTGCCACCCCCCAGGGGGGGTGCATGAGTTTAGTCAGGCCTAGGGCAGCACAAAACCTAAATACACCACTGGGTTCTGGTATGGTTGAGCATGTGACCTCCTTCCTGTGATGCAGTGATTGGAGATTGTGGCCAAATGCAGAGTTCAAGCACTGTCATATGATGAAGAGGGCAATGTCACCACTCCAACACTAGATATTTTGGTGACAGAAAAATAGCATTCTATGCATTAAGATAAAAAGCCTTCAGTGTGCAGCAGCCCCCTTCGGCCCCCCTAATACTTACCTGAGCCCCAGCTCAGTCCAGTGATGTCCACGTGTGTCTCAAGCCGCCCAGGACTCTCCCTCCTGATTGGCTGAGACACAGCAGCGGCGCCATTGGCTCCTGCTGCTGTCAAAGTCAGTTAGCCAATCGGGAGAGAGAGGGGGTAGGGCTGAACCGCAGCTCTGTGCCTGAATGGACTGCTGCTTGCTGTGGGGGCACTCAACAGAAGGGAGGGGCCAGGAGCACAGAAGAGGCACCCAAGAAGAGGAGGATCCAGGCTGCTCTGTACAAATCCACTGCAACTGAGCAGGAAAGTATAACATGTTTGTTTTTGTTTATATTGAAACAAAACAAGACTTTACAATCGCTTTAATTGTGGTTAGGGCAGTACAAACACAGGGTTATATCTATTTTTGTAAGACTCCACATGCAGTGATGTGCCGAAAAGAAGAGAAACCAAAGTAGGAATTCTGCAGGTTTGAATTTTTCCACACACGTCTACTCTAAAACAGTGGAGTTACTTACCGTTAACATTATTTCCAAGAGACTTCTGGGACAGCACATGAGAGTCTGAAGACTCACCAGGACAAGAAACAGTTCATAAAATAGTTTTTTTTTTTCTTTTTTAAAAAGGTGGTCATCAGCCCCCCTTGGTCAGCAACTTCAGAGTACCAAGAGGATCCATTCTCAAAAACAAAACACTGGGATAATGGCAAAAATACCCAGGGCAAGAATTGTGCTGTTCTAGAAGGCTCCTGAGACAATGGTAAGTGTAATGCCCCGTACACACGGTCGCACTTTGTTCGGACATTCCGACAACAAAATCCTAGGATTTTTTCCGACGGATGTTGGCTCAAACTTGTCTTGCATACACACGGTCACACAAAGTTGTCGGAAAATCCGATCATTCTAAACGCGGTGACGTAAAACACATATGTCGGGACTATAACGGGGCAGTGGCCAATAGCTTTCATCTCTTTATTTATTCTGAGCATGCGTGGCACTTTGTCCGTCGGATTTGTGTACACACGATCGGAATTTCCGACAACGGATTTTGTTGTCGGAAAATTTTATATCCTGCTCTCAAACTTTGTGTGTCGGAAAATCCGATGGAAAATGTGTGATGGAGCCCACACACGGTCGGAATTTCCGACAACAAGGTCCTATCACACATTTTCCATCGGAAAATCCGACCGTGTGTACGGGGCATAAAAGTTATTCTTCCCAGTTGTGTAGCACACCATATGAGAGGAGAGAGAATTTAGAAGATTTTGCAGGGAAAACTGCTTGGTAAACATATCTGCTCAAAAACGTATACAGAGTATTAACAGGTACATTCTCTAATGAGGAATAAAAGATGAAAAGGCTAAACCAGGGGTGTCCAAACTTTTTTCAAAGAGGGCCAGATTTGATGAAGTGAACATGCGTGAGGGCCGACCATTCTTTGAACCATTAAAATTCAGTCTAATTGTGTTCGTTTGAGCACTAATACACTGCCCAACAAGAATTATCTTGCCTTTGTGGCTGTGTGTGAGTAAAGAGATGAGCTCAGGCGTGTTATTTGGATATACCGTATTTATTGGCGTATAACACGCACCTTCACTTTAAGAGGGAAGTTTCAGGAAAAAACCTTAAAATTTGATATAGAGAAATGTGAAGCAAAATAAGGGTCAGTGCCCATCTGCAGGCCCCAATCGCCAGGAATGCAGAACCCACCAATGCTAGGAACGCAGCACCCACCATTGCTAGGAATGCAGCACCCACCATTGCTAGGAATGCAGCACCCACCATTGCCAGGAATGCACTCACCATTGCCAGGAATGAAGCACCCATCATTGCCAGGAATGCACTCACCATTGCCAGGAATGCAGCACCGACCATTGCCATGAATGCACTCACCATTGCAAGAAATGCAGCACCCATAATTGCCAGGAATGCACTCACCATTGCAAGAAATGCAGCACCCATCATTGCCAGGAATGCACTCACCATTGCCAGGAATGAAGCACCCATCATTGCCAGGAATGCAGCACCGACCATTGCCAGGAATGCACTCACCATTGCAAGAAATGCAGCACCCATCATTGCCAGGAATGCACTCACCATTGCCAGGAATGCAGCACCGACCATTGCCAGGAATGCACTCCCCATTGCAAGAAATGCACTTCACATTGCAAGAAATACAGCACTGACCATTGCCAGGAATGCACTCACCATTGCCATCAGTGCAGCCTTGGAGGGGACATGGAGGGGGCAGGATGAGCGTCAAAGATATCCTACAGGAGAATCTCCTGTTTACACAGCGGCCTCTTTAAGTGAAAGTCCCGCCTCCTTTGATGGACAGAACAGTCGTCAAATGGCAGCGCCGGAGACGGGACTTCCTAATACAGAGGCTGCCGTGTAAACAAGAAATACTTCTCCTGTGTGCACGGCACTCGTCCCGCCTCCTCCCTCCGAGGCAGCCAGACTATATATCTTTTGTGGCCTTTTTCTTTGTTCCTCCCACTCTTTTCCTCTCCCTTCCATGTATTCTCTATTTTTATTCCTTCTCTTTCTCCTTGGTGGGGGGAAATGGGATGAGTAGCATTGCTGGGGAGATTTATGATAAGCCAGCTTAGGTGCTCTTGATCAAGGTCATCTGCTAATCTGAGAACTGTAGTGGGGACTTTTAATGGCAACTCTAATCACAGGTAGTGTTACTTACTGTGTCTCCAGCTCTGTGGTGTCTCGCAGCAGTGACACCTATGCCGAAATCAGGAGATAGGGTCTCCTCCAGGCCCTCCCACTTCACATTCCTCACCAGTCAGCTGACCTCTAGTCTCTGCCCCCTACCAATGCCGTGAACTGAACGGGCGGCTGCGAAGAGGCTGAGTGGCGGTGATCAGCAGCTTATCATGGGACTGTGATGGTGTGGCGGACGAGCTGACACTAAGTGATATTGACATCGCCAATTACACTAATACAGTGATCAGTGATAATACTATGCACTATCACTGTATTAATGACACTGGCTGGGAAGGGGTTAACGTCTAGGATGATCAAGGGGTTAAATGTGTGCTGCTTTTACTACCAGATCTTTGTTTCTTATCCCTGAACAGAGAGATTGCTCCCGTTGTACAGAGCCCTGTGTTGATTGTCAATGCAGGGCTCTGGGCTGTGACTGGACACAGCCTATCAGCAGGGCCTGGCCATGAATCATTAGCTGGGACTTGCTGACAGACTCCCATTGTGTACAATCATAGTGGGTGTCGGGCACACATTAGGGGTGTTGAAATTAATCGTTAACATTGATGCATCGGGATTCGGCTGTCCACGATGCGGCATCGATGCTACAACTTTTAAAAAATCGATTATTTTGATTATGTCATCGTCGTGCTGTGCCGCACCATGCTCTGCCTCCGAGTCCGGATCCGAAAGGAGCCGAAGTAAGCCGCGCCGTCTTTTCCCTCCTCCCGCTGACATCATCCCCAGCCGCCCTGTCTCGCTCGCTTCACTTCACTGGCAAGAGAGGAGACAGACACGTGTTCTGAGTCCCGGTCCCCAGAGCTTTTCTCCTCGGCTCACTGTTGCACACAGGCTGTTACGAGGGGGGGTTTGAGAGACCATGGAGACCGTCACCCGACTCCTCTTAGAACTGGCTGTGTGGGCGGCAGGACTGTGGGAGAGAGACCAGAGCGAGCCAGGCTACGCTTGTCCTCTGTCCTCCTCACAGATTGCCAGTCCAGAACTGATGGCTGCAAACTCATGGTCTGATACCTATATCACATTTGGAGGGATTCATTAGATCATAATATCATTGGATTAAGTAGAGGAATTCTATCAAATTTTAAATTGGACTGTCTCTTATTTATACTGAAATTATTTTTTTGTAATAAGCATAGCTAGCAAAATTTCTGTGTTACCCACTCAGAGAATCCTTACAGTATGGCAGCATGATAGCTAGGCACTAAGTACTCTTACCTTCTAATACAAATATGCCAAATTATGACCCTAATAAAATAATAAACTTGATGGTGGACCTAAACATTAAAGTGACCATGCCATTTCATTAACTATGGTTTATGTATGTCTTATTGTCTAGAGTGATTAATTCACATTAAAACTTCATTGATACCTTTTTATTTTTTGTATGGTTTTGCTAATCACTGACCCCACAAATGCAGCCATGCATTGCATGTGTGGGGCAGTGATGAGCAAAACCATAAATCATACAAAAAATAAAAAGGTATCAATGAAGTTGTGATGTGAATCAATCACTGAGACAATAAGACATACATAAACCATAGTTAATGAAATGGCATGGTCACTTTAATGTTTGTTGTTTGGGGGACGTTATGGGGACATTGTCCATCTCTTGCATCAAGTCCACAGTCTTTGACCATCTCCTGTATTATGTTTGCAGTCTCTGACCATCTCCTGTATTATGTCTGCAGTCTCTGACCATCTCCTGTATTATGTCTGCAGTCTCTGATCATCTCCTGTATTATGTCTGCAGTCTCTGATCATCTCCTGTATTATGTCTGCAGTCTCTGATCATCTCCTGTACTATGTCTGCAGTCTCTGATCATCTCCTGTACTATGTCTGCAGTCTCTGATCATCTCCTGTACTATGTCTCTAGTCTCTGATCATCTCCTGTACTATGTATCTAGTCTCTGACCATCTCCTGTACTATGTCTGCAGTCTCTGACCATCTCCTGTACTATGTCTGCAGTCTCTGACCATCTCCTGTACTATGTCTGCAGTCTCTGACCATCTCCTGTACTATGTCTGCAGTTTCTGACCATCTCCTGTACTATGTCTGCAGTCTCTGACCATCTCCTGTACTATGTCTGCAGTCTCTGACCATCTCCTGTACTATGTCTGCAGTCTCTGACCATCTCCTGCAGTAGGTCTGCAGTCTCTGACCATCTCCTGCAGTAGGTCTGCAGTCTCTGACCATCTCCTGCAGTAGGTCTGCAGTCTCTGACCATCTCCTGCAGTAGGTCTGCAGTCTTTGACCATCTCCTGCAGTAGGTCTGCAGTCTCTGACCATCTCCTGTAGTAGTTCTGCAGTCTCTGACCATCTCCTGTAGTGGGTCTGCAGTCTCTGACCATCTCCTGTAGTGGGTCTGCAGTCTCTGACCATCTCCTGTAGTGGGTCTGCAGTCTCTGACCATCTCCTGTAGTGGGTCTGCAGTCTCTGACCATCTCCTGTAGTGGGTCTGCAGTCTCTGACCATCTCCTGTAGTGGGTCTGCAGTCTCTGACCATCTCCTGTAGTGGGTCTGCAGTCTCTGACCATCTCCTGTAGTGGGTCTGCAGTCTCTGACCATCTCCTGTAGTGGGTCTGCAGTCTCTGACCATCTCCTGTAGTGGGTCTGCAGTCTCTGACCATCTCCTGTAGTGGGTCTGCAGTCTCTGACCATCTCCTGTAGTGGGTCTGCAGTCTCTGACTATCTCCTGTAGTAGGTCTGCAGTCTCTGACCATCTCCTGTAGTAGGTCTGCAGTCTCTGACCATCTCCTGTATCATGTCTGCAGTCTCTGACCATCTCCTGTATCATGTCTGCAGTCTCTGACCACCTCCTGTAGTCATTTGGGGGCAGTCTGGAGCTCCTCTTTAAGGTGTTCACACTTTGCCACATACAGGGAGTGTTGTCTTTTTTTTTTTTTTAGAACAGATAAAATTAAAAAAATGGAGTTCTTCTGAACGGTTGAATTTTTTTGGATGAAAACCGTGCGCAGTAATCGTGATGCATCGCGGAATCGAATCAAATCGTGGACAGGGTAATCGTAATCGAATCGAATCGTGAGGCCAGTGAAGATGCGCACCCCTAGCACACATGCATGCGTTCTTAACCAGGAAGCAGGCCCTGGCGTACCAGTACATCATTTTGCCTGCACGGGCCTTCCCTGTGCAGTACATTGGGGGCAGGCGGTCTGCAGGTGGTTAGTATCCAGTTATATTTTGTGCATTCAGCTTTTTTTTAAAACAATCTACTGAGCTGGTCAGAACAAGCGCTTGAGGGAGTCTATTCCACATTTTCACAGCTCTTACTATGATGAAGCTTTTCTGTATGTGGACGTTATAGCTGCTTTCACACTGAGACACTTTACAGGTGCTATAGCGCTAAAAATAGCACCTGTAAACAGCCTCTCCTCTCACTCCAGTGTGAAAGCCCAAGTGCTTTTACACTGGAGCGGTGCTCTTGCAGGACGCCAAAAAAGTCCTGCAAGCTGAATCTTTGAGACGCTGTATGAGCGGTGTACACACCACTCCTAAAGGGCTCCTGCCCATTGAAATCAATGGGCAGCGCCTCCGAAGAGCTGGCAAAGCGCCGCTAAAAATAGCGGCGCTTTACCGCCGACGCAACCCAACACCCCAGTGTGAACGTAGTCTTAATCTCTTTTCCTCCAGACATATAGTGTGTCCCTATGTCTTCTGCAATGAACTGAAAGTCATTACAGTTCACTTATTACAAATAAATAACTTTAAATATTTGCAGAAAAGAAATGTGTATTTATTATCATTATTATTATTTTTTTAATTAGCCTGAAAAGCACTGCTCTTGTGATCAGTGGATCTTAGGTGCAATGTCCAGCTACTGAAGACACTTCCTCCAGTTCCATGTCCTTAGCTTTCAGTTAGAGAACTGAAGGAAATGTCAATAGACTATGAAAGCGTTGATCATTGCATGTGTTCCAGGGAGAACTACAAGTCTGACTGCTGTAGTTTATCTATTCACAAATCTCTGTTTTAACATGCTGAACGTGACAGCAGCAATCATTTTTTCCATGGAAGCATGTGAACACCCCCGTCTGCTGCCTGAAAGCGGAGTTCCACCCAAAAGTGGAACTTCCCCATTTTTGTGTTCCCCCCCCCCCCTTCGGTGCCACATTTGGCACCTTTCAAGGGGGAGGGGGGACCTTATTTATGACAGGTCCCCTTCCCCACTTCTGGAGACGATGCTGCAGCGAAGCTTGCCCCCCCTCCTTCCTCCACTGCCAGGCCAATTAGAAAGTGCAGCGCACTTTGTCCATGCGCAGTAGGGAACCGGCTGTGAAGCCAAAAGGCTTCATTGCCAGATTCCCTTACCGGCAATGGTGACAGCAGCACCCGACAGTCGATCCGAAGATCGTGCAGGGTTGCCACCTAATCCCTTTAAACTTGAACACATTAATTACACAGGTTCTGTGGCTGATTAAGGTGGTAATTGAACTCACTTAGTTTGGGGCGTGTCCTGGATGTGAAGCTGGGAAGACATGCAGATACTGAGCTCTCCATACCCAGCATCAATCTGCCACCATTCACCGCTCACCTTGCCCTGGTGAAGCCCCAGATCGCCTTTCCTGGTGTTTGGACAGCTCCTACCTTGGTCCAGGGGACTATTGTCATTTGTGGCTGGCTGGTGCCGGATCTGTGGCCGACTTTACAGCGCGGTGGCCCCCGCCATCTTGGGGCCTACAGCCCGCACAGCGCTTTTTACATCCTGCAACCGCGATCCGCGGACAGAACGCGTGCCTCGGCCTTGGCAGTGGGACAACCCACCGCCGGAGGACTTTGGGCAGTGTTCTAGCCAGAGGGAGGTGTGAGAGACTTCCCTTTTGCGGATCTCCCTTGCATCGCGGCCGGCTGTTCTGTTGAGGCCTCCGGACTCGGCCTTGGATCTCCTCCCAGCCACAGTAACATCCCCCCACAGTCAACACTCCCTGAGGTGTCCGCCCTCCTGTGAAACACTACCCGTCCTCGGCTGGGGGTTTTGGGCCTCAACAGAGCGGATCTCACTGGTCCGGCGACCGCTCCCCACATTTATTTCTCTCCTGACACTCAGCTGGCCATCCTTTCAGGAAACTTTTGGGGACCACCTGCCCTAATAATCATCCCCTCACAAATACTATAGGGGTCCACAGGGCTGCTGACCAATGGCCCCGCCAAGCTTAACAGAGTCCTTCTCCCTATTATGTTAGTTATTTTTTAAGTGACTCCTGGGCACTTGTATGCTCTCCAAGACCTCCGAAATGTTATGTTAGCTATGTTTAGCCCCGGAGGTAAGCCTGCCTGAACACTACACTCCTCGAGCACCTCATGGGCAAAGTTGGCCAGCAGCAGTGTTATTATAAGTCACAGTTTGGGCCACGTGAGGGATTATATATGGAACATTTTGTTACTAGGCCACAACCCACAACCTTGAATTCCTCCCCGAACCCATTCACCACGATGGATCCATCCCTAGATACAGAAGATACAGAGAATCCTCAACTAGCTAATACCCAAAGCCAAGTTCTCAATCCATCATCTCACCCCTGATATCCTGGACGCTAAACTGCAGCTTTTGCTTCAACAAATTACGTTTAACATCTCGGCAGAGGTAAGCAAATTGGTTAACGAACTGAGAGGGGAAATAAACCAAATTGGGGAACGTACAGATACTCTCGAAAATAAATTTGATGAGATGGTAAGCTATGTACAGGCTATTGAGGAAGAAAATCACAACCTGCGTCTCTCAGTTTCTCAGTTACAACTTGGGTCTTTTTAACTCTCTGGCCCCCACAGTGGTGGACATAGACTGGCACCTGGACAGGGCACACCGGTCCTTGGGCCGAAAACCTCCGGCTGGAGCTAGGTCCAGGGATGTTATAGTGAAGTTTCACTTTTTTGAAAGCAAAGAGGCACTGACCTTGGCCACACGTAATAAATCCCAAATTATGTACAAGGGTGTGAAACTGCAGATTTTTAGCGACCTCTCCCCCATCACTCTTGCTAAATGAAGGAATCTGCATCCAATCACCTCCCATCTACAACATCATAAGATTCCATACTACTGGGGTTTCTCCTTTCGCCTTGCCGTGTCAAAGGAAGGTACCCAGTACACCCTACGTGACTTACAAGAAGGCGAGGCCTTCCTGAAAAACCTTGGCCTGCCTCCTCTCCCAGAAGAAGATTTGATCCCTCCTGCCACCCAGGTCCGTCTACCACCAAATACTCCTAGCCGCATCTGGACACCCGTTCGGGGTAAATCCAAGAAGCACCTCTCTACACCTCAACGTCCAAGCTCCTCCAAACAATCACCTTGAATCTTCTGTACAGGTCTTTTTTTGGATCCTTTTTTTACTCCTTGCTTTCCATTTCTTTGTGTTACAGATGAAAATTTGCTGCTCTGGTTTCATAAAGTTTTGTATCTACCCTGTTTCCTGTTCGGGGTAGAATTCTTTTTACCATCCCATGAGGTACTTTCTTTAGAGGTTCTTACACCTTAGGCAATGACTGCTCCTGTTCTTCAGATGACTTTTCATTTTTATTGTGAACAGGTCTCCAAGTTTATAAGGTGAGCAGCTGGCCCTTCCCTTTTTTTCCTATCCAGAGTCTCCTGATGGAAGTCCATACATGCCCCTACCAAGCCTTGGATTATATCCAGGGCTCCCTGAGATGCAGTAACATCTTAGGCTTTCGAAAATATAAGTATTTTGTTTCTTTTTTCTGTTTTGTTTGTTGTTTTTTTTTTTTCTTCTTATGTCCATGTTTATAGATCAGCTTTATAGGTTGCAACCGCAATGTTTCTGTTTCCTTGCTTTAAAGAGGTTTAACTACAGAGTTCATCTGTTAACACTCGCATGTCGAGGAGTTACTGTTAATAATACCATTCACAGTCAGAATTATACATATTCCTTTGTTGTCGATATTGTATTGCTCTTCTCCCATACTATCTCTACACGATCTGAATAGAATACAGTCATGGCCCTGAAGATCATGTAGTATAATGTGAAGGGCCTAGGTTCTATTAGTAAACGCTGGATGGCTCTGAAGGACTTCAGAGCCTCAGGCGCAGACGTGATAATGATCCAGGAAACTCACTTCCGGGCAGGAGGTTCATTTAACTTTGCCTCAAAGTTTTTCCCCACCTCCTTCCTTGCCTCTGACTCCATGGGCAAGGCGGGAGTGGCAATTCTGATTAGGAAGTCGTGCCCTGTTAAGGTAAAAAAATCCCATGCAGACCCCCCACGGGAGATTTCTTATTTTAAATTGTGAATATATGTCTGCTTTCTTTACTCTTGTCAATCTCTATGCCCCTAATACAGGACAGATTGAGTTTCTAAACAAACTTTTTGATACCCCTCAATACTGCACATAACCTTTTATGATCATTGGTGGGGACTTTAATTTGGTTATGTCACCCTCTAGAGATAGACAGACCCTCTTCAGTACTGTACCATCCAAAAAAATCTCGTCCCAAGCTAATGCTTTTCGTAAATGTATTAGGTCCCGTCGATTATTCGACTCAAGGAGGATCAAACATCCCTCTGCTAAACAATTCACGTTCTATTCCCCATCTCATAAAATGTACTCACGCCTTGACCACTTTTTCATCTCAGCCCCACTCCTCTCCTACGTGGTCGAATCTGACATATCCCCCATTACATGGTCAGACCATGCACCCATCATCCTGGATCTAATGCTTTCTCAGGCCTACATCAAATCCTGTCATTGGCGTCTTCATGGTCACCTCTTACAGTCCGAGGTATCCCATTCTATTTTGGCAAAAAGTTTGGTAGACTATTTTCAGCTCAACACTGGGTCAGTGTTGGGGGTTTCTACTCTGTGGGAGGCACACAAGGCTGTATTTCGTGGTGCATGCATCGCTGAAAGTTCTCGATTGAGGAGAGATAGAGCTGAACTTTTACAGTCCTTGACATCCGCTCTGATAGCTGCGGAGAAGAGGCTGTTGTGTGCTCCCACGGTGGAGAAATTACGTAAAGTCACCTCCCTCAGGGAACAAATTAAATCAATACAGCTTGACAAGACAGCCAGATCCCTACTCTGGAAGAAGCAGAAATTTTATGAATACTCTAATAAACCCCATAGAATGTTAGTCAATAAATTATGCCCACGACCATTCAGTTCATGTCCTGACTTTCTCCAACAGGCAGATGGGTCTAGAGCACACTGCCCTCATGAGATGTCCAAAATATTTGGTGCATTTTACAGTGAACTCTATAACTGTCTGACCCCGGAGAATCACTTCAACTTCACCCAGGAAAAATTTGAGTCTTTCTTTTCTACCATAAAACTTCCGAAATTATCTGTAGCAGATTTAGATAGCTTGAATGCAGCCATAACAACTGAGGAACTTCTGTCCATAATTAAGACTCTCCCACTGCATAAATCACCCGGCCCTGACGGCTTACCATACTCTTACTACAAAACCTTCTTTGATATTCTATCCCCACACATGTTATCCCTGTATGACTCTCTACTTAAAGGAACTTCCCCACTTCCCTCACTCCTATATCTCAGTTATTCCAAAGCCTGGTAAGGACCCCTCTATTCCGGATAATTATAGACCCATAGCCCTTCTAAATTCGGACTATAAAATATTTACCAAAATACTTGCATCCCGGTTATCCAGGTTTATCCCCAAACTGATACATAGTGACCAAGTGGGCTTTGTCCCTGGCAGACATGCGGGGGATAACACCCGCCGTACGATAGATCTAATAGATCTCCTGGACAGGCCGTCTCGCTCAGCACTGATTCTAAGTTTAGACACACAGAAGCCCTTTGACAGGCTGAGTTGGCCTTATATGTTTGCCACCTTAAAAAAGTAAGGTTTTAGTGGTCCTTTCTTAAAAGCTTTGGAGGCTCTTTATGCAACTGTTACGGCTCAAGTGCGGATGTCATCCTTCCTATCGCCCAGTTTCCCCATGACAAACGGAACTCGGCAGGGGTGCCCCCTATCACCATTACTTTTTATTTTATGTTTAGAACCCCTACACCGAATCAGTGGACTGCCATTAAAAAAGGAGTGTTATACCCGGTCACCCGTGCTCCTTGATATGGGGCGGCCCTCACTCCCTGGATCCCATATATAAGCGTCAGTGCACTGCTCCAATGACCTTTACCCTAACCATCTGGCGTAAATGTTCCAAGGACTATCCTCTCACCTCACCTTGCCCTCCTCTGCTGTTCAACCCATTCATACCAGACAGTATGTCCCTGGGTAGGGTCTTCCCATGGCTCCACACACCTCTTTTTCAGTTACGGAATTTGGTCCATCCCATCACACGTAGATTACATACCTTCAATACTTTATGTGAGAAATTTGATATACCTTCCCATCTTTTCCATTTTTATCTACAGGTTCTTTCACTCTCAATCTTCAACCTTGACCCTTGATAACCCAACCGCCTTTGAACATTTATGCGCTCAGGGCACACACCAACGACATTTAATATCCTGTATCTATCACATCCTCCATGAGTCGACTCCTCTAGAGGAGACCATGCACCACTATATGAAAAGATGGTCACATCTATTGGCCCGAACTATTACAGTACAGCTATGGGACAAGCTGTTTTCAAATCCTCCAAATGTGTCACTCAAAGGGAGACATCCATTAAGATTCTTATGTTCTGGTATAAGACCCCTGATGTAATTCATAAATATGACCCCTCAGTTTCGCCGCACTGTTGGCGTTGCGGAATTGACATAGGTTCCTTATTTCATACTTTTTGGCAATGTTCTCTGATTCAATTCTTTTGGTACGATGTGCACAAACTCATACAGAAGGTGGTGGACGTGACCCTTCCACTAGATCCCTTAAATTGCTTGCTGGGCCTCCGTATTCCAGGCGTACCCAAAAAAAATACCGGCTAATCTCTTACATTCTGCTAGCTGCCAAACGGCTTATTCCATTATGCTGGCTGTCCAGTACACCTCTTCCATGGTCTAAATTTCTGCAGTTAGTGGCTGAGATCCGGAGGATGGAGTTCCTAACGGCATCTGTACATGATTCCATTCCCCAATTTACTAAAGTGTGGGAGCCTTGGAATCTATAAGAAAATGGGACTCGCGTGTCAACCACCGCCTCCTAATTTATATTTATATTAAAATAACGGTGTCTCTGTTCATTCTCCCTCCCCCTCTCCCCATTGCTAAATATGCCAATAGATGCCTCAATGGCCTTCTATTGCTTATTTTCTTCCCTCCCAAAAGTCTCTACTCTTCTTATATTCTTGACTGTGCTCTGGTTTTGGACTCTAATATGACCTATGAGTTGTTGCGATACAGTGCACCCCTGTGTCCTGTATCTGTGGACATTGCTTATATTCACCTACGTGTTCTACATTGTCTTCTTTTTGTATGTTTGTTAACATTGCATTTTCCTTACTGGTTCAATGTGCATTGTGTAATGAGTTTACATGTATCTTTTCTCCTTTTATAACCCAATAAAAATATAATTTTGAAAAAAAAAACCAAAACTCATTTAGTTCCTTATCTGCATTAAATTAGCCTCAGAATCCGTGTAATTCATATGTGTTCAGGTTTAAAGGGATGAGGTGGCAACCCCATAGTTGCCAACTGTCCCGGATTTCCCGGGACATTCCCGGGACTTAGACTCAATTCTCGAATTTGTGGTGTCCCGGGAAATGTCTTGAGAAATCCGGTTCTCAATTTTCGCCGCCGCTAGAGGTCCGCGGCCGGCGGAGACATTGTCTCCGCCGCCCGCCATCTTAAAGAAGTTCAGGAAGACGGCTTGGGGGGGCTAGACGGAGCTCCTGCATCGCCGCCCACCCTCCGCCCCGCTTCGCCTCGCCTCGCCCCGCCCCACTGCCAGTCTGTTATGGAAAGGGGCGGGGGTTCTAGCCATGAGGCCGGCGGACACCTCTGAGGTGGGAGGGGCGAACCGCTGTGGGAATCTGATGTAAGGGGGGCTCCACTGGGGACACCTAATATGAGGGGGGCTCCGCTGGGGACACCTAATGTGAGGGGGGGCTCCGCCGGGGACTCCTGACGCGAGGGGGGGCTCCGCCGGGGACTCCTGACGCGAGGGGGGGCTCCGCCGGGGACTCCTGACGCGAGGGGGGGCTCCGCCGGGGACTCCTGACGCGAGGGGGGGCTCCGCCGGGGACTCCTGACGCGAGGGGGGCTCCGCCGGGGACTCCTGACGCGAGGGGGGGCTCCGCCGGGGACTCCTGACGCGAGGGGGGGCTCCGCCGGGGACTCCTGACGCGAGGGGGGGCTCCGCCGGGGACTCCTGACGCGAGGGGGGGCTCCGCCGGGGACTCCTGACGCGAGGGGGGGCTCCGCCGGGGACTCCTGACGCGAGGGGGGGCTCCGCCGGGGACTCCTGACGCGAGGGGGGGCTCCGCCGGGGACTCCTGACGCGAGGGGGGGCTCCGCCGGGGACACCTGACGCGAGGGGGGGCTCCGCCGGGGACACCTGACGCGAGGGGGGGCTCCGCCGGGGACTCCTGACGCGAGGGGGGGCTCCGCCGGGGACTCCTGACGCGAGGGGGGGCTCCGCCGGGGACTCCTGACGCGAGGGGGGCTCCGCCGGGGACTCCTGATGCGAGGGGGGGCTCCGCCGGGGACTCCTGATGCGAGGGGGGGCTCCGCCGGGGACTCCTGATGCGAGGGGGGGCTCCGCCGGGGACTCCTGATGCGAGGGGGGGCTCCGCCGGGGACTCCTGATGCGAGGGGGGGCTCCGCCGGGGACTCCTGATGCGAGGGGGGGCTCCGCCGGGGACTCCTGATGCGAGGGGGGGCTCCGCCGGGGACTCCTGATGCGAGGGGGGGCTCTGCCGGGGACTCCTGGTGTGAGGGGGGGCTCTGCTGGGGACATCTGATGTAAGGGGGGCTCCGCTGGGGGCACCTGATGCAAGGACGGACAGCTGGTGGCAGGCGACGTGGCTAGTGACAAGCTTAGGGATCCCACTGATTCTGCATTATGGTGAGTTGAATGATTTCATTTTATATTACAATGTAATAATAGAAATAATGCACTTCAATCATCCTGACACCATAACAACCATGGTGCCGGGATGATTGAAGTGCTAACACCAGGTGCTTGGAGTATCTTTATCTGCTGATTGTTAAACTTTCTAGAATACACATATTTTTATTGTGTAGGATCTGGGGCTGCTGTCCCGTCATTTCCCTCTCCCCCTTTCCCTCTCCATCCCTCATTCATCTCAGACTCTAACCACACCCTCTTGAGCCACGCCCACTATGTCGAGTAAACCACGCCCATGCTTCGCGCCAGACTTGTATATTTTCCTAAACCACGCCTACAAACGAATGCCCCGCCCCCTAATTATTGTACAGCTCCGCTTACAGCCACAAAAGTGTCCCACATTTTTTTTTTTACAATGTTGGCAACTATGCAACCCTAGTGGAGTGCCGACATCGCGGGCTCCCTGGACAGGTAAGTGTCCATATACTAAAAGTCAGAAGCTGCGGATCTCCGCTTTAAGGGGGGGTTGGGGGCCACTAAAAATGCAGCTCAACCACAAGACAAAACAAACTCTGGATGTATGGGGATCTTCACAAAGCAAGTGTATAAACTTTATGATGAAGCTGATAATAGGAACAGACTAGAAATAATTGAAATACAATGCAGCAATGAATACGACCACAGATACACTTCAAGGAATGTTCTCCTAAGTTTTACTGATAACTTATTTCATAACTGGATTCATTAGTTGCCATTCTCCGTTGTGATCACGAAGAAACTGAACAAGTCTATGGAAACAGCAAAATAAGTCAAAATACCTTGACTTCCTTCTCACTGTCACCCTTTCCGTGGCGCTTCATCTTCCATGTGTTATCTTTAAACATACCTCCCTCCTGCTCACCGCACGGAATTATGGAACGTGTAGTTCACTCTCTGGATTCCACCAACAGAACTGAACCGAAAAGAACTACAATCCCGTCATGCAGCGCACAAGGCACGTGATGCCAGAAGGCTGGCCAGGGATGGCAGACGGGAAGTGACGTTGTGACTATGGAAACTGTTGCTAGGGTTTTGGAGACGGACGCTGTGCTACAAGAACTGGGCCTCTGGGCATGCTCGGGTGAGGGAGAATAAAGGAATGATTTCTATATCGTAGACTGATAGGAATGTGAGTGGTGCTCGGTGTTTGTGGTTTGTATGTCCGTACAATAATGGGGGAGAGGGTTCCTGGAGGTGATCCTTCATCCTCGCTCACGTTCGTTTTCTACTCTCATTATTCAGCTTCCTCTCACTCTAAGTTCTTGTATGTCGTGCTATTCACCACTTGCTGTATTGGTAGAACCTATGAGATATAGAATAGGGTTGTCACTTTTTGTCTGGGGGGATACCGAATGGCAGCGTTGGCAAAAAAGTGTGCCGTCCCTGTCACGCATACATGTGGGGGAGAGGGTGGGCTTTACCATGTCCGCGGCAGCCTGAGGTTGCATGCAGAGAGTGCGCTCCCAGCACACGGACTGAGCTGTCACTGATATCTCCTGTCATAGCTTCTGGGGGATCAGTGGGAGGAGCTCCTGATCATATGTGAGAGACAATTACAGCAGTCACATGATAGAGAAGCTGCACCGCCTCATTGGGCATTAACCATTTTTAATACAGCGCTATAGCTGAAAGATGGCTACAGCATGGCTCTCAGGGTGCGCCTGGGGCTCACTCTGTGATCAGCTGTGTCCAATCACATCTGATCACATGTAAACAAACTTGCCAGTTAATGGCAGTCTTTTCCTCATGCACTGTGTAGAGCTGCACGATTCTGGGTGAAATGAGAATCACATTTTTTTTTTTGCTTAGAATAAAGATCACGATTCTTGCGGCGTAACATCATCTTTCACATTATACAAATAAATTGGGATAACTTTACTGTTTATATTATTATTCATTGAAGTGTATTCTTTCCCAGACAATTGCGTTTGAAAGACCGCTGCGCAAATACAGTGTGACACAAGATATTGCAACCACTGCCACATTGGTCTCTGATATATATATATATATATATATATATATATATATATATATATATATATATATTATAATTTTTTTTTTTAATGGTTTAGTCTTTAAGTGGTTAAACTGCCCTCATCTACAGACTGAAGTTTATTCCTTTGATCTCTAAAAGATTCTTTGTATCTCTTTTTTTTATTTCTCTATAGCTGAGGAATGTTGATAAATATTTGTCAGATTTCTTTTTGTGTTTTTTTTTTTTTTTTTTATATATACAGCTCGGCTCTGCACTGTTTACATAGAATCGCAGAAATGGCTGATTAGGATCGGGAGGGGGGGTTGAATCGTGATTGCAATTTGTTAACGGTTAATCATGCAGCTCTAACACTGTGTATATATTAGAGAAAAGGATTGCCAATAAGTGGCATTTACACTAATAATTAGGGTACTGATAATCAGTGTCCATCATTGCCTCCCTATCAGTGCAGCTTATCAGTGCCCATCTGTGAAGAAGAAAAAAACCCAGTGGTGACTACCACCAAAAGAAAGCTCTATCTGTCTCAAAAAAATGAAAACATTTTTCATATGGGTACTGCGTTGTATGAACACACAATTGTCTTTCATAGTGTGAAAGCTGAAAATTTGCCTGGGCAGGAAGGGGTTAAAGTGGCCAGTATTGAAGTGGTTAAAGCCTATGGAAAGCAAAACTAAACCCTCCTACCTTTTACAACCAAGGAAGCTTTCACCTTTTCCTCTGTTTGATCTACATTTGCCAGGGTGCCACATATATGATCATTTATGACACCAGTAGGAGTGATCTCAGGCGTGTTGGGACACAAGTCTGCACCTGCCTGAACTATCCTGCCAGGAGACTGTCACTGTGAACAGCCAATCATAAGTGGATGAGGCATTCCATGCCCTACAGCCACGCTCATTGTATGTGTGCGACTGCGGGGCGAGGAATGCCTCATCCATCTTATGATTGGTTGAATGCAGGGACAGCTTTCAGATAGGATCGATCAGGCTGGTTCAAATTTGTATCTGAACACGCCTGAGCTCACCTTTAGACACTGGCCATTTGATAGTTTAAAGTGTTTGTTAACCTTTACCTATTCCCAATGAAGTGACTGGCCTCAGGTGATACACAGAGATGAAAGAAATCCTCCTACATAAGTTTGCACCTGTTTATCTGCAGTCTTCTCTTTTCTACAGCTGTTCAAAGTCCAAAATGTATAAATCTTGTCTCAGCGTTCAGAAAAAAGGGGTCAGAGAGCTAAAGTTACACTCTGCAGAGCTCGGTGAGGAGAGTTCTGACAGCTGATTGGAGGGGAGAGACACACGCCCCTGCTCACAGCACACAGGAACAGATCTGAGGCATTCAATCAGCTGGAGCTCCCTCCTTCCCCTGTCACATTTGTATCTCTTGGTGTCAGGAAAACTTGTCAGAAATGACTCCTGCTGATAGAAGAGGAATGAAGCAGCAGAGAGAAATGACACTTATTACTTCTAATTGAGACAAGTACGCAATCTAAATGGTAATGCTTTGTTCATATTTCATGTCTGAGGCTTACAACTATTTTAAAGCAAAATCAAGCCCTCCTATCCTTTGCAGCCAAAGAAGCTGCCATGTTGGCCTCTGTTTGATCTCCAACTGCCTAGTGCTACACATGTGATCAGTTATGTCATCAGTCATTTGATGGTTTAACAGTTTGGTTGAGAGCACAAGCAAATGTGACAGTTAGCATTCCCAACATACCTGGAATTTAACTGTTTTTTGAAAGTGTTAAAGTGGAACTTTACCCATAAAAACTTGATAAAAAAAAAAATCATGTTCTTTAGCAAGGAACATACATTCCACGTTAATTATTATTCTACCAAAATTAGTTTGTGCTGTAAATTGTCTCCAGCATTGCTCTTGTTTGTTCTTGCGATTTATGTTTAATGGCATCCCAGTTTTAATCTGTAGGGTTCAGTATTGAGTTGGACCACCCATTGCAGCTATACCAGTTTCAACTCTTCTGGGAAAGCTGTCCACAAGGTTTAGAAGTGTGTCTATGGGAATGTTTGACCATTCCTTCAGAAGCGCATTTATGAGGTCAGGCACTGATGTGGACGAGAAGGCCTGGCTCGCAGTCTCCACTCTAATTCATCCCAAAGGTGTTCTATCAGGTTGAGGTCAGGACTCTGTGCAAGCCAGTCAAGTTCCTCCACCCCAAACTCGCTCATCCATGGCTTTATGGACCTTGCTTTGTGCACTGGTCCAAATCTTTTGGTGGAGGAGGATTATGGTGTGGGGTTGTTTTTCATGGGTTTGGCTTGGCCCCTTAGTTCCAGTGAAGGGAACTCCTAAGAAATCAGCATACCAAGACATTTTGGACAATTTTCATGCTTCCAATTATGTAGGAACAGTTTGGGGATGGCCTCTTCCTGTTCCAACATTACTGCCCACCAGTGCAGAAAGCAAGGTCCATTTTTCCTCTCCCATTCTTTTCACCTGTTGAGCTAGTGGTGTGCGGCGTCTCTAATCCCCTCATACTTCCCTGCTTTCTGGGTTAAGCATAAGACAGCCTACATCCTTTATATTACTGCGAGACACCGGATCTACCAGAGCTTCTTGATTGGCATTATAAGTGGTATAGGGTATAGTGAGTTTATTCTAAACACTCTGTAAAAGGTATGCCTGATGTATCGATTTGGTTGTAAGCAAAAGCTAAGTTTGCTGAGTTACAGGAAATATGTCATGAGAAAAACCCAGTTTGCCATTGCAGAGCTCTTTTTTTGGTGATCGGCTGTCATAATGATATTCTGTCAACAGTACTTATAGTATCACTGATCGGGAGCCATGTATGTAGCATTTTGAGTTTCCTGATCTGCTTACCTGTTCTGGGTCAGTGATTCAAAAGGTAGCAATGACAGCCTTCATATAGTTTATAACTCTTAAGAATTTCCTTTTTAATGTTACATGTTATACCTGAGTGAAGTGAACATGCTAAACTAAACAATTTCTTTATCATTTGCTAGTCTTAAAATGGCCACTCCAAATGATGAGACAGCAGCAGATCTTCCTGTGAGAGATGTGGAATCAAGCCCTTCGGGAATTCAAGGTTTGTTTTGTAGTTCTTATTTTCTTTTTCCTGTCAGATCCTAATGGATAGCTATACTTTTAGAACAATGCACAGTGCTAAAAATGGTTATCCTTTACATTTTCAAAAACATTGCTATTTTTGTGTGAAAAGTACATAGGACTGAAATAATTTTGCACTATTTTGAATAAACTATAATTGCCAAACTTAAAAAAATACTAGTTGCCTTGGTGGCATCAGTAGTTTTAAGTCACTGCCCTGCCACAAGTATGGAAGTCAGGCCTATTTTTCCAGATTAAAGCATATCTTAGGTCAAAATGTAAAATCATATATTATTTTATTATTTTACACATTGTATTTGAATTACTTCTAGCCTATTCCTACTAATCTGAACAGTCTAGAAGTTTGTGAAGATCCCCACACATGTATCTCCTTGAATTCTGTGACCCACATTCACTATGCCCTGTGAGTATAATGGCTGTGTCACAGAATTCACAGAGCTTGTCTTCTGAACTACAGAGGTGCTGAGAGGAGGGGTTCCAAGAGGTGGATTCGGTACACGTATCATGGCTTGCAGTAAGCAAGGTACCATGTGATATATATTCCTTACAACAGTGGTTATCAACTTTCTTGATATGGGGGGCATCAAGTGCGGCTCCCGACATCACCAAAGGGACCACACATAAAATGAAGTGAATATTCAGTCTCAGAGACACACAACAGGATGTAGTCAAAGCCATGATACTAGAGATGGTCAAATACTGTGAATATGATACAAGCGATGGTCAGAGATTGTCAATGTGATGCAAGAGATGATCAAAAACTGCAGACATGATACAAGAGATGGTCAGGGACTGCAGACATGATAAAAGAGATGCTCAGAGACTGAAGCCATGATACAAGATATTATCAGAAACTGCAGACATTCTGCATGACTGTGAATATGATATAGTAGTTGTTTGAGACAATAACATGCTTTTAAAGACAGTAAAAGACATGAGACACATTAAATGAGACTGCTAGACATCAGTGCTATAACAGGGCAATAGGGGTACACAGACTAGTGTCTGCAGGGCCCCGCTAGCCACACAAATAGTGCCAAAGGGCCACAGGTTGAGCATCAGGGCCTTATGCCGTGTACACACAGTCGGAATTTCGGCCCGCAAAAGACCGATGAGATTTTTTCGTCGAAAAATGCGACCGTGTGTATGCTCCATCAGTCTTTTGCTGGCGGAATTCCAGCCAGCAAAAGATTGAGAACATGCTCTAAATTTTTCGGTCGGGAAAAGTTCCTATCCGAAAATGCGATCGTCTGTGGCAATTCCGATGCACAAAGTCCCCAAGCATGCTTGGAAACAGTTCGATGCATGCTCGGAAGCATTGAACGTCATTTTCTCGGCTCGTCGTAGTGTTGTACGTCACCGCGTCCTTGACGGTCGTGATTTCAGCTAACTTTTGCGTGACCGTGTGTATGCAAGGCAAACTTGAGCGGAATCCTGTGGGAAAAGCCGTCATATCTTTTTCCGACGAGAAAACCAATCGTGTGTACGTGGCATAAGAATATAAAGCAGCAGAGGAGACACTGCAAATCATGCAGAGAATCCAGGAAGTTGTGGAAAGAGATGGCCAGTAGAGAGGCAGAACTAACAAGACAAAAGGAGATTTTTCAACTACCCTTATACTGGACTGCCAGAAATAACTGTTATATGTATTGCTATAACAATGCTGATGTTTCAAAATGAAAGTGTATGTTGTGGCCACAGAATTCCTTTAATGACTCAGAATGCACTGAAACCCAAGGTCCACCTGACAGCCAAGCAACTGGCATTTCCTGACGTAGGCCAGCATTGAAATCCCACTTGTGTTTCTCATGACATACGTACTTCCTTTTTAAATACCTTTTCAGCTGGTATATATGAGTGGTTGATTGGATGAGGCAGACTGTAGGCTTCCTCAAGGAGAACTGAACTGTAGAAACTTTGCCCAAATAAGGCTAATGACCCGTCACCAGTACTGAGTTTTGGTCTCCCTGATCTTTCTGTGAGAAGACGGCCATCTTGGGAGAGACAGGGCTTTGATTTTCACGTCAAAGCTGCCCTTGCTCCGTCTTTTCTTTTATGGCTTTACAGGAGGAATAATGCTAGGTTGTTATAAATAATAACATTTTGTTGGACATATATTTTATTTTAGTGACAGTTACCATTTTTTTTTTTTTTTTTTTTTTAGAATCTGTATCTCCACAGAAAATGAAAGCAAGACAAGCAGTATCTCGTATTACCCGGCAAGAACTAGAGGACAGATATTTACAAATGTATGATGAGAACTTCCTACTCAAACAGCAAGGACGCAAGCAAGAGGATAAAATAAAAAGGTTAGTAGCATTTATTTAACCACTTCAATACCAGGCACTTTCCCCCCCTTCCTGCCCAAGCCAATTTTCAGCTTTCAGCGCTGTCACTTTTTAAATGACAATTGCGCAGTCATGCTACACTGTACCCGTCATCAGCCGTGATTGGACACGGCGGATCACATGGTAAAGAGCCTCTGTCAGAGTCTCCTTACTAAGATTGGTGATGCTGTGTGTCAGACTGACACACCACACCACCAATCGTCGTGCTGCACCACCCTCGGGGGCGCGCGATCGCAGCTTGTCCTGCTGGACGTCATATTACGTGCAGTCAAGATAACTGAACCACGGGCCGGCCATCATTTTGCTATAGGCCAGGCTGGAAGTGGTCAAAAATTGTATTTCTAAGGCCCCATGTACACGGGATGCTGCTAAACGTACGTTCAGAGGCAGTTGGATGCTTTTTTCAACTGCCCCTGAATTCATGCAATGTTATCCTATGTGACCATGTACACAGTCTCGTTTATTGCCCTTTTTAGGCAGTTGCGTTTAACGGTGTTTCTTGGAAAGCCAAAAAATGGATTCAGATGCCGACGTTTCCGATGCCAAACGCGTCTGAAACCCGCGTTTGGCTGCATTTTGTTTATAGGCGTTTTTCGGTTTTGGCCTTTTTTTTTTTTTGCTTCTAAACGCAAACGTGGCATGTAAACGCGGCAAAACAGACATTTTAAACGTGGGTTACTACCTGTCAAGTTAAATCGTTCAGGAGAGGTTGTAAAAACGTCCCCTGTACATGAAGCCTGATAAAACTTATGCTGAATAGATAATGTGGCATATTCTCTTAATCCCACCGTTCATTCTAGATTTGACTAATAGCTCTTCGATTGATGCTGCTGGGCAATATAAACAATTATTTTTACACATTTCACTATAGAATTTTAGAAAAAGCAACAGTCAAATTAATATAATTCTAAAGGCAGGATTATTAAATTTTTAGGACTGTTTGCAGTATTTTTTTTAAATGACATCTCTAAAAACTAACTGTTGGTGAAATCAATGTCTTATGTGGACATATGCTGTAATTGACCAGTGTCCATGTAAGGGCACTGATGTCACCAGCATCCGACCCCATTGTTTGTGTGCTGCTCTGTGGTGAATGCCCCAGCCCGCTAGCTAATTGGACTAAAAAAGTGTACAACCTCAACTGTAGTCCTGATTAAATAACCTGCAAAATATCAACCATTAACACAAGGATTTTTTTTTTTTTTTACGTGTAGGAAAACGGGCTAAATGTTTAGGTAATCCTATATAACTATTAACCTTCACACTTGCCAAACAATTTGTGATTCTGTTCAGCCAGTTTCAAACATAACAACCACACCTGCCAGGCACTGTACAATGTCCCTGCTAATTTCTTTATCGTACATTACGGGACACAGAGCAGCCATAATAACAAACCGGGTTATACACCACCTACTGGTGAATGGACACTGGCAGATCAATCAAACAGGAAGTCCTCCCGTATATAACCCCTCCTGCACAGGAAGTACCTCAGTTTTTTCGCCAGTGTTTGTAAGGCGGTGGTCACTGATGTGATACATGTGCTCTTGGAGCATACTTGGAGGTCTGGATCGATTCTACTGAGAATCAGGGACTTCGGTCAGATCCATTCGAAAAAGCTGTCAGCCGAAATGGATGGTACCCGAGCCTCATTGGAAGGAGAGAAGATTCCTTGAGGTTTGCCTGTAATGCTGCCTTACGGCGCTGGACCCTGCATAATGGAACCCCGTGCAGTGTTTGTTCTGCCCAAGGTGCTTTCCTGCAGGGTGCTATACAGGTCCAGGGGAGTGGACCCCACATTAAGGGGGACCCATTCCCTGAAGGTCTTCTATGACAAAGCCCGCAGTGATGGGTGAAGATTGGACTCCTGGTATGCTCAGTCCTGCAGCAGGAATGGTAAGTCTACATTTTTTTGCAGTTTATCTTTAAAAAAACAAAAGATCTGGCTGTCTGGTCTTCTCTCAATAGCCCCTAGGGGCACTGTGCTGTTTAAAACATGCTCTGTACAGGCAGTTCCCAGGTTACAAACAAGATAGGGTCTGTAGGTTTGTTCTTAAGTTAAATCTGTTCATAAGTCGGAACAGGTACATTTTTTAAGTGTAACTCCAGCCAAAAAAAAACGATTTTTAAGCTTTTGGATTGCATAGGGAAGGGTTAATACCCTTGTAACGTTTACATTGTATAATGGGGTATTAAGTGTATATGAAACTGCTGCGCTTAGGACAGAATATAAGGTATGCAGCCCCCCTAAAGAAGCTTCCCTAAGGAGACTGCGCAAAGTGTTTGTTTGTAACGTTTGTTTTGCTGTTTGTGCCCCTGTTCAGAAGATTTCACCTCACTTTCTGTCCCAATGACAATCGAATTTTGAAAATTTTGGGTTGTTGTGGAAACAAGCCTTGGTGATAAAGCATCAGTGGAGGTAACGTTTTCCCATAATAGCTCTCACAGGAATTAATTTTCCTTCCTAGGGGTAGATTTCCTCTCACTTCCTGTTGTCTCCCTCCGTTTGTAAGTAGGAGTCATTTGTAAGTCGGATGTTTGTAACTAGGGGACCACCTGTATACTTATTAAGAGTATGGGCTCCCATTTCTCCTCCAGCCACTAGAGAGCGCATGGGCTTATTTCTATATAGGCACAAAGTGGAGTGGCGGCCATGTTTACCATGTGGAGGTTCAACAAGGCCTCTTGAGACATAACAGCAGTCCATGGACACTAATGACATGACAGTACTTACTATGGGAAAACTGTGTGGCCAGGCAAGTCATGATTATATGCTGCATACTTACTGCTTAATCTGGGGGGCCTGTTCAACTGTAAGTCGATACACCCCTAGCAGTGCACTTTAAAATGTTGTGTCTCTAGAATAATGTGCATTTGGCACAAGACTAGTATGGAGCCTGGTGCAGTTAAACAGGTGCATATTTGCAAACTGGCTTAATCTCATGTTTGCCAAAAGCTGATGTTGCTAAAAGCTCAGGCTTGCTAAAAGCTTAGGTTTGCTGAAAGGCAAAATTGCAAAAGACACATGTTTGCATAGATAAATGTTGCATGTTTGCTTATATACATGGTCACTTGCTGCATAGACACATGCTTGCTTAATTGCATAAACACATCTTGCATACATGCTTACTAGCATAAAAATGCATGTTTACCTAAACTTGAACTGCATACATGTCTGTCTTTTTTTTTTTTTTTTTCATTAAATTGCATAAATATGTGCTTATTACATTAAACTGTATAGATATTTATGTATTTGCATTATATTGCATACATAAAAACATGAACAGCAAGAATACTTGTATACCTGCATGTTTGCATATCTGAGTACCTGAATATTTACATACTTACGGGGTTGTATAGCGTTGGACCAACGTTGTCTAGGCCTGCATCCTTGTGGAACTGTGTATTAGTTTGTCTAACACAGTCACTTTATTATGTACCTGTTTGATTAGCTAAATCCAGAAGTGGGAGGCAGGTACATCTCCCTCAGCTTCAGTGGCCTGGCAATGTTCACGTCTCCTATTGGACCAATGGCATCCGGGTGATCTGAGCCACTGTTTCCCTCCTAAGTGAGGGAAGCATCTGAGGTTGCTGTGTTTTAGAGTATCTCAGACCGTAAGATTTTAGAGCAGTCTCTGAGGTGGTTCGCTCCTTCCTTAGTCGGGCCAGTTTTTGCCTTGCGTTGGCTCCTGGAGAAAAGTTATGGGCTCATTATTGTAAAACAATTAAATGGTAGCAGCTTCAAAACTGAAAAGGGACATGACGTCTATCTGAAGATCTCAATCCGCTGGGCATCCTTCTGTTTTAGGCTCTCTCTGTTCAGTGAAGACCTCTCTGCAAGAAGTAGAATGTGGGGCCCATAATGATCAGTAAACACATCTTTATGTGCAGGGTTGTTTCCAGTCTCTTCAAAGATTTCTGTAATTTCAGTGGAAAGTTGTCTGTGTTTTTTTTTTTTTTTTTCTTTTTTGTGACTATCCTTCGGACTGGCCACAGTTTCTGAGGTTCACAAAGCTCCTAGCTCTGGTGCCGGACTGGCTAAAGACTCAGGGTGTGTCAGTCCCAGTGTACCTTAATAACCTTTGCTCAGGAAGCAGTTGGTCCGGATTTTCCTTCGACACAGTTTGCAGTAGGAAGCTGTATCTAGGTCAAAGCATGTTCCTTATGTAAAGTCCTACTGCAGGTCTTGTTAGAGAATCATTCTCTCTGTCTGGAACGTGAATATCCAGGCACTGAATTGCCGGAGGGCTCTGTTCCTTGGGTATTGCAAAGCTAAAGATTGGTGGTTGATGGTTCAGGATCTAGAAAGGTTGAATTCTTCCTTTTAGGTATTGGAAGATATCAACCACTGATGCCAGTTTCTCAATTTGGTTTGAGGGTGACTACAGTTCAGTGGACTTGGTCTCCACAGAAGAGAATACTGCCCATAAATATCTTGGAGCTTTAGGCCAGTACACCTTGCTCTGGATTATGGGACAAACCAGTTGTAGGTTCTGTCCGAAAAAGCCTTTGCAGGGGCATAGTTATCAACCATCAGGGCGGCACCAGGAGTCATGCAGGTCAGGAAGATGAACCACATTCTGGCTAGGACAGCACAAGTGCTGTCTCTGTTGTCAGTGCATATTCCAAGTATAGAATAGTGGCAGAGGGAACGCTGCAGGTGAATCTACTAGATTCCAAGTTCTACAACAGGTTGGGACAGGTTGTGTCTGGTATGAGTGTCCCACTGACAATAGGGGTAGATGCACTGGTAACACCTTCCCTCTGTTTCGACTTCTTCCACATTTTTTGCGAAGAATCCGGGAGGTGGTAACACTGATAATAGTGTTAGCCGAATTATCCCAGAAGGGCTTGGTACACTGACACAGTGAGTCTTGCGGGGGTCACTCCATGGACACTCCCAGTACAGCGGGACCTAATGATCTTGAGTCCTGTATCTCAGCACTGTTGAGCCACTGGAAGCCAGCTTCGGGAACTTCAATTACAGGACTTGGACATTTTTTTTTTTGACTGGGGTGAAGCCAGGAAGTGGAACCCCTGCAGAAATATGTGAGTGTGAGTGTTTTCCAGAGGCCATTGTTTCTCACTCCTTGATTCATATGTCATACAGCGTGTAATGTAGAGAGTCCCACCTGTCAGGCCACTCTTGTGTCCTTGGGATTTGTTTGATCTTGACTGTCCTTGCAGTGACCACTTTTTGAACCAATTGGGAGATTCTGTTGGTCCTTTATCTCGGAGAGTGGCTTCTTTGGTTGCTATCACTTCACTAACTGGAGTATCAGAGTTGGCGGCTCTTTCATGCAAGGAGCCAATTTTGGTCTTGCATCACAATAAGGTGATGTTGCGTCCTCATCCATTTTTATTGCCTAGAGTGGTGTCTAGTTTTCACTTGAAATCAAGACAATGTCTTGCCTTCTTTTCTGATCCTCAGTTGGCAGGAGTAAGATCACTGCATACTCTGGAGGTAGTTCAGGCGGTCAGAATTACTTGAATTGTCGGTACAGGTCAGGAATCCTGGTTTGTGCTGCCAGTAGATGTCAGAAACCATGAAATCAGTCCGAGACAGAAGTACAGTTAAATCACACTTGTTTTAATGATAAAAGTAAATAGAACAAACATAGTCAAAACATAGCCAGAGTTCGGGAACCAAAACGGATAGTCAGACAAGCCAAACGTCAGGGAGGCGGAGATGAGCGTAGTAAAACAGCAAGCAAGATCTGGAGCCAGAAGGGATGTCAGCCAAGCAAGTCTAACAGGAACACAGGAGATAGTCTCTGTGATGTTGACCAAGGCGAAGGCAGAAATCCTCTGGGCTGGACTGCTTAAGTAGGCAGGACTGACAAGCAGGATATCATCAACAGCTGAGTACCTGTGGAGAGATAGGAGCTGGCAATTAGCCAACAGCTGAGTGGCCAGCTCAGAGAAGGAAGGGCTGAGCCCAGCCCTGACAGTAGAGCCCAGGATGGGCAGGAGGCATCCAAGTTAACTGTTTTCAATGGATCTGCCAGTTAATTATTCAAGCCTATGGCTTGAAAGGGCAAGGTCCCCCACCCCTTTTTTTGGTAAAAGCGCTCACTACCAGGTGAGTGGGGACATCTTGGGCCATCTGCCATCAGGTGTCAGTGGCTCAGGATTTTATGGCCATTACATGGTCTTTTGTTCATACATTCACATAATTTTACCAGATGGATATCAAAGCCAAAGAGGATAGTGCTTTGGCCACAGTATGTTTTGGGCGGCAGAAAAAAGTCCTCCTCAGGTGGCAATTTCTGTGATTTTTGTCTCCCTCCTCTCAGAAGCATTGCTTTGGAATGTCCTAGTTAGTTATTATGGCTGCTCTGTGTCCCATGATGTAAGATAAAGAAAATAGGATTTTTCCTACAACTTACCTGTAAAATCCTTTTCTTGGAGTACATCGCGGGACACAGAGGTCCCTGTGTTAAATAATAGACTCTTTTGGTGTAATGCAGTATATCTCCACCTTCTCAAGTCATCTTCTACGACAGCTACTTGAGAGATGATTGGCTACACCTTCAACAGGACACAAACCAGAAGAGAGATTAAAAAGCCCCTGCCACCCCCCTCATCCTCAGCTATTTTGCATATCCCGACCATCCAGGAGTACATTATGTAATGATTGCTTTGTTTCCCCTAGCCCCCTGGTGACTTGGTCCTGGTATACTTGTGTTCCTGATCAGCTTTGCTTACCTGAGGGTATCCAATAAGATATGTGCTGAACCCTGCCGCTTGATTAACATAGGCAACTCCGGCAGTCCAAAGGTTTTTTATTATTCTTTCATTGGAGGACGGTAGGTATGCTAGAAGATTATTGGTCCTCCTGGGGGTCTCTTTCTGTGATTTTCCTGGCATTGCCCATGGTGCCTCTGGGCAAGTTCCCTGTATCATGGTTAGGCACTGGCTCCACTTCTAGTGCCAGGTGATGATGCACTTCTGGTGCGTGGGACATGCACTTTCACCTGACTGCTTAAAAGCAAGGGTGTCCATGATCCTGCATCATACTATTCTGGACATGGATTGCTACAGTGGGCAGGTAGCTAACATTAGGGATGGCATTACTAGGTGGCAGATGCTACAGGAGTGGAGGATGTACTGCGGTGAGTTTTAGGTGAGTGCAGACTACAGATAGCAAGCCTTCTAAAAAATCCCTCCCCTTGATGGAGCAAGTTGGGGAGGCATCAGGAAACGGTGAAGTCCCTGGGCAGGCTAAATTGTGGTCTGTCTCTTCTTCCAGAGCTGCACCTCCTAAAGTAAGCCCATGCCAAGTACCTTGTGATTGTTACCTGAAGGACTGAAAGGATGAAAGCATTTCTCAAGCATGGACATCATCAAATCTTCCATGCGTACGGCAGATTCTGAACTTGCTATAAACACATGAGAAATGCTTTTATCCTTTCAGTCCTTCAGGTATCTTTCTAAAGCCCTCCACATCTAAATCTGTCTTTACGGTTAAAAGTGGAACTTTAAACCAGAAATGTAGGTCCTGCTAGATCACTTCAGGTTGGCACCTTTTGCAGGTATAGCTATGTAAAACATTAAAAATAAGTATTTATATTGTTTAAAATCCAGTAATACACTGTCTCATCCTGCTCTGCACATGCTCAGTTGCTCTGTTTTTAGGCACTGCCAAGTTTGTAGAGGCCCAATCTGCTGAGAGTCTTGAAGCGGAATTAAACCCTCCTATTCTTTACAGCCAAGGAAGCTGCTTCTGTTTGATCTGCAACTGCCATGGTGCTGTACATGTAATCAGTTATGACACCAGCCATTTGTTTGTAGAGGGTAGGTGGGTTTAATCCTGCTTTAAAGCTGCCAGCAGATCGGCCTCCACAAATTTGGCAATGCTAGAAAATGGAAAACTGAGCATCTGCAGAGCTGGGTGAGATATTGGGGTTGATTTACTATTCTAAAAGCAAATAGTCTGTACACTTCAAGTGCAGTTGCGCTAGATCTGAGGAATAATAGGATTTTTATAACCGCTTACCTGTAAAATCCTTTTCTTGGAGTACACCATGGGACACAGAGCCACAGTATTTACTGTATGGGTTATATAGGCACCTTTAGGTGATGGACACTGGCAAACCCTAGACAGGAAGTTTAGCTCCCTATATAACCCCTCCCCTTACTGGGAGTACCTCCGTTTTGTAGCAAAGCAATATACGTGTATTAGAAGAGGGGAGGGACCTCTGTGTCCCGTGATGTACGCCAAGAAAAGGATTTTACAGGTAAGCTGTTATAAAAATCCTATTTTCTTTATCATACATCATGGGACACAGGGCCACAGTATTTACTGTATGGGATGTCCCAGAACAATGCTATCTGAGGGGAGGGAGACACAAACAAAAGTAGGGTGCAATCAGACCTGAGGACCTATACTGCTGCCTGCAAAACACTGCGCCCAAAGGTGATATCCTCCATGCCTTCTTACATCCACCTGATAGAATCTGGTGAATGTATGGACTGAAGACCAAGTTGTGGCCTTGCAGCTTTGAGCCATAGAGGCTTGGTGATGCACTGCCAATGAAGCACTAACAGCCCTGGTGGAGTGCGCTTTGATTTGAAAAGGTGGAACTTTCCTATAAGCTTGAATAATTACTTGCCAAATCCACTTAGCAATAGTAGATTTCGACGCTGCCTGTCCTTTTTTTAGGACCTCCAGGCAACACAAACAAAACATTCATTTTCCGAATCTGAGCAGTCACCTCCAAATAGATTTTGACTGCTCTCACTACATCCAGAGAATCTAGTGACTTTTCTTCCATAGAACAGGGTTCTGGAAAAAATGAAGGCAGAACAAAATCCTGGTTTAGATGAAAACCTGAAACCACCTTCAGTAGAAAGCTAGGATGAGGACGCAATATTACTCTATCCTTGTGAATGATTAAATATGGTTCTTTACAAGAGAGCTGCCAATTCTGATACCCTTCTTGCAGAAGAAATGGCTACCAGAAAAACTAGCTTCCTTGTCAAAAGGACCAAGGGAATGTGTCGTATCGTCTCAAAAGGCTGTTTCCGTAATGCCGACAGAACTAAATTCAAGTCCCAAGGGTTCAGGGGTGCTCTAACCGGTGGATCAAGCCGCATTACCCCCTGTATAAAGCTTCGGACCAAAGAATGTGAAGCAAGCAGACCTTGAAACAATACCGATAAGGCCGAGACCTGGTCCTTGATAGTACTCAAGGCCAGCTTCATCTTTAACCCCATTTGCAGAAAGGAAAGGATTCTACCTATGACATACTTTCTGGGATGCCAACCCCTGGATTCACACCAGGAAATATATGCCTTCCAGACTCTATAATAAATGACTCTGGCAGCTGGCTTCCTTGCATTAATCAAGGTAGGTATCACTGAGCCAGAAAGCTCGCAATTCTTCAGAATGTGGGTTTCAATAGCCAGACCATTAAATTTAGCGTTTTGTAAGGTAGGATGGAACACTGGTCCCTGCGATAGCAGGTCTGGACATGGTGGTAGGGGCCATGGGGCCCCTACCGCCATCCTTACTATTTCTGCTTCCGAAGATCTTCTGGCCCACGCTGGGGCCACAAGAACCACCGACTTCTTTTCCTGCTTGATCCTGCGAAGAAGTTGTGGTAGCAGCAGAATAGGTGGGAATGCATAAATCAGTGAGAACTGATCCCACGGGGTCACCAACTCATCTTTCCCGCATGCAAGTGGATCCCTTGTTCTTGACACAAAGTTGTCGATCTTGTTGTTGAACCTGGACGCAAACAGATCTACATCCGGGATCCCCCATCTTTGGCATATAGCCAGGAAGATGTCGGGGTGAAGAGACCATTCCCCCGGGAACAACTGCTGGCGATTTAAGTAGTCCGCCTGCCAGTTCTCTACCCCTGGAATGAAAATTGCTGATATGCACGGCACATGCCTTTCTGCCCAGGTTAAGATCTGGTTTACCTCTCCCTGGGCTGCACGACTTCTGGTGCCCCCTTGGTGATTTATATAAGCCACTGCTGTGGCATTGTTGGATTGGATCCTGACAGGACAACCCTGCAACCTGAATGTCCAGGCCTTCAGGGCTAGGTACGCTGCCCGCCTGGACTTTCTTGTTCCAGGCAGACAGCATACTGTTTTTCAGCAGTCTTGAATGAAACTGAGCACAGGGAACCGCTTCGAATGAAGCCACCATCTTTCCTAACAACCTCCTACAACGGCGAATAGAAGGACCTTTCTTGGCCCTGACTACCTGAACCAGCTCCTTTTATGGTGCTGATTTTTGCCTGGGGTAAAAGCATCCTCTTCTGGGTTGTATCTATAACCAGACCCAGTTGATTGTGGTGACCAAGCTTTGGTCTAAGCGTGCTACCCACCGGTCTATTAAGAGGTCGTCTAAGTAAGCTATATTTGTTATACCCTGGGCCCTTAATCTGGCCAGAGGAGGGGCCAAGACCTTTGTAAACACCCGAGGTGCAGTAGCTAGACTGAAAGGCAGACCTTCAAACTGAAAATGAAGTTTTTCCACTTCGAAACGCAGATATTTCTGATGAGCAGGGAAAATAGGTACATGCAGGTATGCATCCTTGATGTCTATTAATGCCAGAAGTTCTCCTCCTTGTAGGATGGAGACTTGATCAGATTGATTACATGTGAAAAGATTAAATTTTTAGGAACCGGTTTAGATCTTTGAGATCTAGAATGAGTCTGACATCTCCATTTGGTTTTGGCACCGTGAAAAGGTTTGAATAAAACCCCAACCCCTGCTCTTCCATAGGAACCACCATGATCACTTTTTGCGACAAAAGTCGGTCTAACGCTTGTAGGAGAGACTTCTTTTTCTCTGGGTCTTTGGGAAAATGTGATCTGAGGAAACGAGGAGACGGGAATTCTCGGAACTCTAGTTTGTAACCTAGAGTTATTGTGGAGACCACCCATCTGTCCTGAAAATCCTCCTGCCAGACCTTTGAGAACTGTAGCAGTCTTCCCCCCCAACTTGAACAAGCAGGGGCGCCCCTTCATATAGAGGCTTTAGCGTTCTGTCTTGTAGTTTTCCTTCCCCAGGACTTCTTTTGTCCCTTGGATTGACTCTGAGTTTTACCTCTTGAACCTGACGGTGGAGGCCATCGCGACTGCCTGCAGGCTGATGCCCCTGGCACTGGAGAAAGAGCACGTTTACATGAGGGACGTTTACTCCTTTTCTTAACTGGCAAAAGGGTACTTTTCCCACTTGAAATCTTTTGGATATAATTGTCCAAATCATCCCCAAACAGCCTTACACCGCAGAAAGGAAAACCAGCCAAGAGCTTTTTGCATGGCGCTTCGACTGACCAATTTTTCAACCATAAGATTCTATGCATATGCACCAACCCAAGCGTAAGGCCAGAAGTCTGAAGGATAGAATCTCTGATTGCGTCAATTGCAAAACACAAAGCCGCTGGCAGCTCAGCTAACTCCTGGGCCTGCTGTTCAGGGAAAACCTTGAGCACCTGTTTCAAGTGGTCTCTCAAGGATTGACACACCCCAATTGCTGCCACTGCAGGTTGAGCTACTGAACCTGCCAAGGAAAAAATGTTTAACAGGAATTCCAACTTTTTATCCGTTGGATCCCTAAGCATTTGAGCGTTGTCAACAGGACAAGTCAAACTTTTATTTACAGATGATATAGCAGCGTCAATTGCTGGTATACCACACATCTTTGTAAATTTTTCCTCCATAGGATAAAGTGTTGAAAACTTTTTAGGAGGGAAAAAATGCTTATCTGGGTGATCCCACTCAGAATATATAAGCTTTTCCAGCAATGAATGAACAGGAAAAGCATGCACAGCTTGAGGAGGCTTCAGTGAACACAAAAAAGAAGTGGACTTTTCAACAGACTCAGTTACGGGTAACTTAAATGTGGAGCGGACCATTTCAGTAAGAGAATGCAACAGCAATTTTTCAGCCTGTGAAGCTGAAGAGGGTCCTTCCCCACTTGATTCCTCCGAAGAGGAGTAATCAGTCTCTTCCCGGTCAACTGAGGGGGATTCATTTTCCCTTTCCCAGAGTTCCTCTGTTTGAGGGTCCTGGGTGTTAGAAGGGGACCTAATGCGTTTTCTACCACTTTGTGAAGATGCGATTTAAGGCCGTTAATCTTTCCTCCAATCCACTCATAGCTGAGCAAAAAACCTCCTGAGTAATATATACAGGGTCTGAAATGCCAGAAGCAGTTGCAGCCCCTAACCCCGATGGCTCACTCTGACCAACCTCCCCTAGGTCTTTCAGGAGGAGATGGTGTTGCGGGGGGGGGTCCTCAGAGCCTAAGGGAGATCCCACTGAGCCCCCATTTTTCGTGGTATTTGTACCTCCCCTTCTGCCCATAGTGTTAAGCACAAATGCAGAGGTACTACCAGAAATGCACCCACTGCTGAGCAAAATATTCCAGCAACTGCCGCTGCTATCAAGGCTCAGTCTGATGCTAGGTAAACGTCCCTGGGAATGCCTGTGTCACCCACACTCACATGCCATCCATCTGCTCTGTGTCCCTCCTTTATCTGTATGCACCTGCAAAAAATGCACCTTTTTATAGCTATGCATAGCCCGCGTTGTGGGCGTTTGAACCGTTTTTCAAGAGAGATCGTTTTCTGGCGCGAGCGGGGGCCCCGATCCGGCCGGATCGCACATGGAGGGGGACTGGGGCTGAGGAGAGAAGGAGGGCTGGTGGATGGAGAGCTTCCATAATGGCAGCGGGAGCGACGCGGCATACCGCCGCTAACCCATGCCCTTCTTAGCCTGGAAAGAAGCTGTGGGAGGACATTCCTGAAGGGAAAAAAAAAAACCCTTCCCACATCCTACCTGGAGCTTGGGCTCGGAGGAAGCATGCAGCTTGTGACACAGAGCGAGACTGACAAGCATGGAATCGGGTTCGTGCTCTTGACAGCCCCCGGTGGCGACTTTAGGCATAGCAACATTTAAATAAAGGAGAAGACCCACAAGAATGAGAAAAATTCCTTAGAAATCTCCCTTACCTTATCCGCCTGCAGGGTTCTGTGGTAAACCAGACAGACCCAATCTTCACCACTGACGGTGGTCTCCGTTAAAAACCTTCAGGAACCGGGGCCCCTTGTTATGGGGGGATCCACACTCCTGGGCCTGTAAACCAACCCGCCGGGAAATATGGCTAAAAAACCAAACAATTGGTCCCGGGGTCCAGCTCTCTAAAAAGAGAAGCGTTATAGGCAGAACCTCGTTTCTTCCGACACGAGGCCCGGGTACCATTCAATTCGGCCTGGAAAATACACTTTGAATGGATCCGGTTGCATGGCTTGCCCCAGCAAAGATTTCTCCAGCGGAGCTTAGCACAGCACACCTTTACTCGTAACCAACACCTAAGACACTGGCGAAAAAACTGAGGTACTCCCAGTAAGAGGAGGGGTTATATAGGGAGCTAAACTTCCTGTCTAGGGTGTGCCAGTGTCCATCACCTAAAGGTGCCTATATAACCTGTACAGTAAATACTGTGGCTCTGTGTCCCGTGATGTACGATAAAGAAAGTGCCGCTGATTTCTATCATTCAGGCATGTGCAAGAAAAAATGCTGTTTTTTTTGTTTTTTTTTTTGTTTGCATTTAAAGCAATCCTTCAGATCTAAAGCAACTGCACATGCAGTGCACAGACTATTTGCCTTTAGTAAACCAACCCCACTGTATTACTGGATTTTATTTTTAGTGTTTTACATAGCTATACCTGCAAAAGGGACCAAGAGGCGGATCGAGCAGGACTTAATTTTCTGACTAAAGTTCCACTTTAAGGTTTGCTATTCAGACCCAGCAAGGTCTACAGCACCCAGGATCTTCACCAGAATTTCTGCAGAAGTGTTGGCTTTTTTTCAGTTACGTGGAATTTAGATGATTTCTTATCTGGACAGTTTCCTATTTTTTCCCAGGACAAACAGCAACTGGCACAGGACCTTCAGAGGATTCTGTATACTTTTTCAGGAGTTAGGTTGGAGAATCAGCAGAAAAAGATCTTTCCCACAAAGAAGAAGGTGCTTAAAAGGATCTTGATGAACATGATAAACACTCTACAGGAGATTTCTAACAGAGACAAGTCATGCAGATTAGGGGTTCATGAAGGCTTCTTTTCAAGGCGTGGTCTTGGCTGAGATGCATTCCAGAAACCTGAATGCATTGGTAAGGCTGTCCAGAGTAGATTCTCAGGATCTCTCTCGGTGGGAAGAACCACAGAATCTGTGAAGGAGGCCAGCTTTGGGCACAGTCTTCCCTTTGCAAAGTCACCGCAGATGCCAGTTAATGGGGATGGGAGCCCATTCAGAGAGTCTGCAGGCCCGGGAATATGGGACCCAGAGGAAGCAGAGCAATCCTCCAGTAATAGGGAACTTCTAGCTGTAAAGAAGGTATTCTCTCGGCCAAAGATGTACTATTTTTTTCAGACCATGCTACAATAGTTGCTTATAGCAACACATGAAGTGCACAATCTGATACCCTCTTATAAATTAGAATGATCTCTCTTTCTCAGAGATTCCACTAGTGGTATGACTAACCATGTGTGTTTTTTTTTTTTTTTTTTTCTCCTGTGTTGAGTTTCATTTCAGCAACCTCAAATTCACCTTGACCCTGTCTATACCTGTAGTAGTAGTATTAGTAGTAGATACATCCGTGGTTTAGAAACTTTTTATGCATAAAAGAAAAATAATAGAAGATATTGTTTTAATCTTTGTGTTCCTTGCAAATCTAAACACTATCTGTTTGATTTTCAGTTGTAATCTGCATTTACCAGGCTCTCTCTATGGTATAGCATAGACACAGGATTTCTTATTTGTTTCTTCAGCTTATTTTGCATAGCACATTATAAAACAGTTGGATATGTAGGTATACCAACAATATGCAGCTAAGCTTCTCCATTACTTTCTTTATATTGGGGAGGCTTAGCGTCATTTATTGGTTTGGGACCACATGAAATCTGTTCTTCATTTCTTTATAATCTACATTTACACTTCACACAAAAGGTGGAAATGCCCAAAATCCTTCTAACACCCCTGTTTATAAGCAAGTTCTTTGCGGTCCACCACATATCTTAAAATAAAAGACCTAGCCCTTTGTCTCCGTGTAACACTGTTCCATCCAGCAACACACAGCTTGTCATGCAAGGCTAGGCATGTACTAACAATGAAACGTCCACTACATATGGACCAAATATGGTTTATATATTTCTTTCTTTTTCCCTATTTTACCACACTTAAATGATAAGCCTTAGGAAACTGTTATTTGTCAGTGCTATAAAGCAGATTGCTTCCCAGTGTTTTCAATTATCTTCAAAGGGTCCTTTCACAGGCAGTAATAGTTCTATCAAAGTCTGCAAAGTATTATTTCATTCCCATACTCCCATTTTGCTGACTTTCACATTCCTTTTCATCTTTGTGTTAATTGGAGAAAAGGAGTGGTCCTAGTTACATATGCCAGCTGCAGTATTTTTCAAATATGGCCACAAAATGTTAGATGCTTACCTATACTCAAGCAGCTATTGTAAAGCAAATAAAGCACAGTGTTGTCAGGAGGTTAGTTTTGCAGATTTGAAAAATGTCAGGAACATTATAATAGAGCCTGTATATTAACTAGTATCATTAAATACACTAAAGCTGGGTTTATATATATGTGGAGCCGGTTTCTGTGCAGAGTCTGATGTGGTTTTCATTCAGCAGTTCAGGTGCGAGTTTGACACTTAAATCGCACCTGAACCGGACTGAAAAAAACACAAGACCCTTTTTTAATTTGCACCGCAAGTGGCCTGCATATATGTGAACCAGCTCAATTGAAAGCCAGTCTGGTTCACATGTTATGCGAATCGGATGTGGTTCAAAACTCATCCAATTTGCATATATGTGAACTGAGTCTAAAACAGTACACTACATGCTGATTATTATTATTATATATATATATATATATTTTTTTTTTTTACATTTGAATATATAAAATACTGATCGATAGCGTTCATATTTTAAAGTGTATCTAAACCTAAGAACAAAAATGTAATACATTTCCTTTATAACTTGGTGGGGTTTGTAGTTCAGCGGTAAAATAGGCAGAATTATAACAATGTGTTAAATAATTACAGAGTGGACAATAATGAATTTCTGGCATGATCGGCAGTTTTGTTTGGTTTATTCTGTGCAATAAAAAAACAAAAAAAACAAATGACACAACACTTCCAATGGTTAATAGGCTAAAAGAGCAAAAAGAAAAGTACATTTTTGGGGGTTTACACTTTAAATGGAAAATGTACTTTTTTATGTATTTGCTAATTCGTATCACAATGCACAAACTTTTTTTTTTTCTTTCAAAAATATGAGTATTGGAAAATTAGTGTTGTTTACTAACCACCTGATGGCTGTGTGAAAGAAAAAAGTGAATACAATGTTTGCATCTTAAAAGTAGAACCTATCGTAGGAGTAAAATGCCCTTCAGTGCTTTACCCCAATGCCCTGTACACACAATAGGATTTTCCGACCACAAAATCTGTTTTTTTCTGACGGGTGTTGGCTCAAACTTGTCTTGCATACACATGGTCACACAAATCTTGTCTGAAATTCCGCCAAGAACGCGGTGACGTACAACACGTACGACGGGCCAAGAAAAATGAATTACAATAGCCAGTGCAGCTCTTCTGCTTGATTCCGAGCATGCGTGGAATTTTGTGCGTCGGAATTGTGTACACATGATTGGAATTTCCGACAACGGATTTTGTTGTTGGAAAATTTGAGATACAGATCTCAAATTTTGTGTGTCGGAAATTCCGATGGAAAATGTCCGATGGAGCCTACACACGGTCTTAATTTCCGACAACAAGCTCCCATCGAACATTTTCCGTTGGAAAATCCGACCGTGTGTACGGGGCATAACACCCTAGACCAGTGATGGTGAACCTTGGCACCCCAGATGTTTTGGAACTACATTTCCCGTGATGCTCATGCACTCTGCAGTGTAGTTGAGCATCATGGGAAAACATCTGGGGTGCCAAGGTTCGCCATCACTACCCTAGCATTTTATCACAGATGGGCTGTGAATAGTCATAACAGAGAATCTTGCTGTGCTACGCCTGTTGGCAAGGCTTACATTTTAGGCTGATAGATGTGTGGCACTCCAAGGATTATAACACATGCATGCTTGTAAATGTTTGTATGAAAATAAAAGGATCATGTACAAGTTGGATTGTTAGGTAATTTAATTTAAAAGTGATACAGAAGCATAACATTATAACACAAAAAATAAAAAATCTGCTAAACCATCTTATAATTTGCTGTTTGGTAAAAATATAGCAGTTATTTCTCTCCGTTTTCTCCCTTTGTAATATGAAGACATAGATAAGCAATTTATACAAGAGTGTGCTTTTTCCAAAAAAAAGGAAATGGGGTGTTTTACTACACTTTTTATAAAGATTTAATACTGTAACCATTCAAGTGTCGGTGCTGGGACTCAACAGCCACATACTTGCTTATTGATAAGCACGTTTTTGTGAGTCCACCCTAAAGTGTATGTTAACGCTAATTTTAGTATGTTGCTTACTAATGCATCTTCAATCCATTAGAAGGTCCTTCCATCCCCTAAATTAATTTCCACGCACCTAAAATACTTGGTTATCCTGCCAGTCCAATTAGAAGTCCTGTTTGTATCTGACCATGCTACCCATGGAAGTTGACGTACCTTAGTGGTCAGTTTTTGTCTCTTCTGACACAGGAGATACAGGATGATGTGCTCAAGCACATTGTTCCTGTAGCTGCCACATTCCTGTCCATCCCTCCACAGTGTAAGTACAGTGACTATTGGCAAGGGATTTTAATCAACCCTGTAACCTCACTTAGAGCCCTAATGGGGTTTCCATTATAATAGAGATTCTCTCTTGTATTGGTTATGTCAACAGAAGCTGCCAAGAGTCTATTGCATTCTCCGCTCTGAGCCTGCCGAGCTGCGTAAGAAAAGTGGGGCTGAGCAGTCGGGTGCCAGTGGAATTGAATAGTTTGTTTATTTTATTATGATCTTTTTTTTTTTTTTTTTTCATTCCTTACTTTCGCATATACAGTATTTTATTATGAAAGGAAAAAATAAAAACCAATGCCCTTCATTTTTATTTACTTATTTATTTTTTGTAGAAAACTTATTGAAAATGGAATTTTCCTGTAAATTAAGGGGATTCCTTGTGGATCTGGTGTCCCAATTGGAAGATTGGAAGATTTCCCCTCTATAAGGCTTCATGTACACTGGCAGCTCCTAAACTTATGCTTAGCAGCTTTTGGCGTTTTTTTGCCAAATCTCCTAAACTCAACTCCTTAAAAAGCCTATGTATCCATGTACACATAAGCTTTTAGCAGTGCTTAGGAGCTGCTACGTTTAGGTGAGGTTAAACTTCCCTCTACTGAACATGGAAGAATCTCATTCAGGATAAGAATGTTTTGACTGCCGGCTGCGGGAAAACGCAAAGCAACGCAAGTTTTGCGTTTTTGCCATGTTTCGCGTTTTCCCACGGTCAGTGTAGGCTAGTGTATATGTAGCTTTACTTTTCAGGGGACAACCAAAAATTTAGGATTTTCTTTTACTTTCAGTGATAATGGTAAACAGGACAAATATAGAGGGTGAATCTCCCTAAAAATCGGAAGTAATATTTAGTCCGACAAACTATCTGCCGATTTTCAGATCGTTAGTATGGTGCTTTCGACAGACGATTCCGTTTTTTCGTCCTACAAAAGCTGGATGTGAAGACTATTACATTTTTGTCGGATGTGAACACAATGTCCGATTTTCATATAATTAGTACTGTTTTCGTAAGAGCAAGACCACGCATGATCAGAAACGAAAGAATAAATACAAAACTATTCAACATATTACGTCACTTCTGAAGTTGTATTATGTCGTATGAGAAGTTTCGTATGGTGAGTAGCCTCTTTCGACATGAGACTAGCATGCAACAAAAAACGGGCGAACGGTCATCCGAAAATCTTTTCTAGTTATACTTTAAGAAATTAGGGTAGGGTGAGATAACTATTTTCCAACAATGTAGAAGTCTGTGTGACCCCTCATAAATAAAAGAGGGGGAATTGTTCTTTTATCCAACAGGAGGAAATGAAGAGGAGCACAATACATAATAACCATCCCTCCTGATATTATCCTTTTTATTTGTCTGAGTGTCTCTCTGGATCCTTTATCCGGGGTTTCTGGCTCTCTCTTCTTTCTCAATACAAAGCCCTCTCCTAACTGGCCGCCTGAGTATTTATACTCCTTGGATATGGCTGTCTTGTTATTATTCTTTAAAACAACGAAGGGAATATGGCTATATGGCACATTGAAGATATTTTCAAATCATGAAGAAGCCATAATTCAAAAGTGCAGGTATATAACCAGGCACACATCCTATCCAAAACACTCTGAAGTTTGCAGAATTACATTGTCAGGCTGAAAAAGATGCATATTTATTGTGTCTATTTTTTAACCGCTTCAGATTTTACCCCCTTCCTGACCAGAGCACTTTTTGCGATTCGGCACTGCGTCGCTTTAACTGACAATTGCGCAGTCGCGCAACATTGCACCCAAACAAAATTGACGTCCTTTTTTCCCCCACAAATAGAGCTTTCTTTTTGTGGTATTTGATCACCTCTGCGTTTTTTTATTTTTTGCGCTATAAACAAAAAAAGAGCAACAATTTTGAAAAAAAAAATGCATTTTTTTTACTTTTTGCTATAATAAATATCCCCCAAAAATATATAAAAAAAACTATTTTTTTTTCTCAGTTTAGGCCGATATGTATTCTTCTTCTACATATTTTGGTAAACAAAATCGCAATAAGCGTATATTGATTGGTTTGCGCAAAAGTTATAGCGTCTACAAAATAGATGATAGATTTATAACATTTTTATTTATTTATTTTTAACTAGTAATGGCAGCGATCTGCGATTTTTATCATGACTGCGACATTATGGCGGACACATCGGACAATTTTGACACATTTTTGGGACCATTGGCATTAATATAGCGATCAATGCTATAAAAATGCATTGATTACTGTAAAAATTTCACTGGCAGTGAAGAGGTTAACACTAGGGGGAGATCAAGGGGTTGTGTTCCTAGTGTGTGTTCTAACTGAAGGGGGGAGGGGACTGACTAGGGCAGATGACAGATCGCTGTTCATACTTGGTATGAACAGACGATCTGTCGCTTCTCCCCTCAGAGAACCGGGATCTCTGTGTTTACACACAGAGATCCCGGTTCTCGCCGCGTTACGAGCGATCGCGGGAGCCTGGTGGTCATCGAGACTGCCGGGCACTTGAATTGGCTCTGGGGGCGCGCCCCTAGTGGCCACCAGAGGGAGCAACGTAACGGCGATTTGCGCAGCTGAGCCATGTTGCCACAGTTCAACTGCGGCAGCTGGTCGGCAAGTGGTTAAATCAACTTAAAATGAACAACAAGTTTACTATATGGACCATTTATTTATTTAATTGTCTCTTCTGAAGGGTTAAAGTTGAACTCCAGCCTTAGGCCGGCTATACATGCTTCGAACCTTGGCCGGTTCAGCAGGAAACAGCCGAGATTTGAATCTTTAATGGGCAGAGGGATTCCCCTGTCAGCACTGTCTGTATCGATGGGGAAATAGTGCCAATTTTTTTTGCTGCAACCTGTGGTTGCAGCAAAGAAATGTGCATCCGGTATGGCCTACCCTGCTTTCATTCTTGCATAGTTGTACAGGCTTCTCCCCTGTACTGAATTTGCTTGCTCTAATTTCACTGTACACTGAATTTCTAACATCGTGCATTTGAAGTTGCACAAAATCAGATAAATCCTGCTTCATTTCCTGTCTGGAAGACATTCAGCATCCTTTAGCTCTTTCCTCCCTGGCCAGACTTTACATGGCATGTTCCTTTCATTCATTGGACTTTGGTTATATTCTTTATGGATGATCAGCATCACATGTGAGTTTTACCTAGGGTGGTCTGCATACAAATGCAGCCTGCCTAGAAATACCCACTTCTCCAGAATGACATCCACTCGTGAAGACATTTTAATATTTACATAACTCCTCCCAGTAGCCAGCCCACTGCTTACATTAGGATTAATGGCTTTTCAGAATAGTACCGAGGCAGAGTGCTCCTATGTTACCAGAAAGTATGAAAAGCACTCTGCAGACCCCTCCTACCAGCCATAATCACTCTGCATTGCATAGAAAAGCACAGATGCTCATTAATGACAACGCTAGAACTAATATAAGGAAAGCAGAGGCGTTTTAAAAAGTGTCATTAGCATTATGATGAGCTGAGTCTTGAGATATTTATGAAACATACTAGTTCAAGGTTTTATTGGTATCCTAACCCTTATTTTGGGTAATGTACCTACCTCCAAATACTGTAGGTAGGTAAATGCATCTGCTATCAGTCGCATAACTTTCCCACCCCTCTCTTCTAAATAAAATTCAACATGAGTGATTTAACCCTTTTATTCCCAGACCAGTTCTTCCATTATATGTTTGTTAAAATAAACACCTGTGCTTGATTATACTAATTAATTTAATGTTGTTATTTTATCCTAGTCCATTATACCTAAGAAATATATTTCTCTGAAACTAACATATTCTTTTTAATTTTTGGAATTGTAAGACATAGTTTGTTACTATTCTTGTTCTAGGATGGCCACCAAGTTAATACGCCTGGTGCAGGACAAAAAGAAAGCAGAACAAGGGACTGGAGTTTCAAGATCTGGAAAAGATGTGGAGCTTGAAGAGATGATCGAACAACTGCAGGAGAATGTGCGGGAGCTGGAGAAGCAGAAAGAGTCTTTACATAATCGATTAATAGCAGCTAAGCAGCAACTGCAAACCCAGGGACACCGACATGCTCCATACAACTATATACAGTCCCGTATTAATTCTGGCCTTCGAAAAGTTACTGAAGATGTAGTAATGCAACGTAGAGGTATGTGCACAATTTTGTGGAATTAAATGTGCCAGAATCATTTTAAAGCTGAACTCTAGAAAACATGAAAATTCTCCCCTACATTGCAAGGGTTAACTGCTAGTTTATGTCTACGGGACAAAGAAAATCAGATTTACCTGCACGATCTTCTATGCTGCTAGAATGGTCAACACAGTGTCTTCTCACCATGCTCCAGAGGTCTCAGTTGATGTCATCAAGCCATGCATTGGATGTGATGATGCTGAGTAGGGATGAGCTTTCTGTTCGGGTCGAACATGAGTTTGACTCAAACATTGGCTATTCGCCTGTTTGTTGAAAACCGAACATTATGGGTTGTTCGTGCCAAATTAGAGCGGCGCGTTACGGCCCATAATGCACTGCGGGAGCGCAGTGCATTGCTGTATGATGATTGGCCAGAGCATGCACCATGACCTGCATGCTTTGGCCAATCACAGCGCCCTCAGCTAAGAGAGCCATAATTGGCCAAAGGCAGGGTGCCTTTTGCCAATCATTTCTCAGGGGGACTAAGTCCACTCCCCACACTATATAAGGCCGCCTGCACGTCGGCCTCGTGTAGTGTGTTGTTGCCGTGGACGGAGAGAGAGTGTCATTTAGATTGAGCAGGCAGACTATTCAGTTAGCTGCAGTGTGTTTGAGATCTCTCTCTCTCTCTCTCTCTCTCTCTCTCTCTCTCTCTCTCTCTCTCGCTCGCTCGCTCGCTCGCTCTCTCTCTCTCTCTCTCTCTCTCTCTCTCTCTCTCTCTCTCTCATCTATCCAGTTTAGCTAGATCTGACTGCAGTCCGTTCCTGGTGTACTGTTTCTAATATACTTCAGGTGGTGTATACAGTGCTGTGCACCCATAGTGCAGTTGCTCATATTTTTCAGGTGGTCAATACAGTACACCTATAGTTGTCATTAAACTTCTGTTGGTGTACACAATACCATTGTAGTGTTTTTTTGCTAAACAAAATTTACAGCATGTCCGGAAGGCCACCAAGGAGAGGCAGACGCTCACAGGTCACTAAAAGAGGGCAAGCAGGCTCTGTGTCTACAGTCGACCGTGCTGGTCATGGACATGGTGCATCCTCAGCATGTGGCCGTGGTGCACGCTTGTCCTTTTTTCCTGCAGCTGGCCATGTTATTGAGCCACAACATGCAGAAGAGTTGGTGGAATGGATAACAAAGCCGTCCTCATCCTCTTCATCCTCTGTCACCCAGGCTCAGAGTAGTTTGCCTGCCAATGCAGCTGCAAAAGTGGCCTATTGCATCGGCTCCATGTCAACAGTCACTCCTTCCCTAACCCCACCATCATGCGCGGAGGAGTCCCCCGAACTATTCGACCACAGTGTCGGGTACATGCTGCAGGAGGATGTGCAGCGATTTGAAGGCTCCGATGATGGTACCTAGGTTGAGGAAGGGAGTAACGTCAGCCTAGAGAGAGGGGGTTCCCAAGAAGGTCAAACTGGCAGTCATGTTCCCCCAGCTGCAGCATACTGCCAAGTTTGCTCCAGTGACGAGGAGGGAGGGGATGATGAGGTCACTGACTCAACTTGGGTGCCTGATAGAGGAGGAGGCACATCTCCAACGAGGTAGGATGCCCTCCAGGGGGCAGCTTAAGGGCAGCCACCCAATTGCATCACACCGTAGAGCTAAGCTGGTGCAGGGCGCTGCTGACTCCCCGCATATTTTGAACATTTCTTTGGTGTGGGCCTTTTTTGACACGTGTGCAGCAGATAGCACCGTTGCTGTCTGAAGCGTATCAAGCGTGGCCAAAACAGCAGCCGCTTGGGCACCACATGCTTGACCAGACATATGACTACCTCCCATGCAGTCCATTGGCAACAGCACTTAAAAGACCCACATCAAAGAACAACGTGAACCTCTCCTTGCTCCTCATCAGCTGGGATCTCCAACCCCACTATACCTCCAGTTCTCTCAGAAACCTGCACTGAGAGGAATGAAGGTATAGAAATAGGTGTCCCAAGTACTTGCAGCCGATCTGCTAGCTGTACACCAACATCGGATTTTAGCAGGCAAATTTCCCTACCCCAGTTGCTAAACCGTCAAAAGAAATTCGGTCCAACCCATCCACAAGCTCAGCGTCTGAATGCTAAATTGGCCAAATTGCTAGCACTGCAACTGCTGCCTTTTCAGCTGGTAGACTCTGCCCCCTTTCGTGAATTTGTGGAATGTGCGGTACCTTAGTGGCAGGTTCCCAAACACCATTTCTTTTCACAGAAGGCCATTCTGGCTCTCTACCAGCATGTGGATGGCAATGTCAACCAATCAATATACGCTTATTGCAATATATTTTTTTGTTTCCCACCATAAATATGTAGAATATATATCTGCCTGAACTGATGATTTTTTTTTTTTTTTTTTTTTTTTAATTGGGGATATTTATTTGTTTTTCAAAATGGTCACTTTTTTTTTTTTTTTTGTTTATAGCACAAAAAATAAAAAACGTAGAGGTGATCAAACACCACCAAAAGAAAGCTCTATTTGTGGGGAAAAAGAATGTAAATTTTGTTTGGGTACCACATCACACGACCGCGCACAATTGTCAGTTATTGTCAGTGCCGTAAATAAATGGCCTGGGCATTAAGGGGGCAGATCCTTTGGGGATGAAGTGGTTAAACCTAAACCTTCACTTCAGCTTTTTGCACCATTGAATTAATAGTGCTTGGGGCTTGTATATTGATTTTTATAGAATTGGAAATTATAATAAGAGGAAAAAAAAAATCTGATTTTTATTGTATAATACAGTTTATTGTATAATACAGTTTTATTGTATAATACAGTTGTGTTCATAAGTTTACATACCCTGGCAGAATTTATGATTTCTTGGCCATTTTTCAGAGAATATGAATGACACAAGAACCTTTTCTATTACTCATGGTTAGTGTTTGACTGAAGCCGTTTATTATCAATCAACTGTGTTTTACTCTTTTTAAATCGTAATGACAACAGAAACTACCCAAATGATCCTGATCAAAAGTTTACATACCCTGGTGATTTTGGCCTGATAACATGCACACAAGTTGACACAAAGGGGTTTGAATGGCAATTAATTAAAGGTAACCATCCTCACATGTGATCTGTTTTTTTTTGTAATTAGTGTGTGTGTATAAAAGGTCAATGAGTTTCTGGACTCCTGACAGACCCTTGCATCCTTCATCCAGGGCTGCACTGACGTTTCTGGGTTCTGAGTCATTGAGAAAGCAAAAGATTTGTCAAAGGATCTGCGGGAAATGGTAGTTGAACTGTATAAAACAGGAAAGGGATATAAAAAGATATCCAAGGAATTGAGAATGCCAGTCAGCAGTGTTCAAACTCTAATCAAGAAGTGGAAAATGAGGGGTTTTGTTGAAGCCAAACCACGGTCAGGTAGACCAACTAAAATTTCAGCCACAACTGCCAGGAACATTTGTCCGGGATGCAAAGAAAAACCCACAAATAACTATGAAATACAGGACTCTGAAAACGTGTGGCTGTTTAAAGATGCACAATAAGGAGGTACTTGGGGAAAGATGGGCTGCATGGTAAAGTCACCAGAAGAAAGCCATTATTGTGCAAATGCCACAAAGTATCCTGCTTACAATACGCCAAACAGCACAGAGACAAGTCTCAAACCACCTGGCACAAAGTCATTTGGAGTAATGAGATCAAAATTGAGCTTTCTGGCCACAACCATAAACACTACATTTGGAGAGGAGTCAACAAGGCCTATGACGAAAGGTACACCATTCCTACTGTGAAACACGGTGGTGGATCGCTGAGGTTTTGGGGATGTGTGAGCTACAAAGGCACAGGAAATTTGGTCAAAATTGATGGCAAGATGAATGCAGTATGTTATCAAAAAATGATGGAGGAACATTTGCATTCATCAACCAGGAAGCTGTGCATGGGAGAGACATACTTCTCTAAAAAATGGCCAAGAAATCATAAATTATGTAAACTTATGAGCACAACTGTATATTTAGAACAGGTCCATGCAGGCATGTTACAATTCACCTTTTATATGCTAGTGTCTATAATGATATTTGGAATGTTTCTTTCTTTTTGTCTTCTCTTTCTCCTTTTTCCTTTATTCTCCTTTTCTTCTTTTATGTTTGTTTTTTTTCTTTATGGTGTATTTCAATATATTTTTTTTATATTTTGATATTTTCATTAGTGGTAAATGATCTTTCTTCCCCTCCCCACTTCCAACAGCTGGGCAGTCCGGCAGATTCATTAGCATGATTGGATTATTGCTCATTTTGGAGGGTGGGGTTGTTTCCCTTTCTATGTATATCATGTTTTTTCAATTTTATCTTTGTGCTGTGACCAAGCCGGTGTGCCGAAACATGTCAGCCCTTGTATCTTTTACATGTACCAATAAACATTTATATTTGGATGTGGACATGGAGTTGCCGGCTTCTCTTATCTTGTTTCCTGGTAGAGTATACCTGGATGATAGTTCTTTAAAGGGAATGGGTTTGTTTTCCCTGAACATGTCTGACACTTTGTTGATCCCTTTGATTTCCTAGCTTTTGATGGGCAATATCTAGAAGGATAAATTTAAACCTTTCTAGGGGTAGTGGGATTTTCACCGTGTGGTCAGAGGTATTACCATTTTTTAGGAAATATTTCCACGCAAATATAGAAGCTGAGATTTTAGGGTTAACCAGGACCTGATTTGATCTAGTAAAGTTGCAACTTAATAGTAGTATAGGTCGGGAACTCCTAGACCGCCAGCTCTTAGAATATCGTAGGCGCATCTAGCTTTGCCTTTAGCCCATAGAAATGCTGAGAGTATCTTAAGCATAGCTTCAAAAAGGTTGGTGGTACCTGAACAGGAAGCACCCTCAAAACGTATAAGATCTTAGGTAGAATAGACATCTTAAATGCTGCTAATCTCCCAGCCAAGGATAAATAAAACTTACTCAGCTTAGAAGTCTCTTTTTGGATGTCAGCCAGCAGAGGGATATAATCCCCCTTTTACAAATTTGAAAGTGGGGATGTCAGTGATATGCCAAGGTAAGGTAAAGAGTCCGTTACCCAGGGATATGAGAATTAGGTTTGTAAGGCATGCTTTAAGGTATTGTCAACGCATATACCTACAACGTTAGACATTGATTTGTTCACCTTATAGCATGAGACTAAGTTGAATGTCTTGAGAACCCGATGGATAGCTGGGAGAGGTTGGGCCGGGTCAGCCATGGTCAAAATAATGTAATCTGCAAATAGGGTGATAACATGGGGTTCTCCTTAAATGGATATGCCCTTAATATTAACAGGGGATCTAATTTTTTTCCGCTAAGTGCTCCATGACCAGGGCAAATATAAGCGAGGGTAGGGGGCAACCCTTCTTCGTCCCGTTTCAAATTGTGACGTTTTTGGAAAACAGGCGGGAAAGGAAGGAAGGAAGGAGGAAACGTAAGCAGATGGTACCGTGTAAAGAGCAGATATGGCTGAGAGAATATTGCCTTGGATTCCAAATTTTGACTGGACTCTAGACAAATAGCCCCAATGGACGCTGTCAAAGGCCTTCTTGGCATCTAGAGTAAAGAAGGCCCTGGAGAGTTTACAGCATGGTGCATTAGATTTAACACACACCTTGTGGCATATGGAGTCTGGCATCCCAGGACAAAACCCACCTGGTCCGATATCACCAAAGTAGGAAGATAACTAAGTAGTCTATTGACTAGAAGCTTCGGTACAGTTTTAAATCTACATTCAGAAGAGAAATGGGTCTAAAATTCTGCACATAGGCTGAGTCCTTACCTGGTTTAGGTAAGGTAATGATATTTGCAACTAGCATTTCAGCTGGAAAGGAAGCACTGGTCACAGCAGCAATAAACATTCCTTCCAAATGTGGGGACAAAATTGAGTGAAATAGTTATAGTATTCGGAAGTAAATCCGTTGGGACCTGGTGTGGAAGTGCTTGAATAGCCTTACAAATTTTCAGTTTCTGTGAAGGGTTGGTTGAGGGCATACCAGTCTTTTGGGGATAATCCAGGTAAAGATATTAAGTCTAGAAATTCCTCAATCAATTCAGAAGTGGGCTGTGGGGTGCCCTCGTCTTGCCATTTCTTTAGGATTTAATAATTTCTCCCCATTTTAGGGTTGAAAAAGGTGAGTTGGTTCCTGTTTAGCTGGTTTCTCTTTAATCTGTTGGGCAAGCAGTTTACCAGCTTTATTGCCATGGTGATAGTGGTTTGCTTTCCAGGATTTCACCTGATTATGGCGTTTGGTTCAGTAGGAGTGATCTAAGAGAGTCTTGCCCGGTTGAGTTGCTCTAGTATGTGGGGTGCAGGATTTTGTTTATGGGACTGTTTTAGATTTTTTATAGATGTCAGTATGTCATTCAGCCGATGTGACCTATGCTTTCTTGCTACAGAGCTTTGCTTCATTTATATGCCTCTGATGAAGGCCTTGTGTGAATTCCACAGTGTAAAGGAGTTGCCGGTAGACAGAGCATTGAGGTCAAAAAATGATTTTAAAGATTGTTGTATATTTTGTGTACATTATGGAAGAGACCTCAGCAAAACGTCGTTCTGCCACCTGTTTGCTCTTGTCTTCAGTTTTCCCCCTCCCACCGTGATTGACACAGGGGCATGATCTGACCATGTGATATTACTAATTTCAGATGAGAACATTTTGTAAAAGAAATGTATCAGACAGAAATAAGTCTATACGCGTAGAAAAAAGGTGTAGTCTTTTTAGTTCCCTTAAAGTATGTTATACAGCACAGTGCTTGTGCTGTGTCATTTGGCTCCCTGTAACACCTAAAATAGCTGGCGGATCCTGCCTGGCTATGCCTTCCCCTCTGCAAACTGACCACGGTTTATCATGAAAGATGCGGCGCTAAGGACAAATATAGTGAATATGATACAATAACCAAAATATTAGTGCAAATTGAAAATTACATAATACAATGTCCCAAAACTAATGGGATAGATAGATAGAATCCAAGGCAAAACAAAGAGTCCGTGATAAATCAAGAAAGAGTGCAAAAAGGGGCCATAGCAGAGATGAGGGTGCAGTGGAGAGAATCTTCCGTAGTTCCTCACACCCGAGGTGAAATATCAAATATGCTCACCAGATCCCGTTGACCGCCATTACAGCGGTCAAAGACAGCACAGGGAATTTCGGGGCTCCCCACAACCTCAGCTCAATATTCCCGAAGAGCGACAGATGGTATCTCAGGATTCAAGAAGAGAAAGGAAAACCATCGCATAATATAGTCTGCACAGTCGTTTTATTAAAAGAATTGCACTTACAAATTCTCGTGGTAAAAACAGCATGTCACGTACGGCTGACAATCTGCGCCTCCGTCTGCTGCCTCCGCCTTCCTGGTTCGTGTAAGCCCTACACAGAGTACGGACGTGGTGACGTCATAGGCTCCTCCCTACGCGTTTCGTCACTAGCGGACGTCGTCTGGGGATTGGCCAAGCTCGAGCGTCACCGCGTGTGGGCATTAAATACACTATGGGCGCCATCTTAACTACTGGTAAGGTAATTTTGGCATTCAGTGCCCATGCTCCAAGCAGTACATTGGTCGAACCAAACGTGAGTTACATGTGCGACTATCGGAGCATATTGCCAATATTAAACGGGGTTACCCAAAACACAACCTATCTAGGCATTATGCCAAATATCATGATAAGAAACCGGATGGGACCCTTTTTATGGCAATTGATAAATTAAATCCACACTGGAGAGGGACTAATAAAGTCAGATCATTATCTAGGCTTGAGACCAGGTGGATCTTCCATATGAGATCTTTTGTACCACATGGGTTAAACGTTGACTGGGACATTAATTGTTTTTTAAACAACTCATGATTATTTTAAATAAAAACATTGTTTTTACTGTTTTATTTCTATGAGATTAGTTTCTCATATTGTCAATGCGGCCTCTTTTATATATCTAGTATTTGATGTATTGAGGTTTTGGATTATAGTATGTATTACAATTTATATGTTTCTTCTAATGTTTTATCTAGCCTCCTGTCTGCTGCACCCCTTCTGAGTTTTGCTACTGCCATTTGAGAATTTATTTTTCTCTTTTTAATTTGTCTTTCCTCTGTTATTCTTTTTGGCCACAAGATGGCGTTTTTCTTTCGTTTTTCCTTAAGTGTTTCCTCCGCTTCCCTAATTACTATTGGCCGGCATATAACACGGCCTGGCCGTTCCTTAATGCCAAAATTACCTTACCAGTAGTTAAGATGGCGCCCATAGTGTATTTAATGCCCACACGCGGTGACGCTCGAGCTTGGCCAATCCCCAGACGACGTCCGCTAGTGACGAAACGCGTAGGGAGGAGCCTATGACGTCACCACGTCCGTACTCTGTGTAGGGCTTACACGAACCAGGAAGGCGGAGGCAGCAGACGGAGGCGCAGATTGTCAGCCGTACGTGACATGCTGTTTTTACCACGAGAATTTGTAAGTGCAATTCTTTTAATAAAACGACTGTGCAGACTATATTATGCGATGGTTTTCCTTTCTCTTCTTGAATCCTGAGATACCATCTGTCGCTCTTCGGGAATATTGAGCTGAGGTTGTGGGGAGCCCCGAAATTCCCTGTGCTGTCTTTGACCGCTGTAATGGCGGTCAACGGGATCTGGTGAGCATATTTGATATTTCACCTCGGGTGTGAGGAACTACGGAAGATTCTCTCCACTGCACCCTCATCTCTGCTATGGCCCCTTTTTGCACTCTTTCTTGATTTATCACGGACTCTTTGTTTTGCCTTGGATTCTATCTATCTATCCCATTAGTTTTGGGACATTGTATTATGTAATTTTCAATTTGCACTAATATTTTGGTTATTGTATCATATTCACTATATTTGTCCTTAGCGCCGCATCTTTTTTGTATTATTATTTATGGTGGGATTTGGAGACTAGATCTTGATGCAGGCTGCTTAGTTTTCATCACATTGTATTTTTGGTTCACCTTAAGCGCAGCTTTTATTTTTGTTTTTGTTAGCACGGTTTATCATGACTGACACCGTGGTCAGTTTACGTGATTCTGTCATCCGCAGACCTGCTATCTGTCTCCTGTGTCTCCTCTGTCCTCCTCCCCCCTCACCTCCCTGCCTGCCTGCTCGCACCAGCGCCCCCCCCGGGATCTCTGTGCAGGCCAGTAAAGTTCCACCTCCCCAAATTAGGTCATCCAAAAAAAAAAAAAAAAAATCCATAGAAATTCATGCGTCCGGCTCCATGCTCCTGTGCGCCCCTAATGGACCTGCCGCCACTGGTCTACACTAAGCTACAATTTAGATTTTTGGCAACCCCTGCAGCAAAAAATTTCATTTTTAATAAGATACTCCGAATAGGAAATAACGTCTAAAAGGGATGCAGACCCTGCAATTTTCTTCATTAGAGCCCTGATTCTGCAGCAGCTGGTGGATAATTATGAAACCACTCCCATTAGACTTAAAAAAAAAAAAGTGGAGTTATGCTTTTAAGGATAACTTTAATTGACCGCCTACTGCTATGTATACGGATACCTGCAGGTACGACATTACGCACTTTCTATAACCCCTACTTTACAATTTTCTAAACCAACCTTATTTGAAAGAATGATAGTTGAGGGCCCTTCTTGGAAGGGATTAATAATGGATATTCACAAATATCTGAATGAATAACCCATCCAGACTTTGGGGAAACGTACCTATATCTTAAGTGGGCGGAAGTTCTGGGGAGAAACTCACATTAGAATACTGGCAAGTTGTCTGGTCCTAGGCGGTGAAGAGCTTTATTTGCACACTTTTACAGAGAAAGTTCATACAATATATTGTATTTTTGGTATTTCACCCCAGAACTCCTTCACACTATTCATCCTGAAGTCAACGATCACTGATTTCATCCATATCCCTCATTCACATTTGTTGGCACTGCCCGCAAATTTAACCTATTGGAAATCCGTTCATCAATTACTGTAAATCTTATTCGAGTCCACATTCCCTTTCATTACTAAACTATTTTAGTTGGGCCTGCCACCTACAAACTTGTCAAAACAGCAAAAAAAAAAAAAAAAAAACTCCAGAGGCGCATCCTTACTGCTGCAAGCTGTTTAATTGCACTTAACTGGAAAAAAGAAAGATTCCCCCTTCCCTGGCTGCACTTTACAGAAGAATTAGGGATGTGGAACTCATGGAAATGCTGACAGCTCAGCTACATGACACTATAGACAGGCACAACAAAGTTTGGGAACTGTGGCATCTGGATGATGGTCTATCTTAATGGCTCGGTTGACTTACTTCCGATTGTAAGGTCTAAGGTTATAATGTGCTCTGTTGCAAGCCTGTGGTGCGGTGCCCATCAGATTTCCTCCCCATTTTGTTTACTTTCCCTCTCTTGAATGTTTCTATTATTCTTCTTCTTTATGCTTTTTCTCCCCCCACCCTTTCCTATCCCTTTCAAGCTCATTTTGCTTGGTATACATAGTTGTACCTAATGTTATATGTTTTACAATGTCTATATGGAAGGCTTTTCCTGAAGTATGTTATTAACCTGCTTTAACTGACATGTTAACGCTACTGCCAGCAGCCTTTCTTACTACAGTACTGGGTTTTTTGTATATGCTCCTAAATTCTATTTGACTATGAAAGAATGTGAGCTTTTGGTATTTTGACCTGTGTTTATCTCTCTCAAGCCTTGTCGCTAATGTACTATGCATGTGGTTTCATGCTATTATATTGACAAAAGTTCAATAAAATTGTTATTTATATAAAAAAAAAAAAAAAAAATTAGATCAGATCAGGATATGATTGTCTTTATTGTCTTTTATGTTGTGCCTCATTTAATTACAGGAATGCAAATTCAGAACCCTGAAGTCACTTCCAGATCTACTCAAGCAGCTCTTCCTCGCTATGGTCACAGTTTGCTTGAAGAAGCCCGAGCAGAGACAAAAAACCTGTATGTAATTTTAGCATTCCTGAATAGAATACTTCTTATATGAAGGGAAGGATACAATATTTGCTTTAAACCTATAAACCTTGAGGGCCAGTTCATACCACATGCAGTCCAGTGAGTTTTTTGTTCTGCATCAAAAGCGCGTGGAAAGTAGATTATATGGTTTCCAATGGCATAGTTCACACCAGTGATTGCAGTTCCAGAAAAAAATGTAGAATATGCTGCATTTTCCCTGCACTGGACTGCACATGTATGTATGTGATCCTGCACAGAAGGGCCACCCTGTAGCAGTAAATCTGCTATAGTGGGTTCAGGAAGTCGTTAAATAGATTTTTGCTTGCTTCAGAACTGCATCAGAATAGTTGAAATGCGAAGCAACTGTGAGCTATATTCACTAAACATTGCATGGAATATTTGGATCCCGTGACGCAATTGATCCAAATATCACATTGAAAAAGTGAAACGCACTGTAAATACAGCATAAACTGATATTAAAATCAATTCACACACAAAAATAAATTAATACATACATTAGTTAAATTGTGATCTAGCCAAGTGCTATTTAACAAATGTATGAAAGTAATAGAGCTGGTTTTAGCCACCTGCTGTCCACTCACAGTAAATATACTGCAAGTGTACGACAGGTGAAGGGTTTCTTCCAGGTTTACAAACGCACAACTCTGTGTACAGAGAACAGCTATTTGGCTTTTTCTTCTTCTTGAAAAGCAGGGAGAATAAACAGCCAGATCAGTAAGTAAAAGCAGCACACATTACACTTGTTAGGCACACAGTTAACCCATTGATTCACCCTTGATGTTAACCCCTTCCCAACCACTGCCTTTAGTACAGTGTATAATATTCAGTTTTAGGGTCAATTAATTGAATTAATTCAATGAGGCTTACGTTCTATTGCTCATTAGCCATGCAAAACACTTACTACTGTCAGTGCAGATGGAAGCAAATCCAACCTCACTCTATATGCTTGGAGTGTCAATGAAAACTCACACAAGTCTGGGAAGAACAAGGGTACTCCAATGCAATATCAGGTTGATTTACTAATACCGGAGAGTGCAAAACCTGGTGCAACTCTGCATAGAAACAAGTTTCCAGGTTTTTTTTTTGGTTTTTTTGTCAAAGCTTAAAAGATTAGTTCACCTTTGGGAACATGTTACATGTTCCACCCATTTTTAGGGTATAACATGTTCCCATTGCTACAGCCGCTCCCCGCTGCTCTCTCCCTGTGACAGCAGTATGGGGAGAAGTACCCTTTACTAGCTGTCACTTTTTGAAAACACGTTTTCACAAATGACACGTTTGAAAACCATGTCATTCATTCACAGAGCTCTGTGTATAAATGAACTAACATCCTTTGCGGCTGTCGGCTTGTAGTTCTCAATGAACTACCACAGTACTGTTGAGCACTGGAGTAGTTAATTGAGTCTTCCTGTCAGTGTAAAAACTGTATGGCCATACAATGTATGGGGCAGACAGCTCACACTGTCTGGTCTGCAGGAGACCTGCATGGCATCATGCCAAGCTCCTATAAAAAAAAAAAAAAAAAGGTAAATGCACATTTTTTTTTTTCTCTTTAACCACTTCCCACCCACTAACGTCATATGACGTCCTGGGCTTTGGGCGGGTATATCTGAATGATGCCTGTAGTTACAGACATCATTCAGATATTGCCGGTTTCAGCCGGCGAATCTCTACACCATAGGAATGATCATAGCGGCCGTTCCGCCACTTGATCGTTCCTATGGGAGGCGAGAGGGGACGTCCCCCCCCCCCCCCCCCTCCCGCCGCCCGCCGGCGCTTGCTCCGACTCACCGTTACGATCGGTGAGGCGGAGAGCGGATCCGCCGGCGCCGGATGTTAATCATAGAGATTTCCGGCGGACCAGATGGTCGCTGGAGTCTCTATGATCATCGGAGGCTGGGCGCGATGTTATGACGTCACACCCGGCCTCTCCATTCAAAAAAACGGCGCCGCTTCGGCTGGGAAGCGGTGATCGTTTTATTTTTATTTTTTATTTCAGGCTTCCCAGCCTAGTGGTGAGATATGGGGTCTTATTGACCCCATATCTCACTATTAAGAGGACCTGTCATGTTATATTCCTATTACAAGGGATTTTTACATTCCTTGTAATAGGAATAAAAGTGATCAAAAAAGTTTTTTTTTTCAAAAAAGTGTCAAAAAAAAAAAAAAATATATAATTATCAATAAAAAAAAATAATTTTAAAGCGCCGCTGTCCCCGTGTGCTCACACGCAGAAGCGAACGCATACGTAAGTCCCGCCCACATATGAAAACCGTGTTCAAACCATACATGTGAGGTATCGCCACGAACGGAGCGAGAGCAATCATTTTGTCACTAGACCTCCTCTGTAACTCAAAACATGTAACCAGTAAAAAAATGTCAAGTGTCGCCTATGGGGATTTTTAAGTACCGAACATTGGCGCCATTCTACGAGCGTGTGCAATTTTGAAGCGTGACATGTTAGGTATCTATTTACTCGGCGTAACTTCATCTTTCACAATGTGCAAAAACATTGGGCTAACTTTACCGTTTTGTTTTTTTTTTAAACACAAAACAGTTTTTTTCCCCAAAAAAACGCGTTCGGAAAATTCCTGCGCAAATACCGTGTGAGATAAAAAGTTGTAACAACCGCAATTGTATTCTCTAGGGTTTTTGCTAAAAAAACATATATAGTGTTTGGGGGTTCTATGTAGTTTTCTAGCAAAAAAATTATGATTTTTACAGGAGGAGAGAAATGTCAGAATTGGCCTGGTAAGGAAGTGGTTAAATTCTTTTATTTATCAATTTTTCATAGAAAATACATTACATAACATTACATTTCTTTCAAATTCAACAAATAAGTGTAGTGCTCCTTGAGTTTGCATACCACAGACCCTTTAAAATACCCCTTAGTATACAGACGACTCCCGAATTCTCTCCAACCAGACACAGGAGAAAAAAAAAAAAAAAAACGCAACACACGCGCGCACACACACACACACACACACACACACACACACTCTTTATCAAACCCTGAGAACCAATGTTTATCTGCAAAAAAATGGGCATTTATTATTATTTTTAAAAAGTGAACTTTTTCTTAAATTGGACAAGCTGAAGTTAGAAGCTGATTGGCTACCATGCACAGTGTCACCAGACTTTGCCTTCTACAGTGTTAGTAAATCAACTTCACTGAATCCCTAATGAGATTTTAACCCATGACCCTAGTATGATAAGACAAGGAATTGTATTCACTGTACTACATGATAATGTCATCTTCTATTTTATAGTGAAAATGTGATAGAGTCACAGCGGAGTCACATTGATGAGTTGGTGCATACTACAGAGATTCTCAAGGATGAGCTGCGGAGAAAGGAGAAGGAGCATGAGGAAACCTTCCTCCAGCTTAGAGAGCAACAAACCACAGGCCAAAGGTATGGTATTAACATATCCTTAAACATAAAAGTTTGTCTGAAAACTTTTTGCATGCAGAAAGCCACAGGGGTGGAAAGATATACCTACACTACTGTATAAAAAGTGTTACAATAGGGTAGGACTGATTCTCTGTATAGCAGCATTGCAGTATCCCCACTGTGTTATTGTCTTATGTAATAAAGCTAACAAAGCTTGATCTAGGCACACACCCAGACACAAGTATTTGGCCGGGTTCACACCTATTGGAATTGGATGTGAGTTTCCCCGCAATGACAGGAGTATGTGAGCTGCTCTCTATGGAGCCGATTCACACATCTCCGTGGCGGCTGCGGAGCAGCTGGCACAGGAGTCCTGGCATCCTTGGCTCCGTTTCAGGGCCAAATTCAGGCAAAAATTTGACCTTGATTCGTCCCTGAAACAGAGTACAGGGACTCACTGGACCCCCTGCTGCGAGCCTCATCCATCGGAGATGTGAACCCAGCCTTAAAGAGAGTTTGCCAGGATAGCTGTTCTCTTTCCCAGTCAATTCTACCAACATCACTGGAGGCCCGAACTGTTGCTTCTTCTGAAGCATTCTCTTGTACAGAAGCTTACTTCCGTAGCATCATGTGCTGCAAAGTCTTTTCCCATGAACTACCATTGCTTCTGAGCATCAGGCAGCGCATACTCAGTTACCAGTTGGGAGCAGGTAACAGCCATCTTTTTAGTTTATTTTTAAATGAAACTGGTAAAATGAGTAATAACCTGTTGCAAGTGTAGCAGTGCAGTTAGTAGGAAGCACAGGGGACCTATCATTGTTCTGTGCACAGTCATCTGAAATAATAGTTTGTTTTTCCCATAAAGATGCATTGCTATAGTAGGAAAGGAATCTTTGAAAAAAACACCTATTCTACTTCAGTTTATTTGTAGTAGGGTTTTATATGTTATGTATAGAGAAGTTTGAAATTGTGAATACAAAATGCAATGCATTGTCATAATTGTTCAATTAAACATTCATGCCCACCTGCTTCATTATTATTCATAACATTGCTCATACATTATTAAAACAAGATTTTTTTTTTCTTTTCCTGGATCTGACCTTCTCAGCTAGTACATGCAATGGAGTATTGGCCATGCAAGGACAAGTTGAAATTACTGCTTAGGTATCTGACTAATAAAGTGAATCTTATACTTTTTTTTTTCCCTCTGAAAAGGTTTTTGTACTTAGTATTATAACTTTAAATTTGTGTCATGTATCATCTACATACCGCTTTCTTATACTGATACAGTGTCCATGCATCAATGAAATCAGTCTATTACACATCTTTTCTGCATCTGCCTATGGCAGTTTAAAATACTGAAAGAAATATACATTCCTATTTTGTTACTACTTTATTCTGTTGATAAAGGCACTGAGCAAAAAATAAGATTTAAAACTAGATTTTTAACAAATGCATTTGCAAAGACAAAAGATAAAACCGAACAAACCTATTTGCCGTTCATAGAGTGATATAACGTATTTTGAACTATTGGCAGTGCTTGAAATTTTTTAGTGGAAATCAAGTGCACATGAAAAAAAAAAAAAATAATTTCATTTTGTAGACCAGTTCAAAGTGGAACAAAATAAATTTATTGTTAGAAAAAATATATTTTGATCAATGTATCCCACATGCCTAAACTTTGTAATTGGCCAATGAGAATTGGCAACAACATGCCAGTTAGTTATCCAGGCTGCTAGTGCTTTGATGTAGGACCAAGTTTCTTTTTTATTCCTGATGTTTTGTCACCCTTTACAGGAACATTGCACTGAGTTTCTTGCATGTGTTCTACATAATGCATCATTAGTAAAGAATCCCAAGTTACAAGTAGCACGTGTATCTTTTCAGTCTTTGATCCAAAATTAATATTTAAATAGAAAACTTATAAAAAAAAAATCCCTTTTTTTTTGGGGGGGGGGGGGGGGGAGGAATGTAAAAAAGAGTTGCAAGAAAAGGAAATAATAGCTAAGAGAAGAGTATATTAATTCATATGCTGTGCAAGTCATAAAATTGCTTTAAACATATTTTATAGGTTCCTAGTAAAAAACATTTATAGAACACTACCCAGCATTTAAACTTTTTAACTTCTTGTGCCAGATTTTCCTTATTGAGAATAGGCCTAAAACAGATTTACTTGAGAATACTAAAAGGATTACAAGAAAACAAGAACATCTGCCCAATTAAAGATATAGTTTATGCCCAAATGTCAGATGTGTAAAGGTGACCATAGACAATAGATGGTGGTCAGATGTTTGCAAACAGTGGGTTTGTGAAGGGTTCTCTTTTTACCCATGTCATGGTTTATATAGATCCGTTCTGTAATGTTGAAGATGTTTTACTACTCATCCAAGGTATTGAAGAAACTGCTCTGATGAGTAGAAAATTAGCTAAAACATTACAGAATAAGTTCAATTAAGTTTGACTAGGGGAGAGTTGTGGGTTTGCGGTGAATCCAGGGTAGTTCGAGGTACCGGTGAATTTATGGTGAAATTTACCAGTATAAATCCATAATGCCCTGCCTAAACTTTTAACTGTGCTTGGGGGGGGGGGGGGTTAGAAAGGGTAGTATTGGGGACTTTGTTAAGTGCCAGCCCCCTCATTATAAAAGAGTGTGTTCCAAGCAGCCATTTATCAATGTGGGGTTCATTTACTAAAACTGGAGAGTGCAAAATCTGGTGCAGTTGTACATGGTAGCCAATCGGCTTCTAATGTCAGCTTTTTCAGTTAAGCGTTGACAAAAAAAACCTGGAAGCTGATTGGTTTCTATGCAGAGCTGCGCCAGATTTTGCATGCTTCAGTTTTAGTAAATCCACCCGTGTGTTGGAGCTGTGTAGGAAAGCACTGGCAGTCTGTTTAGGGAGAGTTAATTGCTATGTGGTGCTATACTGCGCTGTATTGCATTCAATTATGTGGATTGCAATGTGGTCGACTACATCATTTTACGAACCCTACAAGCCCATCAGTCTATTTTAGGACTACTTTTTTGTGTGTCTCAGTAACAACTGTAGCTGCTGTTAAGCTGCTGTAATAACTGTGGCTGCTGTTTCACATGTGTCCATATTTATATATTTTTATTTTCTGCTAGGTTAAAAAAATAGGTTTAGGTTTAATGTGTTTTTTGTTTTGTTTTTTGAGGTTGTATAATGTTTGTTTTATAAAGTAGTGTGCACCAAAGCAACACATACTTATCCCCTCTATTGCCATAGCTCTCTTAGGCAAAAAAAAATATCTTCGGGCAGAACTAAAATGAAATACAGAGGTTTTACTTGTAGAGGTAGAAGGGGTTGTGCAGGTTCTGCAGGAAAAATGGTAGCCGGGCCACACTACAAACTGAGCATATCTGCATTTATATTTCATTATGGTCATGCTATACTGTAGGGATGGGCCGAACACCCCCCGGTTCCAGAACATGCGAAAAGGCAAAAAATGTATGCAAACCCTATTAAGTCTATGTGACATGAACATGAAAAATCAAAAGTGCTAATTTTAAAGGCTTACAAGTTATTGCCATAAAAAGTGTATGGGGCCCCGGGTACTGCCCCAGGGGACATGTATCAATGTAAAAAAAAGTTTTTAAAACGAACTTTTTTTCAGTAGCAGTTATTTTAATAATGCTTAAAGTGAAACAATATAAATTAAATATTCCTTTAAATACCATGCTTGGGCGGGTTCCCTTAGTCTGCCTTTTAAAGTGGCGCATCTGTCTGATGTGTCTTATAGAGCCACAGCAATATTACATTTTTAAAGGAAAAAATGTCTTTTAAAATTGCTTGCGGCTGTAATGTTTTGCCAGCTCCCGGCAATATAGGCAAAAATCAAGGTTGTGGGGGTCTGCGGGAGGGGGGCTTATCGGAATCTGATCCCAGCCCCACCTATGTGATTGGGTATGGGTACATTATACCCCTACCCATTCACCAAAAAAGTGTCAAAAAGTAAAAACCACAAAAGACAGTTTTTGACAATTCCTTTATTTAAAAAAATAAATAAAAAGTGTCCCCCGAAAAATAGAAAAAAAAAAAAAAAATGAAAATACTCTGTCTCCATGGGAAGCCTCCTGGCGACGGCTGTCTTTTCGCTGTGACAGCTTTTATATAGGCAAGGGTGGGGCCACCCGCTGACCTGACCGGATGACCCCCACCCCATTTGATGTCACATGACGTCAGAAGGGGTTGGGGTCACTCGGTTACATCACCGGGTGGTGCCGCCCTTCCCTATATAACAGCTGTCACAGCCAAAAGAGAGAGCAGTCGGCGGGACGCCTCCCATCAAGGAGGAGCTTTTTTTTTTTTTTTTTTTTTTTCTATTTTTCGGGTTTGTCCATTTTAAAATGGGGGGGGGGACGGGACTCATGCCGTTTTTTTTCTTAATTCTGTCATAGGGTTCCCTTAACCACTTCAATACACTGTATTATATACTGTACACTGACTGCACTGTGTGTGTATATGTGTGTGTGTGTGCAATCTCGCAGTGCATTATGGGGCGTTCCGCGGTGCTTGAATTTGCCGCGAACGCCCCATAATGTTTGGTATTCAGCGAACGGGCGAACACTGGGCCCATCCCTACTATACAGTCACAGCACGTGCAAGAGGGAGTGAAGTGGCCAACAAAGTATTCCTTTTCTTCCTTCTCCCAGGCACAGAGCAGCCAGTTGTTTGCAAGTGCTGCTAATGCATCCTCATCTTTTTCCCCCTCCACTAATCCTATCATAGCCCTGCAACCTGGCAGTAAGGAGTCAGTGGAATTTTTTCATCACACAAGCATTGACTTGCTGCAGGAGGATGACCTTAGTCATGCCCAGGCATTCCTCCTTTCAGATATTAGGGATAAGGTAGCTAGTGCCATGACCATAGAAAAAGAATATGGTTCAGCCACACAGGGGATAGCAGGCAGGGAAAAGCAAGAGGCGGTGATGTTACAACAGCTGGAGCTTATTGAAAAGTTGGCTCCAGTGATGAGGAGGGGGTGAATGATGAGGTGGCAGACCATTCAAGGGTGTCACCAGTTGGATAGGAGGAATGCTTTAAAGGAGAGGCAGAACAGCAATGAGGGAGGATTTTGTCCAAAGGAAGGAGCAACTTACAGAGAACTGAAAGTAGCAGCTGCCCTAATCCATCCAAAGGCACTGCCTCACAGGTAGAGGCCAGGGTCAGCCCACAGAGCTCTGCATTTTGAACCTTTTTGTGTATCTGCAGCCAACAGCACTGTTGTGATTTGTATCAGTCGTGATAAAAGCTCCAGCCATTTGGGTACTACATGCATAAGGAAATGTATGACTCTGCACCACGGGACTTGGTAGAAGCACCACCTCAATGAAACAAGCCAGCAGTTAAAGGCCTGGACACCTCCATGGTCCTCATACTCCACGTCTCCCCCTCCTCCACAAAATTATCCTGCTGAATCCAGCACAACATCTGCCGTCCCTAGTGCCTGGGAGAGAAGGGTCACAAGGGGTCTTAAAGGATAAGTTCACCTTTTAAGAAAACATAGTAGATGCACATCTTTTTGTAAAAAAAAAGTGCAGTCATAATTTTTTCCTGAAGGAGCCTGCAAACAAGCACTGCAGCTTTTAGCCTGTACCTCCAATACAGCCTGACTGTTTACAAGCTGCAGGGCTTGTGAATAAACTATAAGAGAGCTCATCGGCGCCCTCGCAGTCCATTCGGAACTACAAGTTGTCAGCCCTGGCGGCTGACGGTAGTTGTAGTCTATTCATTCTGTTTTTGAATTGTGACTGCAAAATACTGGTGTAACGTAACTTTTTCCAAAAGGTGATAAAGGCTTGGGATAATCTGCATTAAGCAGGGATGAGGGTCATGGGGCCATGTCGAGGAGGGTCAAGCAAAGGCTTGAAGCCCTGAAGTATTCTATACCCACCCTGATGTCTCCATTAGCATCCTTCCCAAGGTAGGAATCTGTCCTGAGGCTGCCGGAGCAGAAGAATTTTTTTTTTTTTTTACCCGATTTCCCCCCCATGCCCAGAGTCTTAATTCAAGCTTGCTGGCTTTGCAGCTACTCCTATTCTAGCTCGTAGAATCACCCCCCCCCCCCCCCCCAAAGCATACAGTATTTATTGCCTGTGCTATACTGTGGTAGCAGGTTCCCAGCCTTCAATATATTTCTTAGAAAGCCATCCCTGCCCACCACCAGCATTTGGAATGCAACATGTCTTTGAACTATGCTGTTGGCAGGAAGATCCACTTGATCACAGACAAGTGGTTCAATAATCTTAAGCCAGGGATGCTAAATATCTTTCACAGCACACTGGGCCAATCTTCTGGCCGCTGGGAAGAATGCAGAATGGGGCAAACCACTGGTGACAATGCAGTCAGCTGTACCCTCATTTACTCATTAGCCTAATTTTACAGCTCCTTGGAGCCAGCAGTGGAGAGGAATTAGAAAACCTGTCACGCTTTATCACTGTCTGTACCCATGTTAGGGAGATGTCATGGTAACTGTTATTGCCGAAAGTAAAAAAATCCCAAACTTTGGTTTCTCCCCAGGGGACACATATTATTTTAAAAATTATTGTTTAAATGCATAAAAATTATAGTTTATATGCAATTGACAGACAAAAACCCAACTCATAAGTAAAAACATACTTTTGTTTCTGCTTTGATCAGTGTTTAGTTTAAAAAAAAAATGGTGTTACTGTGGATACAAATGTTAAATGTTATTCTATCATTTGTCCAATTTAAAATTAAACTAGAATTATGATTTCAGTAGAAAGCATTGCAAAGTTATGTACAAATGGATCAAATAAAAGTTGAAATATCAAAGGCTAGAAAAATAGAACAAAAAATGGCAGTAAAATTCATAGTTAAGGGGAGAAGGCGAAGAAGGTGTTAGATGGGACTGATAGGTTTTAAACAAAGGGTTAACAAGGGGTTAAATGGAAATCATTTTTGTCAAGAACAAAAGCACAAAAAAACATATCCAGCCTATTTCAATGACATATATGTGACCCATGGAAATAGAATCACATGTATCAAAGTATCTTCCAACATGTAATGTACTTGCCAGAACACTGCAGCATGGCTGGACTGGCTCTGCAGCAGAAAAAATATCTCAATCAGTTATGCCCCGTACACACGGTCGGACTTTGTTCGGACATTCCGACAACAAAATCCTAGGATTTTTTCCGACGGATGTTGGCTCAAACTTGTCTTGCATACACACGGTCACACAAAGTTGTCGGAAAATCTGATCGTTCTGAACGCGGTGATGTAAAACACGTACGTTGGGACTATAAACGGGGCAGTGGCCAATAGCTTTCATCTCTTTATTTATTCTGAGCATGCGTGGCACTTTGTCCGTCGGATTTGTGTACACACGATCGGAATTTCCGACAACGGATTTTGTTGTCGGAAAATTTTATATCCTGCTCTCAAACTTTGTGTGTGAGAAAATCCGATGGAAAATGTGTGATGGAGCCTACACACGGTCGGAATTTCCGACAACAAGGTCCTATCACACATTTTCCGTCGGAAAATCCGACCGTGTGTACGGGGCATTACACATCATAGATGACATAAATGGTGTCATAACCCCCAAGTTTATAAAATATGGTAGTATCTTCAGGATCAACTTGAAGGGACATGAGCTTGCTATACTGTATATCGATAGCCTGAACCTGCTTACTTTTAGGCATTTCTCTATCCCTAGAGTTACCAAAAATCCTTGGATTATTATTAATTATTATTTGTTTTTTATTTATTTATTTTTTTTTGGATGTCCATCTAGATAATACCTGTAATTCTATGCGGAGACTTTTTGATACTCTGATTCAGGATAGGGTAGTCGAACGAATCAATCAAATTAATCAGAGTATACTGTACATTTAAGGAAAATGTTGCTCTTGTTATTCAGAAAGATGCTGTAGGATGCTGTAAACAGTAATTAGAAATGTATTTAGGGGGAAAAAAAATAATTTTACTTTTATTTAAGAACATTATGCAGGTTTTTGTTTTTGTTTTTTTTTGTTTTTTTTTTACAATAAAGTTTATTTATTTTTAGTAAAAAACAAGCAAAACAACAAATACAGTGGTATAGTCTCTGTGGTTCACATATACAGTACGAATAGTGTTGCAAACAACCTGATAACATGTTCTAGAGTAGGGTTACCTCGCCCAGGGGGCCTGTCAGTTCAAAATTCTAGATTAATAAAGTTGCAAATATAATGCCCCCTAGTTGGTCATAGATCTGGTTCAACATACATATATTGTATAACGGAGAGTGAAAGTGAAAGCGGAGGGGGGGGGGGGATGGAATCGCCCCTCTCCTGGTTCAATCTCTCAGCGGATTCTGGTCCACCTCGGGGAGAGGCCTGAGACCTGCTATTGCAAATGAGGAAACCTATTTAGGTTCAAGTAAGATTCACCTCTGGGGGAAAACCTACGGCATGAGAGGGTTCCTTCCTCATCCCCCACGAGGGGGATGGGAGCCAGAGAGGTAGTTCATCAGGATAGATTTCCAGCTTTCCACAGTCCCGACAGGAGGGGGAGGGGGGGGGGGCTGCAGCATAGCCAGGCATCCCCCATGGACGGGGAAAAACATCATGAAGAGGGGAGGGAGGGAAGAAAAAAAAAAAGGAGAAAGCATAGATCACAGGTTTTAACGTCTCCGATGTCAAGCTATAGCAAGAGTCCATACCTCAATATCCAGTGAACATGAGCTGTGCTGTCCAGTAGGAAAAGATAGCATGTGGACAGCAGGTATACTTCAACATTTCATCATTACCGGGTCCAGGAAGGGTGTCAAGCCATTGGGATGCCTCCTCCGGGGAAGTGAAGTAGCAGGTGGTTTCTCCATCTATCACCCTTAGGCGGGCAGGAAACAGCATACTATACTTTAATCTCTTATTGCGGAGCTGGGCCTTGACATGATCAAAGGTTCTACGAAGTCTCTGCGTGTTGATCGAAAAGTCTGGGAACAGCATAATCCTTGCATTCTCGTACCGGAGTTCGGGCACTTTCCTCGCCTCTCGGAGCACCAGGTCCCAGTCCCGAAAATTAAGTAGGCGAAAGATAAACATGCGGGGGGGGCTCCCGGTTGTCCACGTACGGGGGGGGCATCTTGTGTGCTCGCTCCACTGCATAGTGAGGGGAGAAAGCAGCCCCAGGAAGGTGGGTGCGAAGGAGGTGTTCAGTAAATGCAACAGTGTCCTGGCCCTCAGCTCCCTCCGGGAATCCCACCACCCTTAAGTTATTCCTCCTGCTCCTATTCTCACTGTCCTCTGCTCTTGACTCAAGAACCTTCATGCGTACCTGCAGGGTGTGTAGCGTGGCGTGGTGATCTCTAATGGAGTCCTCAGATTCCCCCACGCGCCTCTCTGCTTCCCCCAGCCTGTCCTGGACCTTGTCCATATCTCGGCGCAGCAAACCGAAATCCATTTGCAACAGGTCTATTTTGGCTGTCAGGGTGGTTTTGCATTCAGTAATCACCTTCAATAAAACCTGAAAGTGATCCTCCTCCATCGTGGCCGGCTCTGTCGGCGGGGTCTGAGTCGCCATGTGAGCGCCTGCGGGATGGTCCTTCCTCTGCTATGTCGGAGATGGCTTCATTGCGGCAGTACCCTCCGTCCGGAGCCGGTCTTACCCCTTCTAATGCCCGGTAGTTCCGGGGATTCTGTAGCCAAAGGTGGTAGGCACTGGGGTAGTTATTTTTCCGTTTTTCCCGGATAATTTGTACAGGTAGGAGCGGAGCTCTGGGCACACACGTCCTCCTCTCAGGCCGTCAGCTTGACCACGCTCCCCTCTCTTCTTTCCTTAATGCATGCTGAATGGACCTTCAAAATAAATGGTAGAATTAATACGCACTCTTGGAAATTATGTCTTATGCCGCGTACACACGAGCGGACTTTACGGCAGACTTTGTCCGGCGTACTTTTCGACGGACTTTACGACGGACTTTCCGAATGAACGGACTTGCCTACACACGATCAACCAAAGTCCGACGGATGCGTACGTGATGACGTACGACCGGACTAAAACAAGGAAGTTCATAGCCAGTAGCCAATAGCTGCCCTATCGTCGTTTTTTTGTCCGTCGGACAAGCATACAGACGAGTGGACTTTTCGACCGGACTCGAGTCCGTCGGACAGATTTGAAACATGTTTCATTTCTAGGTCCGTCAAACTTTTGAGATAAAAAAGTCCGCTGGAGCCCACAAACGATCGAATTGTCCGACAGACTCAGGTTCGCCGGACTAAGTATGCCGTAAAGTCCGGTCGTGTGTACGCGGCATTAGGCCAATCATGCATGGAGCGATATTTGGTTGGTTCAGCAGGGGGAGGCTGGGTTTTGGTTCATGTATGGGTGCCCTGGTTGTATATAGACCGATATATTTTATTTTTTTTTTCATAGTTTAGGTTTGGAGGCTGTATAATTTAATAAGGTAAATGTATCTATACCTATCATGCATAAGAGATTTTAGGTGTTGGCATTCTTTAAGGTAATTCACACCTCCCAGTTTTTTCGTTGCTGTGTGTGTAATATGTGTAAGGAAATGGACGCCCTATTCATTTTTCTGAGTGGGCAGCCTCAAAGTAACACATACTGTGGCTTGATTTTTTAAACACAGCAGTGATCAGACTAGTAGGGTGCAAATCTGCCCCCAGTTTATGCATTTATGTGCGTGTTTAATTCATAAGAGTTTTTTGTTTGTTATTGGGCCCTCAGCATTCTTTTTTTTTTAATCTTTTTCCTTTTTAGTATGAGTTGGACAATAATCATATGTAATGTGTTGGGAATAGACTGGAATGCACACCTTTATGATAGGGGTTATGCTTGCACACCTCACATACAGTATGTCCCATTGCCTTCCCTCCCCCTGTATTTAGGTTGCCTGAGGTGCCTCCCTATCCCCGCCACTCTTGCTATTTAATTTTTGGGCTGAGATGGGCTGAGGACAACAAGTATTTTTTTGCCTCTTGTTAGTTTAACTGTCTTGTTCTAGTTAGGTTTGTAGGCCTTTTTTTTTCTTCTTCTTCTTCTCCCACCAGACATGACACCCAGGGAACTTAAGTCTACACCATTCAACATTTGTTCCTGCAATGCTAATGGGCTTAACAACCAATCGAAGCAAGGTCAAATCCTGTGTTCCTTGCATAAATCAAGTTGATCTTGTTCTCCTCCAGGAGACCCATTTTCGTTCTGAGCACATACATCATTGTAACCATCAATACTATATGAGATGGTTTCACAGTACATTTCCTTCCTCTAAGGCAAAGGGACAGGAGTCTCCATTGCCATCCATAAACATCTCCCAATTCATTCTGTGGATCATGTTACTGACCCTGATGATCGTTATCTGTTTTTTTTAAGTTTACTGTTTGGGGAAGAACCCAAATTTGTACATATCAAACCAAAACCAAGTGTTAGCTGCTGCTCAATACCTCCACCTTCTTGCAGATTTTGCAGAAGGCACAACTATAGTAGGGGTGACTTCAACCTGGTTCTAGATCCTTGCCTTGACTCTTCTCAATGCACACATGTGCCATACAGACAATTAAATACGCTTAAACAACTCCATGACTATCATTTAGTTGATCTTTGGAGGGATTTTCATCGGAAAGATATAAAAACTATACCTATTTTTTCTTTGGCTCATCACTCCCATGTTTTGGAATAGAAGCCCTCAGTGGATATCAGGTCCTTCCTGTAGTCTTTTTCTATTCCCTTATATTGTTTACTATGCATGTTCCTCAAGCCCAGCGAGCCGAATGGACTTGGCGCTGTAATGACTCATTGCTAGCAGACCCGACCTGCAATCAAGCGGTAATAGATACAATTCATAATTTTTTGTTTGATCATCAAAGTGATGAGACCTCTTTACCCTCATAGTATGACGCTTTAAAAGCTATCCTATGGTGGGGTCCTCATTCAACACATTGCAAAACTTAAAAAGAAGCATTCTCAGGCTGCACAGGACTATCTCCATAAACATTACTCTTTGAAAACTCAACGTAAATTGGTTCCTTCACCTGCACCGATGGCCAGCAATTCCTCCACTAGATCATCTCTCTTACAGTTATATGAAGTTGCCCATCACAATAATGTGAGCGGATCTCTTTTTGCCGATATAGGTATGGGAACAAATGTAATAGACTTTTGTCTAACTCCCCACACCCACATACTTCGTAAGGCTACATTCCCAGTATTAGGACACATGGTGGTGACCTTACTTCTTCATCTCCATTGCTCCTCAAGACATTTCAGGATTTTCTCTGTCTCTGTATAATTTATCTCCTCCCTCCACAGATTGTGGCGCCTATGCTCACCACCTACTCTAGATAACACCATGAGGGACTCTCTTGAATACCTATTCACCATGGAAGAGCTTTTGTCTGCTGTGGCCTCTATTTCCTCTGGTAAAAGCCCAGGCTCAGCTGGGTTCACCCCCTAAATTTTATAAAACATATAAGGAACACCTTGCTCCGTTTTTACTAAAGGTCTTTAATTCAATTTCTGAGGATACTCAGTTTTTGTCTCAAACTTTGGAAGCTCATATATCTCTTATTTCAAAACAGGACAGGATCCATCATTAAGTTCCAGCTATAGCCCTATTTCGCTTATTGGTGTGAACTTGAGATTATATGCCAAAATGAAGTGTCTTTTATCTATGCTTATACATATAGACCAGGTGGGGTTTGTTCAGGAAAGGGAAGCGAGGCATAAAACCCTCAAAACTTTGTTACTTACGAACCATGCCCAAGTAGCAAATATCCCGTCTTGCCTTCTTTCTGTAGATGTGGAGAAGGCGTTAGCTAGTTATTTATTAGACAAACGCCCATACAAATGGGAATGGGTCCTTCCTTACTGCAGAAAAATCTTGCTTTATATTCCAAACCAAATGCTATCCCCACTGATCTTATTTAACTGTATGCATTAAAATTCACTCTCCTTTTACAGCAGACCCTCACTGACCTTAGGTCATAACAGGAAGAGAACAAATACAGCCCAGCGCTCAGGATGTGTTAAAAAACTAACTGCAACAGACATAAAAAATATAATGATTTAATAAACCAATAAAAACAGTAGTTTGATAGTGGTAACTAATGAATGATTGAACCACAATGTGTACAAAAATATATGTAGAAAAGCTGTTGCAGAGAGCACCACATTAACACAGAATTAAAAAACAATAAGCAAAAATTATTACACAGATAAAAGGTAATGCATTTACATAATAACATGTGAAAGGCACTTGCAATAGCGGACAAACAGCTCTCTAACGACAGGAGACCAGCACAGGAGATTCGTCCAGAAAAAAACCTCAACACAAAGCAATGGGTAGGATGACAAGAGTGAAGTATAGAACTTGGAGCAAGTGACAATGGGTAGAGTGATGGAAGCAGGAGGACGTGGAGAGAAGACACTAACAGCCTATCCGTGGTGAAGGGAGTCTAACCTCATGTGGGGGAGCTTGCCGGACTATGACAAAGCGCTGTGCGCGAAACGCATCGTCAAGGCAACCCCAGGACAGCGGCCCAAGCCAGGACCCGGTCACAGTGTGCATTGATCCATCCGTCCATCCATCCACCATCCCTGCATAGCTTTCACAATAGCTAACAGTGGTTACCCCAGCAACATCATCCTCCATATCCCTCCCTTCCTTGGCAGATGATTTTTGACCAGTTTTTATTTTGCTTCACTTTTTTACTTGTACTGACTCTGCGCTTCTTTGAGGAGTCTGAGGCCCTCCAGGCTGATGTGAGCTCCATCAGCCTGCCGGCTCTTCCACTTTCCCCTCATCAAGTCCTCAGGTTCAGCGTTGACTGTTGGGCAGTGACACCAGGTCCTACTGAGGAGCGTTCACCCCTGTGGAGACACCATCTGGAGACGCAGCGGTTCAGTGTTTCACCTGCTGACATCCCGGCGGCTCTCCCCGTGCTGACGTCATCAGCCGTCGCCGCGGAACTCCAGCCGGGCTGTTCTCCGCATGACAGAGCGTCGGCTCGTCTAACTTCACAGCCACCCGACAGCTTACTGGAGCCGGCGAGCCCCCCTGCATGAGGCTACAGTCCTCTAATTTCCCCGAACACCACAGCCACCGACAGTTCACCGGAGCCGGCGAGCTCCCCCACATGAGGTTAGACTCCCTTCACCACGGATAGGCTGTTAGTGTCTTCTCTCTACGTCCTCCTGCTTCCATCACTCTACCCATTGTCACTTGCTCCAAGTTCTATACTTCACTCTTGTCATCCTACCCATTGCTTTGTGTTGAGGTTTTTTTCTGGACGAATCTCCTATGCTGGTCTCCTGTCGTTAGAGAGCTGACTGTCCGCTATTGCAAGTGCCTTTCACATGTTATTATGTAAATGCATTACCTTTTATCTGTGTAATAATTTTTGGTTATTGTTTTTTAATTCTGTGTTACTGTGGTGCTCTCTGCAACAGCTTTTCTACATATATTTTTGTACACATTGTGGTTCAATCATTCATTAGTTACCACTATCAAACTACTGTTTTTATTGGTTTATTAAATCATTATATTTTTTATGTCTGTTGCAGTTAGTTTTTTAACACATCCTGAGCGCTGGGCTGTATTTGTTCTCTTCCTGTTATGATCTGTATCCACCAGCTACGGTTGGTCCAGCTGCACGGGGTGTCCTTTTTCTTTTTCTTTTTTTTTCTTCCCTCCATTTTTCTATATAGATTATGGTGTCTATTTACACAATGTCTGACACCTGGCATGATAGTTACATATGAGTCAGGCATCACACGTCCTATATAGAGCACTCCAGGTAGCCCACCATTGGCGCTGGGTTTTTATTGTGTTTTTTTCTGCTGACCTTAGGTCACATGATCAAACGGTTTATTCTTTGTTTGAAAGAATTAACATTTTAAAAATGGATATTGTTCCATGTTTCTTTTGTTTTTCAGACAATACCTATTAAAGTGCCATGTTTATTTTTTAAATCTGTGAATTTACTAATTATATCTGGGGGAGTCAGAAACCGCGACTCCGCAAATTATTTTTTATCCCTTTCTAAATGTAAGGGTGGAGCTGAAGTCCCAGACCTTTATTTTTATTATGCTGCTGCAGTTTTGACCAGAGTGGTCAACTGGTTTCACAGCAGCTCTGTTAAGCAGCGGGTCTCTATATAACAGGCTATCTCCCCATGTGACCTCCAAGCACTTCCCTGAATTGAACCTGCCTAAAAAATTGGTTGTTCCCCAGATCCTCTTCTTACATTGCAACATCTTCACCTTTTGGGGTAGATACATGGACAGGTTCTCCCTATTATCTTCTGTGGGGCCTATGACCCCCCCCCTTTTGAGACCGTAAAGTTTCCACCGGCTTTGTCCCGCACAACATTTCTGACTTGACCTAAGTCTGAGTCCCACCAGTTGGTTCAGATTTTACGTGATAGGACAGTACCCCCTCTTTCTTCAATCAACCCTATTGGATCTATGTCCATTTCTCATTGGTTGGAATATAGTCAGTTGTTTTCCTTTTTCCGGTCCTTACCTAATAAGGATCTATTGGTTAGGGACCCAACCCCCTTAGAGGATCTGCTATTTCGAGACTCCATGCCTGATTATACTCTTTCAGTGGTTTATAACATGCTTGTGTGTTGCGCACATCCTGATTACACAGACCGCTGGGCAACTGAAGTTGATATTTCATTTTTATCAGAAGACTGGAATAAATCCTTTATACTTACTTGAGACTAGCTTCAAATTACTATCTAGATGGTATAGGAGCTCAACCTTTCTTCATCATCTCTATCCATCTTTAACTGATCTCTGCTGGCATTGTCAGCAGAGTTGGGGTACCCTGACCCACATTTGGTGGGCCTGCCCTCCTGTACATAGGTTCTGGACCTCCATCTTTGAAGTGTACACATAAATTACTGATGTGACTATACCAAACGCTCCCTAGATAGCACTGCTCTGTTGTTCCTGGTACACTCAAACATATAAAGAAAGACATATTACAGCATTTTATAACTGCAGCCTGAGCAGTTACCCCCCCTCTTTTGGAATAGGTTCCTGACATGGACCATATTTGAGTGTATGGAGGCTCTTAATGTACGTGAACCTATGTTTATTATCACCAAACTCTGCTGGAAGATCTTTAGACTTTCTCAAGAATTGAAACACGTCCTCATAGCACGTTAAAGTGGAATCAGTTGCTCTCCTTAGTATTATATTTTCGTCTGGGCGCAGTGTTTTTTTTTTTTTTTTTGTCTTTTTTTTTTTCTCTCCTTTTTTTTGTCATTTCTTGTTCCCTTTCCCCCCTTTCTTATTGTTTTTTACCCCCTCTGTTTTTTTTTTTTTTTTTTTTTTATTTTTAATCCTTTTTTTTTTTCTTTTCTTTTCTTCCTCTAACCTTAACTGTCTTGCATTGATTGGCTGTGTAATTTTATTCATATGTGCTCCTATGTGGGGTTAGCTCTGTTCTCTGGCTTTTACGTGTAGTTATTTTTTTCGACAGCGTAAGTGATATGATTTTCCTCTTCTTGTTGTTATAGTTTGGATTTGCTATCTATCTGCTCAATATTTTGTTTCCATGCTCTCTCTTGTTTATATGAAAATCTTTAATAAATTTGAAACGAAAACACAAAAGGGCATATCATCCATTTATCAGTTCATGCTCATTTTGAAGCCATCTGTCTTCAGAATGCATTGTATCCATATCCATATATCCATATATAGGGAAGATTCTTTAGCCATGCCAAAGTCAATGCAAAGTATCATAGGGAGCCAGCCAGGTGGATATAGCATGTGGTGGTCAAAAGTAGTCTGACTGGTTTTGCCAGTATCACACCAGCTGCATCAGAAGCTAAACTTTCCTTTAAACCTGGACTTCACAAATGGGACTGGGGAGGATGCTGCCCTACCTCCATATGTTGAGCGGAAGCAGCGGATTAACGTCATCATGTCCCTGCGCCTGATGTAATGATATCATAGGTAGTACAAACCACGGTGAGGAATAGCCCATCCTCCACACATACATGTCTGGGCTACAAAGGTTAACCACTTGACACCCAAGCCAATTTTGGCATTTCTCTCCTACATGTAAAAATAAAAAATGCTAGAAAATTACTCAGAACCCCCAAAAATATACATATTTTTTTTTAGGAGAGACCCTAGAGAATAAAATGACAGTTGTTGCAATTTTTTATGTCACACAGCATTTGCTCAGCAATTTTTCAAATGCGATTTATTTATTTTATTTTTTTTGGGGGGGGGGGGCAAAAAAACACTTTCATGAATTAAAAAAAAAAGCAAAACACAATACTTACTCCATTTATTTATTTATTTATTTATTTTTTGTATGCCAAAATGTTATACTTTAAAATTGTGCACAGTTGTGGAATGGCGCTAAACTACAGTATTGAAAATCTCCATAGGCAGCACTTTAAATTTTTTTACAAGTTACCAGTTTAGAGTTAAAAAGGAGGTCTAGTGCTTGAAATAATGTTCTCGCTCTTAACGACAAAAGTGATGCATCGCAATTCAAAAATGAAACAACACCATTCAAAAATAACAGTAAATTGTTCATTAAATATTTGATCAGACTACCAACCTCAAAAAAAAAAAAAAAAGTTTCTTTTATTAATAAATGAAATTATGGGTATACAAAATTGGGGTCCGAGAAAAATGGGGATCAAAAGGCTCACGTATACATACAATGACGAACCTAAAATATTAAAATCCTCAAGGTCCCCAATGTTTAAACCCCCATTGCACATGGGAGGAACGTGGGAGTCACTGGTAAGTATTCAGTTATTAAACTTACAAAGAATAAAAGCCTAGTTAAGACTCTGAAACTCAATTTAATTTCTCTAAGTTTGCAAAAAAGAAACTGAAAAACGCACCAAAGTTCATGGTCTATGCAAAAGTACAATTATTTTATTTAAATCTTAATAGAACCAGCATACATAAAGACTAATAATACATGTGAAAATACAGCTGGATAAAACAAAAACTGAGTCTGTCTTCATTTCAGGCTGCAAACCAACAAAATGAGATTATTTTAAAGGGAAGTGATTATTTTCTATAACCACTGTATATATAAAGTGCCTTGCAAAAGTATTCATCCCCTTTGGCATTTTTCGTGTTTTGTTGCCTCACAATCTGGAATTAACATGGATTGTTTGAGTATTTGCATCATTTACTTTACAGAACATGCCCACAACTTTTGAAGGTTTTTTTTTTTTTTTTTTTTTTGTTTTATTTTACTGGGAAGCAAACAACAAATAGGACAAAATAACAGAAAAAAAAGTAAATGTGCATTACTATTCACCCCCCCTAAAGTCAATACTTTGTAGAGCCGCCTTTTGCGGCTTTCACAGCTCCAGTTCACTTTGTATAAGTCTCTATGAGCTTGCCACATCTTACCACTGGGATTTTTGCCCATCCCTCCTTGCAAAACTGCTCCAGCTCCTTTAAGTTGGATGGTTTGTGCTTGTGAACAGCAATCTTTAAATCTGACCACAGATTTTCTATTGGATTGAGGTCTGTGCTTTGACTATGCCATTCCAACAAATTTACATGTTTCCCCTTAAACCACTCAAATGTTGCTTTAGCAGTGTGTTTGGGGTCATTGTCCTGCTGGAAGGTGAACCTCTGTTCTATCCTCAAATCAAACACAGAGTGGTACAAGTTTTGCTCAAGAATATCCCTGTATTTAGCACCATCCATCTTTACCTCAACTCTGACCAGTTTCCCAGTCCCGACTGCTGAAAAACATCCCCACAGCATGATGCTGCCACCACCATGTTTCACTGTGGGGATGGTGTTCTTTGGGTGATGTGATGTGTTAGCATTTTCTTTGATGGCCAAAAAGTTAAATTTTAGTCTCATCAGACCAGAGCACCTTCCTCCATACATTTTGGGAGTCTCTCACATGCCTTTTTGCAAACTCAAAACATGCCATTTTGTTTTTTGATGAAAGTAACGGCTTTCTTCTGGCCACTCTGCTATAAAGCCCAACTCTATGGAGCGTACGGCTTACTGTCGTCCTATGTACAGATACTCCAGTCTCTGCGGTGGAACTCTGCAGCTCCTCCAGGATAACCTTAGGTGTCTGTGCTGCCTCTCCCGATTAATGCCCTCCTTGCCCGGTCCATGAGTTTTGGTGTTCGGCCATCTCTTGGCAGGTTTGCTGTTGTGCCGTGTTCTTTCCATTTGGTTATGATAGATTTCTAGATTCCTTTTATGGTTGGACTGGATGGACTTGTGTCTTTTTTCAACCTGACTAACTATGTAACTATGTAACTATGTAACTATTTGATGGTACTCCTAGGGATCATCAAAGATTTGGATATTTTTTTTATAACCTAACCCTGACTTGTACTTCTCAACAACATTGTCCCTTACTTGTTTGGAGAGTTCCTTGGTCTTCATGGCAGTGTTTGGTTAGTGGTGCCTCTTGCTTAGGTGTTGCAGCCTCTGGGGCCTTTCAAAAAAGTGTGTACATGTAATGACAGATCATGTGACACTTAGGTTGCACACAGGTGGACATCATTTTACTAATAATGTGACTTCTGAAGTTAATTGGTTACACCAGAGCTTTTTATGGGCTTCATAACAAAGGGGGTGAATACATATGCCCATGCCAATTATCAGTTTTTTATTTCTAAAAAATATGTATATGTTTATGTTTTATGTATATATTTTTCTAATTTTACTTCACCAACTTAGACTATTGTGTTCTGATCCATCACATATAATTCAGATAAAAAAAAAAACATTGAACTAAAGGCTGTAATGTAACAAAATAGGTAAAAAGCCAAGGGGAGTGAATACTTTTGCAAGACACTGAATAAATATACCTCCAAAGTCCCTGTTTTAATAGGAGAAGCCTCTTACTCATCCACACCACTTAAATCAAAACAATGGATGGATCATGAAATCCTAAGCAGAGCAGTAAAAAGAAATCTCTGCCTTGACCATTCTGTTCCGGAGACTCCTTAGCTAAGGCCTTTGTGCAAAGCGCTGCACCCCCCCCCCCCCCCCCACACACACACACACACACACACACACACACACACACACACACACACACACACACACACACACACTTTCTCTTGTGACTTCATGACCTTAATCTGATTCTTTCAGCTCTTCAGAGGCCACCCTCCAGACCTTTTAGAGATATTCCCTTGTGTTACCTCTTATACAAGGTGTCCTTTTTGTTTTCACCTCTCTGAGGAGGGCCTCTGAGGTAGCAACCTTATCCTATACAGAGCCTTTCCTAGTGTTACACAATAATGAGGTTGCCTCTTTTCTTTCTAAACCAATCTAAGGTGGTTTCCTCCTTCCACCTATACCAGGACAGTGCCCTTCCCTTCTTACAGTATGTCCTGCTGCAAAACATCCCTAGGAAATTTATCCCCACTGCCTTGACATGGTACATGCCGTGAGAGTCTGGTACATGCCGTGAGAGTCTAGCTCTTGGCTACCATCTATGTTAGGCAATTCTTCTCAGGCGGTTCCCTGCTTCATTCTCCAACGTTGCTAGGTGGATAAGACTAGTCCTCATTCAAGTCCAAAGGATAGAGTTCCTTCTCTGTTAAGGTGCAATCTACTAGATCGTATCAGAAATCATATTTTCTCTCCCCCACCAGCCCACTAAGGAATTGCTTCTCTCATCTACTATGAACAGGAAGCACGTGGAAAAAGTTATAAATATCAATACAAGTAGCCTCCGATTTATGTCTCCATTAGGTGGTGACAGGGCTTCAAGAATGTAAAGCTTTTATTTGTTTTTGGATTCTTTCACTGGAATTCTTTAGTATATGGATCCTATGCCTATTTCTCTCCTATAGACTAGGGTGGTGTGACAGACTCCCTGAAACTTTACCTAAGCAAGGTATTCCTGCTGCATAGAAAATAGACCTTTTTTTGTTGAGCCTTAGTCCTGGGGCAGCATGTCAGGCCATCTCCAGCTGTCATGCTACAGTATAGGAAATGAGACAATAATTGCATCTCAATTGAACATGTCACTTCTGGACTAGAAGCACTGAAAAAAGCTTCAGAGGTTAGGAAAATATTCTTTCCTTAGAAAAGGAATTCATTTTTGAGAAAAAGTTATTTATTTAATAAAAAAAATAAATAAATAAATTATTTTTGAAAGAATACTCACTTTGCATATTTTTTTTTACAAGCCTAAATTAATTTCCTAGGCTGCTAACTGCTAGAAGGGTTTCTGGTACAATAGAGAAGCTGTCAGCCATGTCAGCTTGGATCTTGGTAGACAGATGTACATCTGAATTGCAGCTTAGGCCAAGTCTCCTTTGTAGTAATACGAAATTTAAACTCTTTACTTTCCCACTGGGGCTCTGCACATGAAGAAATCCTAACACTCTGCCAGGTGTAGTCTCATCTATGACAGGACTAAACTGAGGTTGCAGCTAGTTCACTGTGAGCAACTCTACTGTGTCTATTGAAATAGTGAATCAGAGTTGCTAGTTACAGTCATTGAACTGATGAATATCAGTATTGTCATGCGGGATCTTGACATTAGTAGAATCCTGGACACATACTGATGGTTTAGTCCTGTTGCCATTAGTAGTAGTTTGAGATGTTGTTTCACTGACGCTGCTGTAAGATGTTTCCCCAAAGTAGACTTGATCACACACAGGAAATCTTGTTGTAGTGGTTATCTCATTTAAGATCCTGTAGCACATGTTTTCAGAGACGGGGATGCCTTGAGTCCTCCCAGCAATCAATTTACATGTGCACTTATTGATTGATTTCTGTTTATTTTTGGTGCGCGGAGTGCAAATAATGACCAAACCTAGTTCACTCCCTTGAGGATCATTACCAAGATCACCTGTGCGCTTTCTCATACCTTGTGGATTCTTAGGTCACTTCCCAGTAGAAGCATGATGTTGGTGTTATCTTCCAGTTGTGGTATGTAGATTTGAAATTTTAAAGTGAAACTAAAGTCTGGGTTAAAAAAAAACTGCAAACATACAAGCTCATTATTACAGAGGATACCTGCATATTTGCCTGCTCACAGTTTTCTTTGGAATGCACACTGATCTGCACAAGCACAGTTCAGTTTACATCCAGGCACAGATCCTGTGTGCCACAATGACTGAATTCTTGTAGATGCTCTGCAGCCCTGCATCTAGAAGAAGCCGGTTAGAAGATGCCCCCATCTGCAAGGGACATTGGACCATTATAGGAGCGGTAAGTATCACTGACTTCAGTTCCACTTTAAAATCATACATGTAATGTGCATCTTCCAGCATGGGGATTTCCTCACTGTCATTAGGAATTTGATTGCACTTGATAAGTGTGGAAAAATGAATGCATTTAGCCTCTTTTATGCCTGAAATGATTAATTCCCCAGCAGGGACGATTCTTCCTGTGGTTCTATTATGGCTTCACATGTGCAGGGTGTAGGACAGTACTTCTCCCCTTACGTTGAACATGTTAAGGAACTCTAAAGAAGTGGCAAACAAATATTTGCTTTGGTCATCTAAACCAGCATGCATCTGGACAGATTTCTTTGGTTGTCCCCAAGAAAACACTTTCACCAGACATATTTTGGCACTGGTTTAAACTGAAAGTCCTTTGTGAAGTAGCTCACTATAATGAGATCGATCGTTGGAGGTGACTGCTCATAGCTTTCCCAGCCATAATCTTTTGTGAGTGTGAGATCTTTTTTGGATGTAGAGTCTCAATTAAAGGGGCTGCGGTGGAAGGCTGGCATGTGCTGTCACATTTAAAGTAGAACTATAGACAAAACTTTTTTTTTTTCTTTTTGAATAAAGTAAGGAAGGATTATAACCCCTGTCAGTTTTTGCCATCTCTGTCACAACGTGTGTGTGTGTGTGTGTGTGAGGAAGACATTTGCTTCCTGTCCCATAGCCAAAACAGGAAGTTAGAGAAAGTCTATGCAAGGTAATATAATCCTTTAGTGTTACCAGGGTCATGAGAACTAGTGTCCCTATTGGAAGATTTCCATTCTATTACTGTTCTGGGGACAACCCAAAATTTGAGATTTTCTTTTACTTTCACTTTTGATGATAATGGAATACAGACAAATAGGGTGAATTTCCCTAATGGGGGCAGGGGTAGCAATACAAACCTGACAGGTGTTTTAATCCCTCTCCACTCTATCCAATACCAACAAAAGTTTTGTCTAAATGTAACCTTACAGTCTCTGGAGAAGCGTTCCATGGATCTGAATAGGGCCGAAACAACTAATCGATTAATCGACAACTAATCGATTATGAAATTAATCGATTACTATTTTCATAATCGATTAATCGGCCAGTAACATAATGGGGTTAAAAAAGCTAAAATCAGCCCTATATAGTACAAAAAGAGCAAAAAATCTCTACTGTAAATATTACTTTCAATGTTGCACAGTAAAAAAACGAAGGGCTAATTTTTATTTTTTATTTTTTTTTTAACTCCATTATGTTACTAAATGTCTTAGGCCTGGTTCCCACCCATGTGTTTTTGGTGCTTTTTGCAGAAATGCACTACAGTTCATTTAACGTTCATATTTATGCTTTTTTTCAGCTGCTGTGTATTTGGAAAGGGTGCTTTTTTGGTTCAATATACTTCAATGGAGAAGCTGCAGAAAAGCATGTAATATTACAGTTCTGTTTGAAAATCTGCAAAACAGTCTAGAATAGTTTTTTTCTTTAAATAAAAAAAATTGATCTGAGTCTGATGATATTTACCAGATTCAACCTCTAATAGTTTATAGAGTATATCTCTTCTGTCTGTTATTCTCAGAGAGGATTAAAGATTTTACTCCCTAACCATATAGTTGATTAATTATATTTACCACTGCATAGAGATATTTAAGAATAAATTGCCTTTTTTTTAAACTTTACATATTAACTAAATTATACACCACACTTTTTTTTAAGGTTATTAATCGATTAATCGAAACAATAATCGGCCAACTAATCGATTATGAAAATAATCGTTAGTTGCAGCCCTAGATCTGAAGCAATTGTCATTATTCTTTAGAAACTCCTTGTCTTCTTCAAAGGACTTTCTCTTAAATGTACAACACTTTCTGAGAGGATGTGGTTTGTTGTGAATGAGACAGTAGGAGTATGGATATTTTGGCCTTCACTGTTGCTGCTGGTATTGGATGTCCTCTCTTTCTAGGGTCTTTGTATTTAGTGGTGAGGTTTTTCTGTTCTTGCAGTCGGAGGGCTAGGAATTAGGGATGCTGATAGAAAAGAAGCTGGTATCATTACTAGCTCCGGCTAAAGCCTTATACACACTACTAGTTGAATGAAAAAAATCTGGGTTGAATGAAAAAATGCTGACAGCTCAAGTCAGAGCCACTGTACTAACAATCCAATGTAAGTACAGCGATCTCCCATGCTGTGCTATTGTGTTCAGCCATTGGCTGAGAGCGCTGATCGGGAGCCAGTTAGCAGTTCATGAGCCTTTGACAGAAGCCGGCCAAACGACCGTCTGCCGTGCACACGGACTGAATGACGGCTGGTTTCTATTGAACCGGCTGATGCCGGGTGACATTCGGCCCACGTGTACTAGGCGTAAGTCTTTGCTGAACCTTGAAATAAACAAGAAGGGTGGGAAGGATGCTTCATGCCACTGGTTGTACTTTGAACTCTCATACGTTTGCTCTAATCTCTCCCACGTGAGGTTAAGTCCAATGTCTGGTTCTTACAAGTGAACAGCTTTGAGTTTCTAACACAGACCAATGACAGAGGGCCTGACCATCTGTTTAACAAATCAAGTTCTTGCATAGGTGGGATGCTGAGGTTCTGAACTCATGCTTTAAAGGTGGAACTCCTGTTTTTGTAGTTCTTTGCTGATCGAGTTTTTAGCAAGGTCCAACATATCAGTTCCTTCAGGCCTTGTCGTGACTGGTGTTCCTATTGTTTAGAGGTGGTGGTATCTACTACCTGGTGTTAAGATATTGGAGGAGAGAATGGTGGTCTTCTGGTGTGGGTCTTTATAATTGTTAGTCAGTGTCAGGAAGTTTTGATATTATTTGGTGAACTGGATTCAGGTCAGTCTGCAGTGGCACATGAATTGCTTCATAGCATGTTAGTAACTTAGCACTGATGTGCTAGGGTGGTCTGTGTAGTTGATTGCTGCAGCTTCTTCTGGCAAATGTACTGTGGGTTGGTGTACAGGATTCAAAGCACCTTGTTCAATTGCATTGACATGTTCTGGCTTAGGATGAATTGACGCGGCTCTTTAACCATGTGATTGGCTGTGTCCGGTCACATGTAAATGCGGAGGTTCCGATAACCGGCTCTCCTTGCCTCACACTGACAGAGTGTGTGGCAAGGCGAGCCGATCAACACCATCTCCTCGCAGGGGAGACCAGGGTGGGTAATCAGGGCACTGATCATCACTGTCCTGGTTACAGTAAAGCCCCAGCAGTGCCCATTAGTGACACAAATCAATGCCCATTAGTGATGCCAGTCAGTGCTGTCTTTCAGTGCCCCCCTATCATTGCTGCCCATCAGTGCCACTTATCAGTGCCCATTAGTGCCTCCTCATCAGTGCAGCCTATCAGTGCCCATCAGTGCAGCCTCATCAGCACACATCAGTGAAGGAGAAAAATGACTTGTTTTCTTAGTTTCTGTTAGTAAAATTTGTAAATCTTTTTTTCTTCAAGATTTTCAGTCTTTTTTTTTTTTTTTTCTAAAAAATAAAAAACCCAGCAGTGATTAAATGCCACCAAAAGAAAGCTCTATTTGTATGAAGAAAATGAATACAAATTAATTTGGGTACAGTGTTGCATGACTGCGTAATTGTCATTCAAAGTGTGACAGCGCTGAAAGCTGAAAAATGGCCTGGGCAGGAAGTGAGGTGAATGTGCCCTGTATTGAAGTAGTTAAGCAGCTTGCCTGTGAATAAGCTTACACTTCTTCTACCTGGGCATGAGCTTGGGCAACTTATTACTAGTTACTGATTCTCCTTTCCTCACGCTGTGACATCACGTGAGGGAAAAAAATGCAGATAACCGGCAAGTTTGTTTTACATGTGGTCAGCTGTGATTGGACACAGCTGATCACATAGTAAAGGGACGCTGTGATTGGCCCTTTACCTTGATCTGTGGTCAGCTGTGTCCGAAGGACACATTGATCACAGAGCGTGCCCGATTGCGCCACTGGGGATGTGTGGGAGGAGTGTTCAGGAAGGACATCCGTGGACGCCGTCCCAGAACAGAGCCATGCCATAGCTATCTTTTGGCTATGGTGCAGTATTGAAGAGGTTAATAGTAATAACGGACGACTAAGGAGTGTTAGACAGTTATTCATTTTTGAATATTTGATGCTCTGGTTTACCTTAAGCATCATTTTATGACCTAATTTTACCTTTTTTGTGTAAAACAAATTTCACAATTAATGCAACTATGCTGAATAATTATGTCCTGAATCCAGTCAAAGATCAGTACTGAAAGTTCTGATGGTGTTTTTGATTAAATTACTTTTTATTGTCAGAATAAATTGGAGCTTTGAGTATAGGTTATTCCAAGATTTAGAGAAATAAGGCAAAATGTGCTTCAATCATTTATATTTCTATTGGTGGCCAATAAAGCAATGTATTCAATAATCAAGGCGAATTTGAGCTTCTGATTTCAACCAGAACCTCTTGTTCTCTTTTGAAATAAAAATAGAATGATCTGGCTTTATCATCACATAATAAAATAATGTTCAGTGTCTTGTATATTTCATTTTAGATTCTATGCTGCTGCTATTTATTTCCTTTAGAAAAACTGGAAAGAAATTTTGTTTGTAGAAACACCCGGCTGGCATAGGTAGCAGAGTGTACCCTATTATAGTGGTAAATATATTAACTATATACGATGCAGAAAAAAAAAGAAATATAATGGTATATGTGTGACGTTTAACCATATACTGGATCTTTATTATAAACCTCATGAAAATATTTTTTTTTTTAACCATCCCAAAAAGGGATCATATGCAGGAGCATGAGAAGGCATCCAGCCAGACAGGGCCATTTGAAGACACCCACACTTTTTCTTTGATGTGTGGCATAAGATATTCAGTATTAAGCAAGGCTCCCTATGTTAGAATGCACAGTGGACCACAGTGCTGTTTCCTCTCATCACAGCCATAATTTATGGGTGTATCGTGTTCTATGCGTCTGTTATTTCAACATGAGGACACTTTTCTTTTTTTTTTTTTTTTTTTTCTGGAATCAACCCAGTCATAAGAGCTTGTTTATCTTTATTGTAAGGACAATGAAGCGGATGATGCCAAAACACATCAAGCTTTGATTTTTCTAAGAATAAAAATAAGCATTTCAGGTCGTCAGCTGGATTACAGATGTTGGGGCTTTGTAGTTGGTTTTCTGGTTTCAAGATTGTCTTGTGGCAATGTTTCTAGTATGTGCACAAGTGTCAAAGAGTGCAAGAAAAACAAAAAGAAGTCTGTATTATATTCAGAGGTTATCAAAAATTTCACAATGTCCAAAATGTGTTTTTTTTTTTTTTTTATCTATTCGGTAGCTTCTGCCTGCTTTATATTATTGGTAGATTGCCATCAGTTAGGACATGTCTAATCATGTCAGGTATTATAACACAGACTGGTTGGTACTATTTGCTAATGATTTTCATTTGTGTTAACTGCACACGTAATACATACAGTAGCTCACAAAAGTGAGTACACCCCCCCCCCCCTTACATTTTTGTAAATATTTTATTATTTCTTTTCATGTGCAGCAAAGTGTCATTTCTTCAGTGTTGTCAATGTAAAGTAGTGAGTGTACAGCTTATAGAATAAAGTAACTTTGCTCAAAATAACCTCAAAATAACCCAACAAACAGCCATTAATGTCTAAACCGCTGGCAACAAAAGTGAGTACAACCGTACGTGAAAATGTCCAAATTGGGTCCAATTAGTGATTTTCCCTCCCCAGTGTCATGTGACTCATTAGTGTTACAAGGTCTCAGGTGTGAATGGGGGAGCAGGTGTGTTAAATTTGGTGTTATTGCTTTCACTCTCTTACTGGTCACTGGAAGTTCAACATGGCACCTCATGGCAAAGAACTCTGAGGATCGGAAAAAAAAAATTGTTGCTCTACATAAAGATGGCCTAGGCTATAAAAAGATTGCCAAGACCCTGAAACTGAGCTGCAGCACGGTGGCCAAGACCATACAGTGGTTTAACAGGACAGGTTCCACTCAGAACAGGCCTCTCCATGGTTGACCGAAGAAGTTGAGTGCATGTTCTCAGCGTCATATCCAGAGGTTGTCTTTGGGTAATAGACATGTGAGTGCTTCCAGCATTGCTGCAGAGGTTGAAGGGGTCGGGAGTCAGCCTGTCAGTGCTCAGCCCATACGCCACACACTGCATCAAATTGGTGTGCATGGCTGTCATCCCAGAAGGAAGCCTCTTCTAAAGACAATGCACAAGAAAGCCTACAAACAGTTTGCCGAAGAAAAGCAGACTAAGGACATTACTGGAACCGTGTCCTGTGGTCTGATGAGACCAAGATAAACCTATTTGGTTTAGATGGTGTCAAGCCTGTGTGGTGGCAACCAGGTGAGGAGTACAAAGACAAGTGTGTCTTGCCTACAGTCAAGCATGGTGGTGGGAGTGTCATGGTCTGGGGCTGCATGAGTGCTACCAGCACTGGGGAGCTTCAGATCATTGAGGGAACCATGAATGCCAACATGTATTGTGACATACTGAAGCCGAGCATGATCCCCTCTCTTCAGGGACTGGGCTGCAGGGCAGTATTCCAACATGATAACGACCCCAAACATACCTCCAAGACGGCCACTGCCTTGCTAAAGAAGCTGAGGGTAAAGGTGATAGACTGGCCAAGCATGTCTCCAGACCTTAACCCTATTGAGCATCTGTGGGGCATCCTTAAACAGAAGGCGGAGAAGGGCAAGGTCTCTAACATCCACCAGCTCTGTGATGTGGTCATGGAGGAGTGGAAGAGGACTCCAGTGGCAACCTGTGAAGCTCTGGTGAACTCCATGCCCAAGAGGGTTAAGGCAGTGCTGGAAAATAATGGTGGCCACACAAAATATTGACACTTTGGGCCCAATTTGGACAATTTCACTTAGGGGTGTACTCACTTTTGTTGCCAGTGGTTTAGACATTAATGGCTGTGTGTTGAGTTATTTTGGGGGACAGCAAATTTACACTGTTATACAAGCTTTACACTCACTACTTTACATTGTAGCAAAGTGTCATTTCTTCAGTGTTGTCACATGAAAAGATATAATAAAATATTTACAAAAATGTGAAGGGTGTACTCACTTTTGTGAGATCCTGTAAGAGCCATTTTAAGTTTAGGTATAATATACCACCTTTTATATGTTTAGAACTCAATTAATCAAACTCCCTTTCTTGTTTCCTGTTTACAAAATGTAATACTTTAAAACTTATAATGCTGTACACATCTGTCATGATTTAGATTTCTTGCGCATTCTATTTTGTGTAGTCAGAATGGAGCTGGAGGCCTTAGTATTGAATCCTAACAGAATTTTTCAGTTTAAATCCATTAAAAACTACACGGGTGCAAAGTGTAGACAAGGTATGGTGGAAAAATACTCCTGCGCTTGTGAGGTCGTTTTCTGTAAGGAAAGGGTAGTATTGTAGAAAGTAGGACTGGAGGAGATGATGGAGCGTGTCCCGCTGCCTTAACTGACCAGGGGTGGTCTGGAAAGGACTGTTTGGTAGGAGGTGGATGGAAGGCGCGTGATCAGACGCTTACATCCCGACATGTATGGTTTAATCATGTACAAACATATAATCATATAAATATAGAATCCTACAAATACTACGTTGCATAAAAACAGGTAACAAAATAGGCACTGGGAAGTTAAAAATGGGGTATGCCCATGTTGAGGCAGGTATTTAAAAAAGGCTGACGCGTTTCGAGGGTAACCTCTTCATCAGAGCCAGGAGAACAGGAGCACAGTCTGTATGGGCCGGTATGCCGACGTGTACATGGGGAGGAGTGGCTAGTAGGAGGGTATGTCCTGTGATGGATAATTGATTATTCCAAGTTCCATACCAGTCCACGTCCAGGTGTTCTACGAATGAAATAAGAATGTATAATAATTGTATTTTCCTTTTCCGTGGTATTTGGCTGTCAGATGTGCCTGTCTCCAGTGGGTATATAGAAGCGGCTGCAGTCTGTTAGGCCCCTTTCACACTGGGGCGGTTTGCAGGCGTTATTGCGCTAAAAATACCGTCTGCAAACCGCCCCAAAACAGCCTCCGCTGTTTGTTCAGTGTGAAAGCCCGAGGGCTTTCACACTGAAGCGGTGCGCTGGCAGGAGAAGAAAAAATCTCCTGCCAGCCGCATCTTTGGAGCGGTGAAGGTGCGGTGCATTCACCGCTCCTGCCCATTGAAATCAATGGGACAGCGCGGCTATACCGCGGCAATACCGCGGCTATAGCCGCGCTATACGAGTGGTTTTAACCCTTTTTCGGCCGCCAGCGGGGGGTTAAAACCGCACCGCTAGCGGCCGAATACTGCGGTAAAACAGCGCTAAAAATGGCGCTGTTTTACCGCCGTCGCCCCCTACCGCCCCAGTGTGAAAGGGGCCTAAAGGTCCTTTGGGGTGGAGAGCCATATGATCCTGGAATTTGGAGGGGGGAGGAGGAGGGAGGAGGTGTTCTTGAGGTAGCTGTAGCCGTGGATGCCTGAACAATCATCAAAACAGAAGGTTCTTTGATTTCTTTAGTGTTTATGAGTGTTTAGTGTTCAGAAAAGTGTAAGACAGAAGGAGATTTTTTTTTGCCTTTAAACACCGAGCTTAATATATGATAACATTAGCTGCTTCTACGGGCAAAATGCAAAACTCCTCCAGAAGCAGTGTTTTTTTTTTTTTTTTCTTTTACTTTTTTTACTGAAATTCATTTAATTTTTCAATAGTGGAAAAGGTAGAAGCATTACATTGTTACAGTGGTGTTAAAAGATATCAATACACATTGCACAAAGAATTCTCCCTAAATTTAAGGTTAGGACAGAAACATATAACAGTAAAACTGGATTAGAGCAAAGCGTATGAGCAGTCCATTAATGAGAGGTAAGCAACAATTTTAATTGTTAAAGTTGACTATTCACAGAAAATGCTAAGGAGACAACTTCAGTGCAATCGAGTCAGTATCATGCTTACAAATCCGCTAGCATCCTAGTGATTGTCTTTTTAAGCCAGTGTGTATGGACCCTTTAAGCAGTAGTTAAGTCTATACTGGTTTGTTAAAAAATGGTTCACTGGCAGTTTTAAGCCAAAATGTACTAATATGCACTGCATACTATTGCATTATGACAGACTGCCTACAAACGCAGCCCTCCAGTTCTGCACTCTCACTGCTCTCCCTTGTCACCGACAGCTTATATCTTCGCCTGGTCTTTCTTCTGGGTTTGCGATTTTCGGACGATTAATTGGCTGTACCTGGGCTACGTCACTTTGGTGCCTGCGCACGGGAGCCACATCACAGCAGCACACAGAGCGGACTGTACTCGCTGACAGGCAGGGGGGAGATTTATGACAGAAGAGATCTCTAGGCTCTCTTCTGTTATAAATACCCTGCCTGTCAGTGAGTTTTGTAATAACTGACTTTATTACCACTTTAAAGTATTGATCCCATTGAAGAGATTTGATACACACTCTGCTGAGTTATACTGTAGATAGAGCTTTTCATTCAGAAGAGAGCATAAAGCTTTGCTTATTGCAGAACTATAAGTCTGTCTTAGCAGAAGGAGCCGTGATTGTGACATTTATCAGACATTCACTACAAGTGAATTATCACATTAACTTAAGATGAACACTAGGAGGATCCACCTGCATTGAATGTTTGGTAAATGTTGCATCCACTGCTTTATGAATATACCCCTCTGGGTTTTTATAACTGTCAGCCTATACACAAGATACACTATTCACAATTCTAACAAAAAATATTAACCATGGGCAGAGTTTCACATGCCACACCCATTAATAATGATTAAAATAGTGAACTCTGTACTTTCTAGTTTCTAGATACATACATCTAGATAAATTTCTAGATACAATGAAGTGTAGTCGGTAAAGAAAAGAGTTGAGTTACAAGGGGTAGGAACTCTCAGCAACCATACTTTGATGCCGTTTCAAAGATACAGTAGTTGATTCTTTTTCAGCTTTAGTCCTCATGCACACGGACGTTTTTACAGCTGCTTTTTTGAGCTTTTTTTGCAGCTTAAAAAGGCCTGTCTATGTGAGTCTATGGCTTCATGCCCACCTAGGCGTTTTTGAGCTGCAAGTGGCATAGGCGTTTTTAAGCTGTAAAAAAAACCCAGGACCAGTGGGTTCTGAGAGACGTTTTTCAGCTGTAAAAATGCTCTAACGCTGAAAAACGCTCAAAAACGTCATTCACCAACGTTTTTTAGCGTTTTTGATCCATTGAAAAAAAAAAAAAAACGCTCAAAAACGCTATTGCAAAAACGCTGAAAAACGCTGAAAAAAGTTAAAAAAAATCACTGCAAAGATACTGGCGTTTTCATAACGTTTTTTTAATAGCCTGTGTGCATGAGGGCTTAATGGTCTGCTCCATTCACACATTGCCGTGTTTAATATCATGAGTCAACATATTTGTCTTTGCCTATTTCATTATCATTGCTTTCTTTGTACATGTGTATATCCTCAATCTGTCATTAGTATACCCAAGCAGTAAACAATGTATTAATGGGTCCCTCCAAACACAATCTGGCGAGCTCTAAAATAAAAAATTATAATAAACATTACTTTAGCAAATTGAACCTCAGAACATTGATGAAATATGCATGTAATTTCCCACGTATGCATAGTTAATGGCCCTGATTTACTAAAGCAGAAGAGAATGTTCATTTTGCAAAGTGAATTTTTACTTGGCTTGGTGAAGCTTTGTTGACTTCAATCAGCCAATCATGTAACAGCAAGAATCTAGTTTTTTTATGGTCCACTGAGCAACACAGGAATTTGTTTCATAATTCCTAATCTGCTATATAACTTTTCCTACAGGTGGTTTGGACACTGAATGCTGACATTGAAGGCCAGCCCCCCATATATCCATTCCTTTAACCATAATGCCCCAGTTTTGTTTTGTTTTTTGTAGTGTTCTAGGAAGTTGGGTGCCTTTCCCTCAGCTCTGCTGAAAAAAAAATCTAACTAGAAATTTGTTAGCATTTTTATTCTTATATTATCATTTTATTTTTTTTTCTTTAATCAAGATACTTGGCTGCAGAGCACATTCAAAATCCAGGGCCATGTCAAAGCCTATGGTGTGTGATCCTGTCTCTGAAAGCTCACTTACTGAGTAAGGTCGGTGAGCTGAAGCTCTGGGAGCTATCTCCCAGTTGTTACTGCTTGACACCATTTTAAAACTCCTGCTACTGCCATCCTACCATGAAAATAGTTAAGGCCGAGGAACTAATCGCTGATATCATTCACTAAATGGCTAAATGGAGAGTTGCGCGCACTCCACATTCTTTTTCCCATCGTAAACGATTTTACAGTAAGTACAATCTATTTCTCCCTTTCCCTTGCAAAGACAGGGATTACGTTGCAAAGTTAACATGCACAATTGCGGGGGCGTGGCCAGCACCTGGGATGTGAGGACGTGCACAGCCTGAGCTCCGTCCACACCGCACATATCCTGCTCAAATCCTGAGATAGAGGCCGACATCCGAGGGTCCTATATACCCCCACAGCACCCGGAGAGCACTGAGACCATCCGGGGATGGTCAAATACGGCCCACCGATGGAGGAGGCCCCAGGAACCGGGCCGTCGGTACCGCCATGCAGGCCGCAGCAAAATGGCGCCGCTCGGCATGAGGGAGACAAACAGCGGCAGGCAGCCTTAACATCCACACCCTGGAAGCAGCTCATGGGGAAGGGTGAGTCACAAAGATCCCCCCCTACCTTAAGCCCAGAAGACCCCCTACTATTCTCCCCTGCGGAGGGACATGATCCTCAATCCCCCAGAACAGACAGAGGGGATGCAGGCCCTGCAGAGCCATCACTGTCCCAGATTATGGCAGCCATCCAGCACAGCCATGCATTCCTCACCACACAAATGGACACCATCAAAACAGAACTATCCTTTTTGAAACAAGATGTCCACAATATTCGCCATAGAGTGATTAATGCTGAACAACGCATTAGTGATATGGAAGATGAGACACGTCCCTTACAGGGCTCTGTGAGGGAGTTGCGGCAGGCCCATGAATACACTACAGATAAGCTCACTGATATGGAAGACCGCCTCAGAAGGAACAATTTGCGCTTTCTGGGGTTCCCAGAGGGTGCTGAGGGCAAAACACCAGAAACATTCATGGAAAGATGGCTGCTGAATGAGTTTGGGGCAAACACCTTTTCACCGATGTTTGCCATAGAAAGGGCACACAGAATCCCCATGCGCCCTCTGCCACCTGGGTCCCCACCACGTGCCATGATTATAAAGCTGCTGCACTTCCGTGACAGAGAGGCTATTCTCAGAGTAGCTAGAGAGAGGGGCAAAGTATCCTTCAATGGCAATAACATCACCATTTTCCCAGATTTTTCTGTAGCCACGCAGAAGCAGAGAGCCACTTTTCTGGCAATTAAACGCAGGCTACGTGAGCTTCATCTTCCATATGGCATGTTATATCCTGCACGTTTGCGCATCATCTACCAGGGCAAGGCCTATTTCTTTACGGATCCCAGAGAGGCATCACAATGGATGGACACCTTAGCACATCCGAATCGCAGGAACCAGGATAGGGGATCTCCCCCCCGGTAGTGTCTCACTATACAAGAAACCCACCTGGAGGCCTTCACTACACCCCATTGCAGCTGTTATGGGACTTCCTCTCCTGCATCCTAAGAAGTAGAAAATACATCTACATCTACAAGCAGTCGAGACGGGACTATAAATCCTGCATATCTCTGAAGAAGAAGACATCTCCCATGCTACCCTCGGATGCCACTCAACAACCTACCATCCTCCCTGAATGTTATTTTTCCTTTTTCTATTATTCTTAGTATTATTATTAATTTTTTTACCACCATGATTTTTCAGGCCAAGAGACACCACACATTCTTTGCTTTGTGCGGACAAACACGGATGGAGACCCAGAGCTGTGGACCTTTCCACGTCTCCTGAGAATAGTCGGCTAGGGGTCTGAGCCATGGCCCTCTTGCCAAATAGGTTTGGTTACGGGTATAAAGCTCTCATATGTTGGGGGATGAGAGCCGGGAGGGCTAGGGAGGGGGGAAAACTTGTTGGGGAATACTTTGAGGGGTTTTGCTACAACGTTATGGTTATCTACAAACAAAGCTGGTGTTCAGTGGTATATGCATACTTTAAAAGTGATTCTTTGGCTATACAGGCTCTGCAGACTGGGACTGAGATCCATAAATCGTTGAGTAACATATTAGAGATAATTGTGTTCTGGTCTATTTCTCAGGGCTCGCTGGACCTCACCCGGGGCGGGGTTCTGGCGGACAATGAGAAATGGACTCGAATAGGTATGACTTGTTTATACACATGTCTAAGCTCCGTATAGTTTCATGGAATGTTAGGGGGCTTAACTCCAAGGTCAAAAGGTCACTGATGTTTGATTATTTGGCAAGACACAATCCACACGTGATCCTCCTCCAGGAAACCCACCTTCAGGGATCAAGAGTAATGGCTCTAAAGAGAGCTAAAATTGCCTATGCAATACATTCTACTTATTCTACGTATGCCAGAGGCACATCTATCCTTATAGCAAAATCTGCCCCTATCACCATAAAGCATGTTAAAACTGACCCTAACGGATGTTTTGTTATTGTGGTACTTGAATTATGGGGTAAGCCTTATACGGTCACAAGCCTATATGTCCCACCACCCTTCACTAAATTATTCTTTGAACGGGTGATGAGTTCCCTCTTGGCGATAGCAGAAGGCCCTCTGTTGATAGCAGGGGACTTCAACACAGTACTTGACAATTCCATAGACAGGTTCAAGTGCTCTACATCGCCCCCCACACCACTGTGCTCTTTTCTAACCCAATTTGATCTGGTGGAGACCTGGAGGTGGAAGCACGCAGACGGGAGGGAGTACTCATGTCAGTCCGAAACGCATGGTACTCTGTCCCGAATAGACCTATGTTTGGTTTCATCTGAGCTATTGAATAGGGTGACTGAAGTCAGATATCTCCCAAGGGCGGTGTCTGATCACTCCCCTTTAATGATGGACCTTGCCTTGGGCCCTCCCACCTCATACCGCTTGTGGCGACTGAGCCCTCTTTGGCTAGCGGATCAGGTGGTGGTGGATCAGGGCACGGTGGAAATGAAAGCATATTGGTTACGCAACCGTCAAAGTGTCTCTGTCCCGTTGACCTGGGATGCCTTTAAGGCCACCACGCGAGGCATTTTTGCGGCGGCAATCGGGCAGGCCCGTAAGGCATCCCAGTCCAAATTAAGGGACGCAGAGAGGGATCTTAGGGCAGCCGAGGCTGCTTATTCTACCACCCCTTCCCCAGCAACACATAATAATTGGAAACATAGATCCAGAGACCTGGACTTAGTCCTTCTAGAGCGTACTCAGAAGAAACTACTGTATCAAAATCAGCGAATCTTTGAGTTTGGAGACAAAAATAGTCGATTATTAGCGTATTTATCTAGGCCTGATTATCAACCATGCAGTATTCCAAGAATTAAGAATGCAATAGGTACAGTGGTGGAACAGAGTGGGGAAATAGTCGATGCTTTTGTGAAATTTTACTCTTCATTATATGCTACCAAAGCTCATTATACTATTGTAGAACTAGACGATTACTTGGCTGACATCTCGTTACCAAGGCTCCAAGAAAAACAGGCCTCACTCCTTGATGATCCTTTGACAGAGGAGGAGATCGGAGAAGCCATACAGTCCTTTGCCAGAAACAAAACGCCGGGACTGGATGGCTTCCCCATAGAATGGTATATGCAATTTAAGGAACTTTTGATACCCCATTTACTGAGAGTTTATAATTCTGCTATAAAAACAGGACAGTTACCGCCCTCAATGTCAGAGGCGTTGATTGTCCTCATCCCCAAGCCTCATAAAGACCACCTATTGTGTGAGTCATATAGGCCAATATCATTAATTAACTCAGACGTCAAGATTTTAGCCAAAGTGCTCGCCCGGAGACTGAACTCAGTTATCACCACCATTATTGGGGCAGATCAGACTGGATTCATTCCAGGACGATCAACATCCATAAATTTACGGAGACTGTTCACAAACCTGCAGGCCACCCATGATGTTGTAGGGACTAGAGCGGTGCTGGCCTTAGATGCACATAAGGCATTTGACTCGGTCGAATGGCCTTACTTAATGGAAGTCCTGGCGAAATTTGGGTTTGGAAATACCTTTATCAAATGGGTTCAACTATTATATTCACAGCCTACTGCTAGGCTGCGGATAAATGCATCAGTAACCGATCCATTTTTGATTACAAGGGGTACTAGGCAGGGTTGCCCCCTGTCACCGTTGCTATTTGCAATTGCGATAGAACCTCTGGCAGCACTGATAAGATCCAGTAGGGAAATAAAGGGACTGACGATTGGGGGCCTAGAAGAGAAAGTATCTTTATACGCTGACGACATGTTAATATACCTGGCGGACCCTCAGTCGTCACTCCCAACCCTGCTGGAAATTATTCGACAGTTCGGCCTTTTCTCAGGGTTTCAAGTTAATTGGGACAAATCCCTTATGTTTAAAATAGATCCGGATGCGGTGTTTACACCCCCTTCCTCTTGCCCGCTACAAATTGTCGACTCTTTCAGATATTTGGGGGTCATGATTCAACATCCTCTATCCTCTTATAGTAAATATAATCTAGACCCACTTATTAGCAGAATGAAGACCACACTGAAGACATGGACCAATCTTCCCCTAACGATATTAGGTAGGATAAATATCTTTAAAATGATATTCCTTCCACGTTTCCTATACATCCTATGCAATTCACCAGTATATATCACCAAAACTAAATTTAAAGAGATTGATTCTATTCTTATCACCTTCATATGGAAGGGAGGAATGGTGAGAATTGCAAAAAATACTCTTCAACTGCCGGTGTCGGAGGGAGGTTTGGCACTACCATGTCTTCAGACATACTACATAGCCGCACAACTGGTTCATGCCCATTGGTGGTTCTTCCCTGAAGCCAACAATGCGGCTACGTCCCTAGAAGCAGCCATACTCACCTCTTACGAATCCCTACAGTATCTGGTCCACCGTCTATCTCTCAGAGGGAGGGAAAGCACTAAAATCCTTGAAATGACTTTACGAATTTTTAAACTAACTAAAATGCTGCCAGACACTGAACATCGTATCTACTCCCCAAACACTCCATTATGGGGGAACCCAAATCTACAGGAATTCGCCCGTAGGACAGATGGAGAATACTGGTCGAAAAAAGGGGTAAAAACCATAATGCATTTATTCTCAAACAATACGTTTCGGTCATTTGAGGAATTTCGCCAGGACTACCAACTGCCACGCACAGCCTATTTTCTTTATTTGCAAATACGCCACACAGCAACCACCCAGTTTGGGTTGCGTAATATGACTGTTCGATTATCTCCGCTAGAGCAATTATTAATAGATCCCTCCCATGATAAATTAATCTCCACATATTATAAAACTCTACTCCACACTACAACGCGCAGACTTAGTAACACGCTCACTAAATGGAAAGCTGATATCCCTGAGCTGACGGAGGATATCTGGCAGGACATACTTCCCCTCCAGGTCCCCTCTGTCATCTCTTCCAGGGACAGGGTCATACAGACCAAACTATTATATAGAGCATACTTCACGCCATCCTTATTATTTAAACTTAAAAAACTACCATCGGCAATGTGCTCCAGATGTAGCATTATGGAGGCCACCTTTTTCCACTTGATGTGGGAGTGCACCGAGATCAGGCGGTTCTGGTCAGGGGTCACTGCTTTTGTCAGTTCCTTGACTCAATTGCCTAATATCTGCAATCCCCTGAGATGCCTACTAGGATATGTGGATGATGAGAGTATATCCAAAAACAAGCAAACTTTCTTGAGAATTATGTTATTTTATGCCAAAAAATCTATTACCATTCACTGGAAATCACAATCCCCACCTACGATAGCATTCTGGCTGACCATGGTTAATCAAGCCATACCATTATACAAATTAACATACGAAGCCAGAGGATGCCCAAAAAAATTTCACAAAATATGGGGTCTGTGGACTAACTCTGAAAACACTATCACACCTGCCATATAAAGATAACAAAGAAATTCCAGTCAATGATACCAAGTTTATTAATAAAATTAAATAGACATATACAGCTGAACAATATGAAAACATGTATGCCAAATGTATACCATTGTCTTACACTCTGTACTGCAATGAGCAATGTTTGCTCGAAATATGTGTATTTATGTTCGTATGTTTGTCTTGTACCACAAAACCAAATAAAATTTACCTTTAAAAAAAAAAAAAAAAACATGCACAATTGCTTTAGTAAATCAAGATGATTGCGTTTGAACCTGTTATTGTCTACTTTTTATGTGCCTTATCAATCAGCTTTTAAACATGCACTTTTTATCACAGGGCAACAATCAAAGAGAATGTTGTAATTATCAAGCTCCAGAAACAGCTGACAGAAAAAAACAGGGCTTTTGCTGAGATGGAGAACAAGTTTCATGCACTTCAAGAGGTATAATGTTCTGCTTTTTGGCTTAAGCAATGTCCTTGCAATTTTTTTATTAGTATTAATATTATTATTATGATGTATTTATTTTAGAATTTTATGAGTAGTGTCTTCAAAGACTTGCTTACTGCCAGTGTATCACCATTTACCTGGATTATATCCTATTCTTTTCTTTAAACTGGAAATCCCATCACTACTGAAAATCTTTAGTAGCAAAGTGTTTTGTGCGCCTTTTTTTTGCCAACTTTTAATGGATATACAGTCATGACCAAAAATATTGGCACCCCTGCATTTCTGTCAGGTAATGCACCACTTTGCCCAGAAAAGTGTTGCAATTACAATTGTTTAGGCTTTCAGGTGTTTATTTCATTTGTTTGTATTGGTATGACACAAAAAAGTGGAGAAACAAAAAGCCAAATCTGACACATTGCACGCAAAACTTCAAAAATGGACTGAACAAAATTATTGGCATGCACAATTAAATATTTGGTAGCACACCCCTTGCAAAATGTAACTGAATTTAATCGCTTCCTGTAACCATCAATGAGTTTCTTACACCTCTCTGCTGGAATTTTGGACCACTCTTTCGCCAACTGCTCCAGGTCTCTCAGATTGGAAGGGTTTCTTTTCCCAACTGCTGTTTTGAGATTTCTCCACAGGTGCTCAATGGGATTTAGATCTGGACTCGTTGCTGGCCAGTTCAGTATTCTCTAGTGCAGGGGTCTCAAACTGGTGGCCCTCCAGCTGTTGCAAAACTTCAAGTCCCATGAGGCATTGCAAGGCTGACAGTTACAAGCATGACTCCCACAGGCAGAGGCATGATGGGACTTGTAGTTTCGCAACAGCTGGAGGGCCATCAGTTTGAGACCCCTGCTCTAGTGCTTTGTCCTAGACTATTTCTGGGTGCTTTTTTACGTGTGCTTTGGGTCCTGCTGTAAAACCCATAACCTCTGACAGTGACCCAACTTTCTGACACTGGGCCCTACATTGCACCCCAGAATTCTTTGGTAGTCTCCAGATTTCATAATGCCATACACACGGTCAAGACATCCAGTGCCTGAAGCAGCAAAGCAACCCCAAAACATCAGTGAACCTCCATGTTTGACTGTAGGGACTGTATGCTTTTCTTTAAATATGTCACTTCTTTTTCTAAAAACAGTAGAATGATGGGCTGTACTAAAAAGCTGTAATTTTGTTTCGTCTGTCCACAGCAAATTCTCCCAGAAGGATTTTGGCTTCCTCAGATAAGATTTGGCAAACTCTTTGATCAATTTTTCTCTTTCGTCCACAACCCAACCAGGGAGATTAGCTACAGTGCCATGGGCTGTAAGCTTCTTGATAATGTTGCGCACAGTGGACACAGGAACATTAAGATCTCTGGAGATGGACTTGTAATCTTGAGATTGTCCATGCATTTCCAAAATGTTTGCGGCACACAGAGCAAAGCAACAGAGCGATGAGTCATTTTTTTTTTAACCATTTTAATTAGTAGCCAGTTTGATTTGTATATTGTCAGCACCTGTTAATTGATGCAGGAGATTTTGATCACAAATTACAGGAGCATCACATACTTGGAATGCAGTTATTTCTTACAATTTTGAGAAGGTGCCAATAATTTTGTCCAGTCAATTTTTGGAGTTTTGCGTACAATGTGTCAGATATAACTTTTTGTTAATCTAATTTTTTGTGTCATACCAATACAAACAAAAGAAATACACATGAGAATACCTAAACTTTTTTTAATCGCAACATATTTCTGGGTGAAGTGGTGCATTATCTGACAGAAATGCAGGGGTGCCAATATTTTTGGCCATGACTGTATTGTCTCTGTGTAAGGGCTATGGATGGACCCTCAGAATGTTTCAGAAATATTGGTTATGGTTAATCACGATGGACAGAGGAATTTTCCCCGCTGAGACATTGTATTCTGACAGCGAAACTCTCCACTGTCAGAATACACTGATCAGCGGCTGCAGCCACTGATTGAAAAAAATATTCCAACAATCCTGTTTGATAGAAGTCAATCTTTGCTAGTGTCCTAGGTGTTTGGCACTTTTTTCCTCAGCACCACGGATGAAGTGTAACTATAATTTTGCTAGCTTTATTATTACATAGTTTCAGTTAATCCCACAATTTTTTTTTTTTTTTTTTTTACTTTTTCTTATTTTCTGTTGACTTCAATCAAGATGCTTGATACACGGTAGATATTTTTTTCTTTGGTGACTTCAGTCTTTCAGCTTTTTAGATGGGTGTATCCTCAGCAACAGATTTGGTGGCCATTTCCGTAGCCCATTGGACTGGATGATTGTGGGGATAGTCTGGAATGTTACCTTTTGGACACTCTGCTCTGCATTGTTGTTATTCTATACCTTTGTGTACTGTTAGCTGTAGAGCACTATCCAGGTCCAGAGCAGTGGTACCCTGGTGTAACTCTGTGTCTGAGGACTCACTTTATGAGTAAGATCATTTGGGCTAAAGCACTAGGGGTGCTGAAATTATTTGTTGCATCGATGCATCGCAATTCGAGTGTACCCGAGCGGCATCGATGCATAAGGACCGGAAAATTGATTGCGGGTGACATCATCCCGACTTGCCCCGCCCCTCCCGGGAAAGCGCCCGGAGCGTATTTTTAAAATTACTTTCTTTTAATAAATGCCGTGTTACAATGAATGCTGTGCCCCGCTGTATTTGCTTTTTAAAAAAAATATGTCACTTTATACCGACTTTCACAGTAGTACAATACATCCCGCTTATGTGACTCCCGGCCAGTCCCGCCTCTCGCCGCTCTCCTCTCACGTCTCCTGAGTCCTGACGTCAGCGGGGAATTCTCAGCCCCGCCCGCTGACTATAGCTATCATATAAGAAGAGAAGTGGGCGGGGCTGAGAATTCCCCGCTGACGTCAGGACTCAGGAGACGAGTGAGGAGAGCGGAGAGGGGCGGGACGGGCCAGGAGTCACATGAGCAGGATGTATTGTACTACTGTGAAATTCGGTATGAAGTGACATATTTTTTTAAAAAGCACATACAGCGGGGCACATCATTCATTGTAACACCGCATTTATTAAAAGAAAGTAATTTTAACAACAGTAAGTAGAGTACAGATGTGTTTGTACTCTACTTACACCTCACGCTCCGTGCTGACAGGTCCCTGGGCTTCCCTTTGAACATTCCACTGTTAACTCCTAGTGTGCTGGAGGGTGCAAACAGGAATGCCAAGGAACTGTCAGCACCAGTGGTGGCCCGTGCATTGTGGGGGGGTTTAGTGAAGTGATGGCTGCATTTAATGGGCACAGGTGGCTGTGTTTGACGGGCACAGGAGCTGCGTTTGATGGGCACAAGTGGCTGCGTTTGACGGGCAGTCGGGCAGAAATGGCTGCATTTGATGGGCACAGGTGGCTGCGTTTGAAGGGCACAGTGGCTGCGTTTGACGGGCACAGTGGCTGCGTTTGACGGGCACAGTGGCTGCGTTTGACGGGCACAGTGGCTGCGTTTGACGGGCACAGTGGCTGCGTTTGATGGGCACAGTGAGGCTGCATTTGCTGGGGGAGATTCAGTATTTTTCAGTTTGTTTGCGCCCCAGCTGCCACTGGTCAGCACAGAGACAGTACAGGGAACTTCACAGGGCTGTTTGTCAGCTGTGGATTGTAGTTCCTCCTGACCTCCCAGTAGCACTGTGTGAATGCCTGTACCCTGTAGTGCACCGGATTAGTGCACTTTTTAAGGGAGTGAGGTTATTTTTAATTCAAAGCGGAGTTCCAGTCAATTTTTTGTTTATTAAAAGTCAGCAGCTACAAAAAAGTGTATCTTCTGGCTTTTAATAAAAAGACACTCACCTGTCCCACAATCCAGCGACGTGGCCACCCAAACCCTCCATTCTCTCCCCCACCTGTCCACGGTGCTGGCAATACTACTGTGGGCATCCGGCTGTGACAGCTTGCAGCTTCACAGCCGGGTGCGCATGTCTCACTGCGCTATCCTGCATAGCCGGGCAATCTTTTGGGAACTGTGATGTGTCCCAGAAGATTGCAGGGTGGAAGGGCCGCCTAGGCGGCCCAAGCGGAAGTGGGAGCTCGTCAGTAATCGTGATGCATCGCGGAATCGAATCGTTGACCAGATAATCGTAATCGAATCGTGAGACCAGTGAAGATGCGCACCCCTATAAAGCACCAAGAATTACTTCAATGAGGTACAGTTGGCGCACTTCTTGAAAAAGGGTAAGGCTGAGGATTTTAAGCACTTACATAATTAGTGAGGTGGGGTGTTGTGCTCCTTGCACTTTCTTACACTATTCAGCCTAGAGGAAACACCATCCCACTGCTTCTCCTGCTTCTAAAGCGCCACCTGGATCACCCGGTCTCTGGTCATTTTTAAATGCTAATCTACAGTGACATGGTCACATTCTGCAACCCTTGTCAGCACCAAGTGAGTGCTTGGGTTTGTAAGTATGCAAGGTATTGTCTCACTTTGAGCGCAATACAACTTGTCATCTTTAGGATGCACAGAGGACAGTCCTCTTCAATGGTTGACCTTAGCCCACAATTCCTTACTTGTCATAAGGGCCTTTACTTTGTATCCCCAAAAGGAACCAACACCTTTAAGCTACATTCTGGAAAATGTTTGTCTTGCAGAGGCCCTAAGCATGCATCAACCACATCCTTGGCAGAGTATGGAGCTGACCCTTCTGGGCTTCAATCTCTAAATGTGAATGAGGCCTCTATAGCCTTCTCTGATTTAGATTGAGTCCTCACAGTCTACCTCTAGGGAGGCTTTTTGAGGCAGATGACTTAGATTTATAGGGGTTGTCTCTAACCTGAATGAAGCAGTACGTTCTACACATTTAGATGATTGCCCTGCTGTTCTAGGCCTACGGTCTTTTAGAGTGCAAAGATATTCCCACTTCACCTGGTATTAGTCATTCCTCTGGGGCAAAAGTTATAGTCTCTACAAACTATGGGATATACTGTATACTGGAATTTTTATTTATTCATTTGTATACTAGTAATAACGGCAATCAGTGACATTGTGACACTTTGTGGAAACAAGTGACACTAATACAGTGATCAGTGCTAAAAATATGCACTGTCACTTTACTAATGACAATGGCTGGAAAGGGGTTAAACAGCTAGGGTGATCAAAGGATTAAACGTGTGCCTACCCAGTGTTTATGTACCCTATGTGTGGTGCTTTTACTAAGGGAAGTAATAGAAAATCTATCACTTCCCATCTGTCAGGACAGAGCTCTGCCTTGCTTCCATATGCAGAGCTTCATCCTGTGTTTCTGCTCGACGATCGGTGGGTGCCGGCAGACATCCATTGGCCAGCAACCGCTGATCAGCTTCTGCTGTGACAATCCGCCAGCAGCGCCCGCCCGCCCCCCCTACCCGGAAGTGCAGAATCACTTAAATACGTGATTTTGCACAGCGTGGACGCCCTGTAGCAGTAAATCTGCTATGGGGCAGTCGGCAAGTGGATGTTGTAACTGGGATACTGAGTGTAGCAAGGTTGAAAGTTTGGCTCAGCTCACAGTGTGCCACATGTATACATTAATAGAGCAATAGCTCTAGGATTAATACTCACATTAGACATCTGGAGAAGCAAATTTATTATTACAGGTACTTGTATAGCACTGTCAATTTACGCAGTTCTTTGCATATGTATTGTATATTTACATCACTCCCTGCTCTCATGGAGCTTACAATCTAAGGTCCCTAACTAACATTTATACATATACATAATAGGGCCAATTTAGATAGGAGCCAATTAACCTACCAGCATGTCTTTGGAGTGTAGGAGGAAACCAGAGTAGCTGGAGCAAATCCACGCAGACACAGGGAGAACATGCAAACTAGGCAGGTAGTGTGGAGCTAAGACAAGGATGTTCAGGTGGGAAGATGGATTAATGTAGCTAGGGGAAGAGGTATGAGGCTCACAGAAAGGAGGGCCAGTCCTGTGTTTGAAAGTGCAGGCCAACAGCCACAAAGGCTATCAGTACTTGTATTTTCCTATTTACAGAGCACTGTGAATAAGTGACATGGCCGGGCAGGCGGAGCCCCACACGTCCACATTATTTTAAAACAATGACAGCGTCACCCGCAGTAGGAAGTGAAGTGAATTAAAGTGTTCACCAATGCCAAATGTCTGCCAAGCAAAATTTGGCAGTTGGAAGCTTTGGTGCAGGAAGAAAACTATGATTAAATTGGAATTGCTGAATTTTGGCTTCATTCTTCACGTGATTGGGCTATTAATATTACTGGCTATACTCTTTCAGTGAGACAGTAAAACCAAAAGGTGCTGGTGTCTGTCTCCTTGTGAGAAGTGATCTTAAAGTGAGTGTAAAAGAGGACCTGGTTAATGGAGGATGTGATAATGCTGAAACCCTATGAGTTGAGCTGAATATGGTGTGTGTGCCTCAAAGTTAAATATCGGAGTTTGTTACAGGCCACCCAGTGTTAAAGCAGAAGTCCGGCCAAAAAATGTTTTCCATGTCCTTGTTGCTGATCTCCTACCTTCACCAACCTTGCCATCCATGTTCTTCTGAGCTCTGTAGTTCCTCTGTAATAGGCTGCTGAACTTGCTGAAAAAACGTTATTGCCTGCTGACTTTCTTTTTTGTAAGACCGCTGGCTTCTATCCCTCTCCTAAGCTCAACCAGCGGTCTAACATGCCCCGTTGTAGTCCTCTGAAAGCGAGCAGGGAGGAAGCAGACATGTAGTGGCGGAGGGGTCTCAAAGCCCCCGGTCTGTGCCGCCCATGGAGGCGGTGTCCTCCTTCTCCTCTCTCCTCCTCCTCTGCTCCTGACAGTCACCGCCCCTCCACTCCATCCCCGCCGCCCTCCTGCTATCTCCATTCAGAGCAGAGATTATCATCAATAATTTCTTGTATGACACAGCGGGGATCTCCCACTATGTCAGGTATTGTATATGAGAACACCGATCGCTGATGTGGCGGGGCATCAGCGATCAGTGTTCTCACATACAATACCTGACACCGGGGGAGATCCCCGCTGTGTCATACAAGTGATTTCTGATAATGATCCAGGCTTTACACTGGTGGTCCCTGACATGGTGGTCCCTGACAAGCGGTACTGGTGGTCCCTGACATGGTGGTCCCTGACATTTGGCACTGGTGGTCCCTGACATGGTGGTCCCTGACAAGCAGCACTGGTGGTCCCTGACTTGGTGTTCCCTGACTGGTGGTCCCTGACAAGCGGCACTGGTGGTCCCTGACATGGTGGTCCCTGACAAGCGTCACTGGTGCTCCCTGACATTCAGCACTGGTGGTCCTAGACATGGTGGTCCCTGACAAGCGGCACTGGTGGTCCCTGACTTGGTGGTCCCTGACAAGCGGCACTGGTGGTCCCTGACAAGCGGCACTGGTGGTCCCTGACAAGCGGCACTGGTGGTCCCTGACAAGCGGCACTGGTGGTCCCTGACAAGCGGCACTGGTGGTCCCTGACAAGCTGCACTGGTGATCCCTGACAAGCGGCACTGGTGGTCCCTGACAAGCGGCACTGGTGGTCCCTGACAAGCGGCACTGGTGGTCCCTGACAAGCGGCACTGGTGGTCCCTGACAAGCGGCACTGGCGGTCCCTGACAAGCGGCACTGGCGGTCCCTGACAAGCGGCACTGGCGGTCCCTGACAAGCGGCACTGGCGGTCCCTGACAAGCGGCACTGGTGGTCCCTGACATTCGGCACTGGTAGTCCCTGAGATGGTGGTCCCTGACATTCCGCACTGGTGGTCCCTGACATGCGGCACTGGTGGACACTGATAAGCTGCCCTGGTTTATAAAATGTTATGTACCATTAATTTTAAATTTAGTTTACAGATAAGGATTCATAAAAACACTGTAACCCACAATATATATATATATATATATATATATATATATATATGACAAAATAGTGCAGAGTGATTATACAAATATTGCATACTCAATATATATCCGTGAAGGAAAATGAAAAAAAGGGGTGTGGAAAGTTCAATCAAAATATAGAAAAAATAAACAAAAATAGGATATGAATTTACATAAAAAATCCAAATGCCACAAAGAGCACATTCATCAGTTCATAGGAATCAAAATCCCCAAAAAAACGCATAAACAGTTCCTTTGGTGCATCCCATATGAGTGAAGAGGGAAAGTAGGAGGATTAGAGGAAGCTTCCAAACCACCAGTGGCTCCAAAGAGTTGTTAGAGATGTACCCTTACTGGACACGTCGGACCTCCTGTGTAGCAAGGTCATACAGGCCTGCAGATATAGCCCTCTGCGGGGACAGATGGATGCCGGTGTCTGGGTCCACTCCTATGCGCCGCACACAACGGGAGATGACTCCAGTGCTTCAGCGTTAGGAGGGAGACTCACTCCTCACAGGATCCAAAAATGGAAAATGAGAAGGTGGAGGGAAAAAAAACTCCAATAGTGTAGTAAGTTCACGGAGTTTATTGCCTTAATAGACCAATGGTCATATACAAATTCAAGAGTAAAAACGTAAAAAAAAAAAGCCGGCATAAATAAAAGCTGAACGCCCGTGCAAATTACATGGGGTACGTGATGGCAAACGCTGCGTAGCCACGCCCTACATGTTTCGTCATACGTGACGTCTTCAACGGGGCACGGGCGACGCAATGAACCATCACCTTTTTATAAACAACAAACGCAACCAAGCCTCGTTTTCACAATGACCAATCTCACAACTGGGCATGCGCAGAGGGATACCAAGCCTCAATATGGCAACCATTGTATACCGCATACAGGGGCGGATCGTGAATGTAACCAGGAAGTACTCTAATGTATAACAACAAGAGTTAGATTAAAATTAAGGACAATTATATAAGGCCCAAAAGGTAGTGTATACTGTTACCATATAATCACTTTATATCAAACGAACCCTTACTTGATTTTTACTGCACATCCCCGTACTATAAAGAAGGCTGCAATATATATCATAGAAATAATCAGCTCTATAATACTACGCTGTGCTGCTACAGCAAAAAATTACCATAATGTAAAAAACTTCTGAGCATTAACATTAATAGATACTTACAGAGACGACAGGATAATAGATTTAGGGGGCAAGTTAAGATATGATATATCTGTATTTAAGACGGACAGCCATATCTAGCCCAGATATCCCCCTTTACAGTCATTACCCAGAGGATCAAAAAAATGAGAAAAATTTATAAAAATTTTAATCATGCATTATCGATAAACGCATTAATTTCAATGTCAACATTGAGCCCATGAGGTTTAAATGCCCTTTTGGGCCTTATATAATTGTCCTTAATTTTAATCTAACTCTTGTTGTTATACATTAGAGTACTTCCTGGTTACATTCACGATCCGCCCCTGTATGCGGTATACAACGGTTGCCATATTGAGGCTTGGTATCCCTCCACATGCCCAGTTGTGAGATTGGTCATTGTGAAAACGAGGCTTGGTTGCGTTTGTTGTTTATAAAAGGTGATGGTTCATTGCGTCGCCCATGCCCCGTTGAAGACGTCACGTATGACGAAACATGTAGGGCGTGGCTACGCAGTGCTTGCCATCACGTACCCCATTGAAGACGTCACGTATGATGAAGCATGTAGGGCGTGGCTACGCAGTGCTTGCCATCACGTACCCCATGTAATTTGCACGGGCGTTCAGCTTTTATTTATGCCGGATTTTTTTAAACGTTTTTATTCTTGAATTTGTATATGACCATTGGTCTATTAAGGCAATAAACTCTGTGAAATTACTACACTATTGGTGTTTTTTTTCCCTCCCCCTTCTCGTTTTCCATTTTTGGATCCTGTGAGGAATGAGTCTCCCTCCCAAGGCTGAAGCACTGGAGTCATCTCCTGTTGTGTGAGGCGCATACGAATGGACCCAGACACCGGCATCCATCTGTCCCCGCAAAGGGCTATATCTGCAGGCCTGTATGACCTTGCTACACAGGAGGTCCGACCTGTCTGGTAAGGGTACATCTCTAACAACTCTTTGGAGCCACTGGTGGTTTGGAAGCTTCCTCTAATCCTCCTACTTTCCCTCTTCACTCATATGGGATGCACCAAAGGAACTGTTTATGCGTTTTTTTGGGGACTTTGATTCCTATGAACTGATGAATGTGCTTTTTGTGGGATTTGGATTTTTTATGTAAATTCATATCCTATTTTTGTTTATTTTTTCTATATTTTGATTGATTTTTCCACACCCCTTTTTTTCATTTTCCTTCACGGATATATATTTAGTATGCAATATTTGTATAATCACTCTGCACTGTTTTGTCACATATATATACATAGTGGGTTACAGTGTTTTTATGAATCCTTATCTGTAAACTAAATTTAAAATGAGTGGTACATAATATTTTATGCAAGCGCACATTTTTTTGTATATAAGTTGTTTACACTTCACCGATATTTGAGGTAATTTGTTGCAGCTGCAGCCCCACTCAGTTTTTTTGCTCTTTAGCGCAGGTTTTTTTCTGTTTTTGTGTGTTATGTATGACTTGCTGGCTGCAGAATGAGGGGTGTGATTTATGTTGAAGTGGGCTAGTTCACATTTACATGTGCAAGCCTCTCTTAAACGGTAAAAAATTTCACAAATGTAATAACTGTTTGGTGTTTGTGTGTGTGTGTGTGTGTGTGTGTGTGTGTGTGGGGGGGGGGTGTAACTAATGGGGGATTTTTTGAAAATCCCACAGCTCTGCTTTAATGATGAGGTGCAGACTCGGCTCCTTGCACAGACAGAAAGGGCTACAAGGTCTGGGATAGTGATAATATTAGATGATTTTTGACTACCCTAAAATTGATCAGAGTAATGGCACTGCTGGAATATTAGCAGATTGGAAATTTAAACACCTATTACAAGACAATTTTATGGTACAGTTCATAGTGACCCGAAGTAGAAATTATGCTCTGCTGGACCTGGTAATCTCAAACCATGTAGAGCTTATTACTAATGCTCATGTAAAGGAGCATCTGGGTAGCAGTGACCATAACATGATTTAATTTAATGTAAGCTGTAAACAACAAGCACATGCTAGCAAATTTTCTAAGGCCGAGGGCGGCTCTCCAAGGTTTAGACTGGGAGGAAATATTGGCATTATAGAACGCAGAACAGAAATAGGAATGCTTCAGATTGGTTGTATGCGAACACTGCCAAAATATATTCCCATGGACAAAAAGGCTAAAAATAAAACATGTGGCTCATGTCCAAAGTTAAAATAGCTATTAATAGTAAGAGAAGAGCATTTAAAAAAATCTAAAAGTGAAGCAACACTGTCATTTAAGACCCCTTTCACACTGAGGCGCTTTTCAGGCGTTTTAGCACTAAAAATAGCGCCTGTAAAGCGCCTGAAAAGCACCTCTCATGCCTCCCCAGTGTGAAAGTCAGAGTGCTTTCACACTGGGGTGGCGCGCTTGCGGGACGGGAAAAAAAGTCCTGCAAGCAGCATCTTTGGGGCTGTTTGGGAGCGGTGTATACGCAGCTCTCAAAACGCCCTGTCCATTGAAATGAATGGTTATAGCCTTAACCATGATCGCGATATAGCCACCTTAATACGAGGCCATATATATACAGTACGTACAGCGGTATTGAGGTGGTTAAATACCTTTTTCAGCACTGTGTATATAAAGGAACATGGGGGAGCTCAAGTTCTTAATGGGGATGGTATTGACATAGCCCAAGATGATCCACAATATCTCAAAACTGATACGGTCCAGAAATATTTAGGATACAATTGAATAAAGCACCTGGACCAGATGGTTTACACCTAAGGGTCCTCAAAAAATTGAGCTCCATTATATGTAATTGTTTATAATTTTTAGAGACTCTTTATTGACTTGCATGGTACCACTGGATTGGCGTAAGGCCAATGTGGTGCCTATATTTAAAGTGATTGTAAAGGATCTATTTTTTTTTCTTTTTTATAACAAACAAGTTATGCTTACCTGCTTTGTGCAATGGTTTTGCACAGAGCAGCCCTGATCCTTCTTCTGAGGTCTCCCGAAAGTGCTCCTCCTGCCTTTGCATAACGCCCCTATTCGTGCAGGTTCTAACCCAAGCCGCATTGTGTATGTCTATTGATACATTGATACTCACAGTACGGCTTGGCCCTGCCCCCTGCTCCCTCGTCATTGGACTTGATTGGCAGCAGCCGGAGTCAATGACTTTCAAGTCCAGAGAGGAGTTAAAGAGCAGCCCTGCTGCTCTCAGGCACAGCGCTGGAATGAGATCGGGCTCAGGTAAGTTTTTAGTGAGGGCAGAGAGGGAGCTTGGCCGGTAAAGGTTTTTTACCATAATGCACAGAATGCGATTTTCGGCCAGTAGCGGGCCGCTTTTAACCCCAGCTAGCGGCCGAAGAAAGGGTTAAAAGCGCCCATGTTGCAGCGCTGCAGAAGCGTTTTGCAGGCTCTTCAGCAGCGCTGCCCATTCATGTCAATGGGAATGGCGTTTTGGGAGAGGTGTATACACCGCTCCCGCACCACCCCGAAGATGCTGCTTGCAGGACTTTTTTCCCATCCTTCAAGTGCACCTCCCCAATGTGAAAGCACTCTGGCTTTCACACTGGGGTGGCTTGAGAGGTGCTTTACAGGCACTATTTTTAGCGCTAAAACACCTGAAAGGTGCGCCAGTGTGAAAGGGGTCTTAGCTTTACAACCATACCACCACCACAATGGATCAGAGTCTTTACCAAGTAACTACAGAGCAGTTATTTTAATTTCTATAGTTGGGAAGCTACTTGAGAGTTTTATAAAAGACCACATAGAAGAGCTTTTGCTAGAAAATAAAAAGTTAAGCAATAGCCAGCATGGATTCATGAAAGACAGAAGTTGTCAAACAAATCTGATTTATTTTTTTGAGGAGGTAAGCAAAACCTTGTTTGTTACATATTACATAGTTGGTAAGGCTGCAAAAAGACACCAGTCCATCCAGTTCAACCTGTGTGGGTGTGTGTGTATTTATGTCATTAGTAAATCGTACATATCTGTATGTTGGGATCGTTAAGGTGCCCATCTAATAGATTTTTAAAACTATCCATGCTCCCTGCTGTTACCACTGCTTGTGGAAGAGAATTCAACATCCTTACCGCGCTGACAGTAAAGAATCTTCTACGCAGTTTAAGGTTAAACTGCTTCTCTTCCAATTTCTGTGAATGGCCACGAGCCTTTTTAACCGCCTGCCAACCGCTGGCCGTCAATTGACGGCTAGGCGGCGCAGCTCTCGTTGCGGGCGGACATCATATGACGTCCTCGCTTTCTTAGGCCACCAGGGGGCGCGCGCGCGCCGCCGCCGGCGATCGCGCGCGCCGTGTCACTAAGCACCCGGTGCGCGTGCCCAGCGGCCGCGATGTCCGCCGGGCACCCGCGATTACCGGTAACACAGCAGGACCGTGGATCTGTGTGTGTAAACACACAGATCCACGGTCCTGTCAGAGGAGAGGAGACCGATGGTGTGTTCCCAGTACAGGGGAACACCGATCGGTCTCCTCCCCTAGTGAGTCCCCGCCCCCTACAGTTAGAATCACTCCCCTAGCAACACAGTTAACCCCTCCATCACCACCCAGTGTTAACCCCTTCACTGCCTGTCACATTTATACAGTAATCAATGCATTTTTATAGCACGGATCGCTGTATAAATGTGAATGGTCCCAAATATGTGTCAAAAGTGTCCGATGTGTCCACCGCAATATCGCAGTCACAATAAAAATCGCAGATCGCCGCCATTACTAGTAAAAAACTTTTAAAAAATAAAAATGTTATAAAACTATCCCCTATTTTGTAGACACTATAACTTTTGCGCAAACCAATCTATATACGCTTATTGCGATTTTTTTTTTTACCAAAAATATGTACAAGAATACATATCGGCCTAAACTGAGAAAAAATTTGTTTTAAAGAAAAAAAAATTGGATATTTATTATCGCAAAAGGTAAAAATTATTGTGTTTTTTTTAAAACTTGTCACTCTTCTTTTGTTTATAGCGCAAAAAATAAAAACCGCAGAGGTGATCAAATACCACTAAAAGAAAGCTCTATTTGTGGGGAAAAAATGATAACAATTTCATTTGGGTCGAGTGTTGTATGACCGCGAAATTGTCATTCAAATTGCGACAGCGCTGAAAGCTGAAAAATGGCTTGGGCAGGAAGGAGGCGAAAATGCACAGTATCTCCAGCTGTAGATGAGGGAAGTTTAACCATTTAAAGACCAAACCTTTTCTGACATTTGTTGCTTACAAGTAAAATTCATTATTTTCTGCTAGAAAATTACTTGGAGGACCCAAACATGATATTTAATAATAATAATTAATAATAAATAATAATAAATAATAATAAAATGGTGGTTGTTGCAATATTTTATGTCACACTGTATTTGCGCAGCAGCTTTTCAAACACAATTTTTTTTTAAAAAATACACTTTAATTTAAAAAAGAACTAAACCGTAAAGTTAGCCCTTTTTTTTTTTTTTTTTTTTTTTTTTTTTTTTTTTTTTTTTTTGTATAATGTGAAAGAAAATGTTACACTGTGAGAATCGTGATCTTTATTCTAAGCAAAAAAATAATTCTGTTGGCTTTGCTTGCAGCAGCTTGGCGTTGCATGCCATTGCTGAGCCTGTCATCCACTAGGAGCCCCAGGTAGCTGTGAATATAGTATACTTGGATTTTGCAAAAGAGTTTGACACAGTTCCCCACACACCACTTATATGTAAGGTAAAGTCTACAGGCTTGGAAAAATCAGTTTGTAAATAGATAGAAAAATGTCTAAAAGACAGTATTTAGAGAGTAGTGGTTAATGATTCATACTCTGAAATGGTCTAAGGTTATTAGTGATGTATCCCAAGGTTCGGTGATGGAACCCTTACTTTTATATTTATAAATGATTTAGGATCTGGGATTAAAAGTACCATATTCATTTGCTTATAACACCAAGTTATACAGTGTAATTATAATCTTTAGAGGTTATCACCTACTTACAAGCTGGCCTCAATGCACTAATTAGTTGGGCAACTATGTGGCAAATGAGGTTTAATATTGATAAATGTAGTTATTCAGTTGGGGCTAAAAACATGCATGCATCATACATTCTAGGAGAAAAACAGCTGGGGTGTCAATGGTTGAGAAGGATCTGTTTGTTCTGGTAGATCACAGACTTGATAATGGTGTTCTGGTAGATCACAGACTTATTAATAGCACTCAGTGCCAAGTTTCACATTTTAAAGTGAGCAAAATACTTTCTTGTTTGGAAAGTGGTATAGACCCCAGAGAGTGAAATCATTGGTAAGACCTCATCTAGAATATTGTCCGGAACCATGAATCAGACGGAGACAGAAAATGCAGTAAAAATCACACCTTTTAATATAGTGATAAAAAATGGTACAAATATTAAACGTAGTCAAAACATAGCCAGGGTTCGGTAATCAAAGCGGGTAGTCAGTGCAAGCCAGTAAATCGGGAAGCCAGAAATTAGCGTGCTCGGAGGCAGCAGACAGGATCAGGAACCAGAAGTGACGTCAGCCAGGCAAGTCTTTAAAAGTAACACAGTAGAGAATCTACAGATATGTTGACCAAGGCGAAAGGGATGGGAGAACTGAACCAGGCAGTTTAAATAGCCAGAAGGGACTGGCTGATGAGCAGAAAATGATCACCAGGTGAGGCACTGTGGAACGATGAGTGTTGGCAATTAACCAACAGCTGAGCACTGAGAAGGATATTGGAGAACTAGAGAAAATGCAGAGAAGGGTAATCAAACTGATAGGAGGCATGAAGGAGCTCATCTATGAGGAAAGATTAGCTGAACAGAATTTATTCTGCCTTGAGAAGAGTTAGTTAGGGGGGATATGATCAACATGTGTAAATACATAAGTGGTCAACATAGTAAACTTGATGTAGAGTTATTCACTTTCAGGTCATTAGGGAGGACAAAGGGGGTACTCTTCATATCTGGAGATTTAACCTCCACAATAGACTCCCTCAAGAATTGGTTCTGGCCAACTCAGTAGATTGTTATAAAATGTAACTGGATACTAATATTTAGAGGTAATAACACCAGAGGTAGTTGATCCAGGAAATATCCAATTGCCTAATGGGGGATCAGATAGGAATCCCCCCGTTCCCCCACTGGAGTAAATTGGATAATGCTTTATTGTAATTTTTTTCTTTTGCCTTCCTCTGGATCATCTGTGGGTATAGGATAGTTTGTATGAAGGTTGTGTGTGTGTGTGTGTGTGTGTGTTTTTATTTATTTTTTTTTTTTATTGGTTGAACTAGATGACTAGTGTTTTTTTTTTTCAAACTGAATAACCTTAACAAGCATACAACCAGTCTGACTGTGTTCTTACTTTTAGAGATTTAATGACAAGCTATTACATTCCCTACTTAGATCCCAGCTGTGGTCCTCTGTCCTGTGTTGGTGGTTGTATTGATTTGTCACAATGGGCTTAATCATTCAACAGAATCTATTCATCACTGGGGAAGTCCTCTCTATCATGGAACATGTGAAGCACATCTGGAGCAATATATGATCACCTCTTACAAAGATCTGAGCTCATGTCTCGCATGGAAGATATTTGTTGATAAGCATAGAGCACTTTGACACAAATGGGAGTCCTCTCCTTCAACCTGCTCTTGACACTGGGTACTTAGCAAAGGTGCCCCACCATTCTCATACATTTACTAGGTCAGCAGTACTTTGTAGGCAGTCAGAGCCTACTTGCCACTCAAGCTGCAGGGCTCAAATTTAGATCTTCTTTTTCCCCTCTGTTCAATCTTCTGCATGCAGGCAGGCTTGCTTGTTCATTCTGCTGAGTCCTCTGGTGCTTTACCTCCCAGGCTTTTGGATGCTCAGTTCCCCTGTTGTCTCAACTCAGCTTCCTCTCAAGTCTTCAATTTAGACTCTTGATTCATGCACCTCTTTCAGCTGATCCTCCTCACCCTTTTGCTATTACTTCATCCCAATATGAATATTCCAAAATTGGGGTTTACCGCATCCTGAGAACTCTGATTTCTACTTTGGTAGGAATCTATCATAGGGATTGGAGTTAACTCAAGCTCAAACACCTCCCTGAAACAGGGATCTTTTCCCTCTCAATATGTTGCACACCTTGGGATAATTAAAGGGGTTGCATTCTATGCATTGAGGTGAAAAACCTCTTGTAGTGCATCAGCCCCCCAGAGCCCCCCTTTTACTTACCTGTGCCCGTTCGTTCCTGCCCCGGGGACGAGTACACCCGCTCCAGCCGGTGTCTCGGGGCCTGATTGGATAGATTAATACCAGCGCAGCCATTGGCTTCTGCTGTTCTCAAACAAATCCAGTGATGTGGAAGCCGGGGGGTGGAGCAGAGTCCGGCTGTCTGTGTCCATGGGCGCAGCAGCAGGACACGGGAGCGCGCCTGCACGGGTGCCCCAAGGGAGAGCGCTTCTCCGACGGGGCACTCGAGAAGAGGCGAAGCCAGGAGAGCCACTGAGGGACCCCAGAAGAGGAGGATCGGGGCCCCTCTATGCAAAACCAACTACACAGAGGAGGTAAGTATGACAGATGTCCTTTAACTTTCCTTGGTCCTATCTCCTTCTAAAGTACCTCTTGACCTACAAGCTCAACAGGGATCAGCCTCGACCAAGTAAGAACCTGACTCTTCAGAGTCTTTTAGCAGTTGCAGACCTTGCTTCCCTGAAGAGAATCAATTACTTGGATTCTTACACTTTGAATAATAGGTCTTATCATCTGGGGATGTATTGCCAGATATTTAACTTTTGGTTAAATTTCTGTCTCCAACCCCCCCCCCCCCACACACACACGCGCGCACACACACACACACACACACACACGCACACTTTAATAGGTGTATCCTCTTGCCTTGTAATTGAGTTTTGTTCTCCTGATCAGGCAGTGCCCAAACTGACCCCTGCTGGATGTCACCTGAGTAATGCATTGCCTTCATCTTCAGAAAGCTTAGAAAACTCTCCCTTTAACAAGTTGTCCTACCTACTATGCTGACTGTGTCATTAGTGGCTATTTTGTCTTTCCTAGACTCAATGTGTTGCCCTCAACTGATAGTCCCCAGATTGAAAGAGGGTTCAGCACTTGAGAAGACATTGCTGGAAGTGGCAGCAGAGGAGCTCTTTTTCTGTTTATGGTTAACCACTCTGCTGAGAGTTTGACGTCCCGCTACTGTGAATCAACCCATCCTATATCAAGGCCCCTGATGTTCCATCGCAGTGCTAATGTTCGGTCCTTTGGTGGCGGTCCGGAGCATTCAGTTTTAACAGCTTACTCTGACCCTCTGTAGTGGGAGGTCATGAGTCTCTGGTAAGCGGCCAGTCTTTCTATTTGTGGTGGTGGACCAAACACCTTGTCCTTATCCAGCAGGACCTCAATTACACTCTAACAAACACCTGGGTGATTCACCTTGTTGCTTTTACATGGACTTTTATTCTTTTCACGGTTGCACATGAAGAATACACCTTTGTTGGTTTAAATATATCTTGGTGATTCGTACAATATATTTGTTTTATACACCTTATCTGGTTTTCACTTATATGATAGACAGATGGTTACTTGTATGGACACAAGTTCTATCACTAGCGCGGTTCCAATTTTTCTTTATCGTTTATATTGTGTTTGTGTTACATATAGGAATTTGCAGCTTTGTATAATCTTTTTTGTCCACATATTTTCACTTAAGCACAGTTTCAACCTTCCTTTTTTCTGATCACTTGAGCTCCCTTCTCTTCCTCCTTAAAAGGAAATATCCATCGCTGGAGGGTCCTGTATTCCCTTGGATGGTCAGTAAATGGGACACGCTGGGAACCTACTGCAAATTCCTCCAAAGAGACATAATGGAATCTGGGGGCCTTTGTGAGATCTGTTTACTGGTGGCCTCTTTCTGTAGCTGAACCGTGGGCTTCAGGGAAAGTCTCCTAATGCCGTGTACACACGAGCGGACTTTACGGCAGACTTTGCCCGGCGGACGGATTTCGGCGGACAATTCGATCGTGTGTGGGCTCCAGCAGACTTTGTTTTCTCAAAAGTTGGATGGACCTAGATTTGAAACATGTTTTAAATCAATCCGTCGAACTCGAGTCCGGTCGAAAAGTCCACTCGTTTGTATGCTAGTTCGACGGACAAAAAGCCACGCTAGGGCAGCTATTGGCTACTGCCTATGAACTTCCTTGTTTTAGTCCGGTCGTACATCATCACGTACGAATTCGACGGACTTTGGTGGATTGTGTGTAGGCAAGTCCGTTCATTCAGAAAGTCCGTCATAAAGTCCGTTGAAAAGTCCGCCGGGCAAAGTCTGCCATAAAGTCCGCTCGTGTGTACGCGGCATTAGATTTCACCCTCTCACCTATCCTCTAGCAACAGAATATTCCTAGGAAGCACACTAGGATTCTTACCTCTGGCATCTCAGTGGATGTGCTTTCTTTCAGGGGTAGTTTGGATGAACCATATATTTGGTATGGGGTTAGGCAGGTTGCAGTGTAGCTTTTACACCCCAGGGACGCCTCTTGGTGTTGGCTGGAGATTTTTTTCCTCTTTCTAGTCCTGGTGTTCTTACGCACCAGTCTACATTTTTTTATGTAGGTGATGCTGATCACCCTCTTTTTAGGAATATTCACGGTTTGTGCCCTTCAATTTTTTTTCCAGTTTAAAGGACTTTCCCTTCTATCTATTTAGATTGTATGTCGTGAGGGCTTTTACACTCGTAATCTCTTTACAAGAATGGTTATCTAATCGGGTAACTTCATGGCACTCCCTTTCCCTGAAGTCAAGAGTTTGGTTTGTTAAACTTAAGCCTTCTGTTGTTGACCCCTTCACTTAGTCATGCCATCCTGTCCAAATTTTCTTTCCCTGGATTCAAGGATTATGTATTCTAGTTTTTTTTTTTTTTTTCATCAAATTGTCTTTGGTATGTCTGATTGAACTTCCCTTTAGGGATCTGTTTTGTTCTGGGACTTGGCCCAACATACATTTCTTCTTTTTGACCACAATACCTATAATTCATTTTTTTCTCATGTTTGAGTATTATATTTGGTCCACATGTTTTTTAGTGGATGATTGGTTTGTCCCCAATTTTCTTCAGGTAGCATTTCCCCCTAGCATTGATTGTGCGTTCTGCTCTTGAGCGCCACATTGATCCTCAGTGCCTTCCTCTTGGCCATGGCAATTATCATATTCTGTTTGCACTTTATTTCTTCTAGCCTTGATTTGGGTGTTGATTCCTTCAGATACTATTTTGTAGAATGATCTACAAAATGATCTGTGGGGCCTCTCGGTGGCTGTTGCCCCCCCCCCCCCATTTGGACTGCTTTAAGAATTCCTGTCTCAACAGATGAAAAAGAAAACACTTTTTTTGTACTTGCCACATAAAGTCAATTGAGGGACACATGTCCCACTCCTCTGTGTTATTGACACTGTGTACTGATTGCACACAGAACTGAGGCATGGTAGTTGGAGGTGGGTTAATAAGGGTGTTGGCTTTAATGGTTTTTATCACCGCCTCCTGTAGGCGGTGGTATAACCCAACTTGGGGAAATCATGAAGCCCAATTTCCGTCAATGGACCTCAAGAAAAAAGGTTTTAGAGTAAAAAAAAAATGTAAATTTTTAAAAGTAAAAAGTAATTTTTTTTTTTTTTTTTCTATGCTGAGTCAATGCAAGTGCACCCAAGCTGTACACTTTGCACTAGTGTTTCCTAAGCTATAAGTTGGGACCCAAACTGGGTCACTGATGTGTTTGGAATGTTTCCTCGCTTGATTTTGTGTCCAAGCACAAATTCAACAGATCTACAGTACATGTCGGCACTCTGGGGGATGTAAAACTGCCTGGGTTTTACCTCCCCATGACCTCACATGTGAACAAGCCCTTACAGTCAAATACAACCTTACTTGAGGACTATTCTGTCTACTGCCTGCTCTTTGAATCATCATTCTATTCTGTGGCCTTTGATTACCTCAAGGTCTATGTCATCAGCAAGGTAATCTCAGAGCCCACAGACTGGATTTGTCCTGCAGTTTAGATACATTTGACCTGTCAGAGACTTTTGTGAAGAGCAGGCACTCCCAGATCCTGTGTCTTATGCCACCTACTGGAACTCTTGTGCTCCCAATGTTGTGCAACTTGTTTATATAGCCTTGCAGGCTTTAATTTCCTCTAGCCTTAGGGATTCTTACACTTTTTAATCTGGGAACCCAAATAAGAAAATTGTTACTGTACTGGAAAGATAATGTTTACTGAACTGTCAGAATAGCCATGCAAAAACAAATAATGCATAGTCCATATGTTAAAAAAAAAAAAAGTAGTAAGTGCAGCTCGGTATTTATAATATATCATGGGGTGATCAAGTACATGGGAACCGCTGCGTAACATTACCTAAAGAGGTAGTATGGGACTAGCTAGCTACCCACAGCTTACTGTATTATAAGCTGATCCTGCCTTGAATAGATTTATTTTGCATGGTCAAAACACTGATTTTAACATTATTATTTTTTTAAGCTTTCTGCATTGTCCTTAAATATTTTTTTTAATTTCATCCTGTGAGTGTTTTGGTACAAGCTTTTTAGATGTAAGGCTTCCCCCACAGAGAACACATTGCGGCCTCACTTCTCCATTTCTACAAGCTTTAGTAAAGCCAAGGGAAATAAAACCCCTAGTTATATATTTTTTTTACAGTAGACTTTTCCAACCACCATGGGGTCTCTTCACCTTATGACCTTGTCTGGGTAGTTGATACCACCCCTGGGGGGTGTCTTCACCTACTCACTCTAACTCCCTATACATGTCTGTGCGGTCATTCATAGTGTGCTATCACTTGCCATTGATTTGCTGATTTTGCACTTGGAAACAAAATCAAGTGGCGACCCATCCCAAATACTTCCTGGACCCAATTTGGGTCCCATAACTATTTTAGGAAACACTGCTTTAGCCTACTACCAACTCTCTAACCTTGTTTTACACCTTGACATTGCCCCTAAATGATGGATATGTGATCTCTGTTCAAGATCTAGTTACCGGTACTTCTGTTGGCCTGGCAAACAGTCCCCTGCTGGTTCTGACAGACTATGCATTTGTTGAAAGGTTGTCCTGTTGAATAAGATTGACTCTTGACTGCACTGGAATGCAGATAAAACAATTGTTCACTTATGCTTGGGTGTTGAATATTTTAGGTGTACATGGTTCAGACTTTTTTTCTTTTGTACTACAGTTGTGTAGTCCAATGTGGTATGTAAACAAATGTACGTCAGCATGTTTGATGATTTGCAAAGGAGTTGAAATTTGAATTGCTTTTAGTTTTTTTATTTAATAGATTTCTATGCTCTCATTTTTGTATTTGTGATATTTTTCTTAAATCAGCATTTGAAGACCGTGAAGTCTAATCAAGATGCTTTCCTGAATGAAGTGGACAAGCTTAACAGCCAACTGAAAGAAGAACGTTTGAAAAGCTTCCATCTTGAGAAACAGTTGCAGTCGAGCACATTCTCTCAGAAAAGGGTGGAAGAGGTTTGTTTTCAAATTTTCTTTTTGTGTGCTTATATAACTTCATCTATAATTGATACCTCTTTTTATACTGGGCTCCACTGTTTGGAACTATCACCAACTTTTTTTTTTCCACTATCCCTTTCATGTATTTTATGGAGCACTGTCATTTCTGTATTTGTTCTTTTTTGTCATAATTGATAATCCAGGCAATAGGAGACTGCCCACCTCTTTTGGCTTATTAGCTTTTAGGTTGTGGCATTTTGAAGTTTTGGCTTGTGGACTTGCCATACTTTTATCATTTATAGGTCCCTTGTATAATTTATGCCTAATTTTGTAATATAATTTTAGGTGATCAATGAATGTATTATTGCCTTATGATTTAGCACATCGTATATTGAATTTGGCCTCCTCCATGTACTGTTAAAATGTAATGTATCTGCTTTTATTTTGTCACATTATGCAACAATACACTTTCATGGCCATTCTGTCATATAAATGAATGCTGTAATATTTTTTTTTTTTTTTTGTTATTATGGTTTGTTTTTTAAGCAGTTGCTAGAAAGCTTAGATAGATATCAAAAAAATGTATTAACATTGTGTTTTTATTCGTCAGGTTGCGTTTTGCCATACAGTAGTGGTCCTTTAAAGATAAATCATAGGCAGGCAGCTGAATACACAGATGAAATAAAATTATATCAGTGCTGTTTTACCTGTGAACGTAATTGTATTTCTGTTCATCCAGTATGTTTAATACCACACAGTACAGTTACCTCTAACAGGGTGGGAGACGTGATTATTCTGTCCTGTTCTGGACAGCGAAAGGACTGATGAGTTAATTTTAATGCTCTCTCCTCCAATCGGCATGCCCCCTGATAGCACATAAGCACTGCAGAACACCCCATTGGCTCTATGTTCAGCTCCACCCTCTCTCAGAGCTCTGCTGTACAGGAACTGCAAGAATCTGATACCAATTCAAACTCACTCACTTACACTGCTTGCTTTAAATATAAATATATATATATATTAATGCATTCATTTGTATCATTTATATCTGCCTAGAATTCAGCTTTAATTTAATTTGTACTACAAATATACCTGATTTAAAGAAAAACAGTGTAAATAAAATGTAGAGGAAGAATATTTATAAACCGATACTGGCACTGACCATTCTAGTTAGACGAATGCAAGAAATATATAAATTTGCTTAAATCTTTGAAAACCCTTCAAAGTATATAAATAGAAGCCAATAAATGTGGAAAAAAAAAATCAAGCTGTTGCCCGTAGCAACCAAATAGGTCTCAACGTTTACTGGGAAAATGTATATTTTCATACAACAGCCCTATTGTGACATGTATCTCTCCAATATGGTATACTTGGTTTTATCCTTCCTTACTATTCCTTCTTTTAATGTGGATATTTTTATCATTTTGTGAGGTTTAGTAACAGAACTTTTCTTAAGCTAGATATGGAAATTATGACTATGAATACCACATCTATTTAATAATTTAGCCACTATTCATTTCAGTGAACTGTAACATAGGCTAAAATGAAATTGTACAAAAAGAAGACATCTTTGTTTTATCTAGAAGCCATGGCATTTTTTTTTTTGCCAGTGGTTCCCTCTGAATGTTTTAAAGCTCTCTATGTTTTAAAGCATTAGTAATTTAAATTGTGCTTTAAAATAGATGAGTTGTGTCATCTGTGTCAGAGGTTTCGTAAACCAAATCTCCTGTCAACAGTGTCTGTTTTCTATGGGGTTTTTTCTCAGTTTAGTGTTCAAGAAGTGTCACTCTACTTTTTTTTTATTATTTGATTAACCCTTTCTTACTCATTGAAGCCTAAATACTCAGGCCAAATGTATCAATGTCCGTTAACGTTACAGTAATCCTGCAACTTATTCTATAACAATATGTATTTTAGGAATATAGAACAAAATATTTATATGGTACTGGTACAAATAACCCAGTATGGATAGCGGTAGAGATCTAATAGTGTATGATAACATCCCAAGCTATATCAATAAAAAATATCAAAGCCAACTCCCAGTGGACTTTACAGGCAACCCATATCGCAGTACTTTTATAGAAAATATTTATCTTTATTAATATTCCCGAAAATCATATAATCAATTCCAGAAAATACATGATGTCACGGCTGGTTACATACAACTATACAAATGCTATACATTCAACAGATGTACCCATTCCTCCCAACCCAGGGAAGTTTGAAAAAATTGTTCCGTTATAAGCTTGAGCAATAGGTGTCTGTTGATGGAAAATACTGAACATGGTTTGACCGTCCTTCAAGGGTTGAAGAGAAGATCATGTCTTTAATACAATCATATCAACATCAATTCATAGAAATTCCAAAACCAAGGATTACCTTGCAGAATGACCTTCAGTTATGTATATACATACAGTATGCACTGCAAATCATATAGACAAATAGCCAAACGTAAAAACACAAATGTGAGAGGACCTACCACTGTATATTTCACTAACTGGTCAATGAAGCCCACCCATGAGGATGATGCAGACAGTAGTAAGGGAGATCTATTAAAGATTTTTTTTTTTTTTTTAATTAATTAAAGATCCCAACCCCAAGCAGAGGAAACCAATGCTGGGGAAAGGTGCGGGGAGGAAATATTCTAATGAACTAATAATCCTATGTCTAGGGTGCAAGGCAATCCTTAATTTTGTCATTTCTGTGGCTGGATTGAAGGGTAAGATTTGAATGGAAAGATTTTTGCAAATCTCTCCAGGTTGGGAGGAACAGGGGTACATCTTTTGAATGTATACTCTTTGCATTGTTTTATGTAATAAGCCATTGCATGTATTCTATGGACTTGGCTGTATGTTTTTAGAGTGTGTGTATATATACAGTATGTGTGTGTGTGTGTGTATGTACGTATATATATTATATATATATATATATATATATATATATATATATATATATAGATAGATAGATAGATAGATATTTTATATATAGGTACTGTCATTTAATTTGCTTGTAAAGTTCCGTGAGAGTTAGCTTTGTTGTTTTGGTACAAATATACAAATACCAGACTATGGGTTGCTATTTGGCACCGTTTTTACTTTTAAAAGGAAAAATGGTGCCAAAAAGTAGCCCGCCTAACAACAGGATGGCTTTAAAATGGTTTACTTACTACTGCAAAATATAAGTTATACAGAAAGTAAGGGATCTTGCACACAGGGCCAGCTGAGCCCATTCAGCATCATTCCTGGGGTATTTCCTCCACCTGGGCTGCCCAGGAGTAGCGTACAGGCTGTTATTGACATAAATAGCTGTGTGCCACTGTACTCGTGTGTACTAAGCACAGCCATTGATGTTATTAAAAGGCTGTATACTGCTCATGGATTGCCCAGGTGGAGGAAATACACTGAACAAGTTCAATCGGCCCGTGTGCCACCCAAAAGCTGATAGAAAATTGCATCTTGTACAATATTAAGAACATGGGTATATAAATCTATGCCTGGGCTAGTGTGATATGGGGGATGTTAGCTCTCATGGTAGATGCATTTGTATGGTGAATCCACGGCAGACAGGAACTATAGTTAAGGCCTTGCTAGCCCACTTTTATTAAAAGGAAACATAAAGGTCCTTACAACATCAGGTTTCCCACGCAGGGGTTTCAGCTTCACACCATATGAAAAATGCTTAGCCACCTGGCTCACTCCGCTTAATTGCAGTACCTTGCTGCATGGGCCCTCTTAGCTCCTAGGTAGATGTTCTCCTGATACCCCAGGCCCTCTTACTCCTTTGAGACTCACAGATTCCTCTGGTCTCCTGGACTCTCTCCCAGTTGTCTCAGCTCTAGTCTCCCAGACTCTTTCAGCTGGCCCAATTCTCTCCGTCCAACGGCCTTGGACCTCTCTCACTTGGAGTGCTGGTTCGAGAATATTGCCTTGTTCTCCAGACAGCAAACACCTCAAACTCCACCTGCTCTGCACTCACACAGGCTGCAAGAGTCAAGCAAAGCCTGGTCACTGGATTGAAGGTTCCATCCCGCCCAATATTCTTTGGAACCTTCAGGCTACCAGGCCCCGATCCAGAAATACCAAATTCGGAGCATGCATAGAACACTGCTTTCTCTGTTCACAACCAACCTGCCAACTACATAGTGGCAGGGTGTCACAGTGGAAAAGGTTATATGCTGCCATCTTCTGGTGAGTACACTGGTAAACAAAGTTGATATAACGGCCTATATAACCCCTCCCACTCCTCATTTTTTTTGCATGTCCTTAGGTGATTGATGACCTCTTTTTACTGAGAGCAGGTTTCTGGCCTATACATAGAAAATTTAGAAGACTACTCATAGTTCTTTGCACAGAGAATCCATCTTTCCTCTTAGCTTGATCTACAGACACTGCAGCTAATTCTTTCACTTTCAAGATCAGTCAACCCTCAGTAGTGTATCATGGAACCGTACCTTGACCCCTCCATGTGGAAGATGCAGGGGCCTCCTGTACCATTGCCTGTGGCACGGGACTCCTTGATACAGCAGTACAGCAAGGTGCTCCAAAGATCCAGAGCAATGCTGATTTTCCCTGGTGTGACCCGGTGCCTGTAGACCCCCTCCATTGAAGAGGGGGCATGCCCTCCTGAAGCAGGTGGTCTCCACCTGGTGGGGTCTTCCCTAAGAAGGAGCCGGCACCCTGATGTGGTGAGTCTGGGGCTTTGCCACTTCCCCTGCCCCCCCAAATTCCTTTCATTCCCCAACCCCCCCTTCTCCATTTATTGGGGTAGACCCTGGACACTGCTTTGCACACATGGGTTTGGCAGCTTGAGTGTCTTATGCCGCGTACACACGACCGGACTTTCCGTCAGAATAGACTCCGACGTCTTTCCAACGGAGTTCCATCGAAACAGACTTGCCTACACACAATTACACCAAAGTCCTATTCTTTAGAACGCGATGACGTACGACGGGACTAGGAAAAGGAAGTTCAATAGCCAGTAGTCAATAGCTGTCGTTGCGCCATTTTTGGTCCGTCGGAATAGCATACAGACGAGCGGTTTTCCCAATAGGAACTGATTCCGTCGGAAAGATTTGAAATATGTTCTATTTCTAGGTCCGTCAGAATTTTAGAAAGAAGAAGTCCAATGAAGCCCACACACGATCAGAATGTCCGATGATTCCGATGAAAGTCCGATGAATGATTCCGTCGGACCTTTTCTGCCGGAAAGGCCGGTCGTTTGTACATGGCATTAGGCTGGAAGTGGCATGTCACAGAACTGCTGCAACACTTTTTAAATTGTGTTGCGCCTGTGCTGTGCTGTGGGACTTTTTATTCCCTTGAGTGGTGATTGTGTTGCATCTTCTGAGGCACATTCACCTTGCTGTGGAAATTGTGTCACATCTTCTGAGACACATTTTGGGCAAAATTTTAAACACATGCTCTTCTGCAGGATAAGGCTGCTTCATACACAACCTTGCTCTGTTTTGAGATCCTGGTCTACACGTTCGAAGTCCCTGTGGCAGACCTGATGGGGAAAATCTCTGCACTGCTGAGGACCGTGGGGCATACAAACCATAAGTGCAGCCAGTCCACATCCCCTTCTGAGTCATTGACTGGGTCTCAACAGTGTTGCCTCACGATGAAGATGAATATTGAAGAGGAAGATGATAAAGTGAAATGTAAGTCCTCGGAGTCTGAGAACTCCTTCTGGAAGGATGGACAGTCTCCCTTAATCTCTCCCAAGCTGAAAGAAACAGTTAAAATGTATGTGTACCCTCATCTTATAAAACAGCCCATTCAGTTTAAAATAGAAAAACAAAGGGGCGTGTCCTAGCCTCTGAGCCGTATGGCAGCTTGAGCAGGGAGCTCCTACGTTCCACAGCCTCTCAGAGCAACACCGAGCTATGCCTTCAGACCAGACACCCACTGCTACTGTGGTTAAAGAAACCCGGCACAAGGAGTGATCACTCAGGGGGAAATCCGCGCCCGTGCAGCCCCGTAAACTGATGTATTTCTTCCCAAGACCATCAGAAGGGAGAAACCAAGATGGCGCTGGCACACTGAGCGTGGTGGCGCCTGATGCACAGCTACACAGTCTCGCTGATAATGACTCCCCGGGAGGACACAGAGCCCATTGAAGATATTGCTGACCTGCAGTCACCTCAGACCCTCACAAGAGACCAGCCTCCTCGCTGCTGCAATACCCACTCTCCAGGGCACACACCAGTAAAAAGCTGAATCTCTCCTCTCTACTGACACCGCTGCCCTTCACTGAAACTGAAAACCCCCTTGAGGAATTCCCTACCTCAGATAAGCCTGCTTCTGTATCAGGGCTCAAACTTATGCTGCAATCGTTATACATGGGTATCCAATCTAATATAGACAGAGTAATCAGCCACACACAGGCGCAGATGACCCATATAGCAGAATGAACGGATGACCTAGAATCAAAAGTGGGGGAACTAGTGTCAATTCACAATGATTTAGTGTACACATATCAGAACCAATCACAGGAAATACAGCAACTTAAAGAGAAGGTGGCAGATTTCGAAGACAGATTCCGAAGGAACAACGTTAAAATCAGGGGAATCCCTGAATCTGTTACCCAGTTAGAACTTATTGGCTACCTACGAGCGTTGTTCAAAAAGATTCTACCATCGGTCTCCAAACAGGATCTCCTCATTGATCGGGTTCACCGCCTAGTTAAACCTAGCTTCCTTCCAGCCTCAGTACCTTGTACCTTGTGATGTAATTGCATGCATACATTTTTTTTCATATCAAAGATATGCTCATGTCTACAGCCGGGGACACCCTACAAAACTAGTGACAAAATAGTTCCCATAATGACACCAAAGGATGGCCTCAAGTATCTCTCGAAATGAGGGGTACCAAGCAACACTCGGCTCAGCATCTATCAAAGGACTGGGAGACAACTCCCCCTCCTGATCCCAGTATACCTTGGGCAACTAACCTGGTAGCCGGTAAACTCCCATTATGTTAATTCCCTCTCAGAAGAGAGGAAAATGATTTGTATATCCCTGACTCGGGTGATAACTAACATCTCTCGGATGCTAAATCTGCTTGGCAGATTTCACATTGTTCCTACGCAATTCAACCCTGTTTTTCTTATGCATTACAGTTAAAGCGGTTGTATAGTCAGAAAAAAAAAACTATAAGGCAGAGGCAAAATGAGCTAGTATGCGCCTCATACTAGCTCATTATGAAATACTTACCTTGGAATGAAGCCCCCGCACCATCTCCTGGTCACAGCCGAGGAAGCTGACATTTTGCCTTCGTGATTTTTCCGGGTTCGCGGCTCCGACACTGTGAGTGGCCGGAGCCGCAATAACGTCACTCCCGTGCATGCGCACGAGAGCCCTCCGTTCTGGCACGATACGCCGGACCTTTGCCGGACCTTCATTGCGCATGCGCCGCTGCCGTCATCGGCTGCATGCAAGGTGAATATCTCCTAAACGCTACAGGTTTAGAAAATATAAATTATACCTACAGGTAAGCCTTTATTTTAGACTTGCCTGTATGTAAAAATGTGCTAAAAGGGTATACAACCGCTTTAATGGGTATATGTTCAGTTATATGTGTTTTGTTACTCCCTGCAATTTTCCACTCAATTCAGATAAGGTACCGACATGTAATTGTTTATTTACTAACTTTGTATGCATCGTGCATTAGCTTCCTTGCAGAAATCTCCAAGCACGCCCATACTGCCCAATGGTCAAAATAACCAATATTAATTGCAAGGGTCTCAACACCTCTTATAAAAGGTCTGTCCTCTGGAAAGAGGCCACACGTCTTATGCGTCCAACAGACGCACTTTAATCAAACCAACCCTCCCACTTGCAAACACAAAGATTTTACACACTACTTTTTCACAAATGCTGACGCTAAATCTAAAGGTGTCATGATAGCTATTAAACATTCCCTACGGTTTCAACTTCACGACTTCTACTCTGACCCTGCTGGTTGTTTCATCATACTACAAACCACTATAGACAACAATCAGGTGACCCTGATTATTCTATGCGCACCTAAGAGACGCCAACGCTCCTTTTTTCAGGAAATTTAAGCAAAAATAAAACAAAAAGCTCATGGGCACCTTATAGTTTGCAGGAAATTTAATGATACCCCAAACCCCATAATAGACTCTTCCAACAGGGCTCGAAAAAGAGCATCTTTCCTGACCTCATTAATCACTAACACAGACCTCTATGATGCATGGAGATGCCTAGATGGCAGCGAAAGGGATAATACCTTTTTTTCTAAATCTTACTCGAGACTTGATGTGTTCCTTGTCGACAAACATAATAACATATTTCAAAGATTGAGATTAACATGGTCAGACCATGCTCCGGTTTCCCTACAAATCTTTGAGGCTCAATTCAAAAAGAACATAACTCTTTGGAGTCTGAATGTGACTCGTCTCACCAAACCCAGATACACGGAACAGATCAAATGAGAACTAACCTCTTTCTTCAAACTGAATGTAACTGACAGCATTGACAAGTTTGTGCTCTGGAACTCACACAGGGCATGCATGAGAGGCGTCTTGATAAAAATAGGTACGCACGAGAAATGGAGAAAAGCCAAAGAGATAGCAGAATTACTCACCCAGATACAAACCCTAGAACAACAACACAAAACATCATTAGACACAAATGTTGCCTTTACCCTTGACAAACTACGACAAACACTAGCTAACTGCCTTCTCAGCCAGCATGAACAAGCAATTAAAAGGTCTAAACGTAACTTCTACACTTAAGCTAACAAAGCGGGTACCCTTCTAGCTAGACAGATCAACCAAACTTTAAGAAAACCTAACGTCCCCTCGCTCACTGATCCAAAGAAAGGAAACATCACTAATCCCTTAGAAATTGCAAACGCGTTTAGTAAATTTTACTCATCCTTGTACAATATACAAAAAGCCTCAGACTTCGAACCTTCCTGGACTCAATTAACTTACCCTAGCTGACTCCATCCCATCAAGCCTCTCTCTCGGCGCCTTTCACCATAGAGGAAGTGTTAAAAGCTATAAATACCCTGCCTGCAAATAAATCTCCTGGTCCCGACGGATATAGTAATGAATACTATACAATTTTTGTGGACACCCTAGTGCCGTACCTTAGTGAAGTAGCCAATAAAGCTGCAGAAGTGGGCTCATTCCCTAAAGAATCCTTAAAAGCCCTAATAGTAGCCATACCTAAACCAGAGAAACCTCCAACAAATCTTGCAAAATTCAGATCCATATCACTACTCAACAGTGATATTAAGATATATGCTAAACTGTTGGCCAATAGATTACAACCCCTTATTTCTAGCCTAATACACCTAGACCAAGTCAGGTTTATTAATGGACGCCAGGCTCCAGATAGCACCAGGAGATTTCTACATTTGATCCATAGGGCGGGCTGCACACTATCAAATGCCTTCTCTGCTCCTATCTTTGGATGCAGAGAAGGCGTTTGAATGAGTACATTGGGGATACCTCCAACAGTTGTTAAACAAGTTTGGTCTTACTGCTTCCTTCAGCCAAGCCACCCTAGTATTATATTCCAACCCCAGCACCAAGGTCTGGATATCTGGAATGTTGTGGGACCTATTCGACATCACCAATGGAACCAGACAAGGGTGCACACTATCCCCTCTCATCTTTGCCCTAATAATTGAACCACTAGCAGAATCCATCAGCACTTATACCAAAATTAAAGGTCTAAATATAGGATCAGAGGAACACAAAATAGGCCTCTACGCCAACGACATTCTTCTGGCCATAACTGACCCCATCTCTCCCATACCTGCTCTCCAAAACATATTAAAGGAGTTTGGGACAATCATACAAAGTAAATGACTCCAAATCATTAATGCTACCAATACACATTTCTTCTCCTAAGCAAAAACAAATCTCAGAGATTTTCTCCTTCTCTTGGACGCACTCTTCCTAGATAACATATCTGGGTATAAAGTTGACATCCATAGGCAGTCAAATTTTTAAAGCCAATTACACTCTTTTGCTTAGCAAAATCTCTGAACTCTCTAAAAACTCTCTCGAAAGCCGCAGTCTCATGGGCAGGGAAAATTGCATTGACTACAATGTTAATTCTTCCACTTGTGCTATATTTCTTCAGAACTGTCTCCTTGCCGATATCAGCAATCCACCTTAAGACCCTACAAAAAAGTATAAACTCTTTCATATGGGCCGATCAAAAAACAAGGGTATGAAGGGAGTGCATGTACACACTGGTCACCCAAGCAGGTCTGGGTCCCCCCGACCTAGCCAAATACTATACAGCTACTATCCTTGACCAAACTAAATACTGGTGGTCCCCAGCACCAGACAAATGTTGGATACAAATTGAACAGCATGCACTTTCCTTGGACCTCCGGGCGCTGTTGGGAGCATCCACGCTCACTCACAAAATTATCAGAACTTTCTTGGAACAGTGCAGGCAAACAAAAGCTGTTTGATCCAAATACTCCAATTTCCTCATTGCCCTTACTAATTCCAGACCTGGATATCTCAAAGTGAAAAACTAGTGGTCTCGACTTAGTTGACCAACTCTATGAGAATCAACATATGCTCCCATTTCAAGACCTTGTTGGAACCTACGGCATTCCACAGAAAGATTTTTACAAATACCTACGAATACTATTATCCCCCTACTCTTAATGGAGGACACTCTAATGAAACGTATCTACTCCTTCTCATCAGATAATCCAACCAAAAATGGAATCTCCATAACATACAATGCTCTATGCACCAGAGTGATGCCAGACAAACTACCAGCCATGATCTCATGGGAACACGACCTAAGCATTTTTCTACACAAAGCAGCAATGGTGTTGAGTGCTTCAACAACCCAGAAAGGCATCCCGATGCATATCCCACTGGGAAACAGCCCTAAAAATCCTTCATAATTGGTATCTCACACCACAAGTACTGGCGAATCGCTACCCAGGGACTAATTCCCTATTATGCTGGAGGAAATATGGGTGCATGGGGTCTATCAGTCACATATGGTGGTATTGCCCAAAAATTACAGCCTTCAGGAAAGAAATATCCAATCTCATCTCTTCTATCACCGGGATAAACAATCCGTTGCCCCCTGAAACAGCTCCTCTTTGTGGCATCGGCATTGACAAATGGCCAAGCAAATTTCATGTCTTTATCACCCATGTTCTGATAGCAGCCAGAAGAGCCCTGGCGAGCGTTTGAAGGTCAGATATTCCTCCCTCCTGCACCAAAGCTATCAACTTTCTAAACACACACGCAACCCTCGAACAAATGTTTGCAAAATTTCAAGGCAAAAATACTTTATTCTAACAAAAATTGGCATGCTGGACTATGCATAAAAGGATCACGATCACGGCTCAAATCTCCATCATTTAAAGCCCATATAAGATACTTTTCACACTGTCTGCTAGGGAAAAACCACCCTCCCCAGATCGACATCACTAGCTCCTTTTCGTTTCAAGACAGAGTTGTTTTTTTTGTTTTTTTTTCGTTGAACAAAGGTTTTTATTAATTAAATGGTGCATACATGTTATGTTAGCTTTTGCATATAAACTTGGTAACTGTTGCATTGAATATTATACATTTTGTAGGTAAGAAAACAGGTACATTGTTTAAGCCATGTGGATATGTTCTATTAATGCATGTATTACAAATAAAGATTATACAGAGAGGTATGCTTCTGAGTATTCATTCCAAACTGATATGGTTTTACTACACACAGGTATCAGACTCTTGTAGCCAGCGGCCCCATACCTTGTTATATTTATTTGGGCATCCTCTGTTAATACATATACATTTCTTGTATGGCAGGGTATTATTCACTTCCAGTTTCCATACTATCTTGGGAGGTGTTTGTCTCATCCATTTTTTGGCTATAATTTTGTAATTTTCCTGGCTAAAAACTGTCTCATAAAGGAATATTTTGGTATATTTTATCAGCTGTATCTCGTAATATTCCAAGGAGGCAATGTTTTGGGTCTAATGCTAGGGTTGAGTCCATTGTATCATGTAGAAGTGTCACGATTTACTTCCACAAGCCTTGTATCTTGGGGCATGTCCAGATCAAATGAAAAAATGTCCCTGTCTCTTGTCCACACATCAGACATGTTATAGATTGAGTACGTTTGTATCTTGCCACTATAAGGGGTGTGAGGTGTGCCCTATGTAGAATATAAAGCGATCGATCAGATAGTTTGGGGGATACAGCCTTACAGGACTCCAGTGCCTCCTCCCACTCCTCATCCTCAATTGATCCCACTTCTCTCTCCCATCTGGGTTTCAGATCATATGCTATTTTAGTAGAAATGGGGGTGGATAGTATATTGTAAAATGCCAAGATTAGTTTGTGAGGGTCTGTGCTCTTAATCACTGCCATAATGACATTGGGTGTATGGTGTGGGATGGAGTCAGGAAATGGAGATTGTGTCTCATGGAGGAGTTGTAGAAATCTAAAAAGCATTCTGTTTTGGATTGGAAATTCTTCTCTAAGTGATTTGACAGTTTTGAGGTGTCCGTCTTTTAGGATGTGATGTAGATAAAATACTCCCTGCATGGACCATACACTTATATCATGTATTTTGGTAAATTTGGGTAGATTTTTGTTATGCCATATCGGCATGTAATCGTTGTATTGTGGAATTTCGAGTTTGGAAGAAGTTAAGTCCCATATTTTCCTGTAGTGATATAGTATGGTTTCTCTATTTTTCCCCTCGTTCCATCCCTCCGGAGCCCGATGCTATCGCGTATATCGAATCTTTGGTGTGTTGTGCCCACTTTGGACATAGGAGAGCGAGGAATCTCTCGCTGTCCGTCTTATCTAAGTGGAATAGCTGTGACAATTGTGATGCAATGTAATATAAATTGAGGTCAGAGAGAGTCATGCCTCCAAGGTCAGTTGGGTTCTTAAGAGTTTGCCACGCTAGTTTGTGTCTGTTGGCTCCCCAAACAAAGGGCTTTAAAAGGGCCTCCAAAGATTTGAAATGTTTTAGGGGTAGGTATACTGGGGTATGCCACAGAACATACAGTATCTTAGGGAGTAGGACCATTTTGAATTAAATTTTGGCGTCCCCAGATCCCAAGTGGGAGCTGTGACCAGATCCTTACTTTAGTTTTAACCAAGGAGAGGAGAGGTTCTATGTTTAGGGAAATGTAATCTGCAGGGGATCTAGATATATGAATCCCTAGGTATTTGATAACATTGACTCGTAATGGTAGTCTGGCTTGGGATTCCAGGGGTGGGAAACTGTCATTGGCAGAATTTAAGACTTATCCTAACTGATTTTCAACCCTGAAAATGTTCCAAACTGTTCGATCGTGTGAAGTGCAGTATGTAAAGATAGGCCTGAATCTGCCAAATATAGTAGTGTGTCATCTGCATACATATTGATTTTTGCCATCAGGGAGCCCATTCTCAGCCCCCTGATCTCTGGGTTTGCTCGGATGGATATTGCAAGGGGTTCTGCCGCTAGGGCATATAGCAGTGGGGATAGAGGGCAGCCCTCCCTCATGCCTCTACTGAGGTCAAAAATTCGAGACGACCACCCGTTGGCTACCACCTTGGCTGTGGGTGCCTGGCACAGTAATTGGACCCACTTAATGTATTTGGGACCGAAGCCATAGCCCTCCAAGCATCTCCAGAGATACCTCCACTCCACCGAGTCGAAAGCTTTTGCTGTGTCTAGAGTCACTAGGACTTGTGACCCAACCTCCTCATGTGTGGCTTGTATATTTATATATAGTTTCCTGAGATTAAATGAGGTATTGCGACCAGGCATGAAGCCTGCTTGGTCCATTTGTGTTAGTGATAAGATGGCCTGATTGAGCCTGATGGATAGAACTTTGGCCAGTATTTTGATGCCGACCTGTAATAGGGATATGAGGCGGTAAGATTCTGGATTTCCCGGGTCTTTTCCTGGTTTAGGGATGAGGACTATTGTTGCCTCTGTCATAGATGGGGGTAATTCACAGGACTTGAAATGATGATTGTATAAAGCTAGTAATTTAGGGGTGAGTATTTTGCTATATTGGGAATAGAATTCAATTGGGAGTCCGTCTGATACCAGGGATTTAGACCTGGCAAAACTAGCTATGGCTGTCGTGATTTCGTCCATGGTGAGAGGTGCCTCCAGGAGTTCTATTTGTTCTTTTGTCAGCTGCAGGAAAGTGATCCCCTCGAGGAAGAGGGACATCCATTCCCTCTCAGTGGGAGCTGTCGTTTTGTATAAGTCAGCAAAGAAGTCTCTAAACATGAAAGTTACCGTAGGTGGGTCTGTAATTTGTTGTCCTCCGGGGCCATGTAATGTGACCATGTAACCACCGGGGGCCTATCTTCACTGTGTACTAAGTACGCCAATAACTTGCCCGCTTTCTCCCCATGTTCAAACATTTTTTGTTTAGAGAAGAATAGTTTTTGTCTTGCTTTTTGAAATTGGAGTTGGGTGACTACTCTAGTTTGTAGTTTAAGCATGTTAGCCCATGCGGGAGTCGGGGTGGTGGCAAAGTCTCGCTCAGAGGAGGACAGATTCGCCATCGCCTTATCAAGGGCAATGGCGGAGTCTTCCTTAATTTTATTGATACTTGTAGTTAACATTGAGCGAGCGAATAACTTGAAGGAGTCCCATACTGCCGAGGGTGATGCTGAGTTGTCATTCTCTGCAAAGTATAGTTTCCATTTATTCGCAAGCTCATCATCCTCTGGTAGGAGTGAGAGCCAAAATGGGTTTAAACGCCAAGATCTTGGTTTATTGATGGGGATGCTTAGAGTTATCCATTAGGGACTATGATCTGAAAGTATTCTGGGACAGAATGCGGCCTCTAGCAGTCGTGGTGTCAGACTGTGAAACTTTATTAAATCTTTACGGGACATGGAGTTATGAGTGGATGAGAAACAAGAGTATAACTGCGCATGTGGGAATTTGTGGCGCCACGTGTCTGTTAAATGAAAGGTGGAAATGAGCTTAGATAACTTAGTTTCGTTGGGTGCGTTCTGGGTGGGTGGAGTCAGTTATAATCTATCTAGAGTTGGATTTAGCTTGGTATTAAAGTCGCCCAGCCAGACTGCAGATATTGTAGGGTGACGGGCCATAAAGGACAGTCCCTCTTTAATCATGGTGATGTTGAACAGGGGTGGTATATAAAAAGCCACTATGAGGAGGGGTTCACCGTATAGTTGAGCTAGAAGGAATACGTATCGCCCCTGCGGGTCAGTGGACAATTCACATAATTCAAAATGTACTGATTTGGCTATCGAGATTGAGACTCCTCTGGCATGGGATGTGTGGGTAGAATGAAATGCCCACCCAACCCATGGACGGCGAAGTGCCATCTGGATGCTCCCCTCAACATGCGTCTCCACCAAGGCTATCACATCTGCATATTGTTTCTTAAGGAATGTGAAGACTGCTGCACTCTTAACTGTCTCGCGCATGCCCCTCACATTTCACGTAAGAAATTTTAAAGATGCCATGGACTGATTTTTTTGGAATCAAATAACAGTCACGTTAGGCAATTTTTTCCCTGTGCATGTAGCACTTAGGTTCCCAATACTCAGACATGGATTTAGCAGCATTGTTTTACATACCATATATGAACATTCACATAGACATATTTCTCTAAGTGTTACCTGTTTTTTGAATTTAGTATGCACAATCAGGTTCAATAAAACTGTAACTGGTTCTGGCTTGTTCCCTTAACTTGTGTGTTCCAACTGGGAAATACTCTAGCTTCCAAATTACATAGAAAAGGTAGTACAACTGGTTGATTCTCTGGGTTCTGAATAGGTCAAGGGATGTCTCCCATATCAATAGGTTAAGGTGAACCAAAGTTATTCGATCCCCCTGTTTTCTACAAAAGGTATTGGTCGAGCTCCAGAAAAAACTCCAGCAAACATGATAGCGACTCCTGATGGTGTGTGGGGCAAAGTCTCACTGCACAATGCATGTGGCTGGTAGTACTCCTGTATGTCCAGAGCTCCTGTGGTCAGTGTGGTCTGGGGTAGCATGTAGGGTTCCAGTAATGTAGTGGGCAGGGGTAATAGGACTCCTGTATAGCAAGTGTCTGGGTTTTGTGTTCTGTACTCACATTGGTGTATAGCTGGTTCCATATCGCATGCAGGATCTTGCTGTGTGTGGCACAAGACGTTCCATGTCCATAAGTGGGTGGTTCCAAGTAAAGTTCCATGTGACTTCGGGGGAACAGTACAGTTATGCGATTCTGGAAAAAAATAGCACTAGAAATGATTGTGAGCACAAAAAGTCTGAGCTGTATACCTGGGACTTGATCAATCGGCCTTTCAGGGATAGCACGTGCTCCAGCCAGGAAATAACTTCTTCTGGATCCTCGAAGAAGACTGCATGGCCGTCATGTTCCACTCTGAGGCGGACAGGGAAGAGCATGGAATATTTATAGTGTTGATACCTCAGCCTGCGTTTGGCCTCCATAAAGTTCCGGCGGCGGCATTGTACCTCTGCTGAGAAGTCTTGGAAGATGCTACTTTAACATTCCCCACTGGGATATTGCCTTTCCCCTTGCCATTCTCAGAGCTGCATCTCGGTCTTTATAGTTGAGGAGTTTTTTTTTTAACAGAAAATTTTTTATTAAACAAATCAGCATTACAGTACAAGATAAGTTAGTACATTCAATGCAGAAAGGATAATGACAGTAAGATCTACCTTTAACCTATAGTCTCTGTTTATCAAATATTCCAGTTGTGCAGTTGTCCAAAATATCACTTAATAGTACACCTTATTGCATTATAGTGTTGTAATTATACCATCTTAGATACTAACTTGTAAGTAACCTTTATTCAGTCCAGCCCAGCAGGAAAAAGGGGGGGGGGGGGAGAGAGGGAAGGGGGAGGGGAGGGGGCGAGAGGGGGCGAGCACAAGGAGAATAGGCATGTGATACATGATGTCCTCCAATGTGTTTCACGGCATGATTATGGGGAAGGGGGTTCAGAGACCCCAGATATCCTGCGTTAGAGGAGCATCTCCGTGGGGATTGAGCTAACATTTTTTTCTGGGTAAGAGAGGTACGAAGGCGAACCACCTCCTTCGTCATGAGTTGTAGTTGTGAATAGTGTACAGGGTCTCGGGTATGAACAAAAAGTACCTCTGCACTACCCGCCTCCCTCTCAGCCTTTACCAAGTCAGCTTTGCGCTCTCTGCGAACTCTGGCTATGATGGTCTGGTAGTGTCCCCTCGTCGTGGCCTTAAAGGCATCCCACACAACTGTGGGGTCAGCCGAGCCCACATTTACCTCCCAGAAGCCAAGCAACTCTGTTCTAAATTGGGAGTCCACAGCATTGTCTAAAATCCAAAACCTAGAGAGCCTCCATATCTTGTCTACAGAGCCCAGGGAAAGGTCCAATGGCAACAATAAAGGCGTGTGATCAGAGATTCCTCTAGGCAATATTCGTATGTCCGTGACCCGTGGGAGGACCGGGCCTCCCGCGAACACCAAGTCTATTCGGGAAAATGTTCTATGGGAGGCTGAGTGACAGGTGTATGCCCTGGTCTGAGGGTTTCGCCACCTCCAAACATCAGTCAAGCCATAAGTATCCGCCCACTCAGTCAACCCAGGGCAATGATGTCCTGCAGATGTCAAAATCCAGGTCAGGGACCAGATTAAAATCCCCCAGTATGACATTTTTGTCAGATGCAAAGTCGGCCATCTTGCTGGTGATCTGATTGAGCACCAACAAGGAAGCCGGAGGGGGCAAGTATAAGCCCACAATGGTCCACGTTAGAGAGTATATTTTGGCATGAATGATAACATATCGACCCTCGGGGTCCAGGGCCAAATCCAGGAGCCGAAAAGGAAGAGATTTCAGTATCAGGATAGTAACACCCTTGGAGAAGCTGGAGTGCGTAGAGTGGTAGTGGTAGCCCACCCATGGTTTTTTAAGGGCCAGAACCCTACTTCCTATTAGGTGCGTTTCTTGGAGCACACATATATGTGGGTTATAAGCTTTAATAAATTGGAACACCAGGGAACGCTTGACTGGGGAGTTCAGTCCCCTGGTGTTCCAGGAGATGATGTTAAGGGAGGACATGGTTACTAAGAGTGATAAAAATGTTAGGATCAGTGTAGGTCACGGCTCCTGAACTGGACCCACGGACCCAGAACGGACACATCTGGATACAATGCTGATAAGTCAATTATTTTAGTGCAATTGTAAAACAAAAACAAAACCAAACTAAAAACTGCCCAATATCTAACATGAATTAAACTAGCCCCATTAGGGGAACATTCCCCACCCCCCACCCCACCCACCCCCGCCAAACCGAGGTGGGTTTAAATCCCAAACCGATTCAGCTCACCGGCTGCAACAGGGGGTCCGTAGAAGAGGCGAGCCTAACCCCCCGAGACTTCACGCGGGGGGGTAAGCAGCAGTTCAAGCGGCCTTCCAAATGTGTGATCTCCGCTAGTGGACTGGTACAGGCTGTGAGGTACTAAATGTCAAACGGAGGTAAGTAAAGCAACTTGCGACCCCACAGTAAAGTTGATCCATCCTTAAAAGGGATACACAGAACAAAAAGAGAAAAAAAAACTTCAGCGCTCCCCAAGGGGGCAAGCAAATGAAAAGAAGCTTCATAACTCAACTGTCTCCTGACCATGTTCTTTGGCAGGGGCATTAACTTAGATTTTCCTGATGGGGGATAGTCATTTACCCCCCTCAATTCTCCACATACCATGGGATTGAACTGGGCACAACCTGTGCAACAAAGGTAAATCATCCATGGAGCAAATCATATGGTAACTCAAACCTGGGCCCAGGTTGTTGTGAGTAAACATTGAAGAGGTTACACGGCACATATCGGTCAAATGATCAGCGGATCTGCGGTAGCGAGTCCAGCCAGGCAGAGGCCTCTCTAGGCGTGCTGAAGAATCGAGTTGTCTCCCTGTCTTGGACTCTCAGGCGAGCAGGGAAAAAGTACGCTGTAGCGAATGCTGCGTGCTCTCAATGCAGCTTTAACTTGGTTGAAAGACTTCCTGAGATTCTGGGTCTCCACCGAGTAATCAGGAAAAATCATCATCTTGGTGTTCTGGAATCTGAGGTCCCCAACATTTCTGGAGGCTCGGAGAACTTCATCCCTGTCTCTGAAGTTGAGGAGACGGAGAATAAATGTGCGGGAAGGGGATCCAGGAGATCCCGGCCTAGGCGGGATACGGTGCGCCCTCTCGACTGTGTAGTAGGATGACAAATGGGCCTCGGGTAGCAGGTCACGCAACAAGCCCTCTAAGAAGAACGTAGGATTATTCCCCTCCACCCCCTCTGGTAGACCTATAATCCGAAGATTGTTGCACCTGTTTCTGTTCTCCGCGTCTTCGGCTCTGTATTCCAGGGCTTTTACCTTGGTTTGAAGCGTACGGAGTGTTGCTCCATGTTCCGCCGTGGTGTCTTCCGTGGTACTCAGTCTTTGTTCCGTTTCGGTAACTCGCGACCTGAGTTTGTCTATATCTTGGCGGATTAGACCCATATCCAGCTGAACAGCTTCAATTTTTGTCGTTAACGTAGATTGGCAAGTTGCGATAGCCGCCATGACGTCCGCCAGCCAGGGGGGGATGAGAGTCGTCTGACTCCATAGGATTCGTCTGCGAGGCTCTATGGGAACTGCGTGTGATGTGAGCCTCCGGAGCGAGACAGGTGGGGGTCTGAGGGGAGTCCGACTGTGGCGAAAAGCTCAACCTTTTGCCCCCTTTACTGTATTTTGCGCTGGAGTTCCTGCGCCTCATTCAGATGTCTGGGGCCCTGATCTGGGCAGTATTCAGTAACTGCTTGTCTGTGTGATCAGGAGTGTTCAGGCAGTAGATGCAGAGTAGTATGTATCCCCCAGCCTGTCCCCCCTCTCACCTGCAAATTATATAGTGAAGGAGCTATCCTCTTCAAGCATCCACAGCCCTACTGGGGTATTCAAGCCAGCCACAACCTGTCTCATCCAGGATATCAGGGGTAGGGATGGTGCAGGGTTCGTTCCGCCTCCCAGGCTGCGTTCTCCTGCCTTCACAGGGTCCCTTCTTCCAGGCCAGCAGGGTCAGGCACTCTCCCAGCCAATCCGGTGGCTCCGGGCCCTTAGGAAAGGCCGCGGCTGCAGCCTAGCTGCTCGTGGGGAGGAGGAGGAGAAGAGACCCGGATCGCTGCTCCTGGCCGAGTCACGGTCCACCGATTAGCCTCTGCCCGCGGTCCGTAGTGGGCTGTGACAATCTGCAGAATAGCCGATCGCGCCAGGGATCATCCGACACGCGGCGCGGCCCTTCAGGAAAGGCCGCAGCCTAGCAAGTCGAGGTAGGCCGGGGTCGTCTGGCGGGGCCCCGATCACGGCCCAGAAACGGGAAATCCCCTCTCCCTTCAGCAGTCAGGAGATCCTTGTAGCTCTCCCAGGTGGCAGGGATGTGTTTGCTGGGAAATAGAAGCCGATGGATCCGGATTAATGTATTAGATCAGCGGAGCTCTCTAAAAGAACAACCGCTCACAGCGCCATCTTGGCCACACCCCCATAGTTAAGGAGTTTAACTATAAATGTGTGGGGGGGGGGGTCTGGCTGGCATGCGGTGATCCGGTCTCTGAGTTTTTGGAAGTCCTGCCTAATAAGGGAAATGTCCATCTTTACCTCCTCAGTTTGCGCTGTAAAGTTCTGCAAAGAGTGACCGCTTCAAGCAGTCTGTCAGTGTCACCTGCCATTCGTTCTCCCCCCCACCTTCTCAGGAGCGCCATCTTCCTCCATGTCCTCCTTTTCCTGTCTACAGTTCTGTTCAAGTTTTGCCGCCGCTGCTTTCTGTGATTTTGTCAGTGACATACCTCAGGGGTCTGGGGTGACGTTTTGTGTGTTTTCAATGCTGTGTGGGGTGATCCAGAAGACAGCAGGGTCCGAATACAGAGCGGGCCGGAGGTTCAGGTGTACCAAGATGGGCACAGGGTCTGGGAGTAGGCCGAAGCCACGGACTTTCCTGAATGCGGTGGCCGCCGCGTGGGAGATTGCTGCTCCGTTCGGGCCGCTGTGTGGCTGAAGGCCTTTAGGAAATGCAGGGAGACTTGTAGGATCACCAGGAATTTCACACAAAGGAGGAAAAGTAGAGAGAGACCAGGATAGCTTTTAACAGACACATATCAGGAATGTGAAATGTTGGGGTACCGTAAACCTTCACCTTGTGGACCAAAGGTCACTAGTATGGGATCTTGTCAGAAACCATGAATCAGACTGAGTCAAAAGTAGAGTTAAATCTCACTTGTTTAATAATAATAAAAAAGGTAAACAAAGTAAAGGTGTAATCAAAACATAGCCTGAGTTCAGGAACCGTAACGGATAGTCAGACAAGCCAAACGTCAGAGAGCCAGAGATGAGCGTAGTAGAACAGCAAGGATCTGGAGACAGAAGGAATGTCAGCCAAGCAAGTCTTGACGGCTTAAGTATGCAGGACTGACGAACAGGATATCATCAACAGGTGAGTCACTGTGGAGAGATAGGAGCTGGCAATTAGCCAACAGCTGAGCGGCCAGCTCAGAGAAGGAAGGGCTGAGCCCAGCCCCGACAGTACCCCCTCAATGACCCCTCCCCCTCGGAGGACCACCAGGCTTGAGGGGAAAACATCTATGGAAATCACAGAGGAGGACAGGGGCATGTACGTCCGAGGATGAGACCCAAGAGCGCTCCCCTGGACCCTTTCCAATGCACCAGGTACTGTATGCGCCCACGGAACCTACGGGAGTCAACAATGGACTGTACTTCACACACCTCATGGTTCTCAACCTGTACAGGGTGAGGACGTAGCACTGAGGTGGAAAAGCGGTTGCAGACCAAAGGTTTTAATAAGCAGACATGAAATACATTTGAGATACGCATATTAGAATGAAGGTCTAATGCGTAAGCCGCCGGGTTAATCCTGTGAAGAATACGGAAAGGCCCAATAAACCGAGGTGCGATGTTCAGAGAGGGAACACAAAGTCGAAGGTTGCGAGATGACAGCCAGACCCTGTCCCCCACCTGGTAGGAAGGCGCAGGCAGGCGTCTGCGGTCAGCATGGAGTCTGTACCTATCATTAGCATGTCGCAAAGCCTCCTGGACTTGTGCCCAAGTGGAACGAAGACCATGGAGATGCTCCTCTAACGCAGGAATACTCTGCGGAACAAATGAATAGTTCGCAATAAACAGGGACAATCAGGAAGCAGAATTCAAGGCACAATTGCAAGCAAACTCCGCCCACTGTAAGGGGTCTGACCAGTTGTTATGGTGGTCAGAAATATAGCAATGTAGGAATTGCTCCAAGGAATGATTGGCTAGTTCTGCGGCTCCATTAGACTGCAGGTGATACGCAGAGGAGAAAGCAAGCTGAATTCCCAACTGTGCACAAAAGGCTCGCCAGAACCGGGACACAAACTGACTACCCCTGTCCGAGACAATCACCTTGAGTAGCCCATGTAAGCGAAAGATCTCCCGAGCAAAAATGGAAGCCAGTTCCTTAGAAGTGGGCAACTTCTTAAGTGGAATACAATGAGACATTTTCGAGAACTGGTCAACTATCATAAGGATAACTGTGTTGCCCTGGGAGTTGGGTAATTCCACAATGAAATACATAGACAGGTGGGTCCAGGGCCTCTCTCCATTGGGTATGGGTTGTAGGAGGCCCACTGGAAGGTGTCGTGGAGGCTTACTCTGAGCACACACGGAACAGGCAGCTACGAGGGCAGTTACATCAGCATGTAGACTAGGCCACCAGGTTGGGAAATGGCCCAAAAGAGTAGATTCTTCTCAGGGTGGCCAGTAGCCTTGGGAGAATGGCAAGTCTGGAGCACGGCAGTACGGAGACTCTCTGGGACAAAGCAGCGTTCATAAGGTTTCTCAGGAGGAGCATGAACCTGAGCAGCAAGAATTTTGTCACCTAAAGGAGATGTGAGACTGGTGCGAACTGTAGCCTGAATACAATCAGGAGGAATCACAGGAATTGGAAATGACTCCATCTTGGAAGTGGAGGAAAATTGTCATGGCAAAGCGTCAGCCCTTACATTCTTAGTACCGGGTAAGAATGAGACAATGTATTTGAAACTAGACAAGAAAAGAGCCCATCACGCTCTTCTGGGAGAGAGGCGTTTAGCCTCAAACAAGAATGTGAGATTCTTATGGGGAGATGTCTCCATTCTTTCAGGGATAAAATGATCGCCTACAGCTCTCTGTCACCAATCTCGTAATTGCACTCTGCAGGTGACAATTTCTTGAAAAAGTAGCAACAAGGGTGCATAGCACTCTCAGAGGTAGGACTTGAGACAGATGGGCGCCAACTCCAGTCTCAGAAGCATCAACCTCAAGGATAAAAGGTAACGTAGGATCAGGATGTGCCAACACAGGAGCAGAAACAAAGGCCAAAAGGCATTACGGGGTACTCATAATGGCCTGTTCTGGTATTAAACACAGTTTTCCATTCATCGCCCCCCTTAATCCTCACAAGATTATATGCCCCTCTCAAATCAAGCTTCATGAAAACTGTTGCTCCTTTGAGGTGGTCAAATAACTCTGTAATCAACAGAATCGGATAGGCATTCTTAATCAGGAAATGATTGAGACCCCTATAATCAATACAAGGTCTCAGTTCACCACTCTTCTTCTTCACAAAGAAGAAAACAGCACCAGCAGGAGACGAGGATTTGCAGATAAAACCTCGAGAGAGTGCGTCTGCAACATACTCCTCCATGGCCTTATCCCCCAAGACTGACAAAGGGTAAACCCAGCCATGAGGGGGTATGGCACCAGGTTGAAGGTCAATTGCACAATCATACGACCGGTGTGGAGGCAAACTACCAGCTTGACCTTTGGCAAAGACATCGCTAAAATCACATTACTCCTCCTGCAGGGAGGAGAGAGAAGAACTGCACAGGACCTTGGCTACCTTCTGGAAGCATGTCTTACTGCATTGTGGCGACCAGGAGAAGAACCTCAGCACGGAGCCAATCAAAAGAGGGGTTGTGCCTCTGTAACCAAGTATAACCAATAACCAGCGAAAACTTAGGCGAGGAAATAACTTGGAATTGGATTATCTCATGGTGAAGAGCCCCAATGGCCATGGACAATGGAACAGTCTCATGAGTCACATGGGCAAGCTGTAGAGGTCTCCCGTCGAGAGCCTCAATGGCAAGTGGAGTGTCACGCAGCTGCAGTGGTATCGACTGCTTCAATACAAAGGCATCAATGAACAGGCCTGCAGCCCCAGAGTCGATTAGAGCCTGTATCTCGAGGGACGACTCAGTCCAAGAAAGGGTAACTGAAACCAGGGGTTTATCCTTCTGGATAACTGGGAACGAAACAACGCCACCTAAGGTCTGTCCGTGACAGGACCTCAAGGTTCGGGCATTCCCTGGACGAGTAAGACAAGACTTTAAAAAGTGACCTGCCTGGCCACAATAAAGGCACAATCTCTTCCTCCTCATAAGGGTTCTTTCATCCACAGAGAGATGCGTGAAGCCCAAGTGCATGGGTTCATGTTCACTGACCGACACGGTACCAGGAGGCATGGGAGGTGAAGGAGGCAAAGGTGGGACTGCAAAGCTCGGAGACAAATATACAGGAGGCTTCCGCAAGCGTTCCTTAAGAGTCTTTCTCTGAGTCTGGAGTCAATGAGAATGGCAAACGTGAACAACTTCTCCGGCTCAGTGGGTATATCTCGGGCTGCTATCTCATCCTTGATGGTATACGAGAGACCATGAGAAAAAGCAGCCACGAGGGCCTCATTGTTCCAAGCAACCTCTGCTGCCAGAGTACGAAATTCAATGGCGTAATCGGCAACAGTTCTCGTACTCTGTTTGATGGACATGAGGCACATGGCAGCAGAAGCAGAATGTTAAATACCCTTTTAAAGGAAGCCACAAACTCAGGGTAACTCAGGACAACAGCCTCTTGACGCTGAGCTGGTCCAGGATGCCCTATACAGCCATTGTGACTTCCTAGTTACTTATTTACGGCCCCTGTTTTAGGGGGGCTTGAAATGTTAACGTCCCCCATGGCTCTTTACGACCTTCCTGACCCACAGTCCCTGTAATGGGAAGTTTTACATCCTTTCCAGCTCATGCGTCACACATTATTTCAATCTGAGGTGAGGCTGTCTGTTATCCCCTGTGTCCGCCGCAGGGGGAATTATATGGGGTCCCGCATGCCCACAGAGTTTTCCTGAATGGATATGGTTCTCCTGAAGAAGCGGTGTTAACCGCGAAACCGGTCGAGAAAGAGCAATAAAGCTGTATACATATCTGCCATCCAAATTGTGCGGAATCCACTGGTTCAGACTATGTGGTACCTCCCCTTTTTATGGTTATATGTAATGTTGTTGTTTTTGTTGTTTACAATCGCAATTGTATGCGGTATTGTATTTTTATGAACATTGTTTCTATTAAAAGTGAACTTTTATAAAATATTCCAACTTTCTCTTCTATTCCCTACCCTTACTGTATACCTTATTTAGTACCGTAATAGTCCCCCTCGTTTCCCTTGTGGGGGGTGGAGACGTTGGCTGACAGTAGCAGCAACTGCGGCCATCGCCCTACCCTCCTTTTCCTCGTCTCTCAAAATGTGATGGCATCTTGGGAGACCCTGTGAAAGTGTGCCTAGTCTGTGCAATGCTGTACCCTATGCTAATACTCAACTAGTGTATGATAGCGTTCAAAACATTCACCAATGCAAAGACCAGGATTGTCAGGACAGGAGGGACAATAATAGCGGGTGTCACGCCTATATCCACGCTTGCTGCAGACACAACATCTTTTTTGGGGGGATCGTTGGGTAGGGGTACTCGGGAGGACATAAAGAAAATGCCTCTCATGCAGCCGACTGCATTTAGTTGGGGATGTGAATGGGTGAAGTACGGGTGCTGCAGAAGTGGTGGGTTCCCAATTAGGATTGGTGAATGCAGCAGGAAGGGCACTATGGACACGACGGGCCTGTGTTTGTCTTCTTCTGGTGGCAGCGGGACACTACTTGTGCTTGCCACCTCACCAGCTTGAACTGCACTTATGGTACTCGCCACATCACCAAGTGTTACTGCAGTGCTGGTTTGACTACGTACTAGGTCGCTGGTGCTTGCCAGTTCACCAGAAGGAAAAGCTGCGCTAATACTGCTCTGCTCCATACGAGGGACCTGCGGTTCCTGCTCCTCAACAACAGCAGAAGAAGATTGGGGTCGGGTACGTCTGACCTTGGCAGGGACCACAACTCCGTCGTCAGAGCTATCTGTCATGGAGCCGCTGTCGTCTACAGGATCGTATTCTGAGCCTGAATCTGACACCTGAGTGACTTCCTCTTCACTATCTGTCATGCTCAGAAACGTGTAGGCCTCTTCACCACTGTACCTTCGATTCGCCATTTTGGGCTCTAAATTTAGTGGTACAGTAGTAAGACTCACAGGTAAAAAAGCTCCTGACCGTTAGCAACTGATTCAAACGCTACCAAAAAAACTGTTAGCGATTGAAGGGATCAGGCCTGACTCTGCAAACGCTGCAGTTATGTGTTTAGTGTTTTGTAAGTGACAGTGATTGATCGATACTGCACTTGGGTGGGCTGGGCCGGGCGGAGGGGCAAAACGCAGGTGCTAGCAGGTATCTGGGCTGATCCCGCTAACACTGCGTTTTTGGGAACCCTAAACTGCTGGGGAAGCTAGTATAGATCTGATCAGATATTGATCCATTCAGATACTATACCACTAAGGGAGGTGTATGCTGCGTGCGTGGGTGTTAGCGGTACTGGCACTAACCTGACGCTGCCTGGGGCAACGCAGACCCTATCTGACCCTAAAACCTAACTTGTATCACCCGCCGGGTGATCAGGGGGTTAAACCTTTATTAGGTAATAAATGGCGTGTGCCCTGACACTATAAAAAATAAACTAACTAACCAGCGTCACCCGTAACAGTTATACGGTGATCACTGGTGAAAGGGTTAACTAGGGGGCAATCAGGGGGTTAAAACCTTTTATTAGGAAGTATATGGGAGTCCCTGATGCTATAAAACGCTGATAGCGAACCTAAATACTTACCTCCCTAACTAGCGTCACCTGTGACACTAATACAGCGATCAGAAAAACGATTGCTTAGTGACACTGGCGACGGGGGGGATCAAGGGGTTAAAACTTTATTAGGGGGGTACCCTAGACCTAAAGGGGCCTAACACTAACTGCCCTACAACTTAACTGTCACAAAATGACACCAATGCAATAATCAGAGAAAAAAAAAAGCTGCTATTGGTGTCACTGTGACGGGGGGTACAGGGGGGGTGATGGGGGGTGACTGGGAGGTGAAATGTGTGCCTAGAGTGTTCTACTGTTAGTGTAGTGTTGGTGCACTTACTTGGATGTCTTCTCTCCTCGGCACCAGGTACGTGATTTTGCCTGCCCGTGCCATTCTGCCGCAGTATATCTGCGTTAGGCGGTCGGCAAGTGGTTAAGGTAGCGGTAATGTTTTTTAGAAAATCGGGTGCAGTTCCTAAACATAAGTTTTGAAAAACTCTACTGGCAGCCTGCTCGGCTCTGATGCCCATTCAGTATATTTAACATGCCAAAGATGTTGATTTTTCCTGAGAGACTTAAAAACGTAATATTGTTTTTTTTTTGTTTTTTTTTTTATTATTTCTATTATTATTATTATCATCAAGTTAATCTCACCATATGGACAGTGTTTCTCCAGAATAAACTGTATTCTGTTTAGACCTTTCGTTTTCCTAATGTGTTTTTTCCCCTATCTAGTTGCTGGGTCGTATCAGTGATTTGGAAAAAGAACGTGATCTGTTGAAGGAAAATTCTGACAAATTGTACAGCAGGTATGAAAGTCCATTTATGTGAATGGATAATATTTACTATACTCAGTGTGCAATTGGCTATATATAGTCCCAAGCAAAGACCGCAATCGCTGGGCTGTTATTTTATCTCGACAGACAGTACCTGGCTGTCTACTGTATACTTAATCACAATCAGTGCTGTTTTCCTGAAATGTCTGATCGCCAAATATTTTAAGAGTTAATTCCTTCTTTATTAACTCCTAACCATTAAGATTAAGAACAGTAAATTGTATTGAATCAATATTTTCTGGTGCTTTAAATCATTTTAAGAATTACATTTTCTGTTATCTACATCCATCTTGATTCAATTCCCTCATTGTTGTACAATTGTTTTATATTTGGTAAAAAAAAAAAAGTTACATTTCAAAACTTCAAAGGGAACCTACTGTATACGTTCCCTTGTTCAACTGGACTATGCCCATCCTAGCCTTTTTTATTGACTGTCAAAAAACTAAATTGTATAGCATTTACACCCCTGCATTTACCTAACTTGGTGTGGGGTTTCTTTGAATTTCTCAAAAACTCAGAAAGGACAATATTTCTAGCATCGCTAACAAAATCATTCTATAAAGCCATATATACAGTATACAGTATTTTCATAGATGTTGATATGTTAATATAGTAAACTGATGAAAGTTAAGACATGCTTATTTTGTATTCTTATTACTGTGAACTAAGTGAGTATGAATTCCCCTCTTCTAAACCCCTTACTCGCTCTCTAAATGCTGTATGAATGATAAAAATTGGAAGTCCCAAAAAGTAAAAAAAAAAAAAAAAAATAGTTCCTGGGGTATATCCTTTGATTTCACTGGCCCACACTGCATCAAATATTAACCGCTTCAATACCGGGCCAATTCTGACACTTTGCTCCTACATGTAAAAATCATCATTTTTTTGCTAGAAAATTACATAGAACCCCCAAACATTATATATGTTTTTTTAGCAAAGACCCTAGAGAATACAATGGCAGTTGTTGCAACTTTTTATCTCACACAGTATTTGCGCAGGAATTTTTCTAACTCGTTTTTTTGGGGAAAAAAACTGTTTTGTGTTTAAAAAAAAAAAACAAAACAGTAAAGTTAGCCCAATGTTTTTGCATTTTGTGAAAGATGAAGTTACGCCGAGTAAATAGATACCTAACATGTCACGCTTCAAAATTGCACACGCTCGTGGAATGGCGCCAATGTTCGGTACTTAAAAATCCCCATAGGCGACGCTTGAAATTTTTTTACTGGTTACATGTTTTGAGTTAGAGGAGGTCTAGGGCCAAAATTATTGCTCTCGCTCCAACGTTCGCGGCGATACCTCACATGTATGGTTTGAACACAGTTTTCATATGTGGGTGGGACTTACGTATGCGTTCGCTTCTACGTGCGAGCACACGGGGACAGCTACGCTTTAAAATTTTTTTTTTTTTTTTATTGTTAATTATATTTTATTTTTTTTTATTTTGACACTTTTTTGAAAAAAAAAAAATTGATCACTTTTATTCCCATTACAAGGAATGTAAACATCCCTTGTAATAGCAATATGACATGTCAGGTGCTCTTAATAGTGAGATATGGGGTCAATAAGACCCCATATCTCACCACTAGGCTGGGAAGCCTGAAATAAAAAAAATAAATAAAACGATCGCCACTTCCCAGCCGAAGCGGCGCCGTTTTTTTGAATGGAGAGGCCGGGCGTGACGTCATAACATTGCGCCCGGCCTCCGACAATCATAGGGACTCCGGGGACCATCTGGTCCGCCGGAAATCTCTATGATCTACATCCAGCGCCAGCGGATCCACTCTCCACCTCACCAATCGTAACGGTGAGTCGGAGCAAGCACCGGAGGGCGGCGGGAGGGGGGGGGGAGTCCCCTCTCGTCTCCCATAGGAACGATCAAGTGGCGGAACGGCCGCTATGATCGTTCCTATGGTGTAGAGATTCGCCGGCTGAAACCGGCAATATCTGAATGATGTCTATAACTACAGGCATCATTCAGATATACCCGCTCAAAGCCCAGGACGTCATATGACGCCCTTGGTATTGAAGTGGTTAAAGATGGTCTCTAGGTAATTAGTGTGGTAAGGGATAAGAAACCTTTGTAACAATGGTCATTTTTCTCATCACTGCTGTCCAGTATTTGAAATTGTTTGTGCCCACAATTGCCACAATAGCATTTTAAATCACAACACAGCTTGCAAAGAGCAGATTTGACAGTAGGCAGTCAGCAGTGATATCTGTTAGGTTAAGCTATATTCTGCTGTGGAGATAAACTTCTGGAAATGCGAGCGTATAGTAGGAAGAGCTTTTTATGAGTAGTGGCAACATACTGGAGAAAATCAGTAAATTAATTCTTAGAAAACAATATAAATAGAAAATTACTATGCTGCGCTATCTCCTAATATTAGTTCCAACAAATACTTTTAGAGAAGAGGGAGGGTGGTGCTGAGTTGGTCTATGGAGTAGGGTTAACCCACATCCCTAAAGTACAAGCAAAAATGGAACTTTGTTCCTCTTATGGGACTTTGGAGGGAAAAGGCTACTCTGAAGTATTTGCGAGTGTAATTTTATTATGAAAAGGAGTGTAGCTATGACAAATCTACAATGCACACAAGTAAGTATACATGGAAATACAGGATGCGTAATACAACAAACAAGCAATACAGTGTATGGATTTCACAATCATTGGACTCCGTAACATATGGAACACACATACGGGGAGTACCCGGCGCGTTTCGAGTTATACTCTTCTTCAGAGGTATCTGATTGGAAACAGCACAACAAGGGTATGTCTATAATTGAAAAGACAGTCGTGAGCCAAAGATGAAACGGCAAATAATTATTGTGACATTGAATATAAACAAAGTAGAATATTATCATTATAGTAAAAGCATGTAAACGTAAGTGCTGACCATATAGCAAGTTTATTTATACATTCATTTTTATATTTTATTTTTGTATATACTCATGTATTTCATTCAGTGTTCTCTTTCCTAGTGTTTGATCCTCCTTTTTTTGTTTTCCTCTTTTATGTGATATTCCTGACCCCCTGCCCTCTTTGCCACACTGTGCCCACTCTCATGGTTCCATCGGTCTGGACATGGGTGGCCTGGTCGGACTCGGCCTTGGCCCTGGGAATTCCCCACTCGGCGCAGGGGGGCCATCAGGTACAACTAATGTTGTCACAGGCAGCGTCCCCTCTAGCGGAAGATCCGGGTCGACATCTTAACCTATCATTTCCCTTCCCGTCGCGGGCCTTTGACGCGGGTCTCGGTCCCCTCCATCCGTGTGCTCCACGTCCTTACACCCGAGGGACGTTGGTTAGTGTTGCCGCGCCTGGAAGTGTCATACACGCCGGCCGTGGTCTCCACGGGGGCCAATGTGCACTCCATAGGCTCGGGGGGCATGCCCTCGACACCACTGGCCATGCCCGCGACCTATCGCGTGGCGGCCAGAAGTATTTAAATATCTTCTAATACGCTGTCACTTATAGGTTCCTGCTCCACATAGCCCAGCCACTCGATCCTCGGCTTCACGCTCCCTTCTCTCCCCCAGCACCAACCAGGTAAACCCTTATGACAGGTCTCAGCTCCAGCGCATGTAACCCCTGCAGCCTCACCTATCTACTCTGCCCTGTTGTCCCCTCTCTCTTGGACCTCATATGCATACCTTTCCTTTCCAGGCTGGACGTGCATACCCAGAGCCACACTGACACCGCACTTTGGGTTAGGCGCCGACCCTCAGCCGCCCCCAGCAACACTTCAGAGGCCTTTTTCCTTGCACTGGGATCCCAGTACACACAAGGACCCCCTATACACCGGGTCCCATCGTACCTCGGTCCAGGCTCTGGGACCTCTGGGTTCCTGCAATACCCTACAGATGGCCTAGCCCCCTCCGTTAGACAGGACCCCTCTGTCCAGCACGGGGACACCCTTCTCAGGTACATGTCTTACCATGATGTATTTTCTATATGGGCCCCTAGACACCTCTGACTGACTATGCAGCCCAGTCTTACTTACTCCCCCCTCTCCCACAAAGTTTGGAGTCTCACCCCAGGACCCACCTCATACCCTTTGGTGTCCCAGCGCCCCCTGTTTGGGAACACCCCCTTGTGGTCCTTTTGGGTCTGACACATATGGCATGCCCGGTCCGGACCAGGAGTAAGTACAGAATTAGTGGCCTACTGTCCCCCACAGCCCTTCCTCCAAGTTGCTTTTAATTGGAGTCAGTAATTCATGCTACCCCCCAGCAATACTATATGGTCAGTACTTACATTTAAATGCTTTTACTATAATGATAATATTCTACTTTGTTTATATTCAAGGTCACAATAATTATTTGCCGTTTCACCTTTGGCTCATGATTGTCTTTTCAATTATAGACATACTCTTGTTGTGCTGTTTCCAATCAGATACCCCTGAAGAAGAGTATAGCTCGAAACGCATCTGGTACTCCCCGTATGTGTATTCCATATGTTACGGAGTCCAATGATTGTGAAATCCATACACTGTATTGCTTGTTTTTTGTATTAAGCATCCTGTATTTCCATGTATACTTGCGTGCATTGTAAATTTATCATATCTATACCCCTTTTCATAATAAAATTACACTCACAAATACTTCAGAGTAGCCTTTTCCCTCCAAAGCCCCATAAGAGGAACAAATTTCCATTTTAACAAATACTTTTAAAGTGCTAACTATGCAATAATAAGAAAAATAATAATAATAAAAACTTGTGATAAACTGACGAAAATTATAATATATTCCAAAACTGTATATAGAATTGTATGATTGCTGTGATGATAAATTCTGTGTTAAGTGTCACATTCCACAGACCAAATAAAAATAATAAACAAACTTATAAAAATGACATATATGGTGCCACAAACGTGAATCTTAAAGTGTTATAGTGCATATAACAGTAACATTCTAATCAAACGCAGATCAGTCCAACATAATCGGTATATAGGGGGGGGGGTCCCCCTGAGGAAGATATGAATTGCCCTTGTATCGTCACATGTAGGGGAGGGGACAGGACGGTGTAGGAAGCAGCTGGTCTGTTTCACAGAGAACAGACATACGACTTCAACCAAAACCCAGCATTTTAAGGCACATTACAGATTGGTGTACTTAATGCACCTAACCCATGTGAGTACCCTGTACTGGGGCTTTTTTGTTTGTACAATACAATTGTGTTAAATGGTATCACGCTATGGAGTCTCTTTCTACTGTTTTATATATGAGGATACAGCGTCAGTGAGCAGTTTGGATCTATACAGCTAACTTAGAATCCCTGAGGTGATTCACATGCGTGTTTGACCAAACTTAATTGCGAGGTCACATGCTCTAAGGTGAGCGGCCATTGCCTGAGGGTGGGGAGCACCTGAGTGTGGACACCGCAAAATGTTATATTCACGTTTTTATGAAGTCACCATTATACCTTTAATAAGGACTATATACCGATTATGTTGGAGTGATCTGCGTTTGATTAGAATGTCACTGTTATATGCACTATAACACTTTATGATTCACGTTTGTGACACCATATATATAATTTTTATAAGTTTGTTTATTATTTTTATTTTGTCTGTGGAATGTGACACTTAACACAGAATTTATCATCATAGCAATCATAAAATTCTATATACAGTTTTGGAATATATTAGAATTGTTGTCAGTTTATCACGAGTTATTATTATTATTATTATTATTATTATTTCATAGTTGGCACTTTAAAAGTATTTGTTGGAACTAATATTAGGAGATAGCGCAGCATAGTAACTTTCTATTTATATTGTTTTCACACAACTTTATGGGACATGATCAGTGCTAGCAGCTGTCGATCATTATCACTCATCCATTACATTTTGTTTTCTATATATTTTGTCACTTTTAAAACAGATAGCTCGCAAGATCCTCATAGTTTGTTTTAAATAGTATTCTTAGAAAAGTTCTTTTAAAGGTAAGATGAAGGAGATTACTGTCTATAGATCTCAATTTGAATGGCAGTTATCCATGAAATGCTGGATTCCTTTTCTAGATCATTCTTACGGCTGGTTTTAATCAAGTATCATTCATTCATGCAGCTCCTTATTGTGTAAGCCCCTTGCCATCTTTTCTCCACCGCCATTAAAGTTTCTTTGTTCATACAGAAACCAGGTAATAGTATGGGTCCTTCTGCTCTTTAACACCTGCTGCCATTTACAGCAAATTATAAGTCCAGTAGTATGTTTATTATTGTTTGATTCCAGTGGAGAGTTTACGTGGCATAGCTTTGATGGCATTATTTTCGTTGAATTTGAATTTGATCTCAATCTAGGACCTGATGGTATGTGTGGTACTGACTGACCTCTTATCAGAACAATGTATTGGTTGTAACATACAGTAATGTATGTTTGTATGTTTTTACCAGAAACTGAAATTTCGAATTTTGCCTATGTTACTATTTGCTGTTGAATTCTGGTGATTCTGATATTGTGAAACAATCATTCAAATAGTTCTCTGTAAGACTCCTTTCCCACTGAGCCGCCCCAGGCGTCAGCGGTAAAGCGGCACTTTACCGTAGTTTTAGCGGGTTTGAACCCCCGCTAGCGGCCGAAAAAGGGTTAAATCCACCCGCAAAATGCCGCTGCAGCGGCGCTTTGCCGACGGCATAGCAGCGCTGCCCTATTGTTTTCAATGGGCAGGAGCGGTGTATTCACCACTCCTCCACCGCTGCAAAGAAGCTGCTGGCAGGACTTTTTGTGACTCCCTGCCAGCGCAGCACCCCAGTGTGAATGCACTCGGGCTTTCACACTGGGTTTGCAGCTGAGGCTTTTTTCAGGCGCTTTACTTGCGCTGTATTTAGCCCTGTAGTGCCTAAAAAACGCCTCAGTGTGAAAGGGGGTCTAAACATTACAAACGTGTAGTGATGAAGGGATGTGGGAAAGGAGACCATTCCCATTTTATTACATTAAAGGAGTTGTAAAGACAGAAGGTTTTTTATCTTAATGTATTCTATGCGTTAAGATAAAAAAACCTGTGTGTAGCAGCCCCCCCAGCACCCCCCTAATTACCTACCTGAGCCCCATCTCTCTCCAGGGTTGTTCACTATCCCCTCAACCATCCAGGACACTCCTAATTTGCTGAGACAAAGCAGCGGCACCATTGGCTCTTGCAGCTGTCAATCAAAGTCAGTCAGCCAATCGGGGGATAGAGGGGGCGGGGCCATGTTGGGGCTCTGTGTCTGAATGAATACACGGAGCTCTGACTCGGCTTGGGTGCCCCCTGTAGCAAGCTGCTGGCTGAGGGGCACTCAAAGGAGGGGGGGCTAGGAGCAGCAAAGAGGGACCCGAAAAGAGGTGGATCTGGGCTGCTCTGTTCAAAACCAACTGCTCAGAGGAGGTAAGTATAACATGTTATTTAAAAAAAAAAAATGAGCCTTTAAAATCACTTTAAGATGTCTGACGCAGATGGGATAAATTCTGTTTAAAATCGATGTCCCCTTTAAAATGTGTTGCTATTTCTCCTTTGACTTTTACTAAGCATTATAAACACAAATTTGAGTACCCTTTGGCCCAGCACTGGTTTTTGGTTGAAGCTGGGTGGCAATTGAAGATCCTGATGCACATTTTACTTGTCTGTGGTTATGTCAGTGACTGGAATTAGGATTGCAATGTATTATACATACTATTTCCTACTGCAGCCCCACAAAGTGAGCAACCTATGCCAACTTTTTTTTTTTTTTTTTTTAACTCCACATAGTTGGGAATCTAAATCAAGTCCATTCCCATGATCATCCCACAAAGTCTTTCATCTTGTCTAACCGCAGGCTGTGTAAGGCGCCTTTGGTTTTAAGAAGCAGCAGAACAGAATATGTTTGCCTAATTCCTGAAACATTAGGGCAAGTGATCTGTGTGTCACTACCATCTAACTTATGAACTCTTAAACATCAGCAGTTGTTTGCAAGCTAATTTTTTCTTTTTAGCAAAATAAATAAATTTGAGGTAAGAAACTTTTACAAGGTGGTTGCCGTAGGAAACAAACTATGTGTGACATTCAGCACAAGTTGCTCCAGGAGTTGACATCTGCTCATGGCTGAAATCTTGTTTAGAAACATATGGTAAGAAACAAAGAAACTAAAGCATCTTAGATTAGTGAGTTTTTGAACTATAACACAAATACATACTTGGTATGTGCCTTCATGAACTAATCCATGTAAAAAATAAAAATGTGAGGTTACATAGTTACATAGTAGGTGAGGTTGAAAAAAGACACAAGTCCATCAAGTCCAACCTATGTGTGTGATTATGTGTCAGTATTTCATTACATATCCCTGTATGTTGCGGTCATTCAGGTGATTATCTAATAGTTTCTTGAAGCTATCAATGCTCCCCGCTGAGACCACCGCCTGTGGAAGGGAATTCCACATCCTTGCCGCTCTTACAGTAAAGAACCCTCTACGTAGTTTAAGGTTAAACCTCTTTTCTTCTAATTGTAATGAGTGGCCACAAGTCTTATTAAACTCTCTTCTGCGAAAAAGTTTTATCCCTATTGTGGGGTCACCAGTACAGTATTTGTAAATTGAAATCATATTCCCTCTCAAGCGTCTCTTCTCCAGAGAGAATACGTTCAGAGCTCGCAACCTTTCCTCATAACTAAGATCCTCCAGACCCTTTATTAGCTTTGTTGCCCTTTCTTTGTACGCGCTCCATTTCCAGTACATCCCTCCTGAGGACTGGTGCCCAGAACTGGACAGCACACTCCAGGTGCGGCCGGACCAGAGTCTTGTAGAGTGGGAGAATTATCGTTTTATCTCTGGAGTTGATCCCCCTTTTTTTTTTTTTTTTGAAAAATATTTATTGGGTTTTATAGCATACAAAAGTATAAAAACTTAGTGTAACAAAAGTTACAGAGTATTAGTTGTTACAATCTGTAAAGTTCAATGACTTCTCATAGTGGTTGAAATACAAGCTTGTCATATCAGTTAGAACAAGAGAGAAGTAACAGAAAACATAAATAGAAAAAGAAAAAGTAGGGGACGGGGAAGACGGGGGAGTTCATGTTTGCCATCTTATCAACACTATAGAGCGTAACTTTGCTCGGCACATGAAATCTTAACATCTAGATACCTTCAGGAGTGGAGGCAGCGTCTGAATAAATGTGGGGGGGTGGATGCTAAGGGGCACAATGGATTTGTGGATATCCTACGGTGGGTTAAAAGTAAAGGAATCTGGGGTGGGGGTAGTTTGAGTCGGCCAAGAGAGTTGGTGAGATCTTTTGTCAAGTACCATTTTGTGTAGCGGAATGGGTGCATTATCTCCATCAGTGCCTGCGGAGCGAATGTAGCTTCAATGTATTCCCTCCATCTTTTGAAAAAACGGGAAGTCGATCGGAAATTAAGAGTAATGGTGTCCAATCTCTCTAGATGGAAAAGTGATGCCAAGGCTTTTTTAAACATTGTTAGGGTAGGAGGAGTAGCTGATATCCAGTGAGACATAATAGTCCTGCGAGCCACTAGAAGACACAGGTGAGCCCAATGTGGAATATTTCGTGAGACCCTCGTTGGCGATGAGGGTGAAGGGGGTATGCTAAACAGGCCTAATAGACGGTCCTTAGTGCACTGAATTTTGTGGACCTCGTTGATGTAGGTGATCACCTTAGTCCAGTAAGCATCAATCTTGTTACAGTCCCAGAGCCTATGTAGCAAAGTGGGGCGAGGTAGGTTACACCAGGAACATTGCGCTTGGGTGGGGTCCTTCTTCTTGAAGCGGAAAGGGAAATAAGCTCTATGAATGATCTTGAATTGTGTTTCCCTCCAAGATTCAGAAGCAGTAAGGTTGCGAACTGTCTTGTACCCCTCAAGGATTTTTTCTGGCAGAGATTCGTCTTCTAATACGTGTGACCACTTTCGAAAGGGTTTGAGGGCATACTTCCGTGTTTGATGTTGTATGAGACAGGAGTAAATATTGGAGATGGAGTAGTTATTGCTTTTGATGAGAGTATCAATGCAGGATGTTTCAAGTGGATTGGTATTGGGGCCAGAGCATGATTTGAGATAGTTGATGAGTTGGTGATGGAAGAAAACATGAGTTGGTGGTAGGGAGTACTCCCGCATCAGGGTTTGAAATGGTTTGAATTTGCCCGGCTTGTTGAGATAGAAAGACGAGACATCCGCGAGGCCTTTAAGTTTCCATTGGCCAAAAGCTTTATGAATTATAGATGGAAGGAACATAGGGTTGCCTTGTATTTTGAGGTATTTGGAGATGCTGGATGGCACTTTGAGCAATTTTCTTACTTCTCTCCATGCAATGACCGTATCCTTAATTATTACACTTGTTTTGAGGTGGGGGGGGTAATGTATTGGGATTAGAATGGAGGATGGCCGAGAGGTCATATGGGTGTACCATAGCCTCTTCTAAGGATAGGTTAGAATATTTAGAACCACCACTTAGCCACTCTAAGCCCTGTCTAAGTAAACATGCCAGGTTGTAAAAACGCATATTGGGCAATCCCGCCCCGCCCTCGCCCTTCGGGAGACATAGTTTCTGCAGCGCTATGCGAGGTTTCTTGTGAGACCATATGAAGGCAGTTAGGGCCTTCTGGAGTTTTTGGATGTCTGAATGTTTAATTAGAAGAGGTATGGTCTGCATTGGGTAAAGCAAGCGTGCGAAAGACACCATTTTGAAAAGGTGGCATCTCCCAAAGAGCGAGAGAGGCAGGGTCCCCCAAGCCTCCAACTCCTTCACAATTTTGGTTATCAAAGGGGGGTAATTCAAAGAGTACAGAGAGGATGGTTCACGTCCTATTTTAATGCCCAGGTATGTAATATGTTGGTTGGCTATGGCCAGGGGGGATAGGTGTTTCCATTTACTAGAGATGGGGGTGCAATGGTAGGATCTCACTCTTATCAAAATTGATTCTGAATCCCGAGCAAAGTCTGAAGTCTGAAAAAAGTTGTTTGAGTCTGTCAAAGTCTGTTATAGGGTCAGTGGAGAACAATAGTATGTCGTCTGCAAATAGCGCCGAACGAAGAGTGTGGTTCTCTAGAGTGATGCCACTGATTCCATCAGCTGAATTTAGTATTCTGGACAGGGGTTCGATTGCTAGATTGAACAGGAGTGGAGACAGGGGGCAGCCCTGTCTCGTTCCTTTTGTTAATGGAATCGTGTCTGATATAAAGTCAGGGGTGACGAGACGTGCGGTAGGGGATGCGTACATTTGTAGAAGGAATCGCATAATCGGTCCTGAGAATCCAAATTGTGTCATCACTCTAAAGAGCCAGGAGAAACTGATGTTGTCAAAGGCCTTTTCCGCGTCTAAGGACATGATGGCGATGTCTTGGTTAGGGTGGGTTTTGGCATATTCCAGAGCCATTAACACTTTGCGGATGTTTAGGGTAGCCGATCTGCCCGAAACAAAGCCAGATTGGGCTGGGTGTAATAATGATGGCAGTAGGGGAGCTAGTCGCGACGCAATTATTTTGGATAGGATTTTGACATCGACATTGATTAATGATATCGGTCGGTATGAGCCCGGTAATAGGGGATCTTTCCCTTTCTTAGAGATTAGTTTGATGTGGGCCTGTGTTCCCGTAGGAAGATAGGGCCCTCCATCCCACATGGCTGCGTATACATGATTTAAGGTGTCCGGAATAAATTCCCTGGTCATTTTATAGAATTCGGCGGTGTATCCGTCGGGTCCCAGGGCTTTGGCCGAGGCCATGTCTTTGATCGTAAATCGAATATCATCAACAGTAATGGGGGCATTAATCGTCTCCAATTGTGTGTGATGGAGTTTGGGTAGATGTATTTTGTCAAGCAGAAAGTCAGTAGTGGGCAAGTCCGTCGGGTCAGCTTTGTATAGATTAGTGTAGTATTCCACGAGTAGGTTGCTAATTTCAGCTGGGGAGGTGACCAGAGAACCTGTCTTAGCTCTAAGAGCAGAGATACGGGTAGGACGTCTAGGGCCTGAGCACATCTTGGCCAGGAGCCTGCCAGCCTTGTTGCCAAATCTATGAAAATGTAGCTGGGAGTATGACGTTTTGGCCGCTTCATGCTGTTCTGCCCAGAGGTCAAAGGTGCTTTTAGCCTGTCTCCATTTTTGTATGTTCTCTATGGTGCGGTTTAATGTGAGCTGTTCATGTGCCAAGCGTAGGGCTTCGCTTGACTTACTATATTGTTGCTTGGCTCTTTTTTTAAACTGGGTTGTGTATGAAATTATTTTACCCCGTAAGAAGGCCTTGCCTGCTTCCCAGAATAGGTTAGGGTCTGTAATGTGAGCTCCATTAGTGGAGATGTATTCCTCCCAGGCGCAGTATAGTGTATGTTGAAAGTCCTCATTGTCAACTAAATAGGAGGGGAAGCGCCAAGTAGGGGAGGGAGATGAGCGAGCCGTTTGGGTTAGATGAACCACAATTGGGCTGTGATCTGAGATCACTGCGTCTTGTATGTCTGGTGCGCTGATTACGGAGTTTAGTGCCGGGGAGGCAAAAAAATAGTCTATACGTGAAAACGTATTGTGCGGGGGCGAAAAAAAAGTGTATTCCCGATCCGTTGGGTGCATTAAGCGCCAGACATCCACAAATTGCATGGAGGCGACGGCTTGTGGCAGTAGGGTGGATGCAGATGATAAGGGGGTACGGGTGTGTGTTCTATGTGTAGGGGGGCCTGTGCGATCAGCTAGGGAGGACATGACTGAATTAAAATCCCCACCCAGTAGGTGTAACGTCTCTGGTGTAGTTAGCACCCATTTCACTAAATCTTGAAAGAAGGAGGTGTCAGGAGAATTGGGAGCATAGATGTTAGTAAGTGCTACAGATTTGTCATCTATAGTCAGATGTAGAGTCATTTTCCTTCCTTCCGAGTCAACCTTGACATCCCTAACAGTGTGCTGTAGATTCTTGTGCAGAAGGATAGCAACACCCGCTTTACGGCCTACTGCTGGTGAACCGTAAACAGAGCCCACCCACAATCTACGAAGACGTTGCAAGTCGTCTGCAGCCAGATGTGTCTCCTGAAGTAGAGCCACATCAGCCCGGAGACGCCGCAGGTGTCTGAGGATGGACATGCGTTTGTTTGGGGAACGCAGCCCCTTAACATTCCACGAGACAAACCTTAGGTGATTCCCATCTGTAGACTGTGGCATAATTGATAGTTAAAAGTGGTTTGGTTTAGGGGTTTGTATAAGAACCCCTTTGTAGATGTGCTATCTACCTTTTGGGAGCCACCAAAGCGTCTCAGAGCCCCTGAAGACATATGAACTAGATTGGAAAACATGAACTTAAACTTCTCTAAGCAACAATAAGTTATAAACATTAATAAGGCAGTATATCGTATAAGGAAATACATAACGTGACTTGTGGACTTCTCTTTTTTCCACATGAGTTCCCACCTATCTAGTTAGCATAGCTCCCATTGATTGCCAGCTCCTCACGTAGGGGCAGGGTGGTAGCAACAGGGGGTGAGAATAGGGATGGTAGGGGAAAGGAAGGGGAGATAGGGGGGGAGTACGAGATAGGAAGGGAGGGTAGTCTAGGGGGGGATCCCCTGAGGAGGCAGTGCAGGTTTAAATTAATCGATGGTAAGGTAGGCTAAACACAGGGGAGGGCCCCCCACTTTAAATTAGGCTTAAACAAACCAGAAAATAGAAAATACAAGTAATCACAACATTGCAAGTATCCCTGAAAGGGAAGGTTTCCCAGGTAGTGGGGGGCTATCTCTGTTATTGAGTTACATAACCATAACATTATAACTGCATAACTTTTAGTAGCGTAGCTTTTAGCTACAGGTTGGTAGGGGTAGTGCTTCATAAAGAGCATGTACGGCAGTTTATAAAGGCATCAAAAACATCCTCATCTTAAGGATGAAAAATGTAAAAAAAAAAAAAAAAAAAAAAAAAAGGTATAAGATGGGTTGATACTACCCATTAGAAGATGGCGATGTGAAAAAGGTGGTGATGTAGAGTCCTTCTACGATTCCCAGAGCGATCTTCCTGGTTGGTGAAGCGGCTGCGCTTGTATGGAGGTTTGGTCGGGCTTCGGGGGTGTTTAGGGGGTCCATACGCATGCTGTGAAGATGACGATGGTGATCCCTCTGCCGCGGCACTGTGTTCCATTTCGAAGCTTCTGTTGGTTAGGTATGTTTCCGCCTCTTCAGGTGTATGGAAGGTGAGTTGCTCCCCTTCAGGTGTTTGAACGCGGAGGACAGCTGGATAAGCTAGGGAGAATCGGATTTGATTGTGGTGCAGAGTGGAGCATACCGACGAGAATGCCTTACGTTGTTTCATTACCTCTATGGAATAGTCCGCGAAGAGCAGCAGTTTCGCGCCATCTACCACCAGTGAGCGCGTGCGACAAAATTTTTGCATTATGGCGTTTTTGTCAGCGTAGTTGAAATATTTCACTATCACATGCCGAGGTTTAGCGTGTGTGTCAGAATGTTGACCCATACGGTGCGCTCGTTCAACAGTGCAGGGTATGCGGAGGCCAAGTTGCTCTGGGATGGTTTTCGCACATATGTTTGTAAGGTGGGAGGCTGGGATCGACTCTGGCAAGCCAATGATGCGCAGGTTGTTCCTTCTTGAGCGATTTTCTAAATCGTTCAGCTTATCCCATATGTCTCTATGTGAAGCATTGATGCGTGCAAGTGCTGCAGATGAGGCTGTGCAGTCATCTTCAAGTATAGAAATTCTTTCCTCCACCTGAGTGATGCGCTGGGCCTGGGCCTGGAGCTCTATATGTAGCTGTTCCAGCCCTCTGTGCACCGCTGCATCCACAGTGGCTGTTAGGGATGGCCCCAGAAGTTGTACTACAGCCTGGGCAATGTTAGCAGGGGATGTGGGGTCGGTTTCTGCCATAACAGGGGCAGGGAGAGGTTGTGGCTGCTGCTGAGGCCGCTCTGCTATGTCCGGAGCGGCCGCCATCTTGGCTGTGTCGGCCGCTATGTCTCCCGTCGGCGGAGCTGTGGAGGGGGGCGATGACAGCGCCCGAGCGTATGATCGCTCCACGAAGCGATCCATTCCTGCCTGGGATGGAGCAGAGGCAGTAGGGGTTCCCCCCGGCGCTGTGGCTGGTTTAGATGCCGGTTTTGTGAGGAGCTGTGCGGGAGCTGGAGCTGCTCACCTCCTCCTCATGTTGCGCCGGAGTTTTGATCCCCCTTTTAATGCATGCCAATATTCTGTTTGCTTTATTAGCAGCAGCTTGGCATTGCATGCCATTGCTGAGCCTATCATCTACTAGGACCCCCAGGTCCTTTTCCATTCTAGATTCCCCCAGAGGTTCTCCCCCCAGTGTATAGATTGCATTCATATATTTGCCACCCAAATGCATTATTTTACATTTTTCTACATTGAACCTCATTTTCCATGTAGTCGCCCACCCCATTAATTTGTTCAGCTCTTTTTGCAAGATTTCCACATCCTGCGGAGAAGTTATTGCCCTGCTTAGCTTAGTATCGTCTGCAAATACAGAGATTGAACTGTTTATCCCATCCTCCAGATCGTTTATGAACAAATTAAATAGGATTGGTCCCAGCACAGAACCCTGGGGAACCCCACTACCCAGCCCTGACCATTCTGAGTACTCCCCATTTATCACCACCCTCTGAACACGCCCTTGTAGCCAGTTTTCAATCCATGTACTCACCCTATGGTCCATGCCAACGGACCTTATTTTGTACAGTAAACGTTTATGGGGAACTGTGTCAAATGCTTTTGCAAAATCCAGATACACCACGTCTACGGGCCTTCCTTTATCTAGATGGCAACTCACCTCCTCATAGAAGGTTAATAGATTGGTTTGGCAAGAACGATTCTTCATGAATCCATGCTGATTACTGCTAATGATATCATTCTTATTACTAAAATCTTGTATATAGTCCCTTATCATCCCCTCCAAGAGTTTACATACTATTGATGTTAGGCTAACTGGTCTGTAATTCCCAGGGATGTTTTTTGGGCCCTTTTTAAATATTGGTGCTACATTGGATTTTCTCCAATCAGCTGGTACCATTCCAGTCAATATGTCTAAAAGTGAGGGTGTGACCTGTCCACTGAATTAATGCACCAACATACCTCCATCCCAATTAGGTAAAAATTAAAGATAGAGGAGAAAAGCGGGACTTTGCGTGAGGCCTGTTGGCGAAGAAATAAACTGAGTTGTATATGCTGGAATATGTTATCTAAGGTGCGTCCTATGCATCATTAAATCCACAAAGGGTAAACCAGGTATAAATGGTACAAAAATATTTAATTACATAGGTCCTGAAACCAGACACAGTCATGAAACAACATCATAGACAATATTTCAGCATAAAATAGACAATACATTTAAAAGGCATAGTACAAATACTGGTAGTACAGATTTACAGTAGAGAATACAATGTATATTGGATGACTATATGCATCAATAGTTATTAACTCAACGCGTTTCTTGGCTTATAACCAATCATCAGGAGTCCGATGCAATTTAGGCTGCATTAAAACAATAAACATGTATTAATATATGGAGAGATATATGAGAAAAAGATGCAGAAGAATTCAAATTTACTAACGTACTTACAGACAGTGTCTTGGTTTATGGTAATCTAAATTCTAGAATGCAGCATTGATCCAGGTCTACAAAGTCTCCCCAAGGTTGAGGCAGGAAGCTCCCCCCAGGAGACCGTCGGCTACAGCCACCAAATTGACCAGGGTACCCATAGGGGCCGCCAGGCAGGGACAAGCAACGAGGCCACAAAACCCTGAAATGATTGTGAATGAGATACAATAAGTGTGTGAACATGGAACAACCGTCAGAATTCGATAGGGTGACAAAATGGTGAGAAACCAAGAGTGAGTGGATATGGAATATAGACCAGAGCCAGAAGAAGACAAAGAGAAATGAGGAAGTTTGTAGGAGAATGATAGAGAGAGTGTGTGCAACTAAGAGGTCAATAGACCAGAGTGGAGATGTGCAACAAGGTTACCAGTATAGTGAGAGTGATGGGCCCGGCCAATTGCCACAAATGCATAGCGGAACCTACATGCACCTGGCCTGGGGTCGCCGTTATATGCCGCGGACCGGGGGCGTGCACCCGCCAACGTCATGTGCGGGCGTAATTACGCAACGGGGAGGGACAGACAGCCCGGACACTCAGGCCGCCTCCCATCCCGGCAGCGCAAAAGCCCAGGAGTGGTATACCACAAGATCCCGCAAAGCGGCGGCACACGGCGCCGCATGCGGGGCGTGGGGAACATGACGCCGTTGCGCCAAGGTCAAGGCCCGCCCCCGTCACGTACCAGGACGGGTGACAGGTCAAGAGCTGGGTGCATCGCAACCCCGGGTTTAAGACAGAACAGACCATAACATCAACTGCACCCAGGGAATAATAAAATAAAGGTATATGAACCAATATAGAAAATAGTGGATTAATGAAAGGAAATTGAAGGCGGAGAAAGGGAAGAAAAATAAAAAGGAAAAACAAAGAGGTTGAGAAGGTGAAGCGAAAGCACAGTAACAAAGTACACACTCACTTTTTGCACTGAGTAAATCAGTGTGCAACAGAGTGTGAAATATGGAAACTTTAGCCCTGAATTAAATCAGCATAATTATGACTAAAGGAGAACAAAAACCAAAAACAAAAACATTCAGCCCTGAATTAAATCAGTATTTATCTGACTGAAAAAAAAAAAATAATAATACGCTTTAGCCCTGAATTAAATCAGTATTTATCTGACTAAAGGAAAAACAAAAACTTTAGCCCTGAATTGAATCAGTATTATCTGACTAAAGGAAAATAACAAGGAAAGAAAAGGAAAAGAAAAAAATTGGAAACAAAAAGATTCCAATTCTTACAATAAATGAATATTGTGTAAAAAAGTATATAAAATAAGTATATAACTCTTGCACTGAAAATACTCAATGGACAAGGGAGGACCATGGGTCTCTATCTAATATAGATTACTTTGGAAAGAAAAGAGAGAAGAAACACAAAATATGTAAAAATTAGGAATGAAAATGAGATATAGAATGGAATGCATTCACAATCATTTCAGGGTTTTGTGGCCTCGTTGCTTGTCCCTGCCTGGCGGCCCCTATGGGTACCCTGGTCAATTTGGTGGCTGTAGCCGACGGTCTCCTGGGGGGAGCTTCCTGCCTCAACCCCGGGGGAGACTTTGTAGACCTGGATCAATGCTGCATTCTAGAATTTAGATTACCATAAACCAAGACACTGTCTGTAAGTACGTTAGTAAATTTGAATTCTTCTGCATCTTTTTCTCATATATCTCTCCATATATTAATACATGTTTATTGTTTTAATGCAGCCTAAATTGCATCGGACTCCTGATGATTGGTTATAAGCCAGGAAACGCGTTGAGTTAATAACTATTGATGCATATATTCATCCAATATACATTGTATTCTCTACTGTAAATCTGTACTACCAGTATTTGTACTATGCCTTTTAAATGTATTGTCTATTTTATGCTGAAATATTGTCTATGATGTTGTTTCATGACTGTGTCTGGTTTCAGGACCTATGTAATTAAATATTTTTGTACCATTTATACCTGGTTTACCCTTTGTGGATTTAATGATGCATAGGACGCACCTTAGATAACATATTCCAGCATATACAACTCAGTTTATTTCTTCGCCAACAGGCCTCACGCAAAGTCCCGCTTTTCTCCTCTATCTTTAATTCATTCCAGTCAATAGATTGTCTGTAAAAATTAGGAACAACGGTCTGGCAATCACCTGACTGAGGTGTAATCATTCTTTTCGTTAAAGAGGTATTAAACCCAAAAACAAGAATTTATTATATTACAGCTTACCAATTCTTAAAGCGTTTGTTAACCCAAAAAAGAAAAACCAGATCCTGTTCCCTTAAAGCATGTTATACAACACAGTGCTTGTGCTGTGTAATTTGGCCCCCTGTAACACCTAAAAAACCTGGCTGATCCTGCCTGGCTATGCCCTCTCCCCTGTAAGCTGACCACGGCGTATCATGGCTGCTGAGCTCTGACACCGTGGTCAGTTTACGTGCCTCTGCCTTCCTCTGTCCTCTCCTCTGTCCTCTCCCCCCGTTCTCCCTCCCTGCCTGTCTGCTCATGTCAGTGCCTGCCCCCTCCGTTCCTGCTGCTCTCATAATTAATATAAAATGCTTCCATCCCCTCTGTATTATAATAATAAGTGCCCCTGTCTCTGTGTTATATAAAAAATATGCTGATCTGTATCTATAACACAGCGGCTCCCAGCGATCAGGGTGACTCCATGGCTTTCTCTCTCTCCTCTCCTCCCTGGCTAACATCAGCGGCAGTGCTTGGCCCCACCAGCTGAAGCTGTCAGCCGGTCAGAGGAGAGAGCCAAGGAGTCATCTGATTGCTGGGAGCCGCTATGTTAGAGGTACTTATAAGCATATGTTTTTATATAACACAGGCACAGGGGCACTTATTGTTATATTAGAGGGGATGGAAGCTTTTTATAGAAGTGGGTTAACAACCACTCTAAATGTAATGGCTGCATTTGTTCTCTTTTTTTTAGACTTTTTTGCCTTTTTTCACTTGGTAATCCTGCCAGCAAGTCTGTTATTTTTCAACTTACTGTAACAGACCAAGATGTCCAAACAAAGTAGCAGTTAAACCCAAAAGTTTGTTTCCTCCCCCTCCGGTGCCACAATTGGCACCTTTCGGGCAGGAGGGGGGACAGGATACCTGTCTTTAACAGGTATCCTGTTCCCACTTCCGGCAGCCACAGCCGCGGATATTGACGTCACGGCTCCCTCCTCTTCCCCCTGTTGCCGGGCCAGTAGGAGAGAGTAGCAGAGCCTTGCGCATGTGCAGTAGGGCTACACTCTCGGGTTCCCTTACCCGCAATTGCGGTGGCAGCACCCTACACCTGATGGAAACATGTGTAGCTGCTGGTTTTTAATTTTTGCAGCGGTGGGCGGACCTCCGCTTTTAAAGGGTTATGACAAACCATTTAACACTGACATGGGTGCTTACAATGGTCATCTCTTATTCTTTATGTAAAAGCTTTGTCCGGACAAGGAAAAAAAAAAACTGTTTATCATTTTTTTCCCACAAATAGAGCTTTCTTTTAGTGGTATTTGATCACCTCTGGGTTTTTTATTTTTTATTAAAAAAGACCGATTTTTTTAAAAAGAAATACAAAATAGTTTTATATTTTGTTAATAAATTTTGCAAACAGGTAGTTTTTCTCCTTCATTGATGTACGCTGATGAGGCTGCACTAATAGGCACTGATATGCTGCATTAATGGGCACTGATAAGGCGGCACTGATGGGCACTATTAGGCGGCACTGGTGGGCATTGATAAGGTGGCACTGGTGGGCACTAATGAGGTGGCACTGGTGGTTACTGATAGGTGGCCCTGATGGGTGGCACTGAAGGGAATTGATAGGTGGCACTGATAGCTGGCAGTGATGGGCACTGATAGCTGGCAGTGATGGGTACTGATGGGTGGCAGTGATGAACACTGATGGTGATGGGCACTGATAGGCAGCACTGCTAGGTGGCACTGATGAGCCACTGATTGGCACCACTGGTGGGCATTGGTAGGTGGCACTCGTGGGCATTGATAGGTGGCACTGATTGTTGGCCCTGGTGGGCACTGATGTGTGGCACTGTGGGTACTGGCAGGCGGTACTGGTTGGCACAGATGAGACGGCTTTGCGGCTTCCTCTTCGGGGCCGATGTCCCTTGCACAGAAGCCGGTGATCGGGTTTTTTTTTCTCCTCACGCTTTTATGCCCCGTACACACGGTCGGACATTGATCGGACATTCCGAAAACTAAATCCTAGGATTTTTTCTGACGGATGTTGGCTCAAACTTGTTTTGCGTACACACGGTCGCACAAAGTTGTCGGAATTTCCGATCGCCAACAACGAGGTGACGTCAAGCACGTACGAAGAGACTAGAAAAGGCCAGTTCAGAACCAAGCGCGGCACCCTTTGGGCTCCTTTTGCTAATCTCGTGTTAGTAAAAGTTTGGTGAGAGACGATTTGCGCTTTTTCAGACTCGTGGTTTTCAGATCGTTTTCTGCTGTTCAGTTTGTGCTTGTGGGTTTGTATCTGCTCTTCAGTGCATGCAAGCAAGTTCCGCGTGACTTTAATTAGTCATTGTGTTCTTGTTCGTTTGTTACTGTTCTTTAGGTCGCTCTTCACAGGCCTTGCTGTTCTTCAGTGCGTTCTGTTACTTCGTTCTGAGCAGCCGACCGTTTTCTAGCCATGTTGCGTATGCGTACTCCTCGTAGAGTTCGTGCTGTGCGGGGGCTTGGTGTTGGGGTCCTGACCTTGACACAAGTCCAGTCCATGAACAGGGTGGGGAGGAGTTCATACACCAAGAATTGGTTGCTTCAGCGTGACCAGTTCTCTCATATGCCTTTGCTCCGTGAGATCCGTGAGAATAATCCTGATGATTTCAGGAACTTTCTCAGGATGACGGACCCCGTATTTCACAGTCTGTTGGCTTCGCTGACCCCCTATATCAGCAGGCAGGATACCTGCATGAGGCAAGCCATCACTCCGGAGCAGAGGCTGGTCGCTACCCTGCGGTACTTGGCGACAGGGAGAAGTCTGCAGGACTTGAAGTTCTCGACAGGCATCTCCCCCCAGGCTCTGGGTATCATCATCCCAGAGACCTGTTCTGCCATCATCCAGGTCCTGCAGAAGGAGTATATGAAGGTAAGATTTTTATCCTTTAATATCACATTTTATTGTATTTAATGTTTGCTAATATATTGTATTTCTTTCCTCTTTTACTAATTACCATGATTGTAATATGCTGTGAATGTCCCCTTTGTCCTCATGCATGCTGGATTTTTATGTAATTAATTTTTTAGGTCCTTCATACATATTTGCCTTCACTTACCTCCCCAGCATGCTCTACGGGCCCTATATTCACCGCATGTAGTCACTTAAAACAATGTATTTTATCAGCTCCATAGAAATGCTTTACCCCAAACACCCCCTAAAATGTTTTTAAATGTTATTTTTGCTTTAAATTCAGGCAGAGTGGCAGAGGCTTTTTTTTTTGTGGTGTCCCCAAATCATTTTTAGTAACCCTCCCTCCCCCAACTGCTAAGTCAGCTGATACCAATTCTCTATCTAACCTCAATCATCTATCTGCTGACTTTGCCAAACCCATACACACTATACCCATCTCTTTTGTGCTCTGATTTATGGATGAATTCCCCAAAGCATGTAGTGCAAGGGCCTGCCTGTATACTTTCAAATGGTACTGTTTGAATTTTTAAGATCCTATTATTATCTTGAGACAGGTAATAGCAGAATGTTCAAATGTGCTCAAATGTGTACAGTGTGTATTTATATCTTTGTATTATGACACTTCTTACCTGTCCAGTGGGCTGCCAATAGTGTAACTAAGGAGGGGCTGTTCCAAGTAATACCCTGTATTTAGGCATTCATCTCTCAATGAAGTGAAGAGGGTTACCTGTCCAAGATTTCCACACCCCCCATAATGTTAGAAATGGCCCATGAGAGGGGGGGGGGGGAATATGATAGGTGTACCTTATACTTTGGTGTTGTTAAATTCCCCTTAATAAATGCTATCTGGAGGTTTCCCCAGAATGTTTGTGCCTAATCTGCTTGCCATGTTTCGGAGCAAAAATATTATTTATTTATTTTTTTTCCTCAACAGTTTCCTTCCACGCCACAGGAATGGCAGACTGTGGCCTCCCACTTTGCCCAGCGGTGGGACTTTCCTAACTGCGTAGGGGCAATTGATGGGAAACATGTCCACATCATCCCACCACCCAACTCGGGGTCGTACTATTTCAACTATAAGGGGTTCAATAGTATTGTGATGTTGGCGGTGGTGTCGGCTAATTACGACTTCTTGTATGTGGACGTGGGGAAGAATGGCCGGATGTCCGATGGTGGAGTCATCGCCCAGACGGAGTTGTACAGGCATCTCCAGAATGGCAGCTTGGACTTGCCAGCTCCAGAGGACAATGTGGAAGGACTCCCATTCGTGTTCGTTGCTGATGAAGCGTTTGCGCTGGGGGACCACCTTATGCGGCCATTCCCTATGAGGACCCTCACCCCGGAACAGAGGGTTTTTAATTACCGCCTATTTCTGACACCTATCCATATTATAATCATATAATCATGGCGTGCTGTATTCTCCATAACTTTTTACGGAAACATTCGGCCAACTATGCTGGCTCAGTTGGGCCTGAGGACCTGAGAGTGATACCTGAAACAACAATGACGGCGCTTGAAAGCGGCCGTCCTGGCTTGCCCTCCCTGAGTGCCCGTGATGTCCGGTTACGATACCTGGAGTTCTTTGCGGGTAGGGGGGCCATCAATATGCCTTCGAATTTGTGAAGACTTTTTCAAATAAAAAAGCCAAAAATAGAAATTCTTTGTGGACATTTACTGCTTGTGTTTGTTTTAGCTGACCCTGACAGAAATGTGTTGAGTCCAGAAAATGGCGTGATTGTGTAACCTTATACAAAGCACTGTTGGGTGTTATTTACTAAAGGCAAAGACACTTTTCACTACAAGTGCACTTGCAACTGCACTGAAACTGCACTTGTAGTGCAAAGAGAATTTGCCCTTAGGAAATAACCCCCATTTTCATAGAAAACACCAATTACATCACCAACACACACATTCTTGATTAACAATCTCTTTAATACCTGCACAATCACATGTGCATTTCGAAAAGGTTTTTCTAACAAACACACATGTTTGTTGTTTTTTAATTTTTGGGGTAGCATTAGAAACCAGATAAAGGTCCATTTATTTAAGATAAAACAGGCATGTGTAAAACCAACAAGAAAGACACAAATCTTGAACTTACAAAGTTCACATTTGGTAGAACTTGAAGGCAATATCAGACATGAGTATTTAAGAACTGTGTTTGAGATTGCATTCAGATGGGGTGAAGTCACCCCAGGAAAAGGCAAATTTGGAAGATGCACACAAATTTACCAATGTCAACATGTGCGACCTGCCATCACGGGGGATCAAGGGACGTGTTTTGGGGGAGAAACCCCTTCCTCTCAGCTAATTTATTATAGAGGAAGGGGTTGCAACCCCAAAACGCGTTCATTGATCTCCCGTGATGGCAGATAGCACATGTTGGCACACTGTGTGCATCCTACAAATTAGGCTTTCCTCCAAATCTTGCAAACATTTTGAACATTGGAGCACACCAAAAAACCAAGGGATTGGGAGGGGTTTTAAACTCGCCCCAAAACATCAATGATGTTCTTATTTTTTTGGATAACATCATTGATGTTTTTCTTTAGGTTTTCCAATTGTAAATTACACCCCATGATCTCCCCGATTAGGATCTGGGCACTTTCTGATGTGAAAGGATATGGATCCCCAACATCACAATCACCTAAAAAGAGATAAACAAAACAAAAACAGGTATCAAAAATATGCCGGCACCCATCTCTTACCTGAGCCTGTGGTCGCAGACACTCACCTGTTGTGGTGACTAGTTCCACCACGTCTTCTTCATCCTCCTGCACTTCTTGGTTTGGGGGAATTTCACCTTCTTCCAGAGGTGGGGGGGTCTCTGGTCTCCTCGGATGAGGGGTGTCCTCCGAGTCTTTTCTCCCCTATGTAAAACAAAAATGCTATACTTAGCACACAGTGATTTGATGGCAGAACTATAAATATGAAACATTGCTTGGAAGTGGGGTACAATTGTCTGTTTTGTCCGAGTGCAAAAATGTAGCGTTTTCAGTGTCCTTTGTAAAGCTTCAATACTTTACCTGTTTGGTACAAGCTTCACAGATGGAGACCCCCCATAGTATACACTGGAGCACCTGTGTGACCCCTAATAAAAATGGTGTTCTGGTGTCCCACACTAGTGCTCCAGGTTCCAGATGTGAAAACAGCTGCTGAGTGTCCTCTCCTTACACAGAATCTAGTTTGCATTTCATTCTAGTAACAAAGCCATCTACACAACCAAATTAGTTTCTGAGAAGTAGGGCTTAAAAAATGTGGCCAAATGCATATGGCCTAAACAATGGTGTTTTATAGGCCGAAAGAAAAATGTTTGATACGAACGAATAATGGGCCCATGAACATGAAAGTTGCCATTTAAAAATGTACACTTGTAAGAAAAGCACATGGAGCAGCACAAACGTAATAAACATAAAGAATAGGAACACTGGACAACTACTTACTTTTTTGCAGCACTCTCCGGATCTTTCTGTACTGCTCATGTTCTCGTAATTTGAGGTCCGACCACCGCTTCCTGAGCTGATCTTTCGATCGTCGTACCCCGAATTTCTGTTGCAGACTTTTTACCACTTTCGCAATTATCTTGGCCTTTCTGACATTGGGGTTGGGGTAAGGTCCATACTTCCCATCATAGTCGGCCTTCTTCAGGATGTCCACCATCTCCAACATCTCCCCAAAGGACATATTTGAGGCCTTAAATCTCCTTCTGGATCGGGACGTTTCCGGCTCTGGGCTTTCCTCCTCCTCCTCCTCGTTGCTATAATTAGCACGATCCTGCTGTGTATCCGCCATGTGCTCTTCCCCCACTGCACAGAACGAAAAGGGGCGGGGAATAGACTAGTAAGAACATCAGGGGCGGGCTGAGTTACACGCATGCGCAGTGTGTATAAAGCGTAACACGCGTGCGTATTATGTACGATCTGTGAGCGGAGGAAGGAGCATCGAAAGCGCCGATCGTGATAACGAAGGTAAGATCTAAACTTGGGCATATACTGCTTCGAAATAGAAGCCTAGATTTTAACAAGATTAGGAGAGTTTGGCCTGACCTTAGGGTTTGTCTTGTGTTGTGTCTTGCAGAGAAAATGGATGGGTTCAACGACCACAATTTCCTCCCCCTGTTCATAGACAAATACAGGGAGCTGCCCTGTCTGTGGCAGGTGAGACATCCTCATTACAACAGTAAACAAAAGAGGCAGGCAGCGCTGGAGAAACTGCTGTTGTTGGTGAAGTCGGTGGTCCCCACAGCAACCATCCCCTATTTAAAAACCAAAATTGGTGGCCTGAGGAGCACTTATCTTAGGGAGCGCAAGAAGGTCACAGATTCCCAGAGGTCCGGAGCTGCAGCAGATGACGTTTATGTCCCCAGGCTGTGGTACTATGAGAGACTGCGATTTCTGTCAGACCAGACTGAAGTCAGAGAATTCCTCTCCACTCTTCCTTCCACTCTTCCTTCCACCCCAGCTGAGGCTTCCGATGTCCAACCTGGGCCTTCCAGCCAGGAAGAAGTGGAGGAGCCCAGCTGGAGTCAGGTATAGCATTCCTCTACAGATTTCAGGACAATAAAGAAATGATGTTTACTAGATGTTAGTATTGATCACTAATTGCTGATTGAAAAAAGTTTTTTACATATCAATAGACAGTAGTGGGCAAAAATAATTGGGACAAGAATAAAAAATGCTGGGCTCAGAAGGCTAGTCTGTTATATTTGTGAACATTCAATTTGCAACAGTCAGAAGGTGAAAATTGTGTGTGATTGATGAATAAAATACTAAAACTATGTCCCTTTTTCATACACAGGAAGACCTCAGTCAGGAGGAGGCTGGGATTAGTGGCAGCCAGGAAGAGGGGGGGCTAAGTGTCAGCCAGGAGAAGCCTGGGACCAGTCGCAACCTGACCGAATCGCAGGTTCCTCCCCTCCGCCTTCCATATAAAAGAGCGAGGAAGACGACTCCCATGCAGGATTCTGCGCTCAGGCTCATTCAGGAGGCTTCTGCATGCCTCCGAGCCTTACCCACTCCTGAAGAGGCCTTTGCCTGCATGGCTGCCACCAAACTGCAGGGCATGCAGGAGAGTCAACGCAAGCTGTGTGAGGACCTGCTTTATAAAGTCCTAAGTAAGGGGGTGAGTGGGGAACTAACACCCAAGACCGACGTGATTGAGTTGGACCATCCTCCTCCTCCTCCTCCTGCTGCCACAACTCCACCACCACAGCCACAGCGTGGAAGGAAGCGTGGAAAGAAGACCAGAGAGTGATTGCCCTGGGTTCAGTCTGGTCTGCCAAAAGCTGCAGTCTCTTGTATGACCACAGCCTGGGGACATGTATGTCATCTGCTGCTTTCCCGATCTCTGGGACTTCTGGACCAGACTGCCCTCCCTTAGATAAGGACTCCTCAGGCCACCAATTTTGCGTGAAAATTATTGATGTGTGCCCTGGGGGTCCAAGGCTTCACCCATTTCTGCTGTTTCTCCAGCGTTGCCTCCCTCTTTGTTTAGTTGTGACCCCTTAATAAAAGTTTTTTATTTGGGAAATTATACTCTCCTATGTGTGTTTTCATCGAAAAAGGACAGTTTGTTGGTGATGATTCAGGTACATTTCTAACATAAAATGTGAAATTAACAAGGGACAACAACACCAAACAATCTCCTACAGATTAAATAGAACAACATATTAATGGTGTTGTGGTAACTTGACCCAAAAAACACACACAAAAATTTTCACGAGTACAAAGAAAAATCCCAAAAACCAAAAATACGCCTTGAAAAAAATACAAACCCTAAAAAAATTGGCCTTAAAAACCAAAAAAAAAAAAAATTAATTATGTCAGATGTGACAAATCAAAATATATCAAAATATATTGAGGGAGTCCCGAAAAATAGTAAAGAAATTAGTTTGTGAGAAGTGTGTGTGAATATGAGCAGCAAAACTACTTAATTCTTGTCCCATTATAAAGAAGAAGAAGAAGACGAGAGTGCGCTGTATTAAACCATTTTTAACATTGCAGCGTGACGAAAGTGCTGTATGCATTGCAAACGCTCATTTTACCTGACCGAGCTGTTCCCGTGTCAGAATTTCTTCTGAGCATGCGTGGCACTTTGTGCGTCGGAACAGGCCACACACGGTCGGAATTGACGCGATCGGATTTTGTTGTCGGAAAATTTTATCTCCTGCTCTCAAACTTTGTGTGTCGGAAAATCCGATGGAAAATGTCCAATGGAGCCCACACACGGTCGGAATTTCCGACAACACGCTCCGATCGGACATTTTCCATCGGAAAATGCGACCATGTGTACGGGGCATTAGCGTGAAGAGAAAAAAAAAAACGATTGCTGATCTTCTGTTTACATCCCGTTATCATGTGTCATTGGCTGACAGCTGATCACGTGGCAAGGGGCCGGGATCAACCCCTTACTTGGATCTGTGAACACCCGAATCTCATTTACACGGTGATCACAGCGAGCACCGCGCAAAGAGGAGGACATCTATTGACGGTCTCCCGGCAAAGTAGGTCCACGCTGTAGCCGTCATTCGGCTATAGCGCAGATCTGAAGAGGTTAAAAGGTGTTAGCTGGAGTTCATCTTCTACTTGTTAGTCTAGTCAAGTCCATCTGAATCTACTAGCCTAACATTACCCTTTCCCCACACTTACAGTGCTGCTGTTCAAAGGTATCTACTTTACTACTTCATGCAGAAAGTAGACACCCTAAGACAGGAAGTGTATTACTGGCTGGATCACACAGTAACATAATGGGGAAAAAAGCCACAAAAAAAAAGAAAACTAATGCAGTCACCAAATCCAAGGATTGGTAAGCTGCAATATATTAATGTTTGTTTTTGGGTTTAATACCGATTTAAATTCCTGTGGCTCTTTGCGCACCAGTTAAAGTTTAGCATGTTGTACTGGCTGGTTACATGAGGAAGAAGACAAAAGATGGGTTCAAACAGTTAAATAATGTTTAACCATCTCAATACAGTGCACTTTCACCCCCTTCCTGCCCAGGCCATTTTTCAGCTTGTTGCACTTTGAATGACAATTGCGCGGTCATGCAACACTGTACCTAAATGAAATTTTTATTATTTTTTCCCCACAAATATAGGCTTCCTTTTAGTGATATTTGATCATCTCTGCGGTTTAAATTTTTTGCGCTATAAACAAAAGAAGAGTGATAATTTTGAAAAAAACACAATATTTTTTACTTTTTGCTATAATAAATATCCAATTTTTTTTTTTTTTTTTTTAAACAAATTTTTTCCTCAGCTTAGGCCGGTATGTATTCTACATATTTTTGGTAAAAAAAAATCACAATAAGCGTATATTCATTGGTTTGCGCAAAAGTTATAGCGTCTACAAAATAGGGGATAGATTTATAGCATTTTTCTTTTTTTTTTTACTAGTAATGGCGGCGATCTGCGATTTTTATCGTGACTGCAGTATTGTGGCGGACATATCGGACACTTTTGACACATTTTTTGGGACCATTCATTTATACAGCGATCCGTGCCATAAAAATGCACTGATTACTGTATAAATGTGACTGGCAGGGAAGGGGTTAACACTAGGGGGTGATCGAGGGGTTAATCATGTTGCTAGGGAGTGTTTCTAACTGAAGGGGAAGGGGACTCATGGGGAGGAGACCGATCGGTGTTGCTGTATACTGAGAACACACATTGGTCTCCTCTCCTCTCTGACAGGACGTGGATCTGTGTGTTTACATACACAGATCCACGCCGTGTTACCGGGCAATCGCGGGTGTCCGGCGGACATCGCGGCCGCCGGGCATGGGCATCGGGTGCCCAGTGACACAGCAGGCGTGCGCGATTGCTGGCGGCAGCGCGCGCCCCCTGGTGGGCAGGGAAGGCAAGGGCATCATATGACGCCCTCCCAGAACGAGAGCCACGCAGCCTGGCCGTCATATGACAGCCGGCGGGCGGCAAGCGGTTAATATGCTTCCTTTATGCTTCAACAACACTAATGCCGCGTGCACATGATCGGACATTCCGACAACAAAATCCATGTTTTTTTCCGACGGATGTTGCCTCAAACTTGTCTTGCATACACAGGGTCACACAAATCTTGTCGGAAATTCCGAACATCAAGAACGCGGTGACATACAACACGTAGAACAAACTGAGAAAAATGAAGTTCAAAAGCCAGTGCGGCTCTTCTGCTTGATTCCGAGCATGTGTGGCACTTTGTGCGTCGGAATTGTGTAAACGCAATCTGAATTTACGACAACGGATTTTGTTGTCAGAAAATTTGAGATCCAGATCTCAAATTTTGTTTGTCGGAAATTCTGATGGAAAGTGTCCAATGCAGCCTACACACAGTCGGAATTTTCGACAACAAGCTCCCATTGAACATTTCTCGTCGGAACATCCGACCGTGCGTGCGTGGCATAACAATATTTTCAGGCTCTTTGAACTGTGTGTAAACCCTAACAATGAACTTCTCTTATTTGCTCCCTTTTGGGAGGGGTGGGACAGTGGTATAAGACATCTACACTCACCAGCCATTTTATTAGACGTCTGTTCAATTGCTTGGTAACACAAATTGCTAATCAGCCAATCACATGGCAGCAACGTGGTGAAGAGGACTTGCTGAAGTTCAAACTAGACGAGCTGGTCTGAGTATTTCAAAAACTGCTGATCTACTGGAATTTACATGCACAACCATCCCTAGGATTTACAGAGAATGGTCCAAAAAAGAGAGAAAATATCCAGTGAGTTGTGTGGACGAAAATGCCTTGTTGATGTCAGAGGAGAATGGGCATACTGGTTCGAGATGATAGAAAGGCAACAGTAACTTCAATAACAATTCGCTATAACCAAGGTATGCAGAATATCATCTCTGACCGCTCAGCGCATCGAACCTTGGAGCAGATGGGCTACAGCAGCAGAAGACCACACCGGGTGCCATTCCTGTCAGCTAAGAAAAGGAAATTGAGACTACAATTCATACAAGCTTACCAAAATTGGACAATAGAAGATTGGAAAAACATTGCCTGGTCTGATGAGTCTCTATTTCACCTGCGACATTCAGATGGAACTATCCTGCCTTGGTATCAACAATTCAGGCTGGTGGTGGATGTGCAATGGTGTGGGAGATATTTTCTTGGCACACTTTGGGCCCCTTAGTACCAATTGACCATTGATTAACCACTTGGCATCCGCGCTATGGCCGAATGACGGCCACAGCGTGGACCTGAATTCCCAGGAGGCCGTCATATGACGGCCTCCCCTGTGCATGCGCTCTGCGCGCTGTGATCACTGAGTCACTGAGACTCGGGTGATCACCGATCTAAGGAAGGGGTCGGTCCCGGCTCCTTACCATGTGATCAGCTGTCAGCCAATGACAGCTGATCACATGATGTAAACAAAAGATCGGTAATCGTGTTTTTTTTCTACTCACGCTGGAGATATATCTCTATCTATCTTAGGGATGTTGGCATACTATTAGCTACTATCTCCATTTTGAATAGTCTGCATACATATCAGAATAACAGTCTATGCGGTCTTGTTTTGTAGGCTTAATGACTTACCGTATTGAGTCACTGATAAAACTGGGTCTGACTATATAGAAAAAAAATATATAGGTATGCAGATTTTAGGGTTCATTTCTACTGTGTTTTCTGTGGTTTAAAATTTAAAGCAGATCTGCACAGAAACAGCAAAGGAAAGTGTGAAAAGTACTGAAATGCAGTATGTAGCTGTTTCCAAAAACAAGGCATACTCCTTTTTTTAGTGGCCAGCATATACAAGTTTTTAAAAAGCTGTGTGCACCACATAGGACACAGCAACAATGATTGACACTGCCTGAAGCTCAGAGGTCTGTCAAAGACAGCCAGTACATCTTATTGGAGACTGGGCATCTTCAAGCAGGAAGTCCTTCAATGAAAATTTGAAAGCACAGAGTAAAGGCAGAGGTGGAGAAAACTGAAGAGTGGCACAGTTTCCACCAAGCACCAGAGGCAGAAGCAGATGGGACAGAAACAGTTTAGCCTGGTGTCTTGCTTCAAACTCTGCTCTTTCTTAACTCCAATGCTTAAAGTGGATGTAAACCCAAATTTTTTTTATGTCATAATGTAGAGTATAAGATTTCCTAACATTTGAGCCCAGTCTTGCCAAACAGAGTTAATCCATCTCTGAGCAATCCTCTTTTATTGTTCATTGAGATAAATCTTGACAAACAGAGAAAAACTTTGCCAAATCCTCCCTCTTGCTGTGAGTGACAGGTGATTTACATATCTCGTGCACTAGCCTAAGACATTATTTTTTAATTCCCACCTCCACTCCTTTCTTCAGCAGCTCTGCAAGGATTGGCTGTTCCACACCTCAGCATGATTTGGCATGCTGAAGTCATGTGGTTACTTTCCTGTCTTTTCACTGGATGTTAGAGATCATAGCAGAAGTTCAGTGTAAGAAATACACAGGAGAAAATGCATATTGACAAGGGGAGTGTAGAGGTGGGCGGGAAGTCTGCTGACATCACGACTCCACCCACCGAGCTCCAGACAACAGACCCACCCACAGAATCTGCAGTTTTTCGGCTCTCATAACAGACAGAGGGGAGACATTTGACAGGTAAAGATACATGCAGGAGGCATGTATATCCTTATAGATAACCCCTATGGCAGTAGTTTAGAAAGGATGACATTGGGTTTACATCCACTTTAACAGTTCACCTAACCCTTATACATAATCCAATTTTTATTCTAAACTTAAAATATAATCATAGCTCCCAACTGTCCCGGATTTCGAGGGACTGTCCCTGATTTGGAGCAATGTCCCTCTGTCCCTCATTCCTCCTCATTTGTCCCTCATTTTGGTCTGATCTATATAGATGTGCATAAAATGCACTTTTTATCTTTCAAAAAGTGTTTCCCAGTGCTAAACCTTTCATCCAATTTCTAAATTGCTGCATTTGTAAATTTTAAGAGCCAATATAAAGGAATAGTAGTGGTAAAAAAAGCACTTGTGGATTTAATTAACTTTTTGTTGGTTAATTCTCCTTTAAGGAGGTGTGGCAGGGGGCGTGTTCTATGCTTACATACGTTTGCTAGTAGGTGTCCCTCATTCCCATGTCAAAATGTTGGGAGGTATGATATAATCATAGCTTTCCTATAAAAAAAAATCCAGCTCCCTAAACTAATCTAAGCCAGAACTGCTTTTACCCCCAGCCCTGGTACACACCTGCCTCAGTGCTGCACTTTTCCTATATGCTTGATAGCGATTATACTCCTATAATCTCTACTATAGAAGTATAACCCCATTTAAGTATATAGGAAGTTATTGTGCAGGCACCAGCTGCACTGGGAGAAATCCCTGCACTGATTATGTAAACATCCCGGATTGGTCAACCACTGTCATGGTGAAAGGTGCAGCTATCCTTAAAAACTTCAGGTTTTCCTTCACTGTCCCTTTGCTCTTGGACAGGAAATACAGGGATGGTTGTCAATAGGACAGGAAGACACAGACCACAATTAAACATTTTCAGAAGTTATGAGGCTTAGTCAGTCCATTAAGGATGTGCCGCTGTGTTTTTGACTGTGTTGCCATTAAAGAGTTTTTCCATCACTTCCTGCCCCAATGTTAGGAAGCATGCATTCCTAAAATAACTAAAATAATTGTAGGTGTGAATGACAGTTAAAGATACATGCAGGATTTCAGTCACAGAATTCTGTGAATGAATGAACTACAAGTCCTGTAAACCACCACAGCAGATGGATTTTTAGTTCTCCTGAAGTGTGGTAAACAGCACACTAATGAGTGTGGTAAACAGCACACTAATGCCCTGTACACACGACCGGTTTTGCCATTGGAATAAACTCCGAAGGTTTCCCTGACTGAATTCCGCTCAAGCGGTCTTGCCTACACACGGTGACACCAAAGTCCGACCGTCCAGAACGCGGTGACGAACAACACGTACGACGGGACTAGAAAAAGGAAGTGCAATAGCCAGTAGCCAATAGCTTCCGTCTCGTACTTGCTTCAGAGCATGCGTCGTTTTTGGTCTGTCGGAACAGCATACAGACGAGCGGTTTTCCTGATAGGAATTGGTTCCGTCAGAAATATTTAGAACATGTTCCATTTCTAGGTCCGTCAGAATTTTCGAAAAAAAAGTCAGATGAGGCATACACACGATCGGAAAAGCTTCTGTCTGACTTTTTCTGTCTGACATTCCGCTCGTGTGTACGCGGCATCATAGTCCATTAATACTTTCTCCAACTGAAAGCACATACAGAGGTATGGGTACAAAGTTGGAAGAAGAGTTTGCAGGAGCCTGACATTGCTTATGCAATCTACTGATGGTGGGTGCAATACTATGCAGGCTTCTGTGAAAAAAACAAAACAAAAAACAAATGCACTTTTTTTTTCCTGCAAAAATATGCACAATTATTCATATATGTATGTACTGTGTGTATGTGTGTGTGTGTATATATATATATATATATATGCAATCTATATATGCAATCTATATCATGTACACAGTGCATTCATAAAGTATTCAGACCCCTTCACTGTTTTAATTTAGTTATGTTGCATCCTGATACTTCAGTTGTTTAAATTCACTTTTCCCCATTAATCTAAACCAGGGGTAGACAACCTGGGGCCCTCCAGCTGTTGCAGAACTACAAGTCCCATCGTGCCTCTGGGAGTAATTGTAACTGCCAGCCTTGCAATGTATTTTCGCAACAGCTGGAGGGCTACTGGTCGCCTACCCCTGATCTAAACTGAATACCCAATAATGACAAAGTGAGAACAGAATTTCTTATCTTATATCACAGGACACAGAGCCATAGTAGTTACTATGTGGGTTATAGGCCACCTTCAGGTGATGGACACTGGCACGCCCTAAGTTAAAAAGTGCACTCCCTATATAACCCCTCCCACTGGTGGGAGTACCTCAGTTTGTTCGCCAGTGTCTAAGGTGTTGGTCACACTAAAGATGTGCTGTGCTGAGCTCCCCTGGAGCAATCCTTCCTGGGGCTAGCCATGCTGACCGGATCCATTTAAAGTGTCTCTTTTGGCCAAATTGTATGGTACCCGGGCCTCGTATCCAAAGAAACAAGGTTTTGCCTGTAAATGCTTCTCTTTTTAGAGAGCTGGACCTTGGGATCCAGTACTTTTTGGTAGTAAGGCCATAAAGTTTTACTGGCGGAGGTGCTGTTACAGGTCCAGGATAGTGGGTTTCCTGAGGATCCCCAGCTCCTGAAGGTTTAGCGGAACCCACCGTGAAGGGTGAAGATTGGGTCTGTTGGTTTACCACAGAAAACCCTGCGGCGGGAAAGGTAAATGGAGTTTTCTAAGAAATTTTTTTGAATTTTCTTATGAATGTCTCATTTAAGATCAGCAAATGTTGTCATGCCTATGTGTCACCGCCTCACGCTGAGAGAACACGCTGTGTCAGGGAGCTGAGATGCTTCTTCCTCCTGGCAGACTGCAGGACCTCCGGTAAGCTTGAGGGGGGTTCTTCTCCCCACCTATCGCCCCCCCTGTGCTGACAATCTCCCCCTCTTAATGGGGGAAGAAGCGTTCTAAGTTTTTCTTTTGAAAAAAAAAAAAAGAGAGAAGAAAACTAGCGCGATCAGCTCACCGCTCTGCGGCTTACAGCCCCCCCCCCCCCCCGCACCATGCTGCTCCTTCCCGCGTAGGTCCCAGAGGACCTGTAGTCCGCCGCTCACATGGGAAAAAGTTTTCTTTTAAAAGAAAAGGGGGAAAAGCTGTAGGCAACATGGCGGGGCGGGGCTTAGTGGTGTTGGCATCCTCCGACTCCCAACACGAGGAGGCAAGGTTTTAAAAGCACCTTTTGTGTTGTTGCAGGCTGTGGAGGGACACAAGAGCAAAAGGTGGCGTTAAGAGGTTTGGTGACGCAGGCACTTCCTTTGACACATTTTTACTGCTGCATTAGGCTGGGCATTAATAGCAGCAGCTGTGCTGGACTATAGCTCAAGCAGTATATGCATTCCTTCTGGTAGTACCTCTGCTTTGTGCATCGGGCTATGGCAGAAGGGGGGTAAAAACACCTCAATAAAGGACTCTAGAAAGACTTATTTAGTCACACGGAAGCCTAGATCCATCCCAGTATGATGGCATCCTCCCCTGAGAGTAATATGGCTGGTCACGGTGAGCCGTCTGGAGGGGCAAGTGTTACAGCTGCTCTTAAACACTGCAGGCCCTGTGTATATTACTAAGGAGGTTTTTTCTTCAACCATTTTAAGCTTGAAGTAAAAGTTTGATGCTTTAATCGCATCCCAGAGTGGGACTAAGCATAACAGGTCCCCGTCCATTGCTCAGGACCCTCATACTGAGGAACAAGGAGCGGGAGATGGCGAATTTCTCTAGGACCAGGAAAAGGCTTGATGTCTCCTCTTGCGAAGAACCTGATGCGAAGTATCAAGCTCGCAGGAAAGGTTGTTTACAGTCTCTCACTGAATTGGTCCACTCCACATTTTTACTGCCAGTAACGCAGTCAGTCGATGAGCCCACTTCTGCTTTGGGTTCACTAAAAGCCCCCCAATCTGTTCATGCTTTTTCTATCCATTCATGGCTAAGAAAGCTTATGTATTCTGAGTAAGAGCACCCAGATAAACAGTTTTTTTTTCCTCTGAAAAAGTTCTCAATACTTTATTTCCTTGGAGGAAGGGTTTTATGGGGAGTTCCAGCAATTAACGCTGCTATATCCTCTGTAAACAAAAACCTGACTTGTCCAGTAGACAATGCTCATATGCTAAAGTGTCCAACAGATAAGATGTTGGAGTTCCTTTTTTTAAAAAAAAAAGAAAAAATTATATTTTGCTTGCAGGTTCAGTCATTCAAACCTGAGCTGGCGTTCAGAGTATCTCAGTTCTTAAAGGACCAGTTTATAGAGGTACTCAAAGTTATTCATATCAGTTAACGCTATGGAAGATTCTATTCTCCAGGCCTCACGGCTAATGCTAAGGCTGGTACATGTGCATAGAATCCTATGGTTGAAAGATGGTCAGCCGAAGCGCCATGCAAAAAGCTCTTGGCCAGTTTCCCTTTTTATGGTAAACAGTTATTTGGAGACAATCTGGATAAGTGTATCCAAAGAATTTCTAATGGGAAAACTTCCCTTTTTTCCGGTTAAGAAGTTTAGGTATTTTTCTTTTAGATGTGCTTCTTCTCCAGTGCCAGGGGCATCTGCCTCCAGGCAGTCACAACGGCCTCCACCGTCAGGATTCAAGAGGTAAATCTCAGGGTCATTCCCAGGGTCAAAAGAGGACCTGGGGGAGGTTACCCACAAAACAAAATACTAAAGCCTTATGAAAGGGTGCCCCTGCTCACTCGAGTGGGGGGGGGGCTTCTACAGTTTTCAAGGGTCTGGCAGGAACATTGTCAGAGTTCCCATCTCCTCATTTTCTCAGATCAAAACCCCAGAGATCCAGTGAAAAGAAGTCTCTCTTTCTAGCTTTGGATCATCTCTTGTCTCAAAGAGTGATATTGGTGGTCCCCTTGGTAGAGCAAGGATTAGGGTTTTTCAAACCCTTTTTATGGTTTCAAAACCGTACGGGGATCTCAGACCCATTTTGGATCTCAAAGATCTAAACCGGGTTTGAATATCCGTTCTTTTCGCATGGAGTCAATCCGATCAGTAGTCTCCGTCCTACAAGGGGGAGAACTTCTGGCGTAAATTTACATCAAGGATGCTTTTTTCAATGTGCCGTTTTTTTCCCGCTCACCGGAAATTTATGCTTCAAGGTAGAAAATCTTCATTTTCAGTTTGTAGCTCTGCATTTCGGTCTAGCTACTCCACCTCGAGTGTTTACAAAGGTCCTGGCTCCTCCTTTAGCCAGGGTAATGGATCAAGGTATAACAATACTTGCCTATTTAGATCTTCTCTTCATAGATCAATTCAGTAACCCGCTTAATCCAAACTTTGGTCACCGCGGTTAGCTAACTGGAATACCTAGGTTGGATTCTCAACCTAGAGAAATCCTCCTTAAATCCATCAAGGAGATTGCAGTACTTGGGGCTGATCATTGATACAGCTCAAAAGAGAATGTTTTTTTTTTCCCCCCAGGAAAGGATCAGTTCCATAAGGGAACTGATTAAGTTACTCAGGTCAAAGAAGAATCTTTCTATTCGGCTTTGCATGAATTTGTTGGGAAAGATGGTGGCTTCTTTTGAGGCCGTTCCTTATGTGCGGTTTCATTTAAGACTGCTGCAAAACAGTATCCTGTTAACTGGGAACAAGAAGGCCCAAGCTCTGGGCTTCCTAATGCGTTTATTTTTTATTTTTTAGTGCGTCAGGGCCCCAATTGGTGGTTGATATCCAAGAATCTTCAAAAAGAGGAATCCTTTCTACCAGTTACCTGGAAGGTGGTAACAACAGACGCCAGCCTTCTGGGCTGAGGAGCAGTCCTGGAAGAAGCATCTGTCCTAAGGAAATGGTCCAAATCAGTGATGACCTTGTCCATCAATATTCTAGAGATTCGGGCAGTACGCCTGGTCCTCGAGGCCTGGACGCTCAATCCTATGGAATTGTCCTATCAGGATCCAATCTGACAGTGCCACAGCTGTGGCTTTTATCATTCACCAAGGGGGCACGAGAAGTCGTGTGGCCCAGAAAGAGGTGAATCATATTCTATCTTGGCAGAAAACAACATTTTTTGCCTATTGCCTATTATTCATTCCAGGAATAGGAATTGACAGGCGGACTACTTGAGTCGCCAACAATTGTTGCTGGGAGAATGGTCCTTTCACCCCGACATGTTTCTGTTGATATACCAGAAGATGGGGAGTTCCGGATGTGGAACTTTGTTGATAGTAAGGGCAGAAATAGTCAGCAAATAGCACCGCATCCCATAATATATATGAAGAAAGCAAACAAGGGGGGGAGGGGAGTTTAGAAACACCCCCAAGGGACTTTAAAGGTGCTCAAATTATGCAATAGTTAGAGTAGAAAGACATGTATGATAAATCCATAAATCCATATTTTTTTATGGATTTATCATACATGTCTTTCTACTCTAACTATTATATAATTTGAGCACCTTTAAAGTCCCTTGGGGGTGTTTCTAAACTCCCCTCCCCCCTTGTTTGCTTTCTTCATATGTGGAACTTTGTGTCAAGGACAAGAGAACCGATGGCATACGAAACAGATGCCTTGATTTTTTCAGTGGGATCAGTTTTTTACTGATCCATACGTTCCCTCCTGTTCTGCTGCTTCCGCGCCTTTTTCGCAGGATCAAGCAAGAAGGGAAGGAGTTGATTCTTGTGGCCCAGGAGATCTTGGTTTTCTGAGATTGTAAAGATGGCAGTGGGGGACCCTTGGACCCTACCACTATGGCCAGACCTTCTCTTGTGAGGTGCAGTATTCCATCCTACCTTACAAACACTAAATTTGGCGGTTTGGCTATTGAGACCCACATTCTGAAAGATCATGGGCGGTTAGCTTCAGTAGTTCTACTTGGGTAAATGCTAGGAAGCCGGCCTCCAGAGTCAAGAATCTGGAAGGCATATGTCTTCTGGTGTAAATCCAGGGGTTGGCACCCCAGGAAATATGTCATAGGTAGGATCCTTGAATTCCTACAGATAGGATTAGGATTGAAGCTGTCCTTGAGTACTATCGATGGCCAGATGTCAGCCTTATCGGTCTTTTTTTTCATCAACCACTTGCTTCTCTCTCTCTGGTTTGTAACTTTATTCAGGGGGTAACGCGGATTAATCTTCCAGTTTGGTCACCCCTGAACCCTTGGGAATTAATTTTAGTCCTGTCGGCTTATAGAAGCATCCTTTTTTTGGAGCCAGTACAAGATATTCCTTTGGTCCTCTTGACGGGGGAAAAATAATTTTCTTGGTTGCCATATCTTCTGCAAGAAGAGTATCAGTGTTGGCTGCTCTTTCCTGTAAGGAGCTGTATTGGTTGTTCATAAGGATGAGGCTGTATTGCGGCCTCATCCTGAATTCTTACCGAAGGTAGTATCGGGTTTTCATTTAAACCAGGATATTGTTCTGCCTTCATTTTTTTCCAGAACTTCGTTTCTGTGGAAAAGAGGTCACTACATTTTCTTGATGTGGTCAGAGCGGTCAAGATCTATTGAAAGTGACCACTCAGATTCATAAACAAATGTTTTGTTTGTGTTGCCAGATGGTCCTAAAAGAGGAGAGGCAGCATCGAAATCTACTATTTCTAAATGGATTTGTCAAGTGATTGTTCAAACTTATGGTTTTAAGAGGAAAATTCCTCCTTTTAATATTAATCAGCCCCGGAAGAATTTACCTCCTTCCTGACCAGAGCACTTTTTGCGATTTGGCACTGCGTCGCTCTGACAATTGCGCGGTCGTGCGACGTGGCTCCCAAACAAAGTTGACATCCTTTTTTTCCCACAAATAGAGCTTTCTTTTGGTGGTATTTGATCACCTCTGTGGTTTTTATTTTTTGCGCTATAAACAAAAACAAAAAAATGACAATTTTGAAAAAAACGCATTATTTTTTACTTTTTGCTATAATAAATATCCCCCAAAAATAATTAAAAAAACATTTTTTTCCCTCAGTTTAGGCCGATATGTATTCTTCTACATATGTTTGGTAAAAAAAATCGCAATAAGCGATTATTGATTGGTTTGCGCAAAAGTTATAACTTTTACAAAATAGGGGATAGTTTTATGGCATTTTTATTAATAATTTTTTTTTACTAGTAATGGCGGTGATCAGCGATTTTTTATTGCGACTGCGACATTATGGCGGACACATCGGACATTTTTGACACATTTTTGGGACCATTGTCATTTATACAGCAATCAGTGCTATAAAAATGCACTGATTCCTGTGTAAATGACACTGGCAGTGAAGGGGTTAACCACTAGGGGGCGGGGAGGGGTTAAGTCAGTACTAGGGATGTGTTCAAACTGTAGGGGGGATGGGCTAGCTGTGACACGTCGCTGATCTCTGCTCCCGATGACAGGGAGCAGAGATAGTGAGACTGTCACTAGGCAGAATGGGGAGATTCTGTTTACATCAGCATCTCCCCGTTCGTCCTCTCCATGAGGCGATCGCGGGTATTTCCGCGGCGATCGAGTCCGCGGGACTCACGACCCGACTCACAGAGCTCCCGGCCGGTGCACACACAATGGCACGGCGGGGAATTCAAATGGGACTTACAGGTACGCCCATTTGCCCAGCCGTGCCATTCTGCCGTTGTACATCAAAGGTGACATCGCCTTTGGGCGCAGTGTACTGCAGGTTGCAGTATGAGTCCTCTAGTCTCTTGGTGCCCTACTTTGTTGTGTCTCCCTCCCTTCAGTTGGCATTGCTATGGGACACCCCACATAGAAACTACTATGACTCTGTGTTCCGTGATGTATGATAAGAAAATAGGATTTTTATAACAGCTTACCTGTAAAATCCTTTCCATAGTAGTTACTATGTGGGTTATAGGCCACCTTCAGGTGATGGACACTGGCACGCCCTAAATTAAAAAGTGCACTCCCTATATAACCCCCCCACTACTGGGAGTACCTCAGTTTTGTAGCAAAGCAATGCACGTGTATACCAAGAAGGGAGGGACCTCTGTGTCCCATGATGTACTTCAAAGAAAAGGATTTTACAGGAAAGCTGTTACAAAAATTCCATTTTTAGAAATATTTGCAAATGTATGAAAAAGGAAAAACTAAAATATCACATTGGCATAAGTATTCAGACCCTTTGCTACAATGCTGGAAATGTAACCCAGGTTCCTCCCATTTCTCTTGATCATTACGGAGATGTGCCTACACCTTGTTTGGAGTCCACCTATGGTAAATTTAATTGATTGGACATGATTTGGAAAGGCACACACCTCTCTATAAAAGGCCTCACAGCTGACGATTGCATACTGTATCAGAGCAAAAGCCATGAGGTGAAAGGACCTGACTACAGAGCTTAGAGACAGGATTATTGCAAGGCAACCTTCTAACGTGACAACAATAGCCAAGACAACACACGAGTGGCTTAGAGATAACTCTGTGAATGTCCTAGCTTGGTCCAGCCTGAGCCCTGACTTGAACCCTATTAAACATCTATGGAGAGTCCTTAAAATGACTGTCCACCAAGGGTCCCAATAAAATCTGACTGAGCTTCAGAGGATTTGCAAAGAAGAAGGGCAGAAAATCTCCTAATCCAGGTGTGCAAAGCTTGTAGTGTCGTACCCAAAAAGACTTGAGGCGGTACTCTGTAAAGTACAGAGTAAAGGGTCTGAATACTTAAGTACATGTAATATTTCAGTTTTTTTTTTTGTTTTTTTTAATACATTCACAGACATTTTTTAAATTCTGTTTTCACTATGTCATTAATGGGGTACTTGTAGTCATTTAATAATATTGTGGTATAGTGGTAGTAGTATAGTGGTCTCGTGGGTATGATAATTAATTAGTAAGTACTCTTCCGCAGCAACCCAATTCTTCCAGAGAGATGCACTTTATTGACTTCCAACACAGAACAAAGTCCAAAGTCCACAGATGACAAAAAATCCGACAGAGTATATAATTCAAAGTCCCATGTTCCTAGGTCTGTGTGTTCACACACAGATAAGCCTAACTTAAACTATAGACTGAATGCCGTGTTATATTCACTAGACACTGAATGGCTGAGCAATTGGCCGTCTCCATTCAGGTCTTTTATATACTTTAGTCTTTCAGATAGACAACAACTCCCAGCCGTGAACAGCTGCAGTCATAAACCACCCCAATTTGCACTCCCGCATATCAACATCAACAAGTCCCCTTAGATATGTGTAATTAGATTAGATTAACAGATACCACCTGAACACCCTTTGAAATGTTCAAATAGACTTGCATAAGATTAACACATCAAAGGGTCTTCAGCTGTCCCCTTGCTATGTTAAAATTCAGTTGGACAAATCAACCAGTCAATTGAATTCTGGCCTGGTCAATATTGACTGTATGTGTACATACATATATTATAATGTCCCACATAAATCGGTGAACATATTACAACATATACAACAGTACTGAATGTAGAATGAGAGAAAAATTAATTTAACCACTTGCCGACTGCCATATAGCAATATGACTTTGGCAAAGAGGTTGCGATATCCTGACTGGACGTCATATGACGTCGCCAGGATATTAAGCCGCTATGCACCCCCGGGGCCGCGCATCACGGCAATCTTTGTTGCGGTGTGTCAGTCTAACACAACGCAACTCCAATCTAGGTAAAGAGTCTCTAAAAGGGACTCTTTACCAGGTGGTCAGCCGTGTCCAATCACGGATGATCACAGTGTAAATAGGAAGACCTGTTGATTAGCTTTTCCTCGCTCGCGAGTAGAGGAGAGCCGATCGGCTGTTCCTCTGACGGGGGGGAGAGTCTGTGCTGATTGATTATCAGAGCAGCCCCCCGAAGATGCCCACATTGGACCACCTGGGATGCCCACCATTAGTCACCACCAGGTATGCCACCCTGGATGCCAATCAGTGCTCACAATGGATGCCAATCAGTACCAAACAATAATGCCTGCCAATCAGTGATACCCATCAGTACCATCCATTGGTGTACATCAGTGCCCCCTGTCAGTGCCCATCCGAGCCGCCTGTCAGTGCCCATCTATGCCGCCTATTAGTGCCCATCTGTGCCACTTTTCAGTGCCGCATATTAGTGCCCATCAGTGCCACCTCATCAGTGTCCATTAGTGCCGCCTTATCAGTGCCCGTCAGTGCAGCCCCATCAGTGCCCATCAGTGAAGGAGAAAACTTACTTATTTACAGACACAAAAAAAAATTTGTTTAGCAGAAAATAAAAATCCCAGAGGTGATCAAATACCACCAAAAGAAAGCTCTGTTTGTGGGAACAAAATGATAAAAATTTAGTTTGGGTACAGTGTAGCATGACCGCGCAATTGTCATTCAAAGTGCGACAGCGCTGAAAGCTGAAAATTGCTCTGGGCAGGAAGGTGTATGAAGAAGTGCCCTGTATTGAAGTGGTTAAGCAACTGTAGTATCAGGCTGCAACATAACAAAATTGAAAAGTGAAGGGGGTCGGAATACTTTATAAATGCACTGTATAAATGTATTTTTTTGTTTTTGTTTTTTTTTTTTTGTTTGAAACTCCCTCTCACACACTTAGCACCAAAATGCTGCTTACTGAATGGAAATAGAAAGAAAGAATATTGAAAGAAGTAAATGTTTTACCAAGCCTGAAGATTTGTAGGGAGCAGAATAATGTTATTATACTGTATTTCCGTTTTACAGAATCCATACATAAATATAAATCCTTATTTGCACATTTAAACTTTTTCCCCTCTGCAGTGCCTTCACTGTGAGCAACAGTCAAGAGCAACAACGAAAGTTAAGAGAGCAGCAGTTAAAACTTCAGATTGCTCAGCTTGAAGCTGCTCTAAAGTCTGACCTTGCAGACAAAAATGAGGTTCTTGAAAGAATGCGAAGAGAGAGAGGTAGGTTTTGCATGCTGTTATAAATGTACTTCTGTCCAGCAGGTGATTTGGCTTTTACTAATCGTCTACGCCTTACAAGGAGACTAATGCCTCGTTTCCACTGAGCGGATCGGTTCGGGTCGGTACAGTTTGAATGGCCTAGAATGGTCCGGTCTATTCTGGTGAGTGTATCCACTGCAAGTGGGACCACAAGGGGCCATACAGGGTTTAGAAAAAATGCCTCAGCATAGCACAGCAGAGGGTTTTCTGTCAGCCAATCAGTGGAATGTATCGTAGCTCCGCCCTAACCGAACCGTTCCATTTTCTATGGCCCCACATCTGAAGCAGGACCCTGAATGGAGCGGTACGGTTCAGTTGTATGGGCCGCTTTCATAATGGAAACACCCAAAATAGCGCACCGATCCGCTCAGTGAAAACGAGGCATAACATGACTTAGTGATGAGGTTTTTAACTGACTTATTACCTTAGGCAGTCAGCAGTGTTATCATCTTCTTATTACTGTGTCCAGTTTCTCTGTAGAGGGTAAGAAGTTGGAATCATAATCTGCAGTTTGGTGTGCCAGCCCACTAGCAAAGCTGATCACTAGATAATCATAAACGTCTAATCCTTCTCTATAAACCCACACTGGAATAACTATACTGCAGTCACCCAAAGCTCATAACATGTGTATCCTGAAACTTTATGATAAAAAATACCGTATTTAGATTTTTAAAAACTCTTGCCACATAGACATCACTTATAAATGTACTACATCAATTGCAACCTGCAGACAGTTCCTTGTCTTCTGAATCTACCAAAATCTTTAGAATTGTTTTATTAACCACTTGCTGACCAGTTACATACCTGGTAAGCCACTGGACTGCACTTCAAAGGGTTATACCGGGATGATGTCTGCAGCTGCAGGCATCAACCCCATATCATTTTTTAGAGAGGACAGTCGGCTCTCTTGTTAATGCAACCCTAGTGATAAACTAACCACTGGATTGCTTTTACAGGCAGCGGGAGATTTATCCAACCCCCCCCCTCCCGCCTCCCTTCTGCCACCTTCCATGGCTTTACTGGGATCCTCACGTTACCCGGATGTAAACAGCGCCTTTCTTAAAAATCAAAAGCGTTTAATATCCCCGATCTTGATGTGATCACATGCTTTTAAGGGCAGAGGATCCCAGATCTCTCCACAAAGAGTACCTGTCACAAGGGATGTTTACATTCCTTGTGACAGCAATAAAAGTGCTGAAAAAAAAACGTCACCACGAACGTCAGATCATGGGCAGTAATTCTAGCACCAGACCTCCTGTATAAATCTATAGTGGTAACCTGTAAAAATGTTTAAGGTATTGCCTATGCATAGTATCATTTATGCTATTTGTCGCCGTTGCACGGGCATGCGTAATTTTAAAGCGTGACCTGTTTGGTATCCATTTATTTGGCGTAACATCATCTTTAATATCTCACCAAAAAATTGGGTCATGTATTGTTATGTGTTTTTTTTTGCATTACAATTCAAAAAAGTATATTTCCCAAAAAATTGCGTTTGAAAAAGCGATGCACAAATACCTTGTGACATTAAAAAAACCCCAACAATTAATTCTCCAGGGACTCTGCTTTAAAAAATATATAGTGTTAAGAAATTTTTGAGCAAAAAATACTGATTGTTACATTTAAACAAAAAGTGACAGAAAAGGCCTAGTATTCAAGTGGTTAAGGGAAGTTAATACAAAACATGGGGGCATTCATTTTTTGGTCACTGCTGGTGTTATTATACTGATTAATTGGGTAGTACTAGCTATAAACTTCAATTCCCAGTGACACCTGCATCCTCTCATTTCTTGTCTTGGTGCCAGCAATAAAATCTTGACATGGGCTGCAAGGCGTGTCACTTTTTTTTTTTTTAATGCACTGCACAGATTGTTCTGTGTGCTGTGATGCGTTACAACACAGTACGTTGGCATTCTATTCAAAAGGGCACCATGCTTCATTAAGTGCAATGCCATGCAATTGTGGTAATGTGCAGCAAAATACATATTTATTGGTGCGGTGCTGCAGTGCTTTTTTTTTTCTTTACCTTGTTCTGTAGTAAGAAATCTAATTTACTACTCTGTGTGGCATAATTAGCTTAACGTTTTTGCAGGAGCAGCTACAGGGAAGTAATTTCTTACTGACATAGGCATGCTTATCAGAACTACATCTCCCAAGAGCCCTTTCTCTACACACAATATGTGGGCAGGTTCTTCGGCAGCACCATTGTTTCAAATATACACTGAGCAAAATTATAAACACAACACTTTTTTGTGTTTTCCCCTATTTATAATGAGCTGAACTCAAAGATCTACGACTTTTTCTATGTACACAAAAGGCCTATTTCTCTTAAATATTGTTCACAAATCTGTCTAAATCTGTGTTAGTGAGCGCTTGTCCTTTGTCGAGATAATCCATCCACCTCACAGGTGTAGCATATCCAGATGCTGATTAGACAGCATGATTATTGCACAGGTGTGCCTTAGGCTGGCCACAATAAAATGCCACTCTAAAATATGCAGTTTTATCACTCAGCACAATGCCACAGATGTCGCAAGTTTTGAGGGAGCGTGCAATTGGCATGCTGACTGCAGGAATGTCCACCCGAGCTGTTGCCCTTGAATTGAATGTTCATTTTTCTACCATAAGCCGTCTCCGAAAGCATTTCAGAGAATTTGGCAGTACATCCAACTGGCCTCACAACCACAGACCATGTGTAACCACACCAGCCCAGGACCTCCACATCCAGCATCTTCACCTCCAAGATCGTCTGAGACCAACCACCTGGACAGCTGGGGCAACAATCGGTTTACATAACCAAAGAATTTCTGCACAAACTGTCAGAAACCGTCTCAGGGATGCTCATCTGCATCCTCGTCATCCTCATAAGGGTCTTGATCTGACTGCAGTTCATCGTCGTAACTGACTTGAGTGGGCAAATGCTCACATTCAATGGCATCTGGCACTTTGGAGAGGTGTTCTCTTTACGGATGAATCCTGGTTTTCACTGTACCGGGCAGATGGCAGACAGCGTGTATGGCGTCTTGTGGGTGATCGGTTTGCTGATGTGAACGTTGTGGATCGAGTGGCCATAGTAGCGGGGGGGTTATGGTATGGGCAGGCGTATGCTTTGGACAACGAACACAGGTGCACACAGGTGATGGCATTTTGAATGCACAGTGATACCGTGATGAGTTCCTGAGGCCCATTGTTGTGCCATTCATCCACAACTATCACTTCATGTTGCATCATGATAATGCACGGCCCCATGTTGCAAGGATCTGTACACAATTCCTGGCAGCTGAAAACGTCAACAAACAATATTTGAGAGAAATAGGCCTTTTGTGTACATAGAAAAAGTTGTAGATCAGCTCATGATAAATGGGGGCAAAAACAAAAGTGTTGCATTTTATAATTTTGCTCAGTGTACATATGCCAAAAAGAACAGAGAGGTGGAGTTTTGTATTCTAGCAGGCAGGGCTGACAATTCCTGGAAACTGAAAACATCCCAGTTCTTGCATGGCCAGCATACTCACCGGACATGTTACCCATTGAGCATGTTTGGTATGCTCTGGATCAGCATATACAACAGTGTGTTCCAGTTCCTGCCAATATCCAGCAACTTCGCACAGCCATTGAAGAGGAATGGACCAACATTCCATAGGCCACAATCAGCAACCTGATCAACTCTATGCAAAGGAGATGTGCTACACTGCGTGAGGCAAATGGTGGTCACACCAGATACTGACTGGTTTTCGGACCCCCTCAGCCCCCCCAATACAGGAAGACTGCACATTTTTGAGTGGCCTTTTATTGTGGCCTGTCTAAGGCACACCTGTGCAAGCATCAGGCTGTCTAATCAGCATCTGGATATGCTACACCCGTGAGGTAGATGGATTATCTCGGCAAAGGAGAAGTGCTCACTAACACAGATTTAGACAGTTTTGTGAACAATATTTGAGAGAAATAGGCCTTCTGTGTACATAGAAAAAGTTGTAGATCAGCTCATGATAAATAGGGGCAAACACAAAAGTGTTGCATTTTATAATTTTGCTCAGTGTACATATGCCAAAAAGAACAGAGAGGTGGAGTTTTGTATTCTAGCAGGCAGGGCTGACAATGGGATTGTTTGGCATTTCAGTGCATCACAGATACTGTGTTACCAACCCAAACAGAAAGTTAGCAGCACATTGGATTTCTGACAAATCAGCATTTTTTTTCATACTTTTGAAGCTCTTAAGGGGATAAATCTTGGGGAAATGTGCATACATTTTATGGAAAACATCATAGATTACCCTCCAAATAATATTTATGTGTAATATAAAATATAATTATTTTAAGTCAGTTTTCTTTATATGCTGGAGATTTTGTTCCTGGAAGGTGTTCTTAGATGTTTTTTTTTTACTTTTTTTAAAGCCAAATCTTCAACTTGGTAAGTTCAGCTGTAGCATGCCAACATATCTATTTTTGTTTGAGCATAGTGAAATGAATTACCCCAAAGACTGTCTTCAAATTTCAAATGCCGTTCAGAGCAGGAAGGAGATTATATATATATATATATATATATATATATATATATATATATATATATATATATATATATATATATATATATATATATATTATCTCTTATTTATTATCTCACAAAAGTGAGTACTCCCCTCACATTTTTGTAAATGTTTTATTATATCTTTTCATGTGACAATACTGAAGAAATGACACTTTGCTACAAAGTACTAAAATAGTGAGTGTACACCTTGTATAACAGTGTATATTTGCTGTCCCCTCACAATAACTCAACACGCAGCCATTAATGTCTAAACCGCTGGCAACAAAAGTGAGTACACCACTAAGTGAAAATGTCCAAATTGGGCCCAATCAGCCATTTTCCCTCCCCGGTGTCATGTGACTCGTTAGTGTTACAAGGTCTCAGGTGTGAATAGGGAGCAGGTGTGGTACATTTGATGTTATCACTCTCACTCTCTCATACTGGTCACTGAAAGTTCAACATGGCAAAGAACTCTCTGAGAATCTGAAAAAAATAATTATTGCTCTACATAAAGATGGCCTAGGCTATAAGAAGATTGGCAAAACCCTGAAACTGAGCTGTAGCATGGTGGCCAGGACCATACAGCGGTTTAACAGGACAGGTTCCACTCAGAACAGGCCTTGCCATGGTCAACCAAAGAAGTTGAGTGCACGTGCTCAGCGTCATATCTAGAGGTTGTCTTTGGGAAATAGACGTATGAGTGCTGCCAGCATTGCTGCAGAGGGAAGGGGTGGGGGGGTCAGCCTGTCAGTGCTCAGACCATATGCCGCACACTGCATCAAATTGGTCTGCATGGTTGTCGTCCCAGAAGGAAGCCTCTTCTAAAGATGATGCACAAGAAAGCCCACAGTTTTCTGAAGACAAGCAGACTAAGGACATGGATTACTGGAACCATGTTCTGTGGTCTGATGAGACCAAGATAACCTTATTTGGTTCAGATGGTGTCAAGCGTGTGTGGCAGCAATGAAGTGAGGAGTGCAAAGACAAGTGTGTCTTGCCTAGTCAAGCATGGCGATGGGAGTGTCATGGTTTGGGGCTGCATGAGTGCTACCGGCATTGGGGAGCTACAGTTCATTGAGGGAACCATGAATACCAACATGCAGGGCAGTATTCCAACATGATAACAACCCCAAACACACCTCCAAGACGATCACTGCCTTGCTAAAGAAGCCGAGGGTAAAGGCGATGGACTGGCCAAGCATGTCTCCAGACCTAAACCCTATTGAGCATCTGTGGGGCATCCTCAAATGGAAGGTGGAGGAGCACAAGGTCTCTAACATCCACCAGTTCCGTGATGTCGTCATGGAGGAGTGGAAGAGAACTCCAGTTGCAACCTGTTAAGCTCTGGTGAACTCCATGCCCAAGAGGGTTAAGTAAGTGCTGGAAAATAATGGTGGCCACACAAAATATTGACACTTTGGGCACAATTTGGACGTTTTCACTTAGGGGTGTACTCAATTTTGTTGCCAGCGGTTTAGACATTTAATGGCTGTGTGTTGAGTTGTTTTGAGGAGACAGTAAATTTACAGTTATGCAAGCTGTACACTCACTACTTTACATTGTAGGAAAGTGTCATTTCTTCAGTGTTGTCACATGAATAGATATAATAAAATATTTACAAAAATGTGAGGGGTGTACTCATTTTTTGTGAGATACTGTATATTGTAGGGAATTAAATACAAAATAATCCTCTACATTTCCTTTAATTTCATTGCATACTTCAGGAATATGTAAAAGCTGCCTTTGATCCTTCAGATTTTTTTCTACACATAAAGACAACTGTTAAATCTCATTTGTAACACTGAGTGATCTGACCAAGCACTATTATTTCGGCCAATTGCCCATAAGGGAAAGGAGATGTAAAATCTGTCTAGCCTAGTTTAATTCTTATTCTTACGTGATATTGAATGGAAGGTCTATCAAAGGATACATCAAAAGTGCAGCTGTGGCACAAACTAAGTAAGGTAGGGGGAGGCAATCCACATTCAGATCTACTATATTATTCCAATATCCATATATTATAATTGAACCCTAAAGTGGAACTACACTGCATCTGAGCACAACAAACCAAAAACACAATTTAATTCATTTTTAATATTCAAAGCAAAATCACCCATCCTTCCATGTTTATTTTGCTAGAAATAACTTTGAAAAACACCCATTAACATTTCTGGCCATGGTCATCTTGAGTAAGGGCAGGTGATTCATGTAGCATTTACTTCCTGCAATCTATCTGCCCTTAGCTCAGGCATGCAGGCAGTAAGGTGTTTTTAGCTGAGAAAACCCCTCCTTCCCTCATAAAGACTCCTGGGATCATCTTAAATTTGTTCCTTTTCAACCTCCTCCCACCCATGCTATAGCCAAAAGATGGCTACAGTGCGGGCCTTAATTGCCAGGAGCGCAGCTCATTCTGTGATCAGCGAGTTAATGAGACTTGGCTGATCAAAGATTGGAGTAAGGGGTCGATCTCGGCCCCTTACCACGTGAGCAGCTGTCAGCCAATGACAGTTAATCACGTGATGTAAACAGAAGACCAGTAATCGGCTTTGGAAAAAAAAAGCCTATCGCCGGCTTCTGTCAGAGGGACATTGGCCCTTAACCAGCCTCATCTGTACCCTCCAGTGCTACCTGCCAGTGCCCACCAGTGCACCCACCAGTGCATATCACTGCTGCCTATCAGACCCCACCAGAGCCACCTACCAGTCCCCTCCAGTGCCACCTATCAACGCCCACCAGTGCCACCCATCAGTGCTGCCAATCCGTGCCCATCAATGCCTCATCATCAGTGCCACCTATCAGTGTCACCTACCAGTGCCCATCAGTGCTGCCTTATCAGTGCAGCCTATCAGTGCCCATCAGGGTAGCCTCATCAGCGGAAGGAGAAATGAAGGAGAAAAATTACCTGTTTTAAAAATTTTATAACACACTATGAAATAGTTTTTCTTTTTTTTCAAAATTTTTGGTCTTTTTTTCGTTTTTTTTTAGCAAAAAAATAAAAACCCAACAGTAAATAAATATCACCAAAAGAAAGCTCTATTTGTGTGAAAAAAATGATAAAAAATGTATTTAGGTACAGTGTAGCATGACCACGCAATTGTCATTCAAAGAGTGACAGCGCTGAAAGCTGAAAATTGGCCTGGGCAGGAAGGGGGTTTAAGTGCCCAGTAAGCAAGTGGTTAATAAGGGTCATGAGATTCAGAACAGTTGGGTTTTTCAAGCTTAAGGCTGGGTTCACACTGCCACACGGAGCTGCTCACAGCAGCAGTCCGGTGTGTCCCTGTTCACCGTTTCAGTTCCGATTTCAGTCCAGGTTTTGGCTGAATTCGTACCTGAAAGGAACCAGAAGACGCACAGGATTTCTGTACAATTCGCTCTGGAGCCACTCACCGGGGATGTATGAACCGGCTCCATAGAGAGCCGGTCACAATCTCCTGACATGGAAAGTGGATTCAGGGGAAACCCACATCCAATTCGCAATAGTGTGAACCCAGCCTAAGCAAATTCACCTTTTTTTTATTTTTTCTTAAAAATGTTTTTTTTTTTTTTCAGTCAAGTCTCTACATGCTGCTTTAGCCAGTCTCTTTAGGAAGCCATCTGCAACAGGTTATACTAAGTAATAGCATAGCTCCCAACTGTCCCTGATTTTGAGGGACTGTCCCTGAATTTGAACAAAGTCCCTCTGTCCCTCTTTCCTCCTCATTTGTCCCTCATTTTGATCTGATCTATATATTTGTATAAAAAAATGCAAATTTTTATCTTTAAAAATGTGTTTTACAATGCTAAACCTTTGATCCAATTTCTAAATTGCTGCATTTGTAAATTTCAAAAGCCAGTAAAAAGGAATAGTAGTGGTAAAAAAAAGCACTTGTGGGTTTAACAATTTTTTTTTTTGGCATAATTCTCTTTTAAGGGGCGTGGCAAGGGGTGTGTCCTATGCCTACATACTTTTGCAAATAGGTGCCCCTCGTTCCCATCTCAAAAAGTTGGGAAGTATGGGTAATAGCTTGCTGGATTAGACAATTGCAGGACCTGCTTGAAATTTGACTTTCAGTCACTGGGATCTGCTTTCAGCATTTTCCAGACCTTTGTGTATTGTATTAGTTGGCCACAGATCATTTTTAAGGTTCAGAACCAGGGCACAGCCTCTGATGTGACCCAGTCTGTAAAGACTCATTTAGAGAATAGGCTGTATGGTCCGACTATCATGAGCTACTTTTCTTAGAACCCTTGGGTGCCACTATTACATCTGTTTTTTCATTGGTCCCCGTGATGCAGGGTAATAAACAGAACAATTAATTAAGTGGAGTGTCATGCATGTGCACTCTGCATTTAGTGCAAGGTAGTATTTTTCACAATTGCTCCAGTTTCACAAGAAACCACCACACCGAGTCCTTTTTGCTGCATACATTGACCTAGTTACCACTGCCCATTTGAAACTCTACTGCTCTCAGCAACTGGTTTGCGAGTACCCAGAGTTTTACCTGGTGTTCTCAACTAAGTTGTATCTATTAAGCAGTGCTGCATGTTGGATCCTAAGTGCAAGGTAAGAAGTGCCTCTTTATCAGGTCTCTCCAGCTTATGATTCATTAACAGTTCTGGGGTAGCCTTCATTGTCCCTATTAATGGGCCTGACACTGACAGCTTGGACTGTTCTACTAGAGTCCATACACTCCTTGGATTCTTCCTGAGCTTCTTTGGGTGAGGCCCGTTATTCTTCCTTATCTAAGGAAAAATTGCAGCTCCTAAGGCAAAAGCTGTAAGCTTATTTCAATGCTTTCCCCTTCAGAATCATTGTCTGACATACATGCAGCTGTAGTGACCTCTGAGTCTTCTGCTGAGAGATTTGATCTGATGAGTCTCTCACATCCTTGCAAGATGATTTGTTTTCCCTGAGGAGCTGCAGCCAACTGTCAAATCTCCCAGGCTTAAATAAACCATAACCGTTTTATATTGATGCTGTGCATACCACCTTAAAAATGGAAGATCAGCTTTTAGCTTCTACTAGCACTGCTGCTAGTATGGGATACCTGAGAGGCCTCAAAATGAAATAAACCTAATAAAAACCTTAATGGCACACACCTTAATTGAAAGCATTGTTTGTATTGATTGTAAAACGCCTGAGAAACTATTCGCTTTTATGAAACATTTTACAGATCAATAGCCATTTGAGGAGGCCTTAATTAAAAAGTGGGTTATTTAAACTGTTATTCCAGCTGTGTCCAACCCTAATACTGACCATTCTTGTTGAGGATGCAACAGTGTTTAAGGCCCCCCATGACACACATTTGTAAACACTTTCTTTGTTTTCTCTAGCAGGCTCTGCATTGCACCCTGCCATAGTTGTGATGTTTGTCTGTCAGACCTTAGGGGAATGGACTAAGTCCACTTTAAAGGATGTTAAAGGAGCTCCCAAAGCGGGGCATCTTCATGCTTCTTTTATAGATCTTATGATGTTCTCACTATAGTTCTAGTGACAGAAGAGTTTCAGGGTTTTCACTCCAACCATTTCACAGTTCCAAAACTAAAAGGGCGTATCACCAAAAGGGGTTATCCACCACATATTGGATCTGAAGGTCTAAATGTCTTCTTTGGGGTTCACAAATTCCACATAAAAACAACCAGGTTTCTGGCCTCTGTGAACATCAAGGATGCATACTTACATGTCCTTAACTTTACAGCACATCAGCGCTACCTCCATTTTGCCGTGCATTCTCAACACTGCCAGTTTGTGTCCCTACAATTTGGTCTGTATTCTGCACCCTGAGTGTTCTCCAAAGTACTGTCCCCAGCGCTAGCCTTGCTGTGATCCCAGGGGATTTCTATCATGGCATATCTCGAAGACATCTTTGTGAGGGAATAGTCTGCACAGTCTTACAAAGTCTAACAATGGTAGACACAGGACAGGACACCATCCCAATGCTTTGCCACAAGGGTTGAAGTTTCTTTTTGGAACATTATAAAAAGCCAACATACAAGGTTTGTCTCTAACATTGAACTTTATTCAAAGATTATGTAACAACTTCAAGTAATCCTGCTTATGCGTTTAAGCCTAGAACAGCCATAGTTAGTTGCAGGAAAGGCGAGTAAACTGTTCTTCTTGTTATTGTCAAAGAACAGTAATCTTGTCTATCTGAGTACTCTGTGGAGCAGGTGTCTGTTGTGTACTGACTTTGTTACATGGTCCATATAAAGTAATTATCGGTTAATATCTGGAAGTATTTATTGAAAAAAATGTATCAGTTACATATTTTTTTAGCTTTTAATCTATATAGTGTTAAAAAGCTGAAACAAAGTTATGTCTGTTTTTTTAAAGCACCAGTGTATTTTCCATTTACTAATCCATTTACTAATCTCAGCTGAGGTTTCTTCACATGAAGTTTACCAAATGCATTTCAAAACACTTTCTTATTGCGTGGATTCTAGTGAAGAAGGACTCAAAACCGTCATGTAAATCTCTATTTTATTAATTGGAATTACAGCTGTGTAATTTTCACACCTTTGGACTGAAAGCGGTGTTCCACCCAAAAGCTCACTTGCGGGAGACCGGGCTGTGGCAAATTACGTCAGCAGCTGCACTCCCTCCCTCCTCCTTCCCCCCGCCGCCGGGCCAGTAGAAGAACACAGCAGTGCCTCGCACATGCACAGTAGGGACCCAGCGTGAAACCGTAATGCTTCACTACCGGGTTCCCTTACTGGCGGTGGCGGCACCCAACAGCTGATGAAAACATCAGCTGCGGTGCTAACATCACTGGACTCCGGGACAGGTAAGTGTCCTATTATTAAAAAATAAGTTTGAAGAGAGAAGGCGCACACAGCGGGGAACTCCCAGTCGAATTTGCAACATCCTCTTAAAGTGCTCAGGCTCAGTGTGCCCTTACACGCTACAACAGAAACAAGTAAAAGGATTGAGCCGGCAACTCTGTAGTCCATATAGCAATTTCAATGGTTGGTTACAAAAAGTGTCGTAGCATGTTGAATATAAAAATGCCATCCTATTATTAAAAGTCAGCAGCTGCAGTATGTGTAGTTGCTGGCTTTTAATTTTTTTAGGGGTGGGCAGACCTCTGCTTTAACCACCTTTCCTTGATAAGTACTCTGCTAAGTCCCTCTTCTACCGAGAAGATGCAGATGCCTGGAAAGCTTGAATGGGCTTTAGCAGTGTAATGCCCCGTACACACGGTCGGATTTTCCGATGGACAATGTCCGATCGGAGCGTGTTGTCGGAAATTCCGACCGTGTGTGGGCGCCATCGGACATTTTCCATCGGATTTTCCGACACACAAAGTTGGACAGCAGGAGATAAAATTTTCCGACAACAAAATCCGATCGCGTCAATTCCGACCGTGTATGGCCTGTTCCGACATACAAAGTGCCACGCATGCTCAGAAGAAATTCCGACACGGGACAGCTCGTTCTGGTAAACTTAGCGTTCGTAATGGATACAGCACTTTCGTCACGCTGCAATGTTAAAAATGGTTTAATACAGCGCACTCTCTTCTTCTTTATAATGTGACAAGAATTAAGTCGTTTTGCTGCTCATATTCACACACACTTCTCACAAAGTTTTATTTGTGTTTTTTTAGTGGGATTCCCTCAATATATTGTTATTAGTTGTCACATCTGACAGTTTTATTTTTTTTTTTGGATTTTCAGCCTTTTTTTTTCTTTAATGTTTGGATTTTTTCCAAGGCTGATCTTTGTTCAATGTTATTTTTATTTTTACTCCAGAATATTTTTGGGTGTGTTTTGTGTGTCAAGTTACCCCAACACCATTGAGATCTTTTATTATTTAATCTCCAGGAGATTGTTTGGTGTTGGTGTCCCTTGTTCATTTCACATTGTATATTTGAAATGTACCTGAATCCTCACAAACCAACTGTCATTTTTGAAGTTAAACACATAGGAGAGTATAATTCAAAACAAAAATCCTTTTTAAGGGATCAGAACCAAACAAAGAGGAAGGCAACACTGGATCAACAGGAGAAATTAGCGAAGCCTGGGACCCCCATGGCAGACATCAATTCTTCAACATCAAAATTGGTGGCCTGAGGAGTCCATATGTAAGGGAGGGCAATCTGGTCCAGAATTCGCAGAGATCCGGATAGTAGCAGATGACATCTGTGTCCCCAGGCTGTGGTACCACAAGAGGCTGCATCTTTTGGCCAACCAGACTGAACCCAGGGCAATCACTGTCTGGTCTTCCTTCCACGCTTCCTTCCGGGCTGTGGCTGTGCAGTTGGAGATGTGGCAGGAGGAGGAGTAGGACCTGGAGGAGGAGGAGGAGGAGGACTGGGAGGACCTGGAGGAGAGGGAGGAGGAGGACCTGCAGGAGGAGGAGGAGGACCATCCCAAAGCTGTGTGTGAGGTGTAATTTGGCCCCTCATACCTTTCTCCAGAGCCTCTGATATGAGGGCCTCACACATGGCTTTTTGGCCCTCCTCCATCCTCTGCATTTTATGCTATGAATGCAGCAATGTTCTCCTGCATGGCGTGGGGTGCTCCCAGGACCTCTGTAGCCCTCCAAAAGAATGCTATAGCCGCCTCCTCTAGGGTACTCGTCCTACTGCCACTTTCTGTTTTCAGGTGTGGTGGAGGGACCTTGATATCAGCCAGCCGGCTCGGCCCGGCCACTTCCTGGCTGAGACTTCCCTGTGTATGAAAAAGGGACATGGTTGTAATGTTTTGCATCATCAATCACAATCCTAAATTAGTACTCCCAACTAACATCTAGTTAACATCATTGATTGGACAAGCAGAAATATTTAGAAGAATGCTATATCTGGCTCAATCTGGGCTCCTCCACATGTGGCCTGGAAGGCCCAGGTTGGGCGTCAGAAGCCTCAGCCGGGGGGGAAGGAAGCGTGGAAGGAAGACTGGAGAGGGATGGCCTGGGTTCAGTCTGGCCTGCCAGAAAGTGCAGCCTGTCATAGTACAACATCCTGGGGACATAGATGTCATCTGCTGCTCCGGATCTCTGTGAATCCAGGACTTTCTTGCGCTCCCTTAGATATGTGCTCCTCAGGCCACCAATGAAAATCTTTAAATAAGTGATGTCTGCCGTGGGGATCACCTGCTTCACAATTTCACACAATTGCTCCAGTGCTGCCTTCCTCTTTGCTTGGTTCTTGAAATGGGAGTGGGTAATCTCCAACAGACAGGGCAGCTCACTTAGCATATCTATGAATACTGACATGAAGTCATTATCTTTCATTAAGATATCCATGTTCACTGCAAGACACAACACAAGACAAAGCCTAATGTCAGACAAAACTCTCCTAATCTTGTTACAATATAGGCCTCAATCTAGAAGCAGTATAGGCACAAGTTTGGCTCTTACCTTCGTTCTTATGATCGGCGCGTCCAATGGTCCTTCCTCCGCTCACAGATCGTACGTAATACGCACGCGTGTTACGCTTTATACACACTGCGCATGCGTGTAACTCCGCCCGCCCCCGACGTTCTTTCTAGTCTATTCCCCGCCCCTTTTCGTTCGCCGCAGTGGGTGAAGAGCACATGGCGGAGTTACAGCAGGTGCGTGCTAATTCTAACAACGAGGAGGAGGAGGAGGAAAGCCCGGATCCAGGCACGTCCCGATCCAGAAGGAGACGCTTTAAGGCCACAAATATGTCGTTTGGGGAGATGTTGGAGATGGTCGACATCATGAAGAAGTCCGACTATGACGGAAAATATGGGCCTTACCCCAACCCCAACATCCGAAAGGCCAAGATCATGGCGAAAGTGGTCAGGAGTCTTGAGAGGAATTCCAGGGTACGACGATCGAAAGATCAGCTCAGGAAGCGGTGGTCGGACCTGAAGTTGAGAGAGCCAGAGCAGTACCGAAAGATCCGGAGAGTGCTGCAAAAAAGTAAGTAGCTGTGCTGTGTTCCTATTCTTTCTGTCTTTATTACGTTCGTTCTGCTCCATATGCTTTTAGTAATTGTAACGTTTCAAAAGGTCAACTTTAATGTTCATGGGCCCATTATTCGTTCGTATCAAACATTTTTCTTTCGGCCTCTAGAACACCATTGCATTTTCACACATTTTTGGGGGCCTACTTGGATGCCAAATATTTGTTTGTGTAGATGGGTTTGTTACTAGAATGAAATGCCAACTAGATTGTGTGTAAGGAGAGGACACTGAGCAGCTGTTTTCACATCTGGACACTAGAGCACTAGTGTGGGACCCCAGAACACCCTTTTTATTAGGGGGGCCACACAGGTGCTCCAGTGTATACTATAGGGGGGGCTACATCTATGAAGCTTGTACCAAACAGGTAAAGTATTGCAGCTTGACAAAGGGCAATAAAAAATATACATCTTGGAACTCGGCTAAAATAGACAATTGTACCCCACTTCCAAGCAATGTTTCCTATTTCTAGTTCTGCCATCAAATATCTGTGTGCTAATTATACCATTTTTGTTTTACATAGGGGAGAAAAGACTCGGACACCCCTCATCCCAGGAGACCAGAGACCCCCCCCTTCTGGAAGAAGGGGAAATACCGCAAACCCAAGAAGCTGAGCAGGAGGAAGAAGAAGATGTGGTGGAGATTGGCACCACAACAGGTGAGTGTCTGCGACCACAGGCTCAGGTAAAAGAGATGGATGGTGGCAGATTTTTGAAACCTTTTTTTTGTTCTTTATCTCTTTTTAGGTGATCGTGATCCAGAACGCTTTACATCTGAAAGTGCCCAGATACTCATCGGGGAGATCATGGGGTGTAATCTCCAATTGCAAAACATCCAGCAACAAATCACTGATGTTATTAAAAAAAATAATAACATCATTGATGTTTTGGGGCGAATTATACCCCACAAAATCACCTGTTTTATGTTACTAAAATTTTTACAATGTTTAGAAAAGCCAAATTTGGAGGATGCACACAGTGTGCCAACATGTGCTATCTGCCATCACGGGAGATCAATGGACGCGTTTTGGGGGTGCAACCCCTTCCTCAATTATAAAGTCGCATTGAGGAAGGGCTTGCTCCCCCAAAACACGTCCCTTGATCCCCCCTGATGGCAGATAGCACATGTTGACATTCGTAAATTGGTGTGCATCTTCCAAATTTGGCTTTTCCAGGGGTGATTTCCCCCCATCTGAACGCTATATCAAACACAGTTCCTAAATACTCATGTCTGATATAGCCTTCAGGTTTTACCATATGTGAACTTTGTAAGTTCAAGTTTTTTTGGCTTTCTTGTTGGTTTTACACAGGCCTGTTTTATCTGAAATGGATATTTCGATTTTTGATAATGCTACTGCAAAAATTGTTATACAACAAACATGTTGGTTTGTTTTAAAAACCTTGCGTAAATGCACATGTGATTGTGCAGCTATAAAAAAGTGCCTTACTCAAGAATGTGTGGATTATTGTCTCAACACTACAACACTTTTGGGGTGATGTAATTGCTGTTTTATGCACAAATGGGGGTTATTTCCTAAGGGCAATTACACTTTGCACTACAAGTGCAGGTTCAGTGCAGTTGCAAGTGCAGTTGCAAGTGCACTTGTAGTGAAATGTGTTTTGGCATTTAGGAAGTACCAGCCAACACTATTTTTTATAAGGTTACCCAATCACGACATTTTCTGCACTCAAAACATTTCTGTCAGGGTCAGCTAAAACAAACACAAGCAGTAAATGTCCACCAAGAATTTCTTTTGTTTGTTTTTTATTTGAAAAAGGTGTCACAGATTCTCTGGCATATTGATAGCCCCCCTACCCGCAAAGAACTCCAGGTAGCGTAACCGGACATCGCGGGCATTCAGGGAGGGCAAGCCAGGACGGCCACTTTCAAGCGCCGTCAGTGTTGATGGATTTGGGATTCCGGCCTCAGGCCCAACTTAGCCAGCATAGTTGGCTGAATGTTTTCTTAAAAAATTATGGAGAACACAGCAGGCAAGTATTATATGGTTCAGTTTATACTCCGCCATATGGATGGGTGTCAGAAATAATCGGAACCGGCTGGCCAGGATTCCAAATGTGTTCTCCACCACTCTTCGGGCTCTGGCCAGCCGGTAATTAAAAACCCTCTGTTCCGGGGTGAGGGTCCTCATCGGGAATGGCCGCATCAGGTGGTCCCCCAGCGCAAATGCTTCATCAGCAACGAACACAAATGGGAGACCTTCAACATTGTCCTCTGGAGGTGGCAAGTCCAAGCTGCCATTCTGGAGACGCCTGTAGAACTCCGTCTGGGCGATCACTCCACCATCGGACATCCGGCCATTCTTCCCCACGTCCACATACAAGAAGTCGTAATTAGCCGACACCACCGCCAACATCACTATACTATTAAACCCCTTGTAATTATAATAGTACGACCCCGAGTTGGGTGGTGGGACGATGTGGACGTGTTTCCCATCAATTGCCCCTCCGCAGTTAGGAAAGTCCCACCGCTGGGCAAAGTGGGAGGCCACAGTCTGCCATTCCTGTGGCGTGGAAGGAAACTGTTGAGGAAAAAACAATAAACATTACTATTTTCTCACAGAAACATGGCAAGCAGATTATACACAAACATTATAGTATAAGGTACACCTATCATATTCCCCCTCCCCCCCTCTCATGGGCCATTTCTAACATTATGGGGGGGGGGGGGACTCTTGGACAGGTAACCCTCTTCACTTCATTGAGAGATGAATGCCTAAATACAGGGTATTACTTGGAACAGCCCCTCCTTAGTTACACTATTAGCAGACCACTGGACAGGTAAGAAGTGTCTGAATACAAAGATATAAATACACATTGTACACTTTTGAGGACATTTGGACATTCTGCTATTACCTATCAAGATAATAATAGGATACAAAAACTTTAAACAGTTCCATTGGAAAGTATACAGGCAGGCCCTTGCACTACATGCTTTGGGGAATTCATCCATAAATCTGACCAGTAAAGAGATGGGTATAGTGTGTATGGGTTTGGCAAAGTCAGCAGATAGATGATTGAGGATAGAGAATTGGGATCAGCTGACTTAGCAGTTGGGGGGAGGGAGGGTTACCAAAAATTTGTGGACACCACAAAAAAAGCCTCTGGCACTCTGCCTGAATTTAAAGCTAAAATAACATTAACAAACATTTTAGGGGGTGTTTGGGGTAAAGCACTACTATGGAGCTGATAAAATACATTGTTAAGTGACTACATGAGGTGAATATAGGGCAGGAGACACCATGCTGGAGAGGTTATTGATGGGCAAATATGTATGAAGGACATAAAATAATAATTACATAAAAATCCAGCATGCATGAGAACAAAGGGGACATTCACAGCATATTACAATCATGGTCATTAGGGAATGAGGAAAGAAATACAAGATATTAGCAAACATTCAATACAATAAAATGTGATATAAAAGGAAAAAAATCTTACCTTCATATACTCCTTCTGCAGGACCTGTATGATGGCAGAACAGGTCTCTGGGATGATGATACCCAGAGCCTGGGGGGAGATGCCTGTCGAGAACTTCAAGTCCTGCAGACTTCTCCCTGTGGCCAAATACCGCAAGGTAGCGACCAACCTCTGCTCCGGAGTGATGGCTTGCCTCATGCAGGTATCCTGCCTGCTGATATAGGGGGTCAGCGAAGCCAACAAACGGTGAAATACGGGGTCCGTCATCCTGAGAAAGTTCCTGAAATCATCAGGATTATTCTCACGGATCTCACGGAGCAAAGGCATATGAGAGAACTGGTCACGCTGAAGCAACCAATTCTTGGTCCATGAACTCCTCCCCACCCTGTTCATGGACTGGACTTGTGTCAAGGTCAGGACCCCAACACCAAGCCCCCGCACAGCACGAACTCTACGAGGAGTACGCATACGAAACATGGCTAGAAAACGGTCGGCTGCTCAGAACGAAGTAACAGAACGCACTGAAGAACAGCAAGGCCTGTGAAGAGCGACCTGAAAAACAGCAACGAGCAGGCAAGATCACACAGAAAACTCTGATACGAACTGACTGCACGCACTGAAGAGCAGATACAAACCCACAAGCACAAACTGAACGGCAGAAAACGATCTGAAAGCCACTAGTCTGAAAAAGCGCGAATCGTCTCTCACCAAACTTTTACTAACACGAGATTAGCAAAAGGAGCCCAAAGGGTGCCGCGCTTGGTTCTGAACCGGCCTTTTCTAGTCTCGTCGTACGTGGTGTACGTCACCGCGTTGTTGGCGATCGGAAATTCTGACAACTTTGTGCGACCGTGTGTAGGCAAAACAAGTTTGAGCCAACATCCGTCGGAAAAAATCCTAGGATTTTGTTGTCGGAATGTCCGAACAAAGTCCGACCGTGTGTACGGGGCATAAGAGTACAAGGGTTCCACTTCTTTGTATGCTACTTTGAACCCAGTGGGGGCAGTGTTAATCACATGTGAGCCCAGAGCATTTCACTCGCACTGCCATCTGATGCTGCACTACATATGGACCTCCAACTATCTATTACATGTAGCAGGTATTGTTTCATGTTAAACAGTAAAGAGTACGGTCAGGGTAGAGGAGTGTAAGATTTTTATATTCTTTGTATTGCGCATGCTACCCTGTTTCCCCGAAAATAAGACCTAGCGTGATTGTCGGTGATGACTGCAATATAAGCCCTACCCCTCAAATAGGCCCTAGTTAAAGTCCTTGTAGGTCTTCTTTTCAGGGTAGGGCTTATTTTCAGGGGAAACAGGGTAGGGCTTATTTTCGGAGGAAACAGGGTAGGGCTTATTTGGGGGGTAGGGCTTATATTTCAGCCATCACCGACAATCACGCTAGGTCTTATTTTCGGGGAAACAGGGTACACACCAAATCTGTTACTATATATTGGAAACTTGCTTTGTTGGTTTATTATGCGGCTAAACATATTTGGTTCACTCTTGGAGAGAGTTCTGTGCTAATTTTTTTTTTGTGAAAAAGCTAACATTATATTGCCACAAGAATATTGATGTTTGTTTCTACCCCTAGAGCACGCTGAGAAACTTGATGAAGAAAATAAGAAGCTCCAGCTGTGTTGTCTGGAATTGAAGCATCAGCTCGATGAATTTCAGAATAGACTAAAATTTTTTACAAAGGTGACTATTCGTTTGACACATTTACTTTATTACACATTATAGTGGCTGCCATCTCGTTCAAAATATGTACCTGTCGAAATTTGTTTGCAATGTATTGGTTAAAAGTTTGTAAAGACATAATGCACTTAGATGTATGTGTCATCTAAATTTAACAACTTGTTTAGAAAGTTTGAAAAGATGCATAAGAAAGAGTACTTTGATTTCCTATTCTAAGCCTGTAAAGTTAAATAATAGAAAACATTTTCTTTTTGCATGCTGACAGCCCTGAAACATGTGAAAACAACACAAAGTAATTGGTAAAAATTCAGTATGAAAATAGGAAACAAAACTAAGGTGCATTAAATTTTAATATTAATCTGCCTCAGTCAATGCAGAAGGGAATACTTTTTTATTTTGTTGTTTTTTTTTTTCAAGAGACCGGGCATATCTTGTAGCTTTGGTAGGACGATGTAAATCAGATTTACTTCTGCTCATCTGATTGCCCTTCTTTCTGTTTCCACTTCAGGAAAGTGATGTTGATGTCACTGAACTCAGTGAAGCTCTGATTCTCATAAAGGTAATGTCTCTCTCCTACCTATGTCTTAAATTGACCTGTCAAATATACACAAATGACATATGTAAAGTCGGTTAGAAAAAGGAAAAATCTCAGTTCTGCTAGTCTACACTTACATGTCTTGCATTTTTTAGCATTACATCAAAAGTATCTTAGCAGCAAGACTCACCTCTAGTTCTAGAGCTTCCACCTCACCTAACATTATAGAACTTTTGAGAAATGTAATATTTAATAACATGGCCTACTTCTTTCATTGTAGTGTAGACATATATATCAAAATTTGTGTCTCATAAAGAAATACACTGAGAATTCATTGTATTTAAAATTATAACACACAGCCTTGATTTCATTTTAGAACAGTGCAAACTGTATATATGTAAAACAAATATGTTTACATTAATCCTGTGCTAGAAACATATATTGTAGAAATGTATTCTATTCCTTCTGTGGCATGCCTCCTTCTCAGCACATCAAAGCTAACCAGTTGATCCATTTATTTATTTTTTCTTCATGCAGTGGGGTAATTCCTGTTCTGCTCCTCTGTGAGCTGACATGTTAATACACCTGGTGTAATAGAAGGGCTGGGTACCAATAAACAATTTCTTTGTCTTTTTTTAATAGAGTAGAGGGATTTTGTTTGTGCATATACTGTAGATAATGCTTATAGCAGAACTACACTGCATCTAAATACTACAAACCAAAAATGCTATTTAAGAAAAGGGCCATCTATACATCTATGCAGTGCTGTGTAAACTAGACAAAGTAACATTTTAATTTAATAAAAAGTTTTGTGAAAATGTTCATAACATCCATTAAAAGAACAGATTAATGTAAATATCAAAATTGCATTACTTAATAGAATAAAAAAAATGAATCTGTGAATAAACTAAATGTATAAAAAAAATTAAATTCATAAATTAAACTTTCCAATATTAAAATTGCATTATATGTCTCAGTAAAGAGGACCTGTCACTGTCTGTTGGTATCACAATGGATGTGATAACAATAAAAGTGATCAAAGAAAAATGTAAAAAAAAATAAAAGTATAGTTTAAAAATAATAAATTAATAATTAAATAAAAAATAAATGAAAAGTGTCCTAACTTGAAGCGTGTTAAGGCGAACGCAGGCTTTGGTCCTGTGTTGGTACATTAGCAGCAGTCGCATCACACATTTGAGGTATCATCGCAAACGTCAGATCGAGAGCAAAAGTTCCAGCACCAGACTTCCTGAGTAAATCTAAAGTGGTAACTTGTACAGGCTTTTAAAATAGTTTCCTATGGATAATATATTGTATGTAGATTGTTGCAATTCCAGGAGCATGCACAATTTTAAAACGTGACTTTTTTGTGTTTGTTTTTGATCATTAAGATTAAAACGAGCCCTAACTCTCAGTTAGGTTTGGGTATGTGAAGGGAGGGACTGAGAAATAGCTCAATCAGGAGCTCTCTTCATTTCAGTATTCAGTTTAAGAATTTGAAGTAATCAAGTCCTTAGCTATCCCCCAATTAATCTGGAAAAAATGTCCTTTGTACTAGAAAACTTTGTTGTCCCCAGCACTTCCTGCTGCACAGTGCAGTGTACACTCCAGGCATCTATGAGATGTGAAAGAGATTTTAAAGGCTTGTTTTTAAAAAAAACAAACAAACATGTTATACTTACCTCCTCTGTGCAGTTGGTTTGGCACAGAGCAGCCCAGTTGCTCTTCTTCTCGGGTCCCTCTTCGCTGCTCCTAGCCCCTCCCTCCTTTGAGTGCTCCTCAGCCAGCAGCTTGCTACAGTAGTCACCCAAGCTGAGTCAAAACTACGTGTATCCATTCAGACACGGAGCCCCGACCTGGCCCCGCCCCCTCTCTCCTCTGATTAGCTTACTGACTTTGATTGACACCCGCGGGAGCCAATGGCGCTGCTGCTTTGTCTCAGCCAATCAGGAGGAGTGTCCTGAATGGCTGAGGGGATTGTGGACATTGCTGGAGAGAGAAGGGGCTCAGGTAGGTAATTGGGGGGGTGCTGGGGAGAGGGGGGCTGCTACCCACAGAAGGCTTTTTATCTTAATGCATATAATGCATTAAGATAGGAAAAAACCTCTGCCTTTACAACTCCTTTAACCACTTCCCGCCCGGCCTATAGCAGAATGGCGGCCAGGCGGTGGTTCAGTTATCCTGACTGGGCGTCATATGATGTCCAGCAGGATAACACCCGCCGTGTGCCAGTGGGCGATCACGGCGATCGGTGGTGCGGTGTGTCAGTCTGAGTCAGCTGCTGTCAGCTTAAAGCAGCAATGAGGAGGAAACTTCCAGCTGCCTGAAGACCTGGTAGGCTATATGATTAGCTGAATTTTCCAGACAAGATACAGGGCCAATTAGGAACTTCAGAAGTCAAAAATATGATGATACAAAATACATAATACGTTCTGTTAACACCACTTAGGTATTATTTTAGTTTGCCAGAAGGTTAGAGTTGAATTTTAAGATGCTATGCTTAAGCTGCACCTTGATGGTCTTGAGTATCTTTTTCCATAAATGCCTGGGCAGCCATGTGTGTCCTTAGAGCCACATACCCTACTCCACTTGGTTGCAAATCTATAAAGAAAGTTCATGAGTTAATATGGAACTGTTTTTTTTCTGATAAGTAAGTTGTTACAGATGCTGCCTTTGAGAGCACTTTATTTTATCAATATGAATGTGTTGTGTCCCTAAAAACAATTCCACGTCATATAAGGGGAAGACCGCACAAAAACTGCTGTGTGCGACTCAGATTCAGTATCTGTTCCATATCTTTGTGATGTTTTAAGTATGCAGGTTCTCTGTCTCCTGCTGAGATTTGCTCATCAGCCATGGAACTCCCTGTAATTGGCATGTGCAGTTTGTCAATATAATTGGTTGTGGCTTGAAAAAAGCCTTATGAAACATGTGGCTCAGACTTAAATTTGGCACTATAACAATTACAAACAGATCGGGACAATAGCACAGTCCAGAATATACTCGTAATAAAGTCATAATTAGTTGGCATTAGAAATGAGTTTGTTAATCATCAACATCTTTGCTGCTTTGTGAATTATTAAGTGCTACATTTTCCAGAATCCAAAGTTGACCTTGTTGGTTTTTAACCCTTGCACAATAAAATAGATTTTTGGATTAATTTTTATAATTCACATGTAAAGGTTTAGGAGAAAATACCCTGAAAGCGTTGTACTGATTTAAACTAAATTAAAACCTTTTTGTAGACACGGAAGCAACTGAAGAACGGAGAGGTCAAATTTCTGGAGAAAGTTGAGGATGACATGGGGAAGGACCTTGAAAAGTCTTTAAGAGCATTACAGGCAAACCATGTGGAAACTGTGCAGGAACTTGAGAAAACTAGAAACATGCTGATAATGCAGCATAAAATCAACAAAGATTACCAGGTAACTAAACAAATGGCTGTAATATGTACAAGACAGCATTATTTGTATACTCAAGGAAACAAGATTTGTAAATCAAGCCACACTACATTTCTTCTGCTTGATCCAACACTTTAGAGATGACTACAGCAAACATTTCTTCCTTAATCTATCTTTTATTCACAGGATGAAGTGGAGGCTGTAACCCAGAGGATGGAGAGTGTGCGTCGTGATTATGACGTAAAGTTGGAGCAATATGCCCACTTGCTCGATGTTAGAGCAGCTCGTATTCGCAAACTTGAAGGTAATTTTTTTTTTTTTAAAGTGGTAGTAAACTCTGTACTTCCACTTGTACATACAGGCAAGCCTATAGTAAGACTTACTTGTAGGTACTGTGAATATCTCCTAAATGTGCACAGTTTAGGAGATATTCATAGTGCACGCAGCTGGTGATGTTACAGGCACATGCGTTCTGAAGGTCCGGCATACAGTGGGAGTGACGTCATCACTCCCCCAGCCACTCATTTAGCCGTAGGACGCAAACCCAGGAGGAAGACCGGGGAAGATGTCTGCCCTCTCAGCGGTGACAGCGCTAAGGTAAGTCTCTCATAATGTGTTAGTATGCGATGCATACTAGCACATTATGACATTGCCTTACAACAATTGCAGTTTACTACCGCTTTAAGAGAAATATATACACTTTTTTTATTATAATGTGTTAATATTGTTATTACACATTTATTTTTATGTTCACACATCTGAATGGTAAAAATGGTCTCAAACCTAGGAAATTCAAAGTAAGCATCGGATGACAAACTCATTCAGAATGAACAGTAGATCGGGGTTTAGAAGTAGCAATTTTATACTGAAATCCTGCAGAACCTTGATTACCCACTCCTATTTCAAAAGCCTTCCTATTGGTGCTTTAATATGTCAGGTTGCTGAGCTCACTAACCATTAGGGAGGCTTAAAGTGGTTTTAAAGGCTCAAGGTTTTTACCTTCATGCATTTATGCATGAAGGTAAAAAACCTTCTGTTGCAGCAGCCCCCCAGTACGAACCTGAGCCCCATCTTGATCCAGCGATGTGCACAAGAGCAGCGGCTAGCCCAGGTCTCTTCCTCCTCATTGGCTGAGACAGCAGCGGGAACCAATGAGGAGGAAGAGACCTACACAGACCAGTGGCTCGGGAGCAAGCCTGCACTCGGCAGGAGGGCCGGCGGGGGGACCCAAGAAGAGGAGGATTGGGGCTGCTTTGTGCAAAACCACTGCAAAGAGCAGGTAAGTGTAACATGTTTGTTATTTAAAAAAAAAAACTGTGATAGGAAGGGTGAGTTTTTATTCAACTCTGCTGATAAAAATAGCTTTGGTTTAGTACAAATACTGCCTAATGGGTAGCTACAGGGTATTCCTTACCAACAGAGTAGTGGATAGGTAAGATCATCCAAGGGTTAGATTGTTATGTCCAAACAGATTCATTGCCATATAGTCACTTTAACCTGTAGGCTATGTGGAATATACCATCATGTATATGTATAAAAAAATGTTTAAAAAAAATATGTTTGTTTATTACCTATTTAAATACATCCTAAACACATGAGTTTTTTTTTGTTTCTGTATTAAGTTGTCTTTTTTTTTTTTTTTTTTTTTTTGCACTGAAGCCCAGTTAAAAGACATTGCATATGGCACAAAACAGTTCAAATTCACACCAGAAATAACTAAAGAAGATGATGTGGAAGAATTTGATGAATCTGTACATCTAGAAAGGGGCTACAATCTTCTTGAGATCCACATATCAAAGGTACTGTTCTCTCCAGTTGTTGTCAACATCTTCGGAGATCAGGAGCCTATCACCTTCTGCACATATGCTTTCTACGACTTTGAGCTTCAAACTACACCCATTGTGCGTGGCTTACAGCCATCATATGAGTTCACCTCTCAGTATCTAGTACAAGTAGATGATTTTTTCCTACAGTATATACAAAAGAATACTGTAAGGCTGGAAGTTCATTTGGCAATCGGCACTGATTTTAAAACAATAGCTGTGTGTCAGCTAAAGTTCCAGGACATTCTTGAAAAAAATGGGCAAATCTTTTCTAGTTCTACATTGATTGGTGAGTACCAATGAGGCCATTTACTGTAGAAACTGTAGATACTTGCTGAGCTTTGGAAAATAATCAAATCTTGCTTTTTATTTTAGGGATTGACAATGACTTCAGTAATTATGGCACATTAGAGTATTGGTGCAAGCTTAAAGTGCCCATGGAGCAAGCTATTCGATTATACAAAGAGCGAGCAAAGGCTTTGGGTTATATTTCCTCAAACTTAAGGGATACATATCAGGTATTTCTTCCATAGAAATCAATGATAATGTCTTAGGAAAACTGCAAGCAAATAGAAAATGCATATTCTTATTTGTATTCACCAAAACCTGATAAAGTTATTTCCCATTTTCCTATTAATCCCTGTACACCAGCTCAAAAGTTCACATTTCCATATGCAAATCTTACAGTTTTAAGTTTAAAATGGAGGAGGTGTTTAGCAATATTAATGGAAGTAGTTAGGCCAAATATTTAAAGGCAAAAATCACTATATAGCTCAGAAGACAACAAAAGTATAAACGAAAGGCTTTGCAAGAGAAAAAAAAAAAATTAACAAGTGGGATACTTTAACTGCTTGAGGATACCCTTTCTTTTTTGATTGTGGTGTAAATTTGTGTATTTTAAATGCTACATGCTAGTCAATCATAACAATAAGTCATTTAACCACTTGAGTCCCAAGGCTTTATTTCTTCCTAAATTCTCTTGGGTCCCAGAGTTTTATTTTGTTTCTAGAATGTTTCTGTTCCACATATATTTTTTGGGGGGGGGTTTGTAGACTACCCTAGCACATTATGCATAGTGTTTTTTTTTTTTTTTTTTGTATGACAGGTCTGTACTTCACTCCAAATACTGTTGACTGTGTTAATACCTTTGCTGAAAGTCTATTCCAAGCATCAACTACTCTTTCGATAAAATAATATTTTCTAAGATTGGTTTTGAACTTTTCTCCTGCTAGTTTGAGTTCCCTGTGTTCTTGATCTTGGCTTCATATTGAAAATATACTCATTCTGAACCTTATTCACCCCCTTGATTTATTTAAAGGTTTCAGTCGTGTCTCCCCTTTCCCTTCTTTCCTCCAGACTGTACATGTTAAAGGGTAATTCCAGTTTTTATTTTTTTCCCCTAGTTTAATATACTCTCAGTGTTCTTTTCAATTATATACAGTATCTTACGTACACAATTTTTGGGTCTGCAGAGTTTTCCAGTGGCATTGCTGTTCCTAGTTTTCAAACTGTCATTTCTGGAAGCCAGTCTTTAGATAACATACAGTATACCAAGCTCTCATAGCTTGTGTACAATATCCCTGTGCCACTCAGCACCACTTAATTTCTGAACTCTTAGGTCATGTCATTAGGGCCGCCCATTCTGGCATGATGTGTGCAGGAGTGGCCCCATATAAATTATGTGCATGTCTGCAGTGTGCATAATCCATGATAGGGTTATGTGCTTATGTGCACAAGCATGCTTCCCCACTGGTAATCAGTTTGTATTCTTTATCTGTGCCCTCTTTTATTTTATTCCTTTCTGTAGTACGAGGGCGAGCACACAAGCATACAGACTGTTCATTCTGGTAGCACAGAAAGAGAAGGCACAATCTACTCTTCATTTTGCAAGCCAGCCCAGAACGCAAACGCAGAGCAGACCCGCCCAGGCAGGAATGTCACAACTCTAAAAATATTTACAACACAGTAAAGTCCTCTGATTCCGCTGATTGAAAACTCAGACATTTCTCATGGAAAGTTTTGTGACTTTACGTGTTATTGGAGAAATTATTCCCCACCCTTGGCTGGCAACTTTTTAAAACTGGGCTTGTGCCTCCCTTAACATGACATCCAGAATCTGGCAAACATTAATGATCTACCATGGTGGATCTACCTACAGATTCAACATTTTTGGGGTTCAATACAAACTCTGCCATGCATGTCTTCTATTGCTTTTAAAAAATGCATAAAGGTCCCAAGACCCACTTGATCTCTTTCATCTATTCTTCATTCGGGAACTCCCCCAATGCTGCTGCATATCCTTTTAAACACTTCAATACTGGCCACTTTCACCCCCTTCCTGCCCCAGCCAATCTTAACACTTTGAATGACAATTACTCAGTCATGAAACACTGTAGCCAACATATTTTTTTATCATTATTTGAGACAAATAGAGCTTTCTTTTGTTGGCATTTATCCCCGTGACCCCAACAGTACGCAGATGTGTGGCCTCACTGAACTGGGCTTTTTTTTTTTTTCCGTGGGGCCACATATCTGTCTTTGTGCTGGGAGTGCGCCACACAGCATGCTTCCAGCACAGAGCCCGGGGGGTCTCACTGAGAGTCCCGGGTCCTGATCCTTAGCAGAACTCCTGATTCAGGGTCACCTGATCATTGTGATAGCCTCTGATTGGCTACCACAGTGATCAGTCACTGTGAAGCTTGCCCCTGTGTTTCTCTCTCTGTGAATGGAGAGAAAAGATACTATACATTGTATATTTCTCTCTCTCTTTGCAGAGAGAAAAAAAAGTATGTGTAAAATTAAATAAAATAATTAATAATAATAAAAAATAAAATTAAAAAAATACTTAGATCAAGGTTTGATCTAAGTCAGTGCCAGGATTCCTGTTTGGGTTAAGTAAGGGTCAAAGGTCATGGTCAGTATGTTTTGGAAAGGATTTTTTAAATTAGTATCAGTGTCGGTGTGTTTTTGGTAGGATAAAAAAAAAGCAACATGTGCATTGTTTATGGGCTGTACTACGGGTACAAACATATAAATAAAATACACATATGTGGTATCACTGCGATTGTCGGGCGCAGGAGAATTTATTTTGGGTTGTTATTTGGTGCCAGGTTATGGTAGTAAGAAATATACAGCTACATTTTTAAAAAAATATATTTTTTTTTTACAATTTTGGGCCAGTTTTCCTTTGATAATTAAAAGAAAAATCAGGGGATATCCATTACCATTTACCACCTAACCAAAGCCCAATTTGTCCTGAAAAAAACAAGGTATAATACACCTGGATGCACAAAGTAGTTGTGATGATATGTACGGTTTTACTAACAAATGTCAAAGTTGCAAAATTGTGCTCTACTGAAACAAATTGACTGAAAAAAATTGAATGAATTAAAGGGAAACTCAAGCAAGACACTCTGTTCTTAAGAATAATGTAATAATGAATGAAACAAATAGGAGCAGAAGAATAGAGTGTCTTGCTAGAGTTTCCCTTTTATTCATTCAATTCATTTATTCACAATTCTGTGTAGACATTAGTAAATAGATAAATTGATTAGTAAATAGATTTTTGTCAGTAGATTTCTCATCAATGTTTTTAAGAGATACATTATTAAAGTTTTTTTTATTTTTAATGGGGGGGGGGGGGGATTTGCATTTTAGTCTTATCATCCCACTCCTGCACATTTGTTTTTTTGCACACACTTTGCAAGAGGCTGGCCATTTAAGACTTCTTTGCAACCAGATCTTTTATGGTTGCTCTGTGTATGCACTTTCTTAAACACACAACCTCTACGACCAGCCTTTCACAACCACTTCACACACCTGATATCCATTCCTTCACTGAGTAGAGGCCAATTATGCATTTGCATTTAACTGCCCTCTTCCAGCTGGAGACTCCATCCTCATGAGTAAGCTTCGGTGGGCAGAGTGAAACATGTTGGGCGCGTGGCCTGGCAGGGGTCCAAGTTGAGACTGCCATTCACTATCATACAGCAGGTCTTGACTTGATCTGCAGCTCTTGGGACTGCTAATCACTCTCTACCATTGCCTGGGTCATAGCTGAGCTCCCTTCCCAGCCAGCACTCTCACCGGTGGCCACAGAACTTCATTCCCATACAGGCTAAGCGGCTCACATACATATCCTTTCTGTTTCTGTGACAAAAGTTCCTCCCATTTCTTGTCCTGATGTTTCTCAGAAGCCCTGAAACCTAGTGTGCTTTGTCATGCAAATATTGACATTAGCTAGGTAGTTGTTGAGGTAATCCTTCCTCTCCAGTACTTTCCTACTAGTCATTGAGGCAAACCATCCCAAGGACACACCAATAGTGAGACATTGGAAGTGGAGAAATAGAGATCACCAGCTTGCTAGTTGAAATCAATATTTGGTTAATAAATGAACTATAAGCGAGTTAATATTCTGAATGCAGCTGGGTTATAAGCTACCTTCAGGTGTTGACACTGGTAAACCCAATCAAGGAAGGTTACTCCCTATATAACCCCTTCTTCTTCCAGGAGCACATCAGTTTTTTCGCCAGTGTCTAACACCAGATCCATCCAAAGTGCCATTGAGGCCTAAAGGGATGGTACCTGGGACCTCCTATCCGGACGAGGCTTAATCCGCCCGTCGAACCTCCCTTGAACCCTTGGGACTTAAACTTAGTTTTGTCTGTGTTACAAAAATAGCCATTTGAACCGATACAACATATTCCCCTAGTCCTTCTGACAAGGAAGTTGGTATTTTTGGTTGCCATATCCTCAGTAAGGAGGGTTTCAGAATTGGCTGCTCTTTCTTGTAAAGAGCCATATTTGATTTTTTCATGAGGACAGAGTGGTGTTATGCCCTCGTCCAGGCTTTTTGCCAAAAGTAATTTCAGGTTTTCACCTGAACCAAGATATTGTCCTGCCATCGTTTTTTCCAAAACCATGTTCCAGGGAAGAAAAGTCACTACATTGTCTTGATGTGATGAGAGCAGTCAAAATCTATTAAAGACAACTGCTCAGATTCGTAAGACTGATGTCTTATTTATTCTGCCAGAAGGTCCTAAGAAAGGACAGGCAGCGTCGAAATCCACTGTTGCTAAGTGGATTTGGCAAGTGATAATTCAAACTTATGATTTAAGGGGTAAGATTCCCCTGTTTCAAGTTAAGGTGCATTCTACCAGGTTGGTTAGTGCTTCTTGGGCAGTACGTCATCAGGCCTTCATGGCTCAGATCTGTAAGGCTGCAACTTGGTCTTCAGTGCATACATTCACAAAATTTTATCAGGTGGATGTAAGGAGGTATGAGGATATTGCCTTCGGGCGCAGTGTGCTGCAAGCAGCAGTATAGATCCTCAAGTCTGGGTGTACCCTGTGGGTTGTTTCTCCCACGCCTCAAGTGGCATTGCTATGGGACTTCTCATTAAGTAATTACTTAAGGCTCTGTGTCCCATGATGTACGATAAAGAAAATAGGATTTTTATTACAGCTTACCTGTAAAATCCTTTTCTTGGAGTACATCATGGGACACAAAGGTCTCTCCCCTCTTTTTTTGGGATTTAAGTATATTGCTTTGCTACAAAAACTGATGTGCTCCTGGAAGGGGGAGAGGTTATATAGGGAGTAAACTTTCTTGATTGGGTTTACCAGTGTCAACACCTGAAGGTAGCTTATAACCCATTAAGTAATTACTTAAGGCTCTGTGTCCCATGATGTACTTCAAGAAAAGGATTTTACAGGTAAGCTGTAAGAAAAATCCTATTTTTACTTATTTCACATTTCAATATTCTTTGATTGACATAGTCAATCTAGCTTTCTATATTAGGAGGGCAGATGGAAATGGAAACCCTAGCACAGACTTTTGGTATGAATTTTAGAACAGTGCTCTCTAAGCTGTGGCTTTCAAACCTAAAGTAACTGAGCTACGTTTAGATGTTAATTTCAGTGTTTTATGTTGATTCAGCTAATGAATTCAGTTGGATTTAGCTGATGTTTTGTATACACGATTTAATAAAACTTTAAAAGGTTTATATATTGTATATACAGTATCTCACAAAAGTTAGTACATCCTTCACATTTTTGTAAATATTTTATTATATCTTTTCATGTGACAACACTAAAGAAATTACACTTTGCTACAATGTAAAGTAGTGAGTGTACAGCTTGTATAACAGTGTAAGTTTGCTGTCCCCTCAAAATAACTCAACACGCAGCCATTAATGTCTAAACCGCTGGCAACAAAAGTGAGTACATCCCTAAGTGAAAATGTTCAAATTGGGCCCAATTAGCCATTTTCCCTCCCCGGTATCATGTGACTCATTAGTGTTACAAAGTCTCAGGTGTGAATGGGGAGCAGGTGTGTTAAATCTGGTGTTATCACTCTCACTCTCTCATACTGGTCACTGGAAGTTCAGCATGGCACCTCATGGCAAAGAATTCTCTGAGGATCTGAAAAAAGAACTGTTGCTCAACATAAAGATGGCCTAAGCTATAAGAAGATTGCCAAGACCCTGAAACTGAGATGCAGCATGGTGGTCAAGACCATACAATGGTTTAACAGGACAGGTTCCACTCAGAACAGGCCTCGCCATGGTCGACCATAGAAGTTGAGTGCACATGCTCAGCGTCATATGCAGATATTGTCTTTGGAAAATAGATATATGAGTGCTGGCAGCATTGCTGCAGAGGTTGAAGGGGTGGGGGGGTCAGCCTGCCAGTGCTCAGACCATACGCCGCACACTGCATCAAATTGGTCTGCATGGCTGTCGTCCCAGAAGGAAGCCTCTTCTAAAGATTATGCACTAGAAAGCCCACAAACAGTTTGCTGAAAACAAGCAGAATAAGGACATGGATTACTGGAACCATGTCCTGTGGTCTAATGAGACCAAGATACCGGCACTGCTCACTGCCGCCATCTTGACACCCAGTGTTTTGGTGACCCGGTCTAGTCGAGTGGTAAGTATGAGGTCGTTGTTTCACTGACCTCTCTTGCCAACCATCGCTTCTACCCCAATTTATCTAGTTATTGATATATCCTTACCATTTTTAATATCTTTTGTTATAGACACATGAATTATGCATCGGCCCCTGATGAGCGAGAAGAGACTCGCAAAACGCGTAGAACACCATCGATGCCACGTGTATGCCCATATTGCTGGGTATCCCAAATTGGTCATATCTTGGCCACATACTGCCGCAATCCATGCATGTGTATTGTGTAGTGTGCATTTTATAATTCAGATGATGTATGTGTATTTTCTGGTTTTCAGCAATCTATCATGTATATTGCCTTTTATGGATGTATAGCTTAAGTGTAATGAATTGCAGTTGTTTTTTACTCATGCTTTAAACTAGGCCACTATGCTGGGCAACGCACATTTATTGCTGTTCCCATTTGTTTATATAGCATTCTGTGATCAATAAAACAATTTCATTGCATTTATTGTGGAAGTGTGCCAAATCTCTCCCACCTCATTTAAAGTCCCAGGGCTACCTTCCTTCTTATTTGCTATATTTAGGGATGGAGGTGTCAGAGTGGTTTCTCCAGACCATAACCCCCTTTTCTCAAGATAAACTTATTTGGTTCAGATGGTGTCAAGCGTGTGTGGCGGCAACCAGGTGAGGAGTACAAAGACAAGTTTGTGTTGCCTACAATCAAGCATGGTGGTGGAAGTGTCATGGTTTGGGGCTGCATGAGTGCTGCCGGCACTGGGGAGCTACAGTTCATTGAGGGAACCATGAATGCCAACATGTTCTGTGACCTACTGAAGCAGAACATGATCCCCTCCCTTCGGAGACTGGGCTGCAGAGCAGTGTTCCAACATAACGACCTCAAACACACCTCCAATACGACCACTGCCTTGCTAAAGAAGCTGAGGGTAAAGGTGATGGACTGGCCAAGCATGTCTCCAGACCTAAACCCTATTGAGCATCTGTGGGGAATCCTCAAACAGAAGGTGGAGGAGCGCAAGGTCTTTAACATCCACCAGCTCCATGATGTCGTCATGAAGGAGTGGAAGAGGACCCCAGCGGCAACCTGTGAACCTGTGTTGCCAGTGGTTTGGACATTAATGGCTGTGTGTTGTGTTATTTTGAGGGTACGGCAAATTCACATGGTTATACAAGCTGTACACTCACTACTTTACATTGTAGCAAAGTGTAATTTCTTCAGTGTTGTCACATGAAAGCATATAATAAAATATTTACAAAAATGTGAGGGGTGTACTCACTTTTGCTAGATACTGTATGTACTGGGGGAGATTTACTAAAACTGATGCACACAGAATCTGGTGCAGCTGTGCATAGTTGCATATTGGTTGGCAGTCTTTGTGATAAAAAATGTAATCCTCTTTTTGTTTCTTTTTTTAGCCAGTAGGTGTTGACAAAGGCAAAAACATTGGTTCAACAGAAGATAATCTGAACGAACTGTTCATCACCATAAATGGCTGCAGCAATTTAAAATCTGGAACTAGTACAAGTCAGCCCAGTCCTTATGTGGCCTACACGTTTTTTCACTTTCCTGACCACTATACTAACACCATTGCAAGCAGCAATAATCCGCAATTTGAAGATCTCAAGTGCTTTCCCTTATCCATGAATGCCGATCTAGACAAATACCTGAAGTCTCAGTCTCTTGTTCTTTATGTTTTTGATGACAAGGATGTAGGTGATGCTTATCCTGGTAAAGCCATGGTGCCTCTAATCCCTCTTGCTCACGATAAATGCATTTCAGGTTTGTTTGCAACAACGAATTGCAAAAATTTTATTTTGTCTGTATATTTTTTAAGGAGAAATTTGGATAGAATTTTTTTGGAAGAGTAGTGAACATTGATAAATATTCACAGATGTATAAATAACCAGGTATATAAAAAACTGCAGTGTACTGAGTTATGCTTGCTAATATTGTTCTGTTTTGCCATTTATCTTATGGTAAAGGAAGCATAGCTCTGTCATATTAGTTATTCGACTACGAGATTCTGGAACTATGTGGTTATTTATAGTCTTTATTCAAATTATTTTTCATATGAAAAAAAAATCGCATTGACTGTCCCAGATATTGAGCTGTTTCTTCCTTGTGGGTATTTTTGGACCTGAAATTTGGGTACAGCCTGTACATGGTTTGATATTTGGCAGAGCAGGGGTCTATCCATTTCAACAGTAACAGTGAAATCTCTTACTGCTGTTTTTCAGGTTTGGAAACATGCATGCTTTTTTTCTGATCACACTTTGTTTGAAACATTTTGGAAAATTCTCTCCTTTGTCATCCAAGATTTGGCACTAAAAACACTAAATTTCAGAGTTTGCCTAGGTCAAAGCCTGAGCAAAAGTTTTTGTTAGTTTCCTAACAAATGAAACAATAGGATTCCTGTGCGTTTTAACCACTTGCTGACCGCCGCTTGCAGATGTACGTCGGCTGAATGGCATGGGTGCGCAAATGGGCATACCCGTATGTCCCTCCGCCATCGCAGGCTAGCGGGCGCGCGCGCCCGCGGGTCCCGCAGACTTGATGTCCACCGGTGGCCCGCGATCATGGCAAGGAGAGGCAGAACGGGGAGATGCCTATGTAAACAAGGCATTTCCCTGTTCTGCCTAGTGACATGACAGGGATCTACTGCTCCCTGTCATCAGGAGCAGTAATCACTGTCATGTCCTAGTGAGGCCCCCCCCCACAGTTAGAACACACTGAGGGAACACACACACATATCTCCTTGATCGCCCCCTAGTGTTTAACCCCAGTGACATTTATACAGTAATCAGTGGCTATTTTTAGCTCTGATCGCTGTATAAATGTCAATGGTCCCAAAATACCGTCAAAAGTGTCCGATCTGTCCGCCACAATGTCGCAGTCCCGATAAAAATCGCTGATCGCCGCCATTACTAATAAAAAAATAAAATTATTAATAAAAATGCCATAAATCTATCCCCTATTTTGTAGACGCTATAACTTTTGCGCAAACCAATCAATATAGGCTTATTGCGATTTTTTTGCCAAAAATATCGGCCTAAACTGAGGAAGAAATTTGTTTTTTATATATTTGTTGGGGATATTTATTATAGCAAAAAGTAAAAAATATTTCTCTTTTTTTTTTCAAAATTGTCGGTCTTTTTTTGTTTATAGCGCACAATATAAAAACCGCAGAGGTGATCAAGTACCACCAAAAGGAAGCGCCATTTGTGGGAAAAAAAGGACCTCAATTTGGGTGCAACGTCAGTTAAACAGTGTCGTATCGCAAAAAATGCTCTGGTCATTAAGGGGGTAAATTCTTATGGGGCTGAAGTGGTTAAAGTGGTATAACTATCCTAATTTTGGAAGCTACTTGCACCAAAGCCATGTATAGCCCAAAAATGAAAATGAAGGTGCTGCACTACCCATAAACCAACATTTTAACTAGGTGTGCCACATTAATAAATCATACAATAATGACGTCTTTGACTATTTGTAGCAATATAGTGTGACAATGTGAATAATAAGTTCAATAAAAATATAAGAATAAAAATATAAGCAAATAAAAAACATATTTTTGAAACAACGTTCGTTTTTTTGCCTCGTTCTTCTAAAAGTGATGTGAGTACTCTTTAGCCAAATGTTTTCTTCACAAAATTATACAGGTGGGGGACTACAAAGCACCTTCTCCAGACCACTTTGTGCTCCCAAGTGCTCGCACCCAAACTATGCACAGAATTCTATGACAGGCTATTCAACGCGACTTGTCACTTCTACGTCACTTCTGGTATGTGGAAGTAGGGCAGCAAGAGGCATCTTGAATCGTCTTTAGGTGATAAATCCATTTTTAATGGGTCTATTTTAACTGCTTGCCACCCACCCACAGTACCTTGTATGTATGTGCATGCCCACTCCTGCTGAGCAGTGTTGTCACTGGCTACAGCGTGATTTTGTCAGCAGGTCCTGTCTAATGATTTCGGCCATTGAACTGTCTGTACAGGACTCTGTACCCAGAGCAAAGTAGAAAAACAGCCAGATCTATAGGTAAAAGCAGCACATATTACACACAGTTAACCCCTTAAATGCCCCTAGATGTTAACCCCTTCCCTGCATACTCCAGCTGTCAACAGATGACCACATTAGTTTCTTCCTACATTCAAGTTTTTATGCAGTGAATGCAATTTTATTTTTCTTTCGTAGATCGTTGCACCCTCTTCTATTCGCATCTCATATGTCCACTAGGTTTACTCAGGACCTGTTTAAAGAGGAGCTGCAGCCATCTCCAGCATTGCTTTTAACCCTTTACTGACCTTACCCTGTCTCTTCCCACTATATATTTGTTTATTTAGGGGTAACAGGCAGCGCAGTAGTTTTTTATTTTGTCATTCGTACAGTGTCATTGTACAGTATTATGTTTGATCACTGTAATAGTGTCACCAGGGACATCATTGTCAGTCACTGTACCTCCCAGCAAGGGTCTGTTAGTGCCAGATTGCCCACCACACTATTACAGTCCCTGTCGCTGTTCACCAAATAACAGTATAGCGTCTATAGCTATGTAAATTCCAGTATACAGTATATACCATGTTTGGTAGACGCTATAACTTTCATGCAAACCAATAAATATACATATATTGGAATTTTTTTTTTTTTTTTGACCAAAGACATGTAGCAGAATACATTTTGTTCTAAATTTATGAAGAAATTTGATTTTCTTTTTTTTTTATTGGATATATTTTATAACAGAAAGTAGAAAATAATACTACCAAAAGAAAGCTCTATTTGTATGAAAAAAAGATAAAAAATGAATTTGCATACAGAGTTGCATGACCGAGCAATAGCCAGTTAAATTAGCACAGTAATAAATTATAATCTGCGCTAGGCGTTCAATAAATAACTTTAAATAAATATCCTGAAGTAAATTCAAATCAAAGAGTCCAAATTGTTCTTCAAGCGAAAGCACTCCGGATCACCAAAACGCTTCAATGTACACAGAATTGATTAACAGTCCAAATGAAGAACCCAAACACCATAGTAATAGGTTGCCCTTACCAGAACAGCAAACAATGTGGGCGGATGGCTTAAACCCAGCCAGGGCCTTTAAGATAGAGAGTAATCCACTCTGTCCAGGATCAGGTTACCGTTCCCTCAGTTTAATACCGGAAGAAGGAAATAACAAGAAAACTGGCCATAGTGTAATATTGCTATATAATGTATGTAGACATTCAATTGTGACCAACACCCTGATGTGCACATAAAACAAAAAGGTTATATTCCCACCACCGTAGCTGTAGAATATGCTTACCAACTCGCAAGCTTTAAAACGCATATGGCACTAAACCCCACTAGGAATCAATTGAATGGTGATAGGTAGTAGATTATTCGCCCACTGTAGCCAGGAAATCCATATCCTCAGTATGTGACCCAAAAAGGAGATAAACTGACCATAGTGTAATACATCCAAGGAACACTCCTCTGCTGCTACTTCCAGCGACGTCTCCTGTTATTAAATTAGCACAGTGCTGAATAGCAAAAAATGCCCTGGTCATGAAGGGGGTAAAACCTTCTGGAGGTCAAGTGGTCAAATGTAAACTTCCTTTCTTTTACTTATTCTTTGAAATGGCTGATGTAACATCGGAGGAATAAAAGAAGGCTTTAGCCTGGGTTCACACTAGTGTGATCTCTGATATCGCATGTGATTCTCACCTCGCATGTGATGCCTGAGCAATGCGAGTTCAGCCATACAGTTGTATGGCTGAACTTGCATTGGATTCGCACAGAAAAAGGTGCAGGGACTTGTTTTTCTCCGCACTAGAATCGGATTGCATGGGTGTTCTCACCTATGCGATCTGATTCCTTTGCGAATTCATAGTTCCCACTGCGATTTGTGAACCGACCTGGGGGGTGTCATTAACAATGTATTGACACCCACAGCGGTTCGCAGAGGGAAGTGTGAACTGCCTGCAGGAGAGATGCAATGCGGGGACCGGTACTGGAATCAAGCTGGTTCCCGCATGACACTAGTCTGATCCTAGGCTTATGTTGTTTGATGGAGAGAGGTGACTGGGAAGGCTATCTGGAAGGACAGCTATGATTAAAACCTTTGTAGACCAGGGTCATAGAATTCTGGTGGGAGCACTTGTGAGCACAAAGTGGAATGGAGGAAGTGTTTTGTAGTCCACTACATGTATACTTTTGGGGAAGAAAACATTTGGCTAATGAGCACAGAGGAAAATTTTGACTTTCTTTATTCACAGCACTTCCTAGGTTCAGACTAGTGTGATGCGGGAACCAGCGCGAATTCAGCACTGGTTCCCACATCACATCTCTCCCGCAGGCAGTTCACGCTGCCTTCTGCGAACCGATGCGGGCGTCAATACATTGTTAATGACACCCCCTAGTTTGGTTCACAGATCGCAGTGTGAACTCGCACAGGAATCGGATCGCATAGGTAAGAACACCCATGCGATCCGATTCTAGTGCGGGGAAAAACAAGTCCCTGCACCTTTTTCTGTTTGAATCCAATGCGAGTTTAACTGTACAACTGTATCACATTGCTCAGACATCGCATGTGATCGGTACCTGCGGTGCGGGTGCTAATCACATGCCATCTCTGAGATCGTACTAGTGTGAACCCAGGCTTAGAATAACACAGTTTCCAAAAGACCTTTTGCAAAAAATGGACACTGTTTGAGAATACGTTTTTTTATTTGTTAATATTTGTATTGCATTTATTCACATTGTCGTGTTATATTGCAACAAATAGTCACAGATTTTATTGTTGTATGATTTATTATTGAGGCACACCTGTTGACTATGTTGGTTTATGGGTAGTGCAGCAGCGCCTGTTTTTAATTTTTTTAGTACAAAGTCCTTAGTTCAAGTTTTAACCCCCACTTATCCTTGTATCCTCTTGTCGTTCTGCTTTGACCTGCAGCCTAGTTCCTGATAACAAAGATGGTGCTTTTTAGTGCTGCTACATTATTTTCCATGACTTTTGATCGAATATCAGCTTACCCAACAAATGCAGATGGCCCTCATATACAAACAACAATATGAACATAAGCACTTCTTATAAAATAAAATGTCTCCAAAGGCCCCACTGCCTCCCAAGAGGAGTCTTGGCTGACAAAAAGACACTGGTTTCCCCCTCCCGCCAGCAAATCCACCATGTTTGCGAACTGTGTTTGGGGTGTCATTAAGTAAACATTGATACAAATTGCAGGTCGCAACTGCAGTGCGTCTTGAACATGGTGCAGGAAACACACACAGAATGTGGGTTTTCCACAGCGCGTTCTGGTGTAATTTGTCCATTAATAGACTCCTCTCCAGTACACAGAAGTCAGGCATGGCCATGCAAAGAAACAGCTGCTCAATTGTGCCCACAGCTTTTTATGAAAAATGCATTGATGAAATGTTTAAAGTAGCACACATCGAACAAAGCCACTACACACAGACAGTTATAAAAATGTGCATTCTTAGTTTACCGTTGTCTACTCACATCATCAGGGACACAGCTTTTTATTGTAGGGTCATGTGTATTTTGCTATTATCCCATCTTCAGTGTATTTTAGTCTAGGTTCACATTGCTTCAGGTTAGAAATCGTGCTAGTTCAGTTGAACTCGCATGATTTCAACCCAGCAATGCAGTCCGACTTCGGGGGAAATTTGACAGACATCTGTGCGGGTTCCTGCACAGATGTCTACACAAATCGCCGCACAAAGTCACCAAAAGTAGTACAGGAACTACTTTTGGGAATCGGTGCGGCACCGCAAAGTCAACTCTGCACCAATTTGGATGGTGCCATTGCCGGCAATTGTCGCTGATTTGGCATGCAATTTGACATGTCAAATCGCATGGGAAATCGTACCAATGTGAACCTAGGCTAAATCTGCCTTTGATATCTGTTTGATTTGTAAGCTTATGTGAACACTGCTTGAAAGCTATTTGAGTGAGATTGGTTATAATGTAAAGGACAGAAGTGCTTTCTTATTTCAATTATAGTTCAAGACTACATCTGTTTAGACCACTGGCCCCATACCTTTGTTTTATGATGTGGCTTGTTGCTAACTCATGACCTAACTATTAGATGGCTCTGCCAGAAAGGCAGTCTTGAGGGCTGAAGCCTGGGAGCCGCCAAGCTCCAACCATCTCTGCAGAGAGTAGTGATCACAACTCCTTATGCTTTGCACCTTGTTGCGATCCACAGTCACTGGTGACAAAATAGAGTTAGGTTGTTTTACAGAATACCCTCATGTTCTTCTTATTGAGGGACATGCAGCATTGTCAGCGAGACCCCTCTAATAGAAAAAGCCAGCTTTTATTTGAACAGCTAGTTAGAGACAGCAATGTCTTTTTATCTGTATGCTGCCAAATCTATGGGTCATAATTATTGTTATCTTTGATTTCTGCTTTATTAGTAATTTGTTTTGTAAGATTTCAAACTCTATTTAATCCTGACAGGATTGTGCATGTCTAGGCCGTTTTGTTTGCTTTTGTTTTTAAAGTGGAGTTCCACTCAAAAATGGAACTTCTACTTTTTAAATTCCTCCCCCCCTCCGGTGTCACATTTGGCACCTTTCAGGGGGGAGGAGGGAGCAGATACCTGTCTAATACAAGTATTTGCTCCCACTTCCTGGCATAGCTCACCACGGCGCTTGCGGTGACCTATGCCACTTCCGGCGCCTACCCCGTCCTCCCCCGCTGTATTCTGTGAGAAACAGAACACAGCAGGAACCTGAGATGACGCGCAGCGCGACTTGCGTATGCGCAGTAGGGAACCAGGAAGTGAAGCCGCACAGCTTCACTTCCTTATTCCCTCACCGAGGATGGCGGCGGCAGCAGCCGAGAGCCGAAGGACGGATCGGCTTCGGCTGCCAACATTGCGGGCTCCCTGGACAGATAAGTGTCCATATATTAAAAGTCAGCAGCTGCAGTATTTGTAGCTGCTGGATTTTAATTTTTTTTTTTCGGCGGACCTCCACTTTAATATTGGTTTAAGTTTTTTTTTAGTAAACTTTTACTTTAGTAAAGTTCATTATTTTGCAGTTTTAGGTGTGTTAGGCTGAGTTCACACTGGCATTAAGAGCAGGTATTTGAGAGGCACTTGATAGGCATTAAAAACGCCCCTCAAACGCCTATGCACAAGATATAATAAACAGCATATTGTGCTGTTCACACTAAGCGTTAGCGTTGCATCGCTTCAAAATTGAAACCTCATGTCGAGTCAGGAGGCGTTTGAAGCCTTTCAATGCCTCCCAATCAAGTCTGTGGTAACGCTCCACAAACGCTCTGGCAGGCGTTTTCGGCGCGGTTGCGGCGCATTAAAATTTGTTTATTTCTGTCACTTTCAATTGTGGAGCAGTTTTAACACACCCTAACGCTCATCAAACGCTATGAAACCACGCATAGGGCATTTAGGGAGCATTTTTAACGCTTGTAAAATGCCCCATTCTACAGCTCATTGACGCCTGTCTGATGCCCATACTAACACCATGCAAATGCTATATGAGTGTTTGTTGAGTGTCAGAAATTTTGGCAAGTGTGAACAAGCTCTAAGTTTTCTTTCCTTTACTTTCACCAGGTGATCCTGCCAGTAAGCCTGTTGTTTTTCAAAAGAAAACTCTCTTGCAAAATGTATTAGTTAATGGGATAAGAGAAACCATTTACCACCGACAGGGGTGCTTACAATGTTCAGTTTTTATTGTAAATGTATGTGAAACCTTTATCCCAAAAGATAAAAAGAAAAAAAATTGCTGTAACTGCTTATAAATTGTTAGCTGGAGTTTTGATTCAATTTGTTAGTGTATCTAAATTTGCTGGTACAGCCAACACTCCCCTCCCCGCAGATTAACAATGCTGCTGTCCAAAGGTGTCCCTGTACTCCTTCATCCAGGGTGGGGGCACTCTATTATAGGAGTTGTGTTACTGGCTAGATCACCAGGTAAAAACAGTGGGAATCTAATCTATCGAATGATTGGTAAGCTGCAATATATTACAATTTTGGTTTGGGGTTTAATAATGCTTTAAATTAAGTTCTTTTTTCGTTTTATTTGTTTTGTTGTTTTGTCTTAAAGGAACATTTCAGCTCACTGATTCCCAAGGCAATGAAAGAGGTACTATTAAGGTCACCTTAAAGTGGAAGTCCACATATCTGCCCCCAAGAGACTCCATTTTAACAGCACCACTGAAAGATGAACTACAGAAAGAAACACCAGTACCTGTCAATTTTCCCAAAGAAGAAGTCCAAGTTCCAGAGAGAGTGGTTCCTGTTGTAAGTGATATTTCTCCAAATTAAACCGTAAAACATCTTTCACAAAATAGCTGACGCATTAATTGCTACAGTGAGCTAAAATATCATCCATCCAAAGCCAATGGCTGACATGGAGGCTAAAAAAGCATGGTTTTATTTTTGGAATACACCAAGCAGATCAGAACATTGTTTTGTCCTTTCATTGCTCAGAAATGCGTTACTATATTCTAGACTAGTGGTGTTCCCCAACATTTAAAGAGGGTCACACAGTAACAGTGAATTTTCATGCACTGAGGTGCATTGCATCAAGTTATGCAGCCCACTCAAAATGAATGGAATATAACACACCTCAACATCACCTGGACAGGGCAGGCCAAGACATTATTTGTACTGTGGGCAGAGATCACCTACCTCACAGAGGAGTCTTTCTTTAGATTTCAGGTGCTGCCCTCCGGTGCTTCTAACGGAATGGGAATGAATCGGCCAGCAGTGTTTACCAGTTTACCAAAGAGCTGACTGAGGACCAGATCATCTCTATGACCTTCGGAGGTCGGGCGCGACGTTATAACGTCACGTCCAGCCTCGGCACCTGTAAACACTGGGGTTTCTTCGGCTGGGAAGCCGAGATCGTTTTTTTTTGTTTTTTTTTTTTGTTTTTTTATCTCAGGCTTTCCTGAGATATCTGTATATCTCGCTGTAAAGAGGACCTGTCATGCCCTATTCCTATTACAAGGGTAGTTTACATTCCTTGTAATAGGAATAATAATCAAAAATTAAATGTAAAGGGAAAGTGTCAAAATATAAAAATAAAAGTAAAATAAAAAAATAAAATAAATTTAAAGCGCCCCCTGTCCCCACATTCTCACAGAAGCAAACATATATACGTACGTCGCACCCGCATATGTAAACGGCGTTCAAACCACACACGTGGAGTATCGCCACGAACGTTAGAGCGAGAGCAATAATTCTAGCCCTCCTCTGTAACTCTAAACAGGTACCCTGTAAACATTTTTGAAAGTATCGCCTGTGGAGGTTTTAAAGTACCAAAGTTTGGCGCCATTCCATGAGTGTGCGCAATTTTAAAGCATGACATGTTAGGTATCTACAGTATTTACTCGGCGCAACATCATCTTTCACAACATACAAAAAATTGGGCTAACTTTAGTGTTTTTTTATTTTTTTTTATTCATGAAAAAAAACAGGTTTGAGAATCTGCTGCGCAAATACTGTGTGACATAAAGAGTTGACCAGCATTTTATTCCCTAGCATCTCTGCTTAAAAAAACATATAATATTTGGGATTTCGGAGTAATTTTTTTTAGACTCATACTTACCTAGGTAGATGCAGCATCTGTCCGCTGCATTTGTCCCCCGGCGCCTCTGCACCGAGAACTGAGCGATAAAACACCTCTGATCGCTCGGTTCTGACAGCTCCCCGAGCAGAGAGCTGCTGACTGTCAGTCACAGCTCTCTGCTCATCTCCCTCCTCGCTCATTGGAGCGCTGGGCTGTGGAGGGGCGGGGGCGGCCAGTTCAGTCTCAGCGACTCGCTGACAGGCTGAGCCGGGTGTCGGTCCAGTCACCTGGCGGATCCAGACTCCATTTTCACGATGACGTGGTGCCTGGACCGACTTCTCTGACGTCAGCAGAGAGCGACTTCAGCCCGCTCTCTGCTGAAAGTGGGTCACAGGAGTGCAAAACGAATTGCACTCCTGTGATCCATAGGAGAAGTACAGCCAAACAAGCTTTGACTATACTTCTCCTTTTTATGAACCTTTTGTAGCAGAGTGGTTTTCATGTATTTTCAGTGCATTTAAGTCTAGGCACACAAACCCTTGTTGCCCGAAGGATTGCTCCCCAGATAACCTTTTCAACACACAGCATCAGACCTTGCATTTAAAAAGCATCTTGTTCATGATTTTTTTCATGCTCCTTACAATATCGGTCTGCATTGGCCATAGACCTGACAGGTCCAAGCATACCCAAATCTCCCTCCCCCCCCCCTCTAAATTTTCAACTTTTTTTCTTTGACCTTGCTGTACTGAGGAATAGCTTTTATTGTTTCATAATCAACAGTCTTTAAAAAAAATAATAGCTTGCAAGAGCAGCTACTGGAGGGTTAGTTCCTATTGACATACGCATGCCTTCCAGAACAACATGTCTCCCAAAAGTCCTTTTTTCTACATATCTTGTGTGGGCAGGCTCTTGGACGTCAAGAGATGGGGGATAAGGGGAGTTCGATCTGTAGTTCAGCAGGCAAGGTTGGCATTTCAATGCTGCAGAGGCCGTGTTGTCAGCCCAGACAGGAAGTTAGGAGCACACTGGATTTCTGCTAGTTCAACAAGTATTTTCCTATACTTTGGTTCTAAAGGGAAATATTATGGGCAAATCTGAATGTATAGCAAAGATGCACTATGGCAAAGATGCACTAAATGTTTTACTTTATTTTTTTCCCTGACATACATTTTAAGCAGCAACTTAATTCTGCAACCTAATTCTGCAGTGCAAAAAGCTTTGGCGTTGAAACAGTTAGTATTTACAAATAGCACTCATGAAGTATTTGGTTGAAGAAGCTTGTCACATCTGTCGCACACATTTTGCTGACTGTAACAACTCTCACTTCCAAAGTAATTCCAAGCCAACACATTTTTAGGTGGCAACTGCAGTCGCACCCAGAATAGAACATCACTTATACTCAAAAGCCAGTTGCATTTTATTATATTTCTTTGTGGTATATTTCAACCACCAGAGGGTAATTGCATTTCGGATGAGTGAAGATGTGTTTGTTTTTTTTTTACATTTTAACTTTTTATGTTTTAGAATCTAGCGTAGGACAAGTTTGCTTTACTGTACAATATCAAATATAAATCTGATCTCATTTGATTGTATATGTAGCAAATCTTCTTAACATACAATCATAAAAAGTAAATTGCAAAAAGCTGTTAAAATTCTTAGGAATACATATTCCCTTGAATTAAAACAGAAGTCTTATGCTGGCCATACACATGGCAACTTTCCAGGAATTTTGAAAATCTTTCAATCACAAAAACAATCAAACAGATCAAGGCAACCTACCGCCAGGCAACAGCGTGCTTATGTATATATGTGTGGTGTGTGTGTGTGTGTGTATGTACAGTATCTCACAAAAGTGAGTACACCTCTCACATTTTTGTAAATATTTTATTATATCTTTTCATGTGACAACACTGAAGAAATGACACTTTGCTACAATGTAAAGTAGTGAGTGTACAGCTTGTATAACAGTGTAAATTCGCTGTCCCCTCAAAATGACTCAACACACAGCTATTATTGTCTTAAGCGCTGGCAACAAAAGTGAGTACACCCCTAAGTGAAAATGTCAAAATTGGGCCCAAAGTGTCAATATTTTGTGTGGCCACCATTATTTTCCAGCACTGCCTTAACCCTCTTGGGCATGAAGTTCACTAGAGCTTCACAGGTTGCCACTTGGGTCCTCTACCACTCCTCCATGAAGACATCACAGAGCTGGTGGATGTTAGTGACCCTGCTTGCGCTCCCCTACCTTCCTTTTGAGGAAGCCCCTCAATTGCTCAATAGGGTTTAGGCCTGGAGACATGCTTGGCCAGTCCATCACCTTTACCCTTAGCTTTTTTAGCAAGGCAGTGGTCAACTTTGAGGTGTGTTTTGGGTCGTTATGTTGGAATACTGCCCTGCAGCCCATTCTCCGAAGGGAGGGGATCATGCTCTGCTTCAGTAGGTCACAGTATATATTGGCATTCATGGTTCCCTCAATGAACTGTAGCTCCCCAGTGCTGGCAGCACTCATGCAGCCCCAGACCATGACACTCCCACCACCATGCTTGACTGTAGGCAAGACACACTTGTCTTTGTACTCCTCACCTGGTTGCTGCCACAATCACTTGACACCATCTGAACCAAATACGTTTATCTTGGTCTCATCAGACCACAGGACATGGTTCCAGTAATCCATGTCCTTAGTCTGCTTGTGCATCATCTTTGGAAGATGCTTCCTTCTGGGACAACAGTCATGCAGACCAATTTGATGCAGTGTGCGGCATATGGTCTGAGCACTGACAGGCTGACCCCCACCCCTTCAACCTCTGCAGCAAGGCTGGCAGCATACATACATCTATTTCCCAAAGACAACCTCTTGATATGACGCAGAGCACGTGCACTCAACTTCTTTGGTCGACCATGGTGAGGCCTGTTCTGAGTTGAACCTTTCTTCTTAAACCGCTGTATGGTCTTGGCCACCGTGCTGCAGCTCAGTTTCAGGGTCTTGGCAATCTTCTTATGGCCTAGGCCATCTTTATGTAGAGCAACAATTTTTTTTAGATCCTCAGAGAGTTCTTTGCCATGAGGTGCCATGTTGAACTTCCAGTGACCAGTATGAGAGAGTGAGAGCGATAACACCAAATTTAACACACCTGCTCCCCATTCACACCTGAGACCTTGTAACACTAACGAGTCACATGACACCAGGGTAGGGAAAATGGCTAATTGGTCCCAATTTGGACATTTTCACTTAGGGGTGTACTCAGTTTTGTTGCCATCGGTTTAGACATTAATGGCTGTGTGTTGAGTTATTTTGAGGGGACAGCAAATTTACAATGTTATACAAGCTGTGCACTCGCTAATTTACATGTAGCAAAGTGTAATTTCTTCAGTGTTGTCACATGAAAAGATATAATAAAATAGTTACAAAAATGTAAGGGGAATACTCACTTTTGTGAGATACTGTAAATCCACTCCTTAAAGGTTAGGTACATGTGCCTAAAGGAACAAGAAAGGAACCATCATCGTGCAAAACAACCATAAAACTTGCAAAAGATTTATTAAAAGCTTCTTAAAATACTCTCACGTATAAGTGTGCACAAAGTAGTGCACACAGTGCAGGTGGACCCTGGCCCCTTAAGGAGCATAAAACATTAGCATACACTTCCTGGATCATGGATGATGTAATTTGCTCTGCCCCGAGATGTTTCGTCATGTGACTTTATCAAACTTGTCCTTATTGGTGAAGGATTCACGTGGTGTTATAAACAGCATCCAGTCACTGCATGTGTTTAAAATGGGGAAGTGCACTCTATCAAGCACACACTTAATATATATGTGAACTGTTGCACAGATTTACAGGATATATGTATGGACATTTATTATATTAAGTTTGAGTTTTGCTAACCACCAGAAGGGTGTCACTTATAGTGTCATACAATTTTTGCAAAACCAACGTATGCATATGTATGTACAGTGGGGAAAATAATTACTTGATCCCCTGCAGATTTTGTAAGTTTGCCCACTTACAAAGAACTGAAGGGTCCATTATTTTTATCATAGGTGTATTTAAAATGATAGAGACGGAATATCAACCAAAAATCTAGAATAAACACATGATACAAGTGTTATAAATTGAGTTGCAGTTCAGTGAGTAAAATAGGTATTTGATCCCCATTCAAAACATGACTTAGTACTTGGTGGAGAAACCCTTGTTGGCAAGCACAGAGGTAAGAAGTTTCTTGTAGATGGTTACCAGGTTGGCACACACCTCAGGAGGGATTTTTATCCACTCTTTACAGATCTTCTCTAAATCATTAAAGGGGTTGGAAAGGCAGAAGGCATTAAGATAAAAGGCCTGTGTGCGGCAGCCCCCTAATACTTACCTGAGCCCCCATCTCTGTCCACCGATGGCCACGAGTGTCTCGGCTGTCCCTACAGCTTATTGACTGTAGGAATGGTGTTTTTGTGATCAAAGTCAGCATTTTTCTTGCCAAAGAGCTCAATTTTGGTCTCATCTGACCACAACACTTTCTCCCAATCCTTCTCTGTATCATTTAGGTGTTCATTGGCAAACTTCAGATGGCCCGTACATGTGCCTTCTTGAGGCAGGGGACCCTGCGGGCGCTGATGCATTTCAATCCATGGCAGCTTATTGTGTTACCAATGGTTTGGTCCCAAACTGCCTTGAGATCATTCACAAGCTCCTCCCATGTAGTTCTTGGCTGATCCCTCACTTTTCTCATGATCATTGTTACCCCATGAGGCTAAATCTTGCATGGAGCTCCAGACCGAGATCGATTGATGGTTATTTTGTATTTCTTCCATTTGCAAATAATCGCTCCAACAATTGTCTCCTTTTCACCAAGCTTCTTGCTGATGATCTTGTAGCCCATTCGATCCTTATGCAGGTCTGCAATCTTGTCCCAGACTTTCTTTAACAGCTTTTTGTTCTTGCCCATTAATGATGGTATTGATTGAATGGTAGAAAAAGATTCTGTGGACAGGTGTCTATTATACACATAACGAGTTGTTGTTAAGAGCACCCTCTTAAACTGACAGGACTACTCTGTGTACCACATGAGTGCATACTGTACCCAGTCTTTGGGAGCCAAAACTATTGTTGGTTGGTAGGGGATCATTTTACTCACTGAACTGTCTGCAACTCAATTTATAACATTTGTATGATATGTTTTTTCTGGATTTTTGGTTGATATTCTGTCTCTATCATTTGAAATACACCTATGATAACAATTATAGACCCTTCATTTCTTTATAAGTGGGCAAATTTACAAAAGCTGCAGGGGATCAAATAATTATTTTTGCCACTGTATGTATTTAGTTTTCCTTCATAATACAGTAATAATTGTATGCGTTTGGTTTGCATTTTTTCATAGCATTTTATGGTTGATTTCAATATTCTGCAGAGGGTAACACCATTATTATTAAAATTGTGTAACTAATCAGCACAACAACCCTAAATATGAAAAACACACACATAAATATGACTTATAACCCAGGCTAAGTTGCAGCCAACACTCTTTTTTTGGTATGTTCACAGCCAACCACCATGCAAAACTACTTGGAAAAATGTGTAAATAAGTGTGGCACAACAAGTATGTGAATAAATACATACAAATAAAAATCCAGCTTAAAGCGTAACTCCACTTTTGTTGAAAAAAAAACATTCCCCTCTGGGTGATCTATGTACATTGCAAAGATTGTAACAAACTTTGTTTCCGATTCCTACATTTTTTGTTATTCTGAAGAAATCCATGTGTGTTTGTCTGTGCCTCTGTTCCGAGTAGGTCTAATGGGGGTGGTTTTGTAATTAACTGTCAGGTGTGGAGCTGCACAACATTAATGAGCAAATCTGCTGGACCTGCATCCCTTTAGATGGGTTCCTATTAAAAGTATCTCTCCAAAAATGCCATTTTTTTGTTGCAGGGGATGCCTGAAATCTGATTTGTATCTTAGGCAGATTTCTGGGAAAATTGGTGAGCCAATCACACAAGCAGGAAATTATGTTTCTGGGGAGTGGTCAGTACACATTCTGTGTACAGAACAACTCCAAGTAGTCATAGTGCAATGTATTCTCAGAAAATTACATTGGCTGCAGATTGAAATAGAAAGGTAATTTTTAATAACATTCAATTACAATATTAGTGCCGCACTTATATGCGCTATATTTTCTCTTTATTTGCTATTTTTTTCCCCTGGAAAGTTGAGTTACCCTTTTAATAAAACAATGAAATGTACCACATAGTAATGAATATGTGAAGTCTACTAATGACTCTAGTAAAACACCACTCAATTATAATCACAAACACCTATAGTTGATGTGAACAAATAAAATAAAACAAAAATAGCAATAATCTCATAAAAGTCTGTGAAACTACTTGTGTACTACGACGATTCTTCTCTCTTCACAGTGCTTCTGGTGACCCACCACCACCAAGTGAAGTGCTCACTCATCTTAATTTTCTGACCCCACTACAGATTCAAATATGCCTTTAACACACTCCTCCTATAGAGAATGCAGCTGGATCTCCTTATCTTCCCATCCTGGGGTATATCTGCCATCTTTTCATCCTTGATCCTCAGTATGTGAGATTGTAGGCCACACCCATTCATACCATCACTCACTCCAGATACAACCAAATAAACAAACCCAACCAAAAGTTTAACAAATAATGGCCGTGGCACTTTATTGATTTAACATATGAAAATAAAATAACAATATATTATTTTTCTTTATTGACCACCAAAACAGCATAACTTTAATGAAACCAAAACTTGTAATTGCTTAGTTTTCAGAACTCAAGCAGCATTACCTACTTTTAACATGTAAATAAAACATCCTCCCCTAGAAATCCAGGGTGACCCAACCAAATAATAGTGCTCGCGATTGGGGAGGGAGGGAGTGAGCTCTTCAGCCGGTGCTTCTTGCAGAAAAAGGGGAAAATTCCCAGCCCAGCAGTTCCCTATAAAGACTTCCCAGATTCGAGCACATTCCGCAGCATCCCATTGGCTAGCTGCTGTCCCTGGATTTAAAGCGGCAGTACCTTTTTAATACCTGCTTTTAACACAGGGAATACCATTGATATTATCAGTATTTATACTATTATAAAAAGGGTGGCCACAATCCCAAGTAAGTGGGCTAATACTGTGCCCCCTTCTCCATGAGATTGTAGGCCACACCCATTCACACCATCACTCAATCCAGATACAACCAAATAAACAAACCCAACCACAAGTTTGGCAAATAACGGCCGCAGCACTTTATTGGTTTAACATATAAAAATAAAATAACCATATATTATTTTTCTTTATTGACCATCAAAACAGCATAACTTTAATGAAACCAAAACTTGTAACTGCTTAGTTTTCAGAACTCAAGCAGCATTACTTCATTTTAACATGTAAATAAAACGCCCACAAGCCGGGCTTGAGCATTATTCCCGGCCCCACCCCAATACCGCGGCCTGTTCGATCCCATACTGTAAACCTAGGTTGAAAATATCGAGACCCACATCAGAAAGGTGGACTCCATCTTGCCTGTACAACCCTTGAATACCACCTTCCAGATCTACGTGTCGGCACAACAACCCACCAATTTTAGGCATGAACTTTTCCATAGCTCTATTTATTCTTTTTATCACTTTTTCCATTACTTTCCTCTGCACAGAGGACAGCCAGGAAAGGCGAGGGATAATTTCAGAAAATACTATGATCGTACCTGGAGAAGTAAGAGTGAAACGATGGAGATCCCTCTTGGAGATCATAAAAAGCAAATCCAACATTCTGATATTGACCAAATCATTCCCTCCCAAATGTAACAACAAAACATCTGGCATAGGCCAAAACTGACATAACTTGGATAACTGAAAATAAAGTTGATTCAACTGTAGGCCTCTCACTCCCTTCCAGTACACCTGAAAGGATTTCGGATGCAGAGACAAATTTGTGGAATAACTACGTAGAGCCGCACTTTTACGCGCCCAATAAATAAATGAATGTCCCAGAATCCATACTGTACGGGGCGGACCTGAGGGATTTAAACAAACAAATTAGGCCTAACATATAGTTTAAAGCAATTGGATTTCCACCTCACCATTTCCTTAATAGCCGACTCTCCCAAACCTTTCCTGGCCGCCTCTGACTCTGCTCCTATTCTAAAGGAATGGGAAGAGAACTTAAATTTATGTAAACCCACACTCCTAAGGCATTTATGTAGGACAGAATCAAACCGATATTTGGTGAGGAGCCCCGCATTTTGATGTACCAAAAAATGCCCTTTACCTGAGGGCCTAGCCCTCAAAAATTGCTCAACGGCTTCCACCGGACATAATTCCAACACCCCTCCCTAAAATATCAGTTTTGGAGCGCCCGATCCAGATGTAAACTCCCGAAAGATCTACTGCCACTTGCTCGTAAAAAAACACCAGAACCGCCCGTTTTAGATCCCGGAAGCAGCTCTGAAATACGAAAAGCCCCATGAAAAGCGATAACGAATGCTGTTTTAAACAACGGGGATTCAAATTCTGAGAAACACACTGCCGACGTTCCTTTGCAAAGCCTGCCTAAAAGTTCTAACGATATTGGTCTCCTGTCATCTGCAACAAAAGTTACCCTCTTGTACCCCTTCATAGCCTGCTTTACTGAAAAATATGACGTGCATGAAGGACAACCCCTTAAACGACAGAAAAAAGAATCACCAGCCAACGTTTTCATCACATGGCTGTATGAAAAATGCTGCTGCATAAGTGATGCCACAAATGCTAAAATTGTCCCTTCAGATGGACTTCCATCACCAACGCCCACTGTATCTGCGAAAGACAACCAACTCCTCCAGGCAGCGGAATAACTTGTCCAGGTCTTAGGAGCGACCGAACCTTGGATAGCTCTTGTTACTATATTCAGATCACTTCCCACAGATACTCCGGACAACGAATCCCTTCCATATCTGCTTCTGGAAGCAGCTGGCGAAAACGGTGCATCTGATACCGAGGTAACGAATCGGCTATGTTATTTTGAGCTCCCGGAGTGTATTTAGCTTGGAGCCATACATTAAACTTTAAACACAAAAAAAAAAATCTGCCTTAACACCTTAACAACCAACAGCGATCTGGACGAGAGGCAATTTATTGCAAAGAGGACCCCTTCATTGTCCGTCTCAACCAAAATCCTCCTGTTCGCAATTCCAGATCCCCAAAGCTCCATCACCACCAAAATTGGGAACAGCTCCAGCAGAACTACGTTATTAGTTACCTCTCGACCAACCCATGACTCAGGCCAAGCTGCACAACACTGATGCGTTTCCCAGATTGCAGCGAATCCCATCGAAGCTGCCGCATCTGTGAACAATCTAAAATCTGGTGCAAAAATAAAATCCTTCTGAAAAAAGGACTGGCCATTGTAGATTTCAAGGAACCTGTCCCAAACCAACAGATTCTCCTTAAGAGAACTCATTAATCTGATGTGGGCGAATGGCGACTGCACGTCAGATATAGCAAGATAAAGGCGTCGCAAAAAAATACGACCAACTGGCTTAATCCTGCATGCAAAAGTCAAGATGCCCAAAAGAGATTGCATGTCTTTTAGAAGCACTTTCTTCTTTACGAGAAATAACCCCAGTAAAGATTTCAATTTCAATAATTTAGTCTATGGCAAATGGAATTCCATCCTACAGGTATCTATGTGAATTCCAAAGACGTGGTGGGTAGACACGTCTTCTCCTCTGCCAATGGAACTCCGAAGCATTAAAAAAGATTCCCTGAATGCCTGCAACAAATTATTACAAATTATTGACTCTGGAGGTCCCACAAACAAAAAATCATGCAGGTAGTGGACCACGCTATCTGAATGAAAACAAACCACCCAGTAGAGAAAAGAAGAAAATGCTTTGAAATAAAAGCACAACACTGAACACCCCATGGGGAGACATTTGTCAAAAAAAGGCCACTTCAAAATAAAACCCTAAAGAATTGAAAACGAAAGGCGAAATTGGCAAAAGCCTAAAAGCTGATTTGATATTGGCCTTGGCCAACAACGCTCCAGGCCCAAACTCCCGAATCCTAAAAATCGCCTCTTTGAACGTCGCATATGAGACTGAGCAGAGCGCCTCGTCAATTTCATCATTAAGAGAATCCCCCTTAGGAAAAGACAAACGATGAATAATGCGATATGCATTCTGCTCCTTTTTGGGTACCACTCCCGAAAGTGATATACGGAAATTAACAAAAGGAGGGCGCTCAAAAGTACCAGCAATGTGCCCTTCTTCAATTTTTTTGAAAACTTTCTCCCTATCTGGGGAAAATTCTCTACCGATTTTAAATTTCCCACCCACGTGCATCCTTCCCCTGAAAAAGAGGGGAGAGGGAAATCAAAAGAAAAGCTGTTAATGAGAAAATGCGCCTTCTCCCGGTTTGGACACCTGTCCAGCCATGGGTGCATTTTTTCCAGCCTCACTGGCATGCAGGCTTTTTTGAAAAATATCCCTCTGACTTTGATTAGCCCCAGCGCTCGTATTCTTTTTATAGCACTAGGGTGTACTCCAGTACAATAGGCATATTCGTGCCTATACTTACAAGCCGCATTCCAGCGACACTGGCTTTCATTAAAAGCGAAGCAGCAGCCTTTTCTGTATGCAGTGCTTGAAGGGATAACTTCAACTGGCTTAGGCGCAATTTGTCTCTGGAGGGCAAGCAGATTGAGCCATAGCCCTACGTCCCTCATTCCCTAACTCAACGAAGGGTGAACTGACAACTTCTGTCTGAATGACTCATCATAATAGTACCAGCCGAGCCCCCCAAAGCTTTTATATGCTTCCAGAATGTGGTCTAAATGCTGAAACAAACCCCTGCACCATTCTGAGTGCTTTTCCGCCATTAATCCTGCAAAGATGCAATAAGCTTGCAACCAGTTATTGAATGACCTAGTGATAGGTCTACGCCTCTCATCCTCCTGCTTTTCATCCCCTCTTTTCTCTATCTCCCCCATGAAATCTTTATGTGAGGGTAACGGAGATAGGCTATCTATAAAATCCCCCCTCCATATTTTTTCCCTTATCGCTAAACTGAAATGGTAACCCAGGGAAGACATTTCACATGGCATGACTTACTTCATGCATGATTTCGGAACATTGACCCTGGCCAAAGGAACATGCACATCCCCAGACATACCCCCCCAGTAATCATGGTAACAGGGCTGTGCTGGGATAACAAGCTAGCAGAGTGAGACACAGAGACAGGAGAAGGGCTGACCACCATAGCAGCAGACACAGAGTTCTGGGCTGAGTTGCCAGAAGAAACAGCAGCAGGAATCATAGGTGATAGCGTTCTCACTAAAGATGACAGGGAATCAACTAAAACATTTAAAGTATGAAATTGAGCATACTCACCCACTGCTAGAGATTGTGCAGCCTCTTGCTAAACAGAAATGTAGAGTGTGGGTTTGGCGATGTTCTGATTAAGAACCTAGGTGGGAATATTAAAGATGTGAAAATAATCCTATGACGTATATAATGCCTCTATCCCTGTGAAAAGGGAGTCTCATACTAGAGATGCCAAATTATAACAAATGTCTGAGTGACCATAACCAAAATTAATAATAGCAGATAAATACATCAAAAGTGAAAACTTACCATACGTGAAATTGGTGTGATTCACTCTAGCATATGCTAGCCAAAACATACATAAGTGAATGCATACGGGGATAGGGGGGGGGGAGGGGGGGGGCGATGGAAAGCAAAACCAGGTTAATGCTTCAGCTGAAATAGGCAATGGTGTTGCAAAAAGTTCCTTATAACGTGCACTTGTGAAAAATTAGTGACTTGTGCTTAATAGTAAATCTGTATAGTCCTTATGGATATTGCTGACAATTAGATATTTTCAATAAACAAGTGTGTTCAGTGCCATCCTCTAATGTTTAACTTCTTTGGTGACAGTGTTGTTATATCACGTGCTCTTATTGTGCAGAGACTCACCAGCTTTATTCACCCCTGCAGGGGTAACAGGCAGTCACAGTCTGTGCCACTGTTCAGCAGTCACTGGCAATCTTAGGATCGGTTTGGCGTTAAACATAAAAGAGAAGGGATGCCCATAGCGTAAAACCATTTAAAAAGTTTTATTTGAGAAAGATGACAGAGCGGTACTCACATATTGGTAGCTCGTATAAAGCAAAAAAGTCATCAGTAGAATCATCAAAATTAAATCCTGTGTTTCCTGGGAAATGATACAAAACGTAGGTATAGGCCACTCCCTACGCACTTCGTCGTTGGACGTCTACGGGAGCGCTCCTGTAGACGTCCAGTGACGAAACGCAGACTCTCTATTGGCATCTTCAGCAGCCACTCTGTGCCACCCCTGTTCCGCCTCAGACTCCCCCTCAGCTAATCTGCTCCGTTCAGGAGGCTGGCTCCACCGCGTTCTCCCTTGCTGCACCTGAACAACTGCCCCTCTCTCCATGTCACCATGCTGCGCCCTCGGAATCCTGGCCATACCGTCCACAATGTCCCTGTCCTGCTGTCCTCCATTCACAGCTTTGCCTAGTGCCAGGCAGCGGCACAGCCATGCTTCTCTCTCGCTGCCAGCTTTCTTCAGGAATCATAGGTGATAGCTTAAAGGGGGACTCCATAGCTTCAGTGAGAGGGGCAGAGCTCTCTTCAGCCAGTGCTCCTCGCAGGAAAAGGGGAAAATTCTCAGCCCAGCAGTTCCCTATAAAGGCTTCCCAGATTCCAGCACATCCAATTTGCTAGCTGCTGTTCCTGGATTTAAAGCAGCAGTAGACTTTTAATACTTGCTTTTAACACAGGAAATACCATTAATATTATCAGTATTTATACTATTATGAATAGGGTGGCCACAATCCAAAGTAAGTGGGCTCATATTGTGCTCCCTTTTCCATTCTATCCTGAAACAAAACAGAAACACAATAGCGTTCTCCATTCTCCCACATTTATTGATGAAAAAACAGGATTAAAAACACTCACAAGAACATCAGGATAACAGGCATGTAAAAACCATCAGCTCTTGACGCTGATACTAGAAATTTGTGTATGACTTCATGGGCTTTGGCTCCTCCCACCTATACGCGTTATGCCCTCTGATTGGGCTTCCTACTGAGGATTTTACCATCTCTGTAGTATCCATAGAGGCTGACAACATTTTTGCACATATCACATACCCTGGTTTGCAGCGTATTTAACCCTTAGGGGGATATTTATAATTTTTTTAAATATTTGTTTGGTCTCACTGGGCAGTTTTTGTATTGCGTTTTTTGCACATTGTATTCACACGGATACTCTTTTGAGTTTTTTTGTCCACCTTGCCTAATCATTTTGTAAAGGGTGTTTTGCACTAATACTTTATTTTCACTTTATTGGTTCGGAGTAACACCGCATTGCCTTTATTTATGTTAATTAATTTGATGTGGAGACATATGATTATGCTGGCAGCCACTCATTAGATATTACACTAGGGAGGTCTGCGCGGTGGTTGTTTAGTCACAGTAATAATGACACTGCATGGGAAGGGGTAACATCTTAGATAATCAAGGGGTTAAAAGGTTTGCCTAACAAGTGTTCATTTGTGTAATGTGTACTGCTCTTCTCCCTGCTTTGGAGAGAGATTGTTCTCTCAGTACAATCTGTGATGATCAACACAGGGCTCTGGGCTGTGATTGGAGACAGCCGATCATCAGGTCCTGGCTATGAATCTTTGGCCAGGACCTGCTGACAATCTCCCGCTGTGTACAATCACAGCAGGAGTTGGCGGGAGCGCGGGCGCATGCCCCTGTACCCAGAAAAGCCAAACGACATACAGGTGTGTTGCTGTGCCTGTACAGACCGCTCATCCGCAGTACATTGCTGGTGGGAAGTTTGCACGTGGTTAATGTGTTGAATTGCAACTGTGACGAGGGCCAAATTGTAATGGCTAGATGATTGGGTCAGAGTATCTCTAAAACTGCAGCTCTTGTGGAAAGTTGCTGGTCTGCAGTGGTCATGACCTACAAAAAAGGGCCCACGGAAAGAAAACTATTGACAGGGTCACAGGCAACCAAGACTCATTCACATGGGAAGTGATGGCTGGCAGCTGTATCCTGATCCAATAGAAGAGCTACTGTAGCTCAAATTGCTGAACACGTTAATGCTGGTTCCAATAGAAAGGTCAGGTCAGATTCACAGTTTGTTGCATATAGAGCTGCCTGTGCCCACAGCCAAATGCACCCTCAATGAACACGTGAGCATTAGAACCGGACCATGGAGCAATGGAAGAAGGTGGCCTGGTCTGATGAATTCAAGAATGGTTTGAGGAAAACTACAAGTTTGAGGTGTTGACTTGGCCTCCAAATTCTCCAGATCTCAATCCAATCAAGCATCTGTGGGATGTGCTGGAAAAATAAGTCTGATCCATGGATCCCCACCTCACAACTTACAGGACTTAAAGGAACTACAACTTATGGCTTGTTGCCAGTGACCACAGCATACCTTCAGAGGTATAGTGGAGTCTCTGCCTTGACAGGTTATGGTGAGTGGTCATAATGTTATGGTTGATCGGCGTTTATGATATCTCAGTGCACTGGATTTCTCACTGCTGCTATGGATACTGGAAAGTGAGATGTTTGTGTGCTGGGGGCATATTAAAAGGAAAGACCAATGGGTGTGCTGGGGGTGGTATGTACAGACAAGAGGCAGAAAGTGAAAATGAAAGTGGCACTCAGCTTTAATGTTCTATATGATAGAATAGGAATGTCCTCTACTGCTTGCAAATGTTTTTTTCTTTTGTAAAACTTGCTATTTTAAGCCGCCTAAATGGCACATGTTGTCTGCCATTGATGTAGTTACTGTTAATGTTACTCCTTTAATGCATATCAACTTTAAAGACAGAGACAGTAATAAACTCTGTACCATATTTATTTCAGATGCCTATGCCAATTCCAAGGGTGCGAAAACCCACAGCAGACAAAAAAGTCTCCTTTTTTGTTTCCAATACAGAAAGTTTAGTAAGTGCTATTTAAAATACTTTCTATGCTTGGAATTTGTATGTTGTCCCTGTGTTTGCTTGGGTTTGTACAAGAAGCTACTACATTTTCCACCAACAATCCAAAAACATTCTTGTATCCTAATTAAATTCCTATCAAAATTGAACCTCGTGCATATATATTCTGTACATTCTGTAAATGCATCTAGCTATGTAATCTATAAACAGCTGCATAACGAAGCAGTTTTTGCTAGACCAGTCTGTGCTTGCCAGCAAAAGCTGTTCTATAAGCTACTCTCTTATTTCAGTAATAGGTTTCTGTCTTTTAAAGCTGCTGATTTTATACAGTATACATCCTCCATCAAACTTTAAGGTGGACAGGCTCCTCTGGTATTGCCAACCATAGGTCATGCACAAGACAGGGATACCCAAAAACAGTCCAAACAGGTATGTTCTGTGCTTTTATTCAGCGTGGTAGTAAACAAACATAGCATTAAATCAGGACAGCAAGTCCTTAGGCCTTAAAATAAAGCCACTTAGTAAACTAAAATATATTCCTAACAATGTGTCTCTTGATGAGTTCCCCAAAACAAACAGGTAGCTCCTGTACAAATTTAGTGTTCTTTCAGCAGTTATCCTTTTCACCCAGCAGCAGGCTTTCACAGAGAATAAAAGAGAGAGAGAGTCCTAAGCATGTGCCAGCTCACTTACATAAAGGGCAGTTTCAATGTGAGACTAATGAGGGCTGATTAATAGGTAAGACTTGGACCAAGGAGACAATATCTCACCAAAAATGCTACAAAGTCTAAAGGGCTGCAGGACCTACTCCAGAATTTGAGATTTGAGAAAACAACAAAATTTGATTCCTTCACAGCCAAAACAAGTCGAAGACCCTCCACTAAATGTAGGTGGAAAACCTAGGTGACATGTATATTCCATCAATAGACCAGCCCACCAGGGCCTCCTAATATACAATATACTAATCATATTTTATACAATATGCTAGTTAGATTAGGTGTATTTAAAAAAAAAAGGATATAGGCATATCAATAGAATTGCTAGGTGGTTGTTTTAAATTATGTTTTCAGCTGGTTTTGTATAATTATCATTGTTAACAGAGTGCAACCTTCCACTGTTACTGCATTGGGAACTAATCTCAAAGTGTGTTTGGCCGTTGTTTCTAATTTTTAGGGACCCACAGATCCTAAAAGAATTGAGCTCTGTCATTTCAAAGCCATTGTTTCTAATTGTTAGGGACTCGTTAATGACTGGAATGGTACCACTGGATTGGCGTAGGGCCAATGTGGTGCCCATATTTAAAAAGGGATCAAAGTCTTTACCAAGTAACTATAGACCTGTTAGTTTAACTTCTATAGTCGGGAAAATACTGGAGAGCTTAATAAAAGACCACAAAAATGAATTCTTGCTTGAAAAAAATAATTTAACCAATAGACAGCATGGATTCATGAAAGACGGAAGTTGCCAAACAAACCTGATTTCTTTTTATGAGGAGGTAAGTAAAACCTTGGACAGAGGGGTGGCTGTGGACATGGTATACTTGGATTTTGCAAAAGCGTTTGACACAGTTCCCCACGTATGGCTAATGTGTAAGGTAAAGTCTACAGGCATGGAAAGATCAGTTTGTAAATGGACAAAAAATTGGCTAAGAAAACGAATTCAGAGAGTAGTGGTTAATGATTCTTACTCTGAACGGTCTAAGGTTATCAGTGGTGTACCCCAAGGTTCAGTGTTGGGACCCATACTTTTTAATACCTTTATAAATGATAAAGGGTCTGGGATTAAAAGTACCATTTCTGTCCTTGCAGATGACACCAAGCTATGCAGTGGATTTAACGTCTTTACAGGATGTCTCCAATTTACAAGCCGACCTCAATGCACTGTCTAATTGGGCAACTAAGTGGCAAATGAGGTTTAATGTTGATAAATGTAAAGTTATGCACTTGGTGGCCAAGAATATGCATGCATCATACATACTAGGGTACAACTGGGGAAATCCATAGTGGGGAAGGATCTGGGGGTTTTGGTAGATCATAATCTCAATAATAGCATGCAATGCCAAGTTGCGGTTTCCAAAGCAAGCAAAGTCCTTTCTTGTATTAAGAGAAGTATGGACTCCAGAGAGCGAGATATAATTATGCCCCTGTACAAATCATTAGACCTCATCTGGAATATGCAGTTCAGTTTTGGGCACCATTTCTCAAAAAGGATATCGGGGGAACTATAGAAAATGCAGAGAAGGGCAACCAAACTGATAAGAGGCATGGAAGAGCTCAGCTAAGAGGAAAGAGTAGAGAAGCTGAATTGATTCTCTCTTGAGAAGAGGAGATTAAGGGGGATATGATCAACATGTACAAATACATAAGTGATCCATATAGTGAACTTGGTGTTTGAGTTATTCACTTTAAGGTCATCACAGAGGACAAGGGGGCAGTATTTACATCTAGAGGAAAAAAGATTTCATCTCCAAATACGGAAAGGTTTCTTTAAAGAAAGAGCTGTGAAAATATGGAATAGTCTCCCTTCAAAGGTGGTTCTGGCAAGCTCAGTAGACTTTTAAAAAAAGGCCTGGGTTCTTTCCTAAATGTATAGAATATAACTGGGTACTAACATTTATAGGTAAAGTTGATCCGGGGGAATATCTGATTGCCTCTCGGTGGATCAGGAAGGATATATTGTCAAGTCGTCTTCCAGGACGGCACCCTGAGAGATGACTGGTCCCACCTGACAGGAAACACAATCAGTAAAGAGGTTAAAACCCCGTCCCTCCCTGTGCTCCTCAGTTCCTGATTGTGTTTCCCCACAGCGAAACCGTTTTTCTTAAGACCCGAAACCTAGAGCCGGACTCCAGGCTTCTGAAGTCTTTCCGAGTCTGGTGGGTGTTTTTACCCTCCCAGGTGGGGTCTCCCTATCTTTCTCAGGGGGGGCAGCAGCTGGAAGAGCCCCCCTGGGAACTGAAGGACCCTGGGTACAGTGGTGTACCCAGAACTTCAGGGGCCATGTTCTTGCTCTTCTCCCCTTACCTGCGGGTGTCCGTTCGGTGGGGGAGCAGCCATTCAGGTCTTCCTATGAGACACCACCTGAAGGATGCCAGGCGACTCCTAGTGTGGCTGTGATGGGGACAGGCAGAGCAGTCTCCTGGTGGCTGGGATTCGCCGCTCTGGTCGCGCGGGTGGCTGTTGTGGGTGACGCCGGGCTGGATGCCAGTGTCCTGTGTGTTTGGCGCCATTTTCCCGGCGCTTGGAGAGTGAATGACATCACTTCCTCTCCGGCGCTGGAAATTATGCCGCTCCCTCATAACTTCTGGTTCCGGGCTCCGATAAAATGGCGGCTGGAGCCTCATACAATGCAGTTCAGAGGGGGATTTGGACTGCAGGGGAGCAAGCGCCCGCACCCTGCTCTCGTCGGTTCACCCTTGTCATGGTTATGCAATAGAGTTTGTCAGCTTACCTGTCTCCATGTGTTCATCTCCAAAGACCAGCTGTCTCTCACCTGACTGCTTTTATTAACTCTCCTCTAGCATGGCTCCACCCCAGCTCCTATCAGAGAACTCTATATTAACCTCTGCACTGCAGGTCAGCCCTGCTGATCAATCTTTGTGTGTTTGGCTTCCTGTTCCTGCCTGCTGTGTGCTCTATGTTTATTTCTGTTACCGACCTTGGCGTGTTCTATACTATTCCTGTCTGCTCGTGACCCTGACCTTTTGGCGTGTCCCCGACTATCCCTGTTTGCCTGTGACCCTGAACCTTGGCGTGTACTCTGTTGTCCTTGTCTGCTTGTGGCCCTGACCTTGGCTTACTCCTTTACTATCCCTATCCTTCTGTTGCCTACTGTGTGTGTGAGCTGGGGGACCCTGGGGGTCGCGACCTGGAGCCAGTTGCATCCATCCTCACCACTAGAGGCTCTGGTGAACACCTGCTGGCTCTTAGACTCCACGCCCCAGGGAATCCTACGCTCTAACCCGGTGGGATCCGTGTTGGTGTTCCAGCGGCCCTGCCTTCCTTATACCCGAACTCCCATCCGCAGCAGTCAGCTGTAGGGTCCACTGCCTTGCGGTGCACTCCTGATCCCAACGGTGTGCATCTGTTACCTAGCCTCAAGGTGACCTGACAGCCCTCCTTCCGGACAAAAGATTTTTGGCAAGTGGGAACAATGGACAGAGAGGAGAGGCCCGCAGCGGCTACAGCCATCAAGGAGGCCACAGGGGGTGAGTCGTCCTGGCTGGCAGGGGTAATGATGGGGGATGGGACCCCAACTCTTACCCCTGCAGGTCACAGCAAGCTGACTAGTTATGTGTTTCTTTTAGGTGAGGATGTCACTGCCCAGGTGGTCGCCAGCCGTCCCACTAAAACCTCTTCCCGCTCTATGAGATGCGGGTAGTCAAATTACCTCAGGACCATTCTAAGCCCTTTTGCTACAAATGTATTCACAATATAGCAGGGAAAGAGATGTCCCAGGTCATGAAGGACTTTCTCTCTGTACAGACAGATGTTGTCAACCTAAAAAGCCTTCCAAGCATCCGTCAAGCCCCGGGAGCCAGAGCCTCACACTAGTAGAGAGGGTTCGTCCTCCCAGGAGGGTCCTTCCACTTTCAGGGCAGGGATTTCCCTTAAACGCCCTGATTCCCTAAGGTCCCTTCCCTCTCAGGACTTGGAGGAGGAAGAGGTGGCTGAGGCCCCTGACCATAGTTCCTCAGACGAAGGCTTAGAGGACAGTCAAGGGGAGGAAGATGAGGACTACAAATTCGGCAGATTTATTTTTTCTGCCGATGATATGGAGGGGCTCCTTAGAGCAATTTATGCATCTGAGGATATTCAGGAACCTACAAGTGTTGGCCCAGGACAGAATGTACTGAGGCTTAATTAAGCCCCAGTCCAAGGTTATTCCAATTCATCAGGCCCTTAAGAATATTATTTTAAGGGAATGGAAAGAACCAGAGAGGAAACTTTTAAAGTTTAAGACTTGGAAGCGAAGATGCCCCTTTAAAGACGAGGAAGAGGAAAAATTCTTTAAAACACCTAAGTTAGATGCCTCCGTGGCTCAGGTCTCTAAACACTCAGACCTATCCTTTTGAGGATGCAGGTAACAGGGACCAAATGGACCGTCGGGCCGAAACCCTTCTCCGGAGGGCCTGGGAAGCCAATGCAGTGGCTACGAGTCCTGCCTTGGCTTCAGCCTGTGTGGCTAGGAATGCGGATATGTGGGTCTCCAAATTAAGGGACCGTGTTGCCAGAACTTCTAAATCTAAGGAAGTTCCTGGATTTCCTAGAGGTTATTGGTAGTGCGGTAGCTTATTTGGCAGATGCAGCTGTCGAAACAGTTCGTACTACTGCAAAGTCAGGGGCTCTGCAAGAAGATCCTTGTGGGTGAAAACTTGGGAGGGAGATAACACATCAAAGACGCGGTTATGTGGACTCCCCTTCGAAGGTTCCCTACTTTTTGGCAAAGGGCAAAAAGTTTCCCATAAAAACCAGGAAGGATAAGGGAAGGTTTTTTCGAGGCCCCCATGCTAAAAAACGTTTACGTGAGAAAAAGGAAACTGGGACTACCAGGTGTTGGGGCACTGGTAAGGGCAAACAAAAAGGGGTCTCCTCTTCCCCAGACAGAAATCCACCGACAAAGTCTCCAAGTGACGTCAGGTTGGGGGGAAGGCTTTCCCACTTTCTTTCCCAGTGGGAGGGCGTAACACAGAGCCCCCACGTCCTACAAATAAGAAAGGGTTACAGGTTGGAGCTTCTTTCCCATCCTCCCCTGAGCTTCCTCTTAACCCACCTTCCCAAAGATTGTCAAAAGGCGGTGGCTCTCTTACAAAGCGCCAGGCAGCTGGCAGATCAGAGGGTTACATAGTTACATAGTTACATAGTAGGTGAGGTTGAAAAAAGACACAAGTCCATCAAGTCCAACCTATGTGTGTGATTATGTGTCAGTATTGCATTGTATATCCCTGTATGTTGTGGTCATTCAGGTGCTTATCTAATAGTTTCTTGAAGCTATCAATGCTCCCCGCTGAGACCACCGCCTGTGGAAGGGAATTCCACATCCTTGCCGCTCTTACAGTAAAGAACCCTCTACGTAGTTTAAGATTAAACCTCTTTTCTTCTAATTTTAATGAGTGGCCACGAGTCTTGGTAAACTCTCTTCTGTGAAAAAGTTTTATCCCTATTGAGGGGTCACCAGTCCGGTATTTGTAAATTGAAATCATATCCCCTCTCAAGCGTCTCTTCTCCAGAGAGAATAAGTTCAGTGCTCGCAACCTTTCCTCATAACTAATATCCTCCAGACCCTTTATTAGCTTTGTTGCCCTTCTTTGTACTCGCTCCATTTCCAGTACATCCTTCCTGAGGACTGGTGCCCAGAACTGGACCGCATACTCTAGGTGCAGCCGGACCAGAGTCTTGTAGAGCGGGAGAATTATCGTTTTATCTCTGGAGTTGATCCCCCTTTTAATGCATGCCAATATTCTGTTTGCTTTGTTAGCAGCAGCTTGGCATTGCCTGCCATTGCTGAGCCTATCATCTACTAGGACCCCCAGGTCCTTTTCCATCCTAGATTCCCCCAGAGGTTCTCCCCCCAGTGTATAGATTGCATTCATATTTTTGCCACCCAAATGCATTATTTTACATTTTTCTACATTGAACCTCATTTGCCATGTAGTCGCCCACCCCATTAATTTGTTCAGGTCTTTTTGCAAGGTTTCCACGTCATGCGGAGAAGTTATTGCCCTGCTTAGCTTAGTATCGTCTGCAAATACAGAGATTGAACTGTTTATCCCATCCTCCAGATCGTTTATGAACAAATTAAATAGGATTGGTCCCAGCACAGAACCTTGGGGAACCCCACTACCCACCCCTGACCATTCTGAGTACTCCCCATTTATCACCACCCTCTGAACTCGCCCTTGTAGCCAGTTTTCAATCCATGTACTCACCCTATGGTCCATGCCAACCGACCTTATTTTGTACAGTAAACGTTTATGGGGAACTGTGTCAAATGCTTTTGCAAAATCCAGATACACCACGTCTACAGGCCTTCCTTTATCTAGATGGCAACTCACCTCCTCATAGAAGGTTAATAGATTGGTTTGGCAAGAACGATTCTTCATGAATCCATGCTGATTACTGCTAATGATATCGTTTGTATTACTGAAATCCTGTATATAGTCCCTTATCATCCCCTCCAAGAGTTTACATACTATCGATGTTAGGCTAACTGGTCTGTAATTCCCAGGGGTGTATTTTGGGCCCTTTTTAAATATAGGAGCTACATTGGCTTTTCTCCAATCAGCTGGTACCATTCCAGTCAGTAGACTATCTGTAAAAATTAGGAACAACGGTCTGGCAATCACTTGACTGAGTTCCCTAAGTACCCTCGGATGCAAGCAAACTGGTCCCGGTGATTTATTAATGTTTAGTTTCTCATGTCTAATTTTAATTCCGTCCTCTGTTAACCATGGAGGTGCTTCCTGTGTTGTGTTATGAGGATAAACACTGCAGTTTTGGTTACTGAAGCCCCCCGATTCACTCGTGAAGACTGAGGAGAAGAATAAATTCAATACCTTCGCCATCTCCCCATCCTTTGTAACCAGATGTCCTTCCTCATTCTTTATGGGGCCAATATGGTCTGTCCTCCCTTTTTTACTGTTTACATACTTAAAGAATTTCCTGAGATTTTTTTTGCTCTCCTCCGCTATGTGTCTTTCATGTTCTATCTTAGCTGTCCTAATTGCACCTTTACATATCCTGTTGCATTCTTTATAAAGTCTGAATGCTGAGGATGATCCCTCAACCTTGTATTTTTTGAAGGCCTTCTCCTTTGCTTTTATATGCATTTTTACATTGGAGTTAAGCCATCCAGGACTTTTGTTCGCTCTTTTAAATTTATTACCCAATGGGATACATTGGCTAATGCCCTTATTTAATATGCTCTTAAAGCAAACCCATCTCTCCTCCGTATTCTTTGTTTCTAATATTTTATCACAGTTTATGCCTTTTAGCAAGGTTTGTAGTTTAGGGAAGTTGGCTCTTTTGAAATTCAGTGTCTTTGTATTCCCTTTATGTTTCCTATTTGTGTGATTTATACTGAAACTAATTGACCTGTGATCGCTGTTACCTAAATTGCCCCGTATTTCCACATCCGTGATCAGGTCTGTATTGTTGGTAATCAGTAGATCCAGTAATGTTTTATTTCTAGTTGGTGCGTCTACCATCTGACCCATAAAATTGTCCTGCAAGACATTAGAAACTGGCGAGCCTTAAATGAATGCGCGGTTCCTTCCGCCCAATCTATGTCTGGATAATTAAAATCCCCCATTATGACAACACTTCCCATCCTTGCTGCTACTCCAATTTGTGATAGGAGATCCGTCTCCACTTCCTCCCTCAGGTTTGGGGGCCTATAGCATACTCCCAGTATTATTTTCCCCTTAGCTTTATCCCTTTGGAGCTCTACCCATAAGGATTCCACCTCCTCTCTAGCTCCCTCAGTGATGTCATCTCTCACATTCACTTGTACATTATTCTTGATATATAGGCATACCCCTCCCCCTTTTTTACCCTCTCTATCCTTGCGGTATAGGGTATACCCTTGAATGTTTGCCAGCCAATCATGAGAGCTGTTGAACCAGGTCTCTGAAATTCCCACAAAATCCAAATCCTCCTCGTACAACAGTATCTCTAGTTCACCCATCTTGTCCGCCATGCTCCTGGCATGGGTGAACATGCCACATAGTTTAGACCGGTCGCATATTGTCTTCGTATTGGGTGTTTCAAGATTGCAACTAGGACTTGCTACTATACTCACCTTGTGTTTTTGTGCTTTGGTTAACCTACCACTAATGCCCCCAATACTACCCTCTGGAATATCTTCCGCGCTGGCTATCTCTGCCTCTGGACCCTCCCCCCCATCGCCTAGTTTAAAAACCCCTCTAACTTTTTGGCCATCTTCCTTCCCAGCAGATCTGCACCCTCCTCATTTAGGTGCAGTCCGTCCCTTCTATAGTACCGGTTACCAACTGAGAAGTCAGCCCAGTCCTCCAGGAACCCAAACCCCTCCTTACTACACCAGCTCTTCAGCCACTTGTTTACTTCCCTAATCTCCCTCTTCCTTTCTGGTGTGGCTCGATGTACCGGTAATATTCCTGAGAATACTACCTTGGAGGTCCTTTTCCTCAATTTAGCTCCTAAGTCCCTAAAATCGTTCTTAAGGACACTCCATCTGCCTCTGACTTTGTCATTGGTGCCAACGTTCACCATGACAGCCGGGTCTTCCCCAGCCCCTCCCAGTAATCTGTCCACAAGATCCGTGATGTGCCGAACCCGAGCGCCCGGTAGACAACATACTGTTCGGCGCTTCAGGTCTTGGTTACAGATTGCCCTCTCTGTCCTTCTAAGAATTGAGTCCCCTACCACCAGAATCTGTCTTTCCTTTCCCTTTGCTGCCCCCCCACTCTCACTGGAGGAGTTCTTCCCCCGGCAGCTAGGAGAGTCCCTCAGCTCCAGCAGTGCTGGTCCCTGACTGGTTTCACCAATGTCACTCAAAGTATCGTACTTATTGGGATGCTCCAGTCCTGGATCGGCCTCCCTGGCACTTTGCTAGTGCCAGCACCTCTTTGTCTCCACCCGCCTCTGTGCTGGCCCCTGCCGGCACCTGCCGTGTACGTTCCTGGCTCTCCTTTAGTATGGAGGGACTTCTCAGTGCTGACAGTTGCTTCCCCAGATTCAGAACCTGGGCTTCCAGGGAAACAATGTGCTTACATTTTGCACAGCAGTATTCGCCCTCGATCGGATGATCAAGGAACGCATACATGCGGCAAGATGTACAAAGAGTCGCCTCTCCACACCCGCCGGGCATCGTACCTATTAAATTTAGTGAGGATTGGGGATTTTACCCTGTCCAAATTACCTAACAGCTAGCTTCCTGGCACTAATACTCAAGACAATACACAAGTACACAACAAGACAATACACAGGTACACAAGACAATACACAGGTACTCACAGACCTACGTGCAATCGCAGAACAGTCGCAGACCTATGTACACTCGCAATACTCAAGTATACAATACACAATACACAAATACTAACGATCCACACACACTACTCAGACAACACTCATGTACTCACACTACACAGGTACTATGACCCCTGTTATAATCTCCTGTTTTAAACTCTGGTTTTAACTCACCACTTAGAAAAGTTCCACTTGGTTTAAGTTCCTACAGCTTCACAATGAGCAGGGTTATAGTGCCAGTCCCAACACAACAACAGGGACAGGGATTTTATTCCCACATTTTTGTAGTTCCAAAGCCCTCGGGGAAGTTCCGCCTTATTATAAAGTTGAGGAGGCTAAACACTTTTCTACTGTACAAAAAATTCTGTATGGAAAGTGTTTATACCTCAGGAGACACCTCCTGAAGGACGTGTTTATAGCCACTATAGATCTGAAAGACGCCTACCTTCATGTCCCCATTTGCTCAGAACATCAGGCCTTTCTGATATTTGCGATCCCCTCCTATCAGGGAATTCAGCACTGGTAGATTTGTGCCCTTCCCTTTGGTCTGGCTTCCAGCCCAAGGGTGTTCACAAAAATCCTTGCAGAGGTAGTAGCATACCTCCATCTCTAGGGGATAACTTTAATTCCCTATCTCGACGACATCTTAGTTTAAAATCAAAGTCGAAATCTCCTTCTGACCGACCTAGAGAAGGTAGTAGGTACTCTGGAGTCCCTGGGCTGGTTAGTCAGTCAAGAAAAATCTTCCTTGACTCCTGCTCAGACCAAGGTCTATTTGGGTTTCCTGATAGACTCTGCGCACAAAAGCTGATCTTACCTCAGGGAAAAGCAGAAGGCCTCGTGTCAGAAGTCGTATCACTTCTGGGAACAGAACAGACGTTCTACAGGAAGATAATGAGAGTCCTAGGACTGATGACATCCTGCATTCCTGCGGTCGCTTGGGCCCAGCTCCATTCCAGGATTCTCCAGCAATTTCTTCTGTCCTCCTGGGATGGGAAGAGAGGGTCACTGGATGACAGGGTCTCCATTCCAGTAGAGTTGAGGGAGTCCTTGCAGTGGTGGCTCAGTCCTCAGAGGTTACAGTTGGGCCTCCATTGGGCTCAGCATCAACCCCTCAGGCTGACCACGGATGCAATCGCCTGGGGTTGGGGGGGCCCACTTGGAAGAGCTTTGAGCCCAGGGTGTCTGGGATCGGACTCTAAGAGAGGCCTCCTCCAACTTCCAGGAGCTTTTGGCGGTCAAAAAGGCCCTAGGGTCCTTCGAGGAAAGAATATGTGGCAGGGAGATCCAGGTTCTTTCCGACAACGCGACCGAATTATCTGAATCTATCCTTGTCACAGGAACTTCTGTAGTGGGCAGAACAGAGAGTTCCTTCCATCTCAGCGGTGCACATAAAGGGCGCTTACAATAGCGAGGCAGACTATCTCAGCCAGCAGACTATTCTCCAGGGGGAGTGGGAATTGAACCCAGAAGTATTCTCCCTGGTGTGTCGCCTTCTCTGCAGACCAGAGATAGATCTCTTCCCCCGCAGAGGAAACAGAAAGGTGAGGAGATTCTTCTCACTTTCAAGGAAGCAAGGGTCGGAGAGGGTGGATGCGTTGGCCCAGGTTTGGGATTTTCATCTAGCATACACCTTTCCCCCCTTGGTCCTCATTCCCAGGATTTTACAAATATTGAGCCTTTCTGCAGGGAAGCTGATTTTGATTGCTCCTTGGTGACCCACGAGGACTTGGTTTCCAACACTAGGAAACTGGTCAGTGTCTCCTCCTCAGCAACTCCCCGGAGAGGCAGGATCTTCTTTCTCAGGGCCCGGTCTGTCACCCGAACCCCTGTTTCCTCCAAGGGACGGCTTGGCTCTTGAGAGGGAGAGCCTGTGCAGGAGGGGTGTTCTGAGAAGGTAATTGACACCCTCCTTTCAAGTAGAAAGCCGGTTACCCGGCATATTTATGTCAATATCTGGGGAATCTTCTCCCGCTGGTGTCGGGAGAAAGGGACATCCCAACAAGAGATCTCCGCGATCCTGGATTTCCTCCAGGATGGCGTGGATCAGGGGCTGGCAGCCAAGACCCTCAGGGTTCAAGTTGTAGCCCTGTCCAGTTTTTTGGACAAAATACTTTCTCTTGACCCGCTGATTAAAAGGTTTTTGATGGCAAGAGAAAGAATGTCCCCGGTGTTAATGAGTAAATTTCTGCCTTGGGACCTAACTTTAGTTTTAGAGGCCCTAACTAGGGCACCTTTTGAACTGTTGATTCATTCCCCTCTTAAGTTACTCATCCTCAAGACAGCTTTCCTACGGCCAGGAGGATAAGTGACATCCAGGCTTTGTCAATTAAAGAGCCCTTTTTTCTATTGTTTGAGGACAGAGTGGTACTTAGGCAAGATTCCCTGTACCTTCCAAAAGTAGCCTCAAAATTTCACAGGACGCAAGAAATTGTCCTTTGTTCTAATCCTCAGAATGAGAGAGAAAGTTCTTTCCACTGTTTAGACGTCAGACTTGAAGGAAAGGAGGAAAAAGGGGAGGGACGGGAAGAAACAGGGGGATGGGAAAAGAGTGAAAGAGAGGGAAGGCACGAAGAAAGGGAAGTAGGGAGGGAGAGCGGAAAAAAAAGAAAAGAGAGGGGGGAGAAAAAAAGATTGGGGGGAAAGATGGGAAGAAAAGAGGGGGGATAAAGAGTGAAGAGGGGTGGAAACAAGGGGAAATAGAAGAAACTGGGAAGGGGAGAGGGAAAAAGGCGGGCACAGGGAAGGGGGGCGAGGGGTGTGAGGGTGAAAAAATAAATAAAAGGTGAAATGTGAATAAGTGCAGCCATGGGATATTGGTGGTGGAAAAAGATGAAGTAATGCAGTGATAAAACTGGATTAAATAAACCAGAGAAAGGACATACTTACACAGGACCAATTGAGTCTAAAGGTAAGCAAGGGCTGCCAAATAGGAAGTTTATCTGATTGAAGAAAAGAAGGGCCAAAAAATGAATGTCTGTATTAATAAGTGCTGATTAAAAGAAGTGTGTATGGGGAGGAAGGGTAATATCAAAATAGGGTTAATTCAGAAAGGAAGAAAGTTTGTAAATACTGTCACTTATATTGGTCATCCATATAGGACAAAGCCAAAACCCTGTATACAGATCGTCTAAAACACCTACCAAACGAAAGGTGGGAGGAAAAGTTCCTCTAACAGGTGCTTGTGTTTAATGAGTGGTTCACATGAACCAGCATAGTCATACAGATAAAGCAAATGAATTCAGAGGGAAGGTCAAAAACAATAGGCCGCAGATTTATGTTGAAAGGAATGGCAACAGAGGAAAAGTTGTGGGAAATAACTTGTGCAGGAGGACACACCAAAGTGGCAGCCTGTCCGTCATCTAAATGTGATGTTGTGAGAGAGGTTTAAGTACACTTACATGCCGATCACGTGTCTGCCGACATCCAATGGAGCGGGGGACACGGGAGAACAGCAAACATTACCCATAAGACAGCACGGGCTGTGTGGGGAGAAGGAGGGGGCAGGCGCTTGAGCAGCTGACATAGCCCATTTAGTGGGCACGCCTCTATCCTCTATCTCCACTCACAAGCTCGTGGGGGAGAAAGGAAGGTAGAACGAAAGTGTAGATAAGAGTGAGAGGAATGGGAAGAAGTAATGATGAATGGTCGGATGGACAAAATGAATATATGTAAATGGTTAGGGTGGAAGATTGTGGGGGGGGGGGGGGAGTACAGCGCAGTGCCGATCACATTGCTGGTGGAGAGTAATTGAATAATGATAACATTATTGGTCAAAGTAGCGGAGGGCAATTAAGAAAAAAATAAATAAAAAATAAATAAAAATGAAATAAGGAATAAAAAATAAAGAAAGAAATATGGAAATAAAAATAAATATGAAATAATAAATAAATGTAAATATAAAAATTCAAATTAAAAAGAAAATAAATAAAAATGAATATAAAAATTAAAATTAAAAATTAAAAATAAAATATATAATAATAAATAAAAATAAATGAAATAAAAGTAAATATATGTAAAACAATGAGGGGCAGATGGACAGTCAGTAAACATCAACAGATATACATGACACATTTTATTATTCAGAAAATATGTATACAAACAAAAATTCATAATACATTTGGGTAAGTGTGTTACAGCAAAAAAGTAATAATTTTATTGCTGTGATGTCTGTTTAAAATTACTTACCTGGCGCCTACAAAATCCCACCAAATTTTCTCTCTGCACTTCATCCTTGCTCGTTTTCACATTGTGGTATTTTTATAATTCGCTTTTTTTTTCTTTCTCCCTTCCCTTGTCCCTGTTGAATTTTAATAAATCTGTTACAACTTGTTACGTTAAATAGGACCTCACTTCGACTGACACCAGCCCTTAACCACTTCCGTACCGCCGCACGACGATGTACGTCCAAACTTTGAAGGGGTATATCGCTTTCTGATAAAAGTGGTCCCTGCGGCGGATTCGCCGCAAGATCACTTTTATCGGTGGTGGGAGAGGGCCCCCCCGCCGCAATCCGGTGCCCTCCGCCGCTTACCGGAGCCGCCGGTAGCGACGGAGGCAATCGCATCCATCTCCGTCCTGTGCCTGGAGACGAGTGAGGCTAAGATGGCGCCCACTCCTCTCCATGACACTGCTGGGCGGAAGCGACGTCAAAACGTCACTTCCTCCCATGCCTCCTTAAATATTTTTTTAAATGTCATTTTTTTAAATGACTTTTTTTTTTATATTGCATTTTAGTGTAAATATGAGATCTGAGGTCTTTTTGACCCCAGATCTCATATTTAAGAAGTCCTGTCATGCTTTTTTCTATTACAAGGGATGTTTACATTCCTTGTAATAGGAATAAAAGTGACACAATTTTTTTTTTTTACAGTGTAAAAAAAAAAAATGTAAAATAATAAAAATAAAAAAAAAAATTTTAAAAACCCCCCGTCCCGACGAGCTCGCGCGCAGAAGCGAACGCATACGCGAGTAGCGCCCGCATATGAAAACGGTGGTCAAACCAAACATGTGAGGTATCGCCACGACCGGTAGAGCGAGAGCAATAATTCTAGCCCTAGACCTCCTCTGTAACACAAAACATGCAACCTGTAGAATTTTTTTAATCACCTATGGAGATTTTTGAGGGTAAAAGTTTGACGCCATTCCACGAGCGGGCGCAATTTTGAAGCGTGACATGTTGGGTATCAATTTACTTGGCGTAACATTATATTTCAAAAAATGGATAATTGGGATAATGGTGTATCCCCCTTTAGGAATGGTGTATAGAAGTTTTTGATTTGGAGATATCTAAATATCTCAGAGTTTGGTAGATCATATTTTTCTCTAAGCGATGGGAATGAAAGGAATGATTTAGATGCTATGAAGTCATTTAGTGTCTGAATGCCTGATGTTGCCCAAGCTTTAAAAGAATTTGGGTAGATCCATGCCGGATAAAAGGCCGGATTTCTGATAAAAGAAAGGAGAGGATTGTGTGGAGATTGTAACTGATATTTGGTTTTTAGTTTATCCCAGAGAGATAAGAAGTGTTTAGTTATGGGATTATGAATTTTAAAGCGGTCTTTAGGATCAAGCCATAATAAGTTTGATATTAATAGAGGGTCATTGTCTGAAGCCTCTATAAATACCCATAATGGGATTTCCTGTTTTGCATGGTATTTGGACAGACTGGCCAAATGTGCTGCTCTGTAGTAGTTAGTAAAATTAGGGTATCCCAGGCCTCCTTTATTTTTGGGAAGATGTAGTGTGTGTATAGGTATTTGGACAGACTGGCCAAATGTGCTGCTCTGTAGTAGTTAGTAAAATTAGGGTATCCCAGGCCTCCTTTATTTTTGGGAAGATGTAGTGTGTGTATAGGTATACGTGGTTTAGAAGAGCCCCATATAAATGAAGTTGCTCTTTTTTGTACTATTCTCAAAAAATAGGAAGGAATTGGAATAGGGAGGACTCTGAATAGATAAAGCAATTTGGGTAGAATAGTCATTTTGATTGCATTAATCTTCCCTATCCAGGAATGGGAGTGCAGCCATGTGAATGGGAGTGCAGCCCTAGCCGGGATCAATTCCATGTTTGTGAGTGAAATATTAAGCACTAGGCATTTCTTAGGATTAATCATAAGGCCGGATAGGGCTGCAAATCCATCAAGAGCTGGTATTAAGTTAGGACCAGAGACCTGTGGTGATGATAGAAAAAGTAATATATCGTCTGCAAATATACATAATTTGTGTGTAATACCTCCTACTTCAATGCCAGTTATAGTTTGGTTTGTTCTGATGTATTGGGCCATGGGTTCGAGTATAAGGGCAAATAATAAGGGAGATAATGGGCAACCCTGTCGGGTACCTCTTTCGATATTAAAGGCATCAGATTTGTATCCAGCATATTTTATATAGGCTTTGGGTTTATTATATAATGCTTTGATCCATGTTAAAAAGTGGGGTCCAAAACCCCATTTTTGTAATGAATATTGCATATATTGCCAGGATACTGTGTCAAATGCCCTCTTAACATCGAAAGATAGAAAACATAAAGGGATTTTCCGTTTTTTAGCAATATGTGCCAATAACACTGCCCTGCGTATATTATCGCCTGCCTGTCTATTTGGCATGAAGCCTACTTGATCTCTATGTATTAATTTTCCTATAATGCTATTGAGGCGTTTTGCTATTATTTTTGCTAATAATTTAATATCAAGGTTTAACAGAGAGATAGGCCGATAATTCACACAGGAAGTATCATCAGAAAGGGGTTTTGGGATCATACAAACAATTGCCATTAGTGTTTCTTGCCGAAAAGAATGTCCATCTAGAAGTTTGTTAAAAGTTTCAGTGAGAATGGGAGAGAGTATTTCTGAGAATGTTTTATAGTATAAAGCCGAGTAGCCGTCTGGGCCTGGTCTTTTGTTAAGTTTTAGGTCTTTTATGGTGTTAGCAACTTCATCTATAGTTATAGGCTCATCCAAACTGCTTTTTTGATTCTGAGATAACTCAGGTAAGGTTATTTTTGAGAAGAAGGATTCAGCCTCTGTAGGATTAAATTCATTGTTTGTCTTGTATAAAGTTGCGAGATGTGAGTGAAATTTATGGACTATTTTAACTGGATTACAAGTATAAACATTTTTTGATAATTTCAAACGTATTGGTTTGAAAGATTTGTTAGTTGAATTTAATGCCCGAGCCAAATATGTACCTGGTTTGTTTGTATTCATGTAGAAATTGTGTTTGGAGCGTTTGAGGGATTTATCAACTGACTCAGTGAGAAATAGATCGTATTCCAATCTAGATTTTTCCAGATGAGATTTTGTACTCTGAGATGGATTATCTTGGAATGATATGTAGGCTGCATTAAAATTGAGTTCTAGTTTTTTTGCTAGATTTTTGCGTTCCCGTTTAAATAGTGCCATTTGTCTTTGTATTGTACCACGCAAGACAGGCTTATGAGCTTCCCACAGTGTTATTGGGGAAATGTCTGTTGTATTATTAATTGATATGTATTCCTTTAAAGCTTGTTCAATGGCCATCTGATGTAGTGGGTGTTTGAGCATTATGTCCGGTAAGTACCACGTTGGGTCATGCGCTTTTGGTATGGCTGAGGCTATAGTAGTGTATACTGCATTATGGTCAGACCACGGAATCGGAATTATATCTGATGCAATAATTTCTGGTATCATTCCTATTGTTAGAAAAATATGATCTATTCTGGTGAAGGTTTGATGAGGGTGCGAGAAATAAGTGAATTTCCTTTTCATTGGGTTACTTTCTCTCCACGAATCTACCAGATTGTATTTGGAAAGAAGTTGAGAAAAAGGTAATCTAGAGGTTATTTTGGATGGTGTAAAAGGTGATTTATCTAGAAATGGGAGGAGGACCTGGTTCGAATCCCCACACATTATCACTGTTCCTATTTTGTGTGTATTAATCACTTGTAATATATGTGAGAGGAATGGTGTAGGTTGTTTGTTAGGAGCGTAGTAGGAAATCACCGTGACTGCTGTATCCATTATATAACCCATGAGTATCAGGTATCTACCTTCTGGGTCTTTAATTTCTGATGATAAGGTGAATGGTGTGGATCGGTGAAATGCAATTAGAGTTCCCCTTTGCTTGGTACAGGCAGAAGCCGTGTAAATTTGTTGATAAAAAGGAGAAATATATTTTGGAGTAGAATCTTTGGTGAAGTGTGTTTCTTGGAGGCATACTATGTGAGCCTTCTTGTTATGGAAAGTACGGAAGGCTTTGGTCCTTTTTTGAGGGACATTTATTCCCTGAACATTCAGGGAAAGTATATTCAGTGGTGCCATGGCAACAGATCAAATAGTTTTGACTTACTTTTTGTTATGCAGAGCTGACTGCGCAGATCAACCTGTGTGGACTGAAGAGATGAAAAGATAGAAAAGAAACCAGTGAATTCTGGAGTAAAGAGTAAACAAAAAACATATGAGATTAGATGATACATTGTATAAATTATTTTTTGCAAGTAATCACAATTTACCCGTGAAAGAGAATAAATATCTCTCTCAGGGGAATAAGTGCCTTCGTCACACTCCCACATAATATGGTTGGGAGAATGAGGAGGGCTAATGGGGGTACACGGATCTTCCGCTTACAGGAGAGAAGTGCTATGTCAAAAGACATCAAAATGATGTTTCATTAATTGGAGTGCAAAATATAGTTTTTGTAGAAATTATTTATTCCAGAGTGGTTGTATATGGTTAGTCTTGCCCTAGGCTAAATAATTCAGTTAGAAAGATACTGTTAATAACTTTGGTATTGATGAAGATAGTTTGAATTATTTTGGGATTTTAACCCTTTTAGAGTAAACAATTACATATTTTATTCATATGTAACTGTTTAGATATGTTAACTCATAAAATTGAGGTTGTATTGCTTCAGATTAGAATAAACAAAAACATGATTCTAGGAACTAGTTAGGTAATAATATATTTGTTTTAAGAAAAAAAAGAAAAAGCTTCCATTACTTCTGGATTATTGAACATATTTGTCCTAAAAAGTAATAAATCTATTGTTATTACCTGATAATATATAACTGAACAAGAATTTCCTTATTTCACTTATATATTCTAAGGCTATATGAATCAGAAGCAATAAGAAATATAACTGGAATGTAACATGATCCCACACAGTGTGTAACTATCAGAATGCAGTTACATTCAGTTATAAATACAGGTTTTTTATAGAGAACCATCTCTTAGTATAATAAATGAAGAGATATCAGGAATTAGGATGTCAGTCCATTGAATCTTCTTGGTCCATGGATGATGTGGCATAACAGCCTCTTTTGTGAGAATGATGATTCCCATTTTGTTCTGGAATTTTCTGGGTGCTGCCTGAAGGTGAAGATGACGCCATTCTTCTGCGTGTGGGAGTGTTGCTGCTTGTGGGTTCTGTCAGATTTAATTTTAAAAGGGTTTGTTGTAGTTCATCTGCTGATCTGCTTCTGTAAATTGTACCTTGGTGGTTAAATCTGACTGAAAAGGGGAAGCCCCATTGATACATAATGTTGTGGCGTTGCAGTTCCATTAGTTGGGGTTTCATGGATCGTCTTTTAGTAATAGTAAGTTGGGATAGGTCAGCAAAAATTTGATAATTGTGTCCTTGAAAATTAAGTTCCTTTTTTTCTCTTGCAGCAATTAGTATTTGTTCTTTCGTTCTGTAATAATGAAATTTTGTGATTATATCACGTGGGGGTCCATCTTTCTTTTTGGCTGTGAGGGCTCTGTGTACTCTGTCCAGTTCTAAACGTTCAATAGGGATATCTGGCTTTAGTTCTTGTAATAGAGCAAGTAATAGTAGATTGCAGGTCTGTCACAGTTTCAGGTATTCCCCTTATGCGCAAGTTTGAACGTCTGGCTCTATTTTCGTAATCTTCGAGCTTAGTTTGAAGTATTAAATTCTCTTCTTTTAATTGTTCCAATTCTGTTATATTTTCTTGGGTTGTAATTTCAATTTCATCCATTTTTATTTCTAAGGCTGCGGTGCGGTTTCCCAGCTCTCTTATTTCTTTGGTTAGGCTTTTTGTTATTTGGTCTGAGGTTTGTTTTAAAGCCTTATGAAGTATCTTTTCAAATTGTAATAATATTTCTGGGGATGCTGAGGAGGCTTGTGGAGAAGTTTGTGAGAGGATTTGTTCTGTATCTGACTCAAATGGAGAGTCTTGCTGTGACATTTTCTGTCTGTGAGAGCGCCCTGATGCTGTATCTTGTGAGGTGACTGGAGCTGCTTCAGCTGCAGTGAGTGCCTGTGAGCTCTTTGTGAGGTGATTTTTATTTCTGCCACGGTTTCCTCCCAGTACCATATTTCCTGCCCAAACTTTCACAGTTTGTTCCCAGGGGCAAAAAGGTTCAAATGGATACCTTTTGAGCCTGCAGGCTCCACTTTGTCCTTCTCTTCTCTCCTCAGCGGTGTGGAGCTCTAACAATGCATGTCTGCTCCGCTAGGCTCCGCCCATCTCCCCCGCAAAAAAAAAAAAAAAAACAGTTACCCCCAATATACCCAACCCCTCGCCCCCCCCAAAACACTCCCCCCTCCCATTCCCGCCCTCTACTCCTCTTTACTCCTACCGGTTTTGATCTTTTCTTTTCCCTACCTCTTAAACTGCGACAAATTACACATCTTCTGTGGGGCCACACTTCGTTTTTTCTTTATTGACCTATCACCTCGGCACACCTAATCGAACACTTATACTCCACCCATCCCCTCCATTTTTCTTCATATTCTTCCATTCCCGTCCCCTCGCTAAACCTAGGATATTCGAGATTTTGGGTTTCGTCGATTTTATTAAACCAATCCTGCAGCTTAGGTCTCTTTTTATCCTTCCAATATTCAGGTATAAGGCTTTTGACCATGTCGAAAAGTTGTGGTAGTAGTGTTCTCAAGTACTTCCTAGTTGGCATTCTAATCTCATGGAATAAACATCCCTATGGGTCATCCGGCACTCCAATATTGGTTATCTCTTTGATAATTTGTCTGATCTCCCCCCCAAATTTTTTTAATTTCTGGGCAGTGCCATCAAATATGCGCCATTGTTCCAATCTCTTTACACCGCCGCCAATAATGTTGCGATGCTTCACTCTGGAACTTATGTGCTCTATCAGGGGTTATATACCATCTTGCCAGGCACTTGTAGTTTAACTCTCACGTCTTACAATTAACTGATGTGGCATATGCCTGCCTCAGTACCTTCCCTATCTCAGGTTCTTTAAGCTGTATACCCAATTCCGTCTCCCACTTCTTAATGTATGGCGGTGTCTTGGATCCCTTCAGTTCTATTAACACTCTGTAAATCTTGGAAATCCCCCTTCCACCCTACTTTATCGACACACAGTTTCTCCAGTGGATGTAAGTTTTTGTCTGATCTGACGGTTGTGGGAGGGTTTCAATAAAGTGGTTTAATTGGCTATATCGCCATTGACCTATAGCTATAAGTTCATCTTTTTTTTTAAATCCTGGTATGTGCAAATTTTACCCTGTTCCATTACATCTTTTAGTAGGGCTTCCTCTTGTAGAATCCATTTCCCAAACAATTCCTCAATCCCCGGTGTGAAGTATTCTGTATCCTTCAATGAGATTAAGGGTGAGTTAAACTCCCATTTCTTCATTTTGTGCAGATTATCCCAAACTTTTAGTGCATGTCTAGTGATCTCGTGTGTATCCATGCTAAGTTTTCTATATTGTGGTAGAATCCATATTATCTTTCCCAATATAACTTTTGAAATTGTGATATCCATTTTAACCCAACGTTTTTCCTTATTATTTTTTGCCCACTCTATTGTTCATGATAATACAGTTGCCTCATAATTACTTATAATGTCCGGGGCCCCCCACCCCCCCCTTCTTCTTATCTTTTTTCAATTGTGCAAAACTTATGCGTGGTTTTTTTCCCTCTCCAAATAAACTTTAAAAATAGTGTATGCAGTGTTTTAAGATAGGCCAGTGGGAGTGATATTGGAAGCATTTGCATCTTATACATAATTTTGAGTAGGATTGCCATCTTGAGTATATTAATTCTACCTCCCCATGATAACTGTCCTCTTGTAATTCTATTCAACTCCTCTTTGATCTCATTGAGGAGGGGGACAAAATTAGATTGGTATAGTGTCTCTCTTGATATGGTTATCTTAAATCCTAGGTACTTAAAGTGGATGTAAACCCGAAATTTTTTTTTTTATGTCATAATATAGAGTATAAGATTTCCTATCATTTGAGCCCAGTCTTGCCACAAAGAGTTAATCCATCTCTGAGCAATCCCCTTTTATTGTTCAGTGAGATAAATCTTGACAAACAGAGAAAAACTTTGTCAAATACTCCCCCTCGCTGTGAGAGACAGGTGATTTACATATCTCATGCACTAGCCTAAGGCACATGCATTATTTTTTAATTCCCTCCCACTCCTTTCTTCTGCTGCTCTGCCAGGATTGGATGTTCCACACCTCAGCATAATTGGGCATGCTGAAGTCATGTGGTTACTTTCCTGTCTTTTCACTGGATGTTAGAGATCATAGCAGAAGTTCAGTGTAAGAAATACACAGGAGAAAAATGCATATTGACAAGGGGAGTGTAGAGGTGGGCGGAGAGTCTACTGACATCACGACTCCACCCACTGAGCTCCAGACAACAGACCCACCCACAGAATATGCAGTTTTTCGGCTCTCATAACAGACAGAGGGGAGACATTTGACAGGTAAAGATACATGCAGGAGGCATGTCTATCCTTATAGATAAACCCTATGGCATTAGTTTAGAAAGGATGACATTGGATTTACATCCACTTTAAGTTCTTTTTTCCCCCCACACAAATGGAAAGTTCTTTTGATAAGATAATTCCCATTTTACCTTTATTAATTTCTAGAGTTTCTGATTTAGCCGGATTTATCTTTAAGTTGGATAATTCTTCATAGACTTTTAATGTGGAGATCAGATTTGGAAGGGTGATCCTAGGGCAAGTTATATAAAATAAAATGTCGTCAGCAAAGGCCTCCAATTTATGAACCTCTTCCCAGACTTCTACTCCCCTGATATCCGGGTTCTGTCTTATCTTCGTTAAAACGGGTTCTAGCGCTAACACAAACAGTAAAGGGGATAGTGGACACCCTTGTCTTGTGCCATTGAACATTTCAAACGGCTCCGAAAGTGCTCCATTTACCTTAACCCTCGCAGTAGGTCTTACATATAATGCCTTTATCCATCTGGACATATTTGGCCCAAGACCTATCTTTTCTAACGTGCTCTGCAGGAAGCCCCAGTCCACCCTGTCAAATGCTTTTTCAGCATCTATTGACAGGAGTAGTCCTGGGGCTCCACTGTCTTTAATCCTCTGTACTGCCAGGAGTGTTCTGATACCATTGTCCCTCCCTTCTCTTCCTGGGATAAACCCAACTTGATCTGGGTGTACCATCTCGTTCATTATGTTTTTCATTCTCCCAGCTAGTACTTTTGCGAATAACTTCGTATCCGTATTTAGGAGCGATATAGGTCTATAACTCTAGCAGAGTGTGCTATCTTTACCTTCTTTAGGGATAATGGTGATATTGGCCTCCAACGCCTCCCTCCTCATTTCCCATTTAACCCCAATCCCATTCATGTAGGAACACAATTTAGGGATTAATAAGTCCTGGAATTTTTTATAATATAACCATGTCAAGCCATCGAGGCCAGGACTTTTACCGGCCGGTGTTTCTTTGATGGCTTTTTACCTCTTCTTCTGTTATGGGGGCCTCTAGATCCCTAATTTTGTTTTCTGCTATTTTAGTTAATCCTATGTCTTTTAAGTAGGCTTTTATTTTCCCCCTTTTTTTTTCTTCCTCTTCTATTGTATTCTTCTTATTAATTGAATATAACTCCCCATAGTAGTCTTGAAAGATCTTGGCTATTTCTCTGGTTTTATATCTCATTTCCCCTGTCTTTGTCTTTATTTTCTCGATGTAGTTAGTTGTTTTCTTTTTTTTTAAGAACGTTGCCAGATATTTCCCAGGTTTGTTCCCGCCAACGTACCTTTCTTTATTAATTAAGTTGTATACTTCTCGTGCCTCTTGTTCTAATAGGTCCCTCATGGCCTCTCTTTTACGATAAAGGTTGAATAGCACCTCCGCCTCCCCAGTTAATTTATGCTGTTGTTTGAGATCGTGTATTTCTTCTGTTAAAGCTATTTTATCTTGCCTAAATTTTTTCTTTTTTTCTGACCCAGCTTTAATAAAGATGCCCCTGATATAGGCTTTATGGGCCTCCCAGACAATGGCCTCTGATATCTCCTCAGATTCATTCATCATGAAATACAGTTCAAGTTCTTCCCTTAATTGGTTTTCTATTTTTTTATCATGCAATAAGTCTTCATTTAACTTCCATACATTACTCTTTTCTAGAGGCTCACCAATATTCAGTTGTAAACTCACAGGCGCATGGTCTGAGAAAGTCATAATTCCACTATTTGTGCTAGTCACTGCCTCTAACCACCTATGTTCGATCAGGAAGAAGTCTAATCTGGAATACGTCCCATGTACGGGGGAGTGGAACGTGTAGTCCCTTGAGTTTACCAGTTGGCATTGCTGCAGTTTGTGTTTTACTTTGTTCCTCCATACCTTTCCCGTCACCCGTGCATGTGACGTACTGTCCTTTCCTGGTTCCAAGCAAAAATTAAAGTCACCAGCCATTATGGCCCCCCCTTTCTTAAATTCCATAAAATCCGCCAAGATCCCCAGGAGGTATCTATTTGGATTTTCGGTTGGGCCATATACATTTGCCAGTGAGCATTCAGTTCCATTCAGTTTCCCTCTCAAAAATAAATAACGCCCATCCGGGTCAGTCTTTCTCTCTTCTAAATCGAACCTTACTCCCCTGGCAAACCCTATAGCAACTCCTTTAGTGCGGCATACGGGAGAATCTCCATAGAACCATAATGGGAAATCTTTTGAGTAAATCTTTTGGTTTTTACCCTGAAAAAAATGTGTCTCCTGCAACAGTACTACCTTTTGCTTTAAGATGTTTTAGTTCACACATTATGTTGGCGCATTTTGTGTAAGAATTTAGGCTGCGTACATTATATGAGATTATATTTAAACTAGACATTTTTTCTCAATTCCCTGACTACTCTGTACTAGGCCCTCCATATGAGTAGGGGTCTGTATAATTTGCTTATCGTTTTTTTCCCCGGTAGGTATCCTCTCTTATCTTTGTCCCTTCCCCTCCCGCCCTCATCCCCATCCCCATCCCCCTCCCCCCCACTCCCCCCTCCCCTCCCCACCCCACCGCTCCCCCTCCCAAATAGGGGTGATAGGCCTCCCCGTGGCCCTGCAAACCATGGCCCCCTCATCCCCTCCGGGTCCCACGGTTAACCCCCTAGAGGTTGAGCTTGGGGTGGTCGCTGCTGAAGCCGCTACTCCCCCAAACAAAAGGAGTTTAGGGGTTCCCGTGCCCGTTCATCCCTCCCCCTGTCTCCCTCCCCACACCCAACCCCCCCCGCCCGTCCCCGAGCCCCCTTAAAATTTTCTAGTTCCTCTGTATTCCATACACTATATTCTATTTTCTCTTATAATCATTTTGCTTTAAAGACTGGTTGCCAGGATTGCTGTTCCTCTATAGTTTCATTGTTGTAAGTTCTTTCCCACCAACCCGGGATTTCTATCATTGGCACGTCTAGGCGATTGCAGAATTTTGGTGTATCTTCCGGGAATCTTAAAGTAGCCGATCGGCCTTCTTTACGTCCAATTAGGCAGGCTGGGAAGCCCCATGAATATTAAATGTTATGCGATTTAAGCTGATTCAGTAGAGGTTTCAGTCTTCTTCTCCTGGCCAGTGTCTCCGCTGCCAGGTCTGGGAAGATCTGCAGATTTATCTCCTCGAACTTTACTGGTTGGTTATTTTTCAGACATGCCTTTATCTATTCTTTATCCTGGTAGTTGTGGAATCTTGCAATAACGTCTCTTGGGACACCACCTGCTATTTTTGGGGGCTTTCTGATCCTATGTATTCTTTCAAACTTAATTTTACTACCTACGCCAAGTGTACTTATCATTTGACCAAAGATTTTGTCCATTTTGTCTTGCAATTCCTCCTTTACTCCTGGTATCTCTGGTAGTCCTCTGATCCGGAGGTTTTTCCTTCTGTACCTGTTCTCTTGGTCCTTCATTCTATACAATGTGTTCCTCTGTTCTTTCTGTATCTCCTCCATCTGGACCTTTAACCTTTTTATCTCATTTCCCCGCCTGTCCACCTTAGTTTCCACATCTTCAACTCTTTTTAGTAGATGATTCATGTCTTGATGTAAAGCAACTATTTCTCCTTTTATGGATGTTTCCAACCTCGTGAACATTTCCGCAATGTCACTCTTTGTTGGAAGCTGTTCTTTTTGTTGGATTTCCATTGTTGTTTCTTCTTCTAGTATCTCGCTACTTGCCATAGGGACCTCTAGCTCTGCCACCTGACTTCTCAGTCCCATCTTTAATATGCCCTCAGAGGTTTTACTTTTGGCCCCCGATTGTTTGCCCGGGCTCTCTTTATCGCTCCCCTGTACCATGTATTTTCTAATGGTTCCCGGGCTTGCACTTGTTCCGGGCAGGTTAGCAGTGGCCCCTTTAGTTGATTTACCCCTCATTTTTTCTTTAACAGGTTCTTTAACACTTTGTTTTATCCTAGTGTCCAAGTGCCTATCCCTTTTTCTTTTTTTTCTTTTTTCTTTCCTTTCCCTTTCCTTCCCCACCTACTCTTCCCTATTCACCTTCACGCAGGGACAGTGGGGGAGGGGAGGATATTGTCTTTAGTACTACTTTATCTAATTGTTTCTGTTTATAGGCACCTGGGTGTAGTGTTAAGTATATTGGAGGGTTTATGAATAAATCCATGAACAATTCATGGGTACTCGCCGTCATATAGAAGAAAAAAGTTCCAACTTTTTAACCACCATTATAGACTGTGCACCTACGACTATAGATATTAGCGATTGATGCCGCTTTTGTCGCTAGGCCAAAAAAAAAAAAGGAAAAGATTACTTCCCTTTCTCTTTCCTTCCTCTAGTCAAGCGAGTGCAGTTTTACCCGCCTTATACAGCCCCTGCACGCCGGCTAGTCATTGTTAACAGTCCAATCAGTTGTTTCGCCTCCTATTTTTCTTTATAATGTTCCTGCTCCAGTCAACATCTTACTTGAACTATCAATAGGAAGTGTCAATGGGTAGTACGCAGTATATAGTCAGCATGTGATTTGTATATGGTTTGTATGTTTCATACACCAAGAGCATAGATATAGCTTTCATATGAGGCTTTCAAAGGAACTCAAGTAACAGTGTACATCAGTCTTCAGTCAATTCCCGGTCTGCCAGTTTTCACATATCTGTTACATATGGCTCTCCTTCAACATTTAAAAAGTAATTTTACTTGCCGTTCTCATAGATCCGGTGCATGAGGGATCACTGCATCCTGTGTCTTGTTTCTCTGTGGAACTCACGTGTGGTAACAGGCAGTCAGCGGTGTCTCACTTCCAGAGCGTTACACCCCCTTCCACAGCCACCGCCGAGACTCGACTCACCTGCTCCTCTCACAATCTAATGGACCGGGAGCGCTCCTCCCCGCTGCAACTCCTATTGCGAGCCGTCCTCAGCCACACTAATGCTCGCCGGGACCTAGTTACTGGGGTGGGGGGGGTCTGCATAGGGCCGGGAAGTAGCCTCATCCAGGCTGCATCACAGGGAGAGGGATCTCTCCGGGCTTCACGGGGATAGCATCGGCTCCTGCCCAACACCCACTTCCGGCCCCTCCCTTCAGCTGTGCTCCTTCCAATCTCAAGGCACATTCTACTCGGTCTCTGGCGACCTCTTGGGGAGAAAGAGCCAGAGCATTGGTAGAATAGATATGCAGAGCAGCTACATGGTTAAGCCAGAGCACCTTCCTGAGGCAATACAGGGTGGAGCTGTTGTCGCCTCAGGACCTGACCTTTGGTAGAAAAGTTATACAGGCTGTTGTCCCGCCCTAAGGTAGGCCTGAGCTACTTGCTCTTCTCTTAGGGTGCCGTCCTGGAAGACGACTTTAGAAAATAACCTTTTACACTTACTGGTAACGGTATTTCTGGGAAGTCTTCCAGGACGGCGGGCCTACTTCCCACACGTTCTAGTGGTGTGGTTGAGCTAATATATGAATTGAGGTGTTTTTTCACTCTCGTGCACTGGTGTGGGTCAATACTTTGTCACAACTGAGGAGCACAGGGAGGGGCGGGGTTTTTACCTCTTTGCTGATTGTGTTTCCTGTCAGGTGGGACCAGTCATTTCTCAGGGTGCCGTCCTTGAAGACTTCCCAGAAATACCATTATTGGTAAGTGTAACAGGTTATTTTTTCCCTGCTGTAGCAAATTGCAGCATGCTTTGCTGGGGTTTTTCACCTTCCTCTGGATCAACTGTGGGTGAAAGATTGTGTATATGGGATTGTATGATTTTTTTATTTTTTTTTTTGGTTGAACTAGATGGACTTGTGTCTTTTTTCAACCTGACTAAGGCTGGCCATACATTGTACAATTTCCTTGTTCAATTTCCTTTTGAGTTACCTATAACTATGTAGTGCTAGGGCCTGCCTGATTGCATACAATTTGAAAGTGTTTAGGTTTGACCTCATTATATGGTTTTGGTAAATCTAAAGGAAAATTGTAGAAGAAAATGGTAGTGAGTTATATGTTTTGTTGCACCATAGCAGTCACGCATTTAGAGTTTTGAAGTTGAGCTCAAAGTAGACATAAAACACACATATTACTGCAGCTTTGTATTCCTTAACACATGTATTCATTTTTAGTTAAAATGGTGTAACTGAATACCCATGTTGGGGAAATGGGAAAGGGACTTACAACATACATTTTCACCACGACAAAAGCAAAACATTATCCTTTTTACGTTTAGATCCTCAATTTGCACAAAGATGCAGGAAACGAACTTCAAAATACTCACCAGGTGGTACAATACACCTATAAAATTACAAAGATTTTTTCCGTCCACCTCAGGGCTCTGTTGGAGATGCCGAGGAGACCGGGGGACGATTCTCCATATTTTCTGGAGTTGCCCCTTATTAGAGCAATTTTGGAAGACGATTCAACAAACGATCCAAAACTTCACAGACCTCCCCCTCCCAGCAGATCCGGGCTTCTACTTATTACATGCGACAGATATGACTAGCAAAAGATACAAAAAATCTTTGCTTAGACACTTATTGGATGCAGCAAAAGCATGTATCCCACTACTATGGAAGTCCACCAAACCCCCAACCACAGGCATGTGGATCAGGAAAGTTGAGGACATAAGGAAAATGGAGGATCTTATCCTCACAGCCCGACATAAAAACGAGCTTTATACGAATACCTGGTCTCTCTGGTTGTCCTTTATATTTTCAAGCGAAGGTCAGAGTCTTCTGAATAGAGACTGAGTTTTCCTGACTAGTCAGTTAAGCTACGTCGACCACATATATGGGGCGTTCGCCGCCTCCGTGTGCCCCTTCCCCGTTCCCCCCCCCCCCATACCCTCCTTCCACATTCTTATTTCTGACCTTTATTCACACTCCCTCTATCTCACCTCTATCACTTCTCTCACTTCCAATTTTCACTATCCTTAAAAAAAAAAAAAGAAAATGGACAGGAGGAAGGAGATACCCAGACAATTTATGAAACAGCAGCAATTTTGTCTACTATATTTATAATCCTGCAGACTGTAACTGATGTTATATTACCGGTAAAAGCAGTTGAATGCTTTTGTGAGGCTGCGTCCTCAAAATTTGCACTTATTCATGTTGTTATTATGGGGCTTCGCCCTCTCTTTTGTCTAAATAAAGCTATATTTGAAAAAAAAAAAAATGGTGTAACTGAATTTGGCTTAGTATCAGCCTCTTGTTGTCCTCAATATACCAGAGCTCAGGCTGGTAAAGAGGATGCCAATAAGGGACATATACCCAGATGAAAACCGGTGCGACATCAGTGGATGCGTCCAGCATCGATGTCTATAGGTCTTTTTTTGTAATTGTCTCCGCCATACCTGCCTACGTAACAACATCAGGAGGAGTAATGGAAAAAATGAACACCGCTCTAGAAACTTTAAATAGGTCAAAAGAAGAACAATCTCGGTATTGGAGGTCACAGGTGCTGGCTTAATGCTGATCACAATAGACATGAATGGATTCTGGACAGCGGCACTCAAAGAATAGCCTTGTTTATTGAAGAATACACATCAAAATTCAAAAAATCACAGCAGACAAAAACGAGCTGACGTTTCGCACTGGCGTCAGTGCTTACTCATAGCTCAGCTATGAGTAAGCACTGACGCCAGTGCGAAACGTCCTATCAAACATCCGTCGGAAAAAATAATTTTGTTGTCGGAATGTCCGATCAATGTTCGACCGTGTGTACAGGGCATAATTCCTCAATTTTGTAATTTTGGGTAATTGCTGAAGAGAAAGGCATGGCTATGCTCCTGCTATGCTTTACAATCCTCTTTGTTCAAATGGGCCAAGAAAATATGTCCAGCAAAGCATTGTGGTCATTTGGAAGTTAACCAAAAGCAGAGGGAGGTGCACTGTAATGTACTGTAAAATGCAAAAAAAAAAAAAAAAAAAAACGCTAACGCTCCTAAACGCTACTAAAAAAAACTTTTTAAAAATGTTTTTTTCCAGCATTTTTACACCATGGCATTCTGTTTTGCGGGCAAAATCGCCATGATTTGGAAGCATCGAAAATTGCGGGACGCCCTTGCGATCCCCGTTACTTTGGCACCAAATCACAGCATGATTTTGCCGCAATTGTCGCCTGTCCAATAGCGGTAAAATTGCGCAAACAGAATTGCGGGACGCCTGACGTCCAAAAGAAGTTCTTGTACTTCTTTTGTCAGTCGGGGGTCCTGAAATTCTGTTTGCCTGATTTTACCACTATTTTACTGCGATTAGTCGGGCGACAATTGCGGCAAAATCTTGCCGCGATTTGGTGCTATTCAAAGTAACAGGGATCGCAAGGGCGTCCTGCGATTGGCCCACAAAACGGAACCCATGGTGTGAATGGAGCCTAAGTCATGTGTCCAGTCAGTGTTCCCTGACACATTACATGCCACTATGGTGATTGGATTAAGGTGACACATTTTACCTACAGGTACTGGCATGTATTCTCTACATTTGTTTATTTGAACTGGGAAAGCCTCTTAGATAAGTAGTGAAAAACCATCAAAAATACTAAATGATTTCCGCTAAATGTGACTTACTATTCCTAACTAGCAGCAAAGAATGGATATTGTGTCAATTCCACAAAGTTCCCTCAATGTATATCATTCATATTTTTTTCCAGAATTCGGTGAACCAAACAGCTGATAAAATTGTGAAGAGTTCTGTGTTAAATATCTCTAAGGTGGGTTTTTATTTAAACTCTAGGTTTTTGTGCAAAGTACTATGTTTTTCGTGTATTCTGTTTTGTGTAAAATTCGTATTGCTAAAGCTGCTGCACAAATACTGGCTCATAAAAACACAGAGAAATGCATGTGTCATTTTGCCGTAGCTTATTGATCCTAACTTATTAAATAATTTTCTGATAAGTTAACCTTCAGTAGCTCTTTTCACATACTAACGTTGGCATCTCAAGTGACATTATCTAATGTGATAATTATGCCTGATCCATGACATGCCTGATTCATTATTGACAAGGTTTAGGCATTATTAAGTACCCAGAAAGTTTCAGTTGCTTAATGCCTAGGATTTTCCTTATTTGATTCAAAAGCCTTTTCGCAGGATGAAAAGGCCAATTTTGGATATTAAAGTGGAACTAATGTCAGATTTGTTTTCTTGTTAAGGCCTTGTTCACATGGGGCGTATCAAAGTGTTCTGTGCATCCCCGTCCAAGCAGTCTCATTGATGTCTGTTGAGATGCAGTTGCTGCATGGACACACTTTGACATCTATGAGGGTGCATGGCCCCGAACGATGACCGTGAGCGATAGTGGCCATGCACCTGCATGGATGTCAAATTAGAAGCAGCGGCTGTGTCCATGTAGCAGATGCATCCCAACAGATATCAATGAGACTGTCTACACAGGGATGCACGGAACATCTGTGCATCCCCATGTGGGTAAATCTGGCCCTCGCATTAAGGTACCTTAAAGGAGAAGTCCAGGCAAAACCTAACTAACGCTAAACCTGCTCTGTGCCACATTCTAAACCTAATCTATCTAACCCTGTAAAGCAAAAATTACTTACCTATCCTGCAGCTGATCCAGTCCGGTCCCAGCATGAACTGTCAGCCATGGCTTCACTGTGTAGGCGTGCAGAATAGGCAAGTACAGCGAGTTGTGCATTATAGGGTTAGATAGGTTAAGTTTAGAATGTGGCACAGAGCAGGTTTAGCGTTAGGTTTTTACCTGGACTTCTCCTTTAACAGTGTGATCTAAAACAAAGGCATGAGACTTAAACTCCAGGGAAAAATGTGTGCCATACTGAAAATAATTAAAGTGGTTGTAAACCCTTACATATACCCAGTGAAGTGACTGGTCTCAGGTGAGAAGCACAGAGATGGAACAAATCCCCTGTATAAGTTGTACCTGTTTATAGTCTTCTCTTCTCTTCATCCGTTCAAAGTCCAGATTTTATTAAATCTTTTTGAGATGTCAGAAAACGGGGCACTGAGTTGAAATTACATACTGCAGAGCTCAGTGAGGAGAGTTCTGAGAGCTGATTAAAGCAAAGTGACACACCCCCTTCACACAGCACGCAGGAACAGAATTGATGCTGTCAATCACAGGCTGTGTGCTGGAGGTCCCTTCCCCATCACCCTTTTTCTCTTGGTGTCAGGAAAACTTGTCAGAAGTGACTCATGCAGATAGCAGAGGAATGGGGCAGCAGACAAAAATGAGTTAGTGCTCTGGTTTGGGAAAAGTACACACTATAGACTATAGAGGGATATGCATTGTTCATATTTTAAGTCTTAGGTTTACAGCCAATTTTTTTAACCACTTGTCGACCAGCCGCCATCATTATACTGCGGCAGGTTGGCTCTATTCCGCAAATTGCCGTAGCTGTACGTCAGTCCATGTAATAGATACAGTATAAGTATTTTCCCACTGGCATATTTCCCCGGTTCTTCCCTGTGGAGTGACCGGCGGACACCTACGATCTCTCAACAGAGAGCCAGAATGGTGATCTGTCAATGTAAACAAACAGATCCCTGTTTTGACAGGGGAGTAGAGAGAGAGATTGTCTGTTCCTAATGCTCAGGAACAGCGATCTCTCTCCTCCTCCAGTCAGCTCCCTCCCCCCACAGTTAGAAACACCTCCCAGGAAATGCATTTAACCCCTTGATCACCACTAGCGTTAACCCCTTCCATGCCTGTCTCATTTATACTGTAATCTGTGCATTTTTATAGCACTGATTGCTGTATAAATGTCACTGGTCCCAGCAAAGTGTCAAAAGTGTCCGATCTGTCCGCCGCAATGTTGCAGTCTCGCTAAAAATCGCTGATCACCGCCATTACTTTAAAATAAAAAATTAATAGTAAAAATGCCATAAATATATCCCCTATTTTGTAAACGCTATAAACTTTTGCACAAACCAATCACTATACGCTTATTGCGATTTTTTTTTTTTTTTTTTACCAGAAATATGTAGAAGAATACATATTGGCTTAAACTGAGGAATACATTTGTTTTTTTATATTCTTTGGGGGGATATTTATTAAACCGCAGAGGTAAACAAATACCACCAAAAGAAAGCTCTATTTGTGGGGAAAAAAAAAGTACTAGTGACCTGTGAACTGTCAACTTCAATGAACGTTTTAAATATACCCCCAAGTGTGGTAAACGTCTATACCATGCACGGCTCTATGCCCATCCAAAAGTATCCTGCGCAGCGTCTTTTTCGTTGCTTTCAGAGAGGTAGCAGCCTGGGACTTTAACAGGCTCCACCCACACAACACCTTCATTGGGCACTAGGCACCTGAAAGGAAAACTTAGTGCTTCCAATAATCCTGAACCCCCCACCCGGTCCAATGCTGTCACAGAAAATCTTAATATGAATACATAAAACATTATTCAAAGAGAAACCTGATCCCTATGCAATGTACTGCCAAAACATTAATTGCAGAATATATGAAGCCAGACCTGTGGTGTAGTCAAATAAGATAACCACCAGCTTTCAATTTCAATATAATATTTGAAGTAAAGTGTAGGCATATGAGGTCTAAGCTCTACCATATTTATAACCCAGTCACTGGTTGTCAACATGTGATATATCTAACTCTGGAGCACCTCTAAAGGCTACAGGTGCAGCAAAGGTCCACGAGTCCAGCATAAAACAGTGTGAGAGGGAATAGCTCGAACACACCATAACAGATATGAAGCCGATATTAGTGAAGTCTCCGCTTACCTGTAAAGAGCTGGTGCCACCAAGGCTTGTTATCACTAATGCTACTAGTTCATCTTGATCCATGGTGCAAAGCAGTGGAATAAGCTAGCACTTCACATCAGAAGGAGGGTCCAGGGAACTGGAAAGTAATAGAAGGTAATAGAAGGCACCGTTAAAAGGAAAAAATGGTCTGGTGCCACCAGTGACAAACCTCCATCCCCCATATATAACGAAAAAACAGAATTTTGCCCTGGGACTTTAAATTAGGTGAGCACAATTTGGCCAATGAATATAGCAAAAGTAAACATGGTCTTGAGATTTATTACAGGTATAATATAATTGTCATACATAAAATACATGGACATGAATGCCAAGCCAATTTGGTAATAAACATGGTGCATAGATATTTAAAAAATATACACATTTGTTACAACCATCCATATAAAATAATACACAAGCATCTAAAAACAACGTGTTTGGCGGTACACAGCTCACTTCTTCAGGAGTGGAGTGGATGCATATGTAGTGTATCAATCGGCACGACCAGGATAACAAAGACTGATTTCCCAAAGATGGCTGCGACGTGTGTCTAGCTTGGGGGCTGAAGAGGTGGAATTGGCAAAAAAAAAGCACTGGGGGCCAATTGGAGGGCAAGCATGGCATGGGTGAAGGATGTGTGTCCCTTGAAATCTCACAATGTCTGTCGTCATGGATAACAACCAAACAGGATTTATAGATGCCTCCATCAAGGAGCAAACTCCACGTGTGCAGTGAAGAACTGTGAGGAAGGCTATAAATCCTTTCTGGTTGTTATCCATGATGATGGACATTGTGAGACTTCAAGGGACACACATCCTTCACCCATGCCATGCTCACCCTTCAATTGGCCCTGGTGGGCTTTTTGCCGATTCCACCTCTTCAGCTCCCGAGCTAGACACTCGTGGCCGCCACCTTTGGGAAATCAGCCTTTGGTACTCTGGTCTTTTTTAGATGATTGTGTATTATTTTATATGGAATCTTTTAACACATATATGTATATTTTTCAATATCTATGCACCATGTTTATTATCAAATCAGCTTGGGATTCATGTTCATGTATTTTATGTATGACAATTAGATTATACCTGTAATAAATCTCAAGACCGTGATTACTTTTGTTATATTCATTGGCCAAATTGTGCTCACCTCATTTAAAGTCCCAGGACAAAATTCTGTTTTTTGTAGAAGGCACTGTTTACCTGCCACAGAAACCAACAACCAGGTAGGTAAGAAAAGGAAGATGAATGGGGGCAGAACCTGCAAGAGACTACCCTCCCTCCCTGAATTCCTAGAACAGATGTTTCCTTTTGGAGGATGAAACAGAAATGCTGACCAGTTCAGAAGAAGGACTTCCTTTTAAAATGTTTATCCTGATATATTTTCTGTTCCTGTTGACAAAGGGTCCAGTCTTTTGTGTTTTGTCTTGGGAGACAATTTAGGAAACTCCAAAGCCACTGATACAGTAAATACTGTATTTATTTGTAGACTAATTCAAGTCAGAATGATACATATTCGATCACTTTGAGATTTTCTAATTAAGAACATTTTGGAGTAATGTCCTAATTTGAAATTCCCGTGGCTTTCTCTCCTCTTCGCCTGTGGTGACAGGACAGGCTACACGAGTTCTGATTGGTCTGCACTGCCCGTGTGACAGCGCCAACCAATTAGAATGCTCCTAAACCTACCTCCTAATGAGGTACATTTTGGAGATTAAGCTGTGGGGATTTTCAAGCCCTAGACCAGTGAGGCAGCGACCCAAAGTGTCAGTGCGGGTGATCGCCGTGCTCCAGGTCAGCGGGACATGGGGGGTGAGGAGGGGGTCCTGTGTAAGTTCACCTTACAGATTTTTCTGTAAAGGTGAACTTACCCTTTAATGACATTGGCTGTACTTTCAGGAGTTGTTGTCCTGCTGCAGAATAAATATGGGGCCAATCCCCCGCCTCCCAGATGGTATGGCATGATGGGTAAGTATCTGCCTGTATTTCTCAGCATTGAAGACACTATTGATCCTGAACAAATCCCCAACTCCATTTGCAGAAATGCAGATCCTAACTTGCAAGGAATGCCTCCACCATGATTCACTGTTGCCTGCAGACACTCATTATTGTACCATTTTCCAGCCCTTCTGCCTCCTGCCACAGCCAAATATTTCAAATTTTTACTAATCAGTCCAGAGCACCTGCTTCCATTACCTGTTTTCGTGCATAGTTGAGTCGCTTAGCATTGTTTCCACGTCAGAACTATGGCTTTTTGGCTGCACTTCTTCCATGAAGACCACTTCTGGCCAGACTTCTCCGGACAGTAGATGGGTGTACCTGGGTTCTACTGGTTTCTGCCAGTTCTGTGCTGATGGCACTGCTGGACATCTTTTAATGTCAAAGGGAAGTAAGCATGATGTGTCTTTCATCTGCTGCATTAAGTTTCCTTGGCCGACCACTGCATATATGGTCCTCAACATTGCCCATTTCTTTGTGTTTTATCAAAAGAGATTGAACAGCACACCTTAAAACCCCAGTCTGCTTTGAAATATTTGCCTGGAAAAGACCTTGCTGATCAAATATAACTACCTTGTGTTTTGTTGCTGTACTTTAGGGATGAGCCAAACACCCCCCTGTTCGGTTCGCACCAGAAATTGCGAACAGGCAAAAAATTTGTTCAAACACGCGAACACCGTTAAAGTCTATGGGACACGAACATGAATAATCAAAAGTGCTAATTTTAAAGGCTTATATGCAAGTTATTGTCATAAAAAGTGTTTGGGGACCTGGGTCCTGCCCCAGGGCACATGGATCAATGCAAAAAAAGTTTTAAAAATGGCCATTTTTTCAGGAGCAGTGATTTTAATAATGCTTAAAGTGAAACAATAAAAGTGTAATATCCCTTTAAATTTCATAGCTGGGGGGTGTCTATAGTATGCCTGTAAAGGGGCGCATGTTTCCCGTGTTTAGAACAGTCTGACAGCAAAATGACATTTCAAAGGAAAAAGTCATTTAAAACTACTCACGGCTATAATGAATTGTCGGTCCAACAATACACATAAAAGTTCATTGATAAAAACGGCATGGGATTTCCCCACAGGGGAACCCTGAACCAAAATTTTTTTTAAAAATTACGTGGGGGGTCCCCCTAAATTCCATACCAGGCCCTTCAGGTCTGGTATGGATATTAAGGGGAACCCCGGCCAAAATTTTTAAAAAATGGCGTGGGGCCCCCTCAAAATCTATACCAGACCCTTCAGGCCTGGTATGGATTTTAAGGAGAACCCCCCACCAAAATTTAAAAAAAAATGGCGTGGGGTCCCCCCAAAAATCCATACCAGACCCTTATCCAAGCACACAACCTGGCAGGCCACAGGAAAAGAGGGGGGACGAGAGAGCGCCCCCCCTCCTGAACCGTACCAGGCCACATGCCCTCAACATTGGGAGGGTGCTTTGGGGTAGCCCCCAAAACACCTTGTCTCCATGTTGATGGGGACAAGGGCCTCATCCCCACGACCCTTGCCCGGTGGTTGTGGGGGTCTGCGGGCCGGGGGCTTATCGGAATCTGGAAGCCCCCTTTAAGAAGGGGACCCCCAGATCCCGGCCCTCCCCCCTGTGTGAAATGGTAAGGGGGTACAAAAGTACCCCTACCATTTCACAAAAAAAGTGTCAAAAATGTTAAAAATAACAAGAGACAGTTTTTGACAATTCCTTTATTTAAATGCTTCTTCTATCTTCTTTCTTCTCTCTTCCTTCGGTTTCTTTCTCCATCTTCTTCTTCCTCTTCTGGTTCTTCTGGTTCTTCCTCCGGTGTTCTCGTCTGGCATCTTCCTCCGCAGTGTCGGCGTCTTCTTTCCTTCTTCTCCTTCTTTCCTTCTTCCCCCCCTCTGACACACGGGGACTTGACGGGGACTTCCCTGTGGCATTCCCCATGATGTCAGAAGGGGCGGGGTTATGTAACGGGTGACCCCGCCCCCTCTGACATCACAGGGAAGTCCCCGTCAAGTCCCCGTGCGTCAGAGGGGGGAGGGGTCACCGGGTGGCCCCACCCCCTGTTATTTAAGAGCCGTCAGAAGAGGAGAAGCGTCATACAGCGGGAGCCTCCCTCCATGCCATCATGTATGCGGAGCGGCCCGAGGAGAAGAAGGAAAGAAGATGCCAACACCACGGAGGAAGATGCCGGACGAGAACACCGGAGGAAGAACCAGAAGAAGATGGAGGAAGAAACCAAAGGAAGATAGAAGATAGAAGAAAGAGGATAGAAGAAAGAAGATCGAAGAAGCATTTAAATAAAGGAATTGTCAAAAACTGTCTCTTGTCCTTTTTAACATTTTTGACAGTTTTTTTGTGAAATGGTAGGGGTACTTTTGTACCCCCTTACCATTTCACACAGGGGGAGGGCCGGGATCTGGGGGTCCCCTTGTTAAAGGGGGCTTCCAGATTCCGATAAGCCCCCCGCCCACATACCCCCACAACCACCGGGCAAGGGTTGTGGGGATGAGGCCCTTGTCCCCATCAACATGGGGACAAGGTGTTTTGGGGGGCTACCCCAAAGCACCCTCCCAATGTTGAGGGCATGTGGCCTGGTACGGTTCAGGAGGGGGGGCACTCTCTCGTCCCCTCCTCTTTTCCTGCGGCCTGCCAGGTTGCGTGCTCGGATAAGGGTCTGGTATGGATTTTTGGGGGGACCCCACGCCATTTTTTTTTAAATTTTGGCGCGGGGTTCCCCTTAATATCCATACCAGACCTGAAGGGTCTGGTATAGATTTTGAGGGGGACCCCACGCAATTTTTTTTTTTTTTATTTTGGCCGGGGTTCCCCTTAATATCCATACCAGACCTGAAGGGCCTGGTATGGAATTTAGGGGGACCCCCCACGTCTTTTTTTTTTTTTAATTTTGGTTCAGGGTTCCCCTGTGGGGAAATCCCATTCCGTTTTTATCAATGAACTTTTATGTGTATTGTCGGACCAACAATTAATTATAGCCGCGAGTAGTTTTAAATGACTTTTTTTCCTTTGAAATGTAATTTTGCTGTCAGACTGTTCTAAACACGGGAAACATGCGCCCCTTTACAGGCATACTATAGACACCCCGCCAGGTACGAAATTTAAAGGGATATTACACTTTTATTGTTTCACTTTAAGCATTATTAAAATCACTGTTCCCGAAAAAACGGCCGTTTTTAAAACTTTTTTTTGCATTGATACATGTCCCCTGGGGCAGGACCCAGGTCCCCAAACACTTCTTATGACAATACCATGCATATAAGCCTTTAAAATTAGCACTTTTGATTTCTCCCATAGACTTTTAAAGGGTGTTCCGTGGCTTTCGAATTTGCCGTGAACACCCCAAATTGTTCGCTGATCGGCGAACTGGCGAACAGCTGATGTTCGAGTCGAACATGAGTTTGACTCGAACTCGAAGCTCATCCCTACTGTACTTAGTCTTCATGATGATGATCATAAGAACCTGCTTGGTATAATTGGTTACGCATACGTCTGATTCTAATCCTACAGAATCCCTGACTTTGCACACATGCTGGTTTAAAACCAAAGGTTATTCAGAACAAATTGGGATTTGACTTAATTTTTTTTTCTGTTTGCTCAATTTGCATTTTGTAAATTGATAAAAATAGACAATTAACAATATATAGTATATTTTTGAAATTATTCTTTCTTACTTTACAACTTTTCTTCATGGTACTGTAGATTTATATACTGTATATATTTTTTTATAGGTAGGAAAATATTTATTATATTGCATTTGAATGTTGTGTATGTTTAAATCCAGCCAATAGATGAAGCTCTTTGCTGTTTTGTCATGTTTTAAATATTTATTTGTAAAACAAAGAATGTACATATTGTGACAGAAGCCCTATAGGTGGCTTATTGCATTGTCTGCTGCATAGTTCACTTATCACCAAGTGTGTGGTGTATTAAGAATGTATAGCAGTGTGCATAGTTTATTGGGAACCTCAATGTTAACATGTTGTTATGCCCCTCTAGCACCTGTTATGTTTTGTTATATGTTTTATGTTATGTATGGGAATGCTTTCTGGGGGTTTAGGTTGACAGAGCTGGTTAGACAGCCACATAACAGAGTTTTATTTTTCCGATGTGTGGAATTCACCCCTGTGTGGGAACATTTATGATCTGTTTTTCTTGATTTAAATAAAATGACAGCCCTGAAAGGAATGCCTGGTGAGTGGATGTCAGAGTTCAGTAGACCCTCTGTGTTTCCAGAGCAACAGCCAACAACAGGCAAGAAAGATACTAGGAGGGTGTTTGTCCTCAGAGACTTGGTCAGGGAAATGACAGACAGAAGCAGAGTCAGCAGGCAGATGGCCAGGTCAGATGCAAACAGAGTACAGGTTCCAGATAGTTAAACAGAACAATGTACCAGGCTGTGTGCCCCTAGTCCTCAGTTATTTTGCCTGAGGGCAGTCAGATCATGTATGCACATCTAACCATCATTGGATATCTGAGAGCAGCTTTAAACTGCTTTTAAATCTGAAAGACCAGACTATAGCCTGATGAGCTGTGCCACTGTTGCATACACAGTCATATCAAAGTTAAGAACACTTTTAAAATGTCTAATAGAATCTATATTGCTGTCCTGCTATCACAGCTGTTAAACTGAAACCTTGTTCACGCTTCATTCATCTGACTGTCTTTATGGGCCCATGAATGTTCTGGTAGCTGGAGGGCAAAGAGCCATATGCAGGTAAATACTAGAAATGATGTTTCCATACCTCTTAGAAACAGAAGCTTGACTATTGTACATAATGTACACAATTTAAAATAAGGAGCATTATGTTTTTCTTTTGACAGGATATTAAGGAATATTGAAGTAGAATAGTTTTGCAGGAAAAAAAAATCCCGAATGCAGCTGACTTTAATCATATAGTTTGTAATGGTGCTTTACTGAGAGGCTTGATATTGGCAAAATGCATCAAAGTCGTAACCATTTTAGGCAATAGACTTTACAGGAAAATGTTCGTATTAGTTTACTAAATGTGACACTCATCAAACACCCAGGATTATTCAGTAGGACCATCTTGCTGCAAGAATTTTATTTTATCAATATAAAAAAAAAAAAAAAAAAAAAAAAGAGTAATCAAGTTTTACTTAGCTCAGATAGCAGGTAAACCTCTCAATGACTATTATATATTTCCCTGTTTTTTTTTTAACCACTTATGTACCGCTGTACATTTTTAAACTGCAAAGCGGTGGACGCTTAAAAGGTAACTCCACTTTCGTGGGGAAAGCAAATAGCAAATAAAGAAAAAATAATATAGCATTTACAATTGGTACGCAAGTCATATTGTAATTGATTGTTATTAAAAATTACCTTTCCTTTTCAATCTGCAGCCACTGTAATTTTGTTAAAATGCAATATGGCTACCTGGAATTGTTCTGTACACAGAATGTGTACTGAACACACCCCAGAAACATAATTTCCTGCTTCTGTGATTCGCTCAGCGATTTCCCCAGAAGTCTGCACTAAGATACAAGTCATATTCAGGCATCCCCTGCTATAAAAAATATAATTATTCGTGAGATACTCCCAATAGGGACACGCCTAAAGGGATGCAGGCCTAGCAGATTTCCATATTAGTGCTCTGCAGGTGTCACAGCGGATTAATAATTATAAAACCACTCCCATTAGATTAATTTTCCCACATGGGCACAGAGAAACACATAGGGATTTCTTCAGAATAACAAAAGGTAGGAATCTGCAACAAAGGTTGTTATAATCCATAGCACATAGCTCACCCAGAGGGGAATGTTTTTTCTCAACAAAAGTGATGTTACACTTTAACAACAGCACTGCATTAATGGCTCTTCTCTTGGGTGTGAACTTCCCATTTTCACATCCCTCAATAACAGCATATTTCTTCATTTAAAAAAAAAAGGGTTGGGGAGAGCGGAATTGGATTAGATTAGATTAGAATGTCAACTATCCTTAAAGGGAATTTTTGTATTGTCCTGGCATTTTTGTTTTACCATATTGTAAATGAAAAAACATTTTTTTTTTATGTCTTTTTTTTCATTTCTACAGTAAAAAATTAAAAAGTCCTGTGGCTGTTAAATAAACCAATAGAAAGCACTATCTGTCTCAATAAAATGATATAAAATGAATTTGGGTACAGTGTATGGGTATTACTTTCTTTAACAAGGTCTATAGATTGTTGCCATATTGTGAAAGTCTTTTGGGTATTAAAATGCTTGCATGTAAAAATATGTGCTCTTTATTCAGAAGGAATATGATGAATCTGCAAAAGAGCAAGCTCCAAAAGAATCACTGAATGAACATCCAAACAATAATGACGAAAGCTCACAACTTTCAGATGGGCAATTTGAAGCTCAAAGTTATGACACATCAGGGGATGAAACAGAAGTATCTGAAGATTTGGAAGCAGAAGGTACTAAACGCATTTCATTCAGTTATACCCATGCCAAGTTATTAATCAGAACAAAAAATTGCAATCTGTGGCAGCTATTCACCAAGGCCGATGCACAGAGAGGAAGTGCCTAAAAGATAACAAGGTGATGTTGAGCTTGTTGTTTGTCAGGGCAAAATTAAAAAAAAAATGCAGTGCATCCCTGCAATTCATGCATATTTCAACCATGTTTTATCCCTAATAAATACTTTGCAAATATAGAAAAAGATACTTGTTGATCCTCCAGAAATATACAGAGCTCATAATTTCCTCTTGTGGAATGACACCACATGCCGTTTTTGTAAGCTGTAATTTTAAGAATTGGTGTCAGCCTTACAGAGTTGTCTGTTGTTAAACTGCTAAAACTGCTAAATCCCTACCAAACTACTAAATCCCTCCAATTCTCCTTATTTCAACAACATAAGAACTAATTGTTCTGTAGTGCAAGAGCTAAGATGAAATAATACACATATAATACAGGACAACTCTGAATTTCTGACATGATCGATGGCTATTTTTTTTTTTTGCATTTGCAGATATAACACAATGTGTTAATTGTATATTTAACAAATCCAAAGGGAGCAAATTAGAGAAGTTTATTGTTGGGGTTTCATTGATTTCATTGATCTCAGTCCAGAAGTCATGCTATGATCCAGCATAGGCTGCTGCACTTGCTACCTGTTGACTATAAGTAGCTTTGCAGAGATACAGTATCTAGAGTATTTTATTTTGTGTGTTCTTCATAGAGATATATTTTGTGATTGAGGCTATAGCTTTGTGGGGGGGGGGGGGGGTTAGGGGGTAGTGCCTGGAGTTAAGCATGTCACAAACCACAGCAATATAAATTGACAATGTGAAACAAGAAAAAATATTTTATAAAACAATCAGTTGATCCAAAGATACAGGCAGCTGAAGCTTTATGCAGATATCAACTCGTTGGGCTGCTGTTTTCCTTGGATCAGATGACAAAATTATGTCTATCGCAACGTATTGCCTCTGGCTTTAAATTTTTGGGCAGCTGATGAAGAATAAAATGTACAAATTTGAAGACCTTGTCCAATTGCTATTGTCCCCCTCCTCCATCTAAAATAAAAACAGTCACAAGAACCTGTTTTCTCAGTATCACAAATATTGAACACTTAACTAGAGAGTTTTTTTTTTTTTTTTTGTATTTTATTTTCAGTATTGTTTCATTGTTCGTTTATATAAATATTCCAATTTTATTTACTCTTTGTATAGATCCTGATGGAAAACAAACAACTGATGGAAATGAATCTACAGCATCTGACAGTGATGACTGCGTCATCCCTGCTGCTAAAGAGGTGAAACCAGTAAGTACAATTTTAGCCTTTTACCCTAAGGTTAGTAGATTTTCTGGGTCTCTTTGTAGTAGAATGTATTTTGCAGAACATAATTGCATCTGTAGGCACATTGATTTACACTTTGCGTTTGTCTTTCTATATATGGACTAGAAATGTCTCCGTTACAAAACCAATGTTTTGTGCATACAACCCCTGGCAAAAATTATGGAATCACCAGTCCCTGAGGATGTTCCTTCAGTTGTTTATTGTTGTAGAAAAAAAGCAGATCACAGACATGGCCAAAAACTAAAGGCATTTCAAATGGCAACTTTCTGGCTTTAAGAAACACTAAAAGAAATCAAGAAAAATAATTGTGGTGGCCAGTAACAGTTAGATTTATAGAACAAGCACAGGGAATAAATTATGGAATCACTCAATTCTGAGGAAAAAATTATGGAATCATGAAAAACAAACAAACAAAATAACACTCCAACATATCACTAGTACTTTGTTGCACCACCTCTGGCTTTTATAACTGCTTGCAGTCTCTGAGGCATTGACTTAATGAGTGATAAACAGTACTCTTCATCAATCTGGCTCCAGCTTCTCTGATTGCTGTTGCAAAATCATCTATGCAGGTTGGAGCCTTGTCATGGACCATATTCTTTAACTTCCACCACAGATTTGTGTCTTTCTTCAAGGAATTTTTCACAGTTTTTGCTCTATGGCAAGATGCATTATCATCTTGATAAATGATTTCATCATCCCCAAACATCCTTTCAATAGATGGGATAAGAAAAGTGTCCAAAATTTCAATGTAAACCTGTGCATTTATTGAAGATTTAATGACAGCCATCTCCCCAGTGCCTTTACCTGACATGCAGCCACATATCATAATTGACTGTGGAAATTTGCATGTTTTCTTCAGACAGTTGTCTGCATAAATCTCATTGGAACGGCACCGAACAAAAGTTCCAGCATCATCACCTTGCCCAATGCAGATTCGAGATTCATCACTGAATATGACTTTCATCCAATCATCCACAGTCCACGATTGCCTTTCCTTAGCCCATTGTAACCTTGTTTTTTTGTGTTTAGGTGTTAGAGATGGCTTTCTTTTAGCTTTTCTGTATGTAAATCCCATTTCCTTTAGGCGGTTTCTTACAGTTCGGTCACAGATGTTGACTCCAGGTTCCTCATTTGTTTTGTTGTACATTTTCTGTTTTCAAGGCATATTGCTTTAAGTTTTCTGTCTTGACGCTTTGATGTCTTCCTTGGTCTACCAGTATGCTTACCTTTAACCACCTTCCCATGTTGTTTGTATTTGGTCCATGTTTTAGACACAGCCGACTGTGAACAACCAACATCTTGTGCAACACTGCGTGATGATTTACCCTCTTTACCTACATACTAACAAGCAGATTTAATCTGATGTAGGTGTTAGAGTTTGTAATGAAAATTTACAGGGTGATTCCATAATTTATTCCCTGTGCTTGTTCTATAAATCTAACTGTTACTGGCCACCACAATTATTTTTCTTGATTTCTTTTAGTGTTTCTTAAAGCCAGAAAGTTGCCATTTGAAATGCCTTTAGTTTTTGGCCATGTCTGTGATCTGCTTTTTTTCTACAACAATAAACAACTGAAGGAACATCCTCAGGGACTGGTGATTCCATCATTTTTGCCAGGGGTTGTATAAATATCTAGTGCTGGAAAAAAATCTCTCTCTCTCCTACTTATTTTACAAAATATTTAGACCCACGTATAGATGACAGTTCATGCTTGTGTGTGTATAGATAGATATAGATATTGATATAAATTATATAGACATTGATATCAATGACACATGTCGGTAACAACCCATGCAATCCATAGAAAAAAGAAACCAAAACAAATACGTTCAGAAATAAAGATATGTGTAATAAAATGGAATGACACAGGGAAAAAGTATTGAACCCGCTAAGTAAAATTTATTTAACACTTCGTACAATATTATTTGTGGGTAATCAAGCAGCTTCAATTTGCCTCCTGTATGGATAAACTAGTCACATGCATTGCTCAGGTGTGATTTTGGCCCATTCTCTCCCACAAATATTCTTCAAATCTTGAAGGTTCCGTGGCTTTCTTCTATGGACTCTGATCTTTAGTTCTTTCCATAGATTTTTTATTGGATTCAAGTCAGGTGATTGACTGGGCCATTTTAGCAGCTTTATTTTCTTTCATTGAAACCAATTCAGAGTTTCCTTGGCTTTGTGTTTGGGATCATTGTCTTGGTGAAATGTCCACCCTCGTTTCATCTTCATCATCCTGGTAGATAGCAGCAGGTTTTAATCAAGAATGTCTTGGTAAATTTTTTGCATTCATCCTTCCTTTAACAATATGAAGTTTGCCAGTACCGTATGCTGAAAAAATGCCCCACACCATGATGTTCCCACCTCTAAACTTCACTGTTGGTATGCTGTTTTTGGGGGTTATGTGCAGTGCCATTTGACCTACAAACATGGTGTGTATTATGGCACCCAAAGAGTTCAATTTTGGTCTCATCTGACCAGACTATAGTATTTCACAGGCTTGTCTAAATGTTGTGCAGAAAACGTTAAAAAAGCTTCAACATGCTTTTTCTTCAGCAATGGAGTCTTGCGTGGTGAGCGTGCATACAGGCCATGGCGGTTGAGTGCATTACTTAGTATTTTATTTGAAACAATTGTACCTGCTAATTCCAGGTCTTTCTGAAATTCTCCAAAAGTGCTCCTTGGCTTTCGAACAACTCTTCTGATAATTCTTTTCACTCCTCTGTCAAAAATATTGTGAGGAGCACCTGGTTGTTGCCGATTTATGGTGAAATTATGTTCTTTCTACTTCTGGATTATAGCCTCAACACTCCTTAGAAATCCTTCTGTAAACAATGCCATCAGTATATAAACAAAAGAAAGTGACCAGTCGCATAACTGAATATCAATGGCATGCTTCCATCCCGGGTTCATATATAAAAGAAAAAGAGAGGGGCAGGTGGGACTTTAAATGAAGCATGTCAATTGAAAGTATAATAATGAATACATGTGAGTAGGTAAAATGATTGGATTTAATTTATAGTCAAGTCCATGATTTTGATGCATACAGTACCAATAAAGTAGTATAGATACAGACATAGTCGCATGAATTGATATATAAGCATATTTAGCAGTAACAATCATTGAAGACTCAGTAGTGTAAACAAATCAATGGACATACATATATGCAATTCATAACAGAAATACATGAATTAAAATCGCCAATCAAAATCACAAAATCGCATGAAATGAGAAAACCCGATAAAATTGATAAATGTCAGGGATATGATTTAGGCTTGGTAGGGCATCCTTAGTTTGCGAACCCTACGCGTTTCTTGGCTTCTTGCCAGTCATCAGGGGTGGGATGCATAATTTAACTGAGAAAAACAAAGGAATATCATAAATATTGATACATGTGGAACCTCCAGCTAATAGAGAAAATCGTATCAGAAATGTCCAAATTGTCTACTTTGAATAGAGAAGCTACTTACAAAATAGCCCAAAAGTCAAGAAGAGTCACCAGCAATGGGATCTGTTAGGGTGTGAGATATAACCGTCTCAACCGGGGTTGAGGCAGGGCGCCGACCATCCTCCCAAAGTAATTGGAGGGTGGGCCAGGAGAAACCACAGCCGACTGATTCCTGAGCCCTCAATATACTGGTCAATGAGTTGTAAATGGGAAAATCTGCAGAAAATTGAAGAAAATGGGATGTCAATGAAAGTAAATCTAGAGTAGAACTAGAGTAGTTTCTACTCTAGATTTACTTTCATTGACATCCCATTTTCTTCAATTTTCTGCAGATTTTCCCATTTACAACTCATTGACCAGTATATTGAGGGCTCAGGAATCAGTCGGCTGTGGTTTCTCCTGGCCCACCCTCCAATTACTTTGGGAGGATGGTCGGCGCCCTGCCTCAACCCCGGTTGAGACGGTTATATCTCACACCCTAACAGATCCCATTGCTGGTGACTCTTCTTGACTTTTGGGCTATTTTGTAAGTAGCTTCTCTATTCAAAGTAGACAATTTGGACATTTCTGATACGATTTTCTCTATTAGCTGGAGGTTCCACATGTATCAATATTTATGATATTCCTTTGTTTTTCTCAGTTAAATTATGCATCCCACCCCTGATGACTGGCAAGAAGCCAAGAAACGCGTCGGGTTAGCAAACTAAGGATGCCCTACCAAGCCTAAATCATATCCCTGACATTTATCAATTTTATCGAGTTTTCTCATTTCATGCGATTTTGTGATTTTGATTGGCGATTTTAATTCATGTATTTCTGTTATGAATTGCATATATGTATGTCCATTGATTTGTTTACACTACTGAGTCTTCAATGATTGTTACTGCTAAATATGCTTATATATCAATTCATGCGACTATGTCTGTATCTATACTACTTTATTGGTACTGTATGCATCAAAATCATGGACTTGACTATAAATTAAATCTAATCATTTTACCTACTCACATGTATTCATTATTATACTTTCAATTGACATGCTTCATTTAAAGTCCCACCTGCCCCTCTCTTTTTCTTTTATATAATGCCATCAGTCTGTTTTGCAACAATAGGGTTGTGAAGGTCTTGAGAGAGCTCTTTGCTTTTACCCATCATGAGTTGTTTCTTGTGTGAAACCTTGGTAATGAAACACCTTTTTTTATAAGCCATCAGTTGAGACTGAACCAGCTGATATTAATTTGCAGTGACAAAGGGCAGGATTGCTTTCTAATTACTGATAGATTTCAGCTGGTGTCTTGGCTTTTCATGCCTTTTTGCACCTCCCTTTCTTCATGCGTTTAATACTTTTTCCCTGTGTCATTCCATTTTATTACACATAACTTTATTTCTGCACTTATTTGTTTTGGTTCCTTTGTATCTATGGATTGCATGGGTTGTTACCGACGTGGTAAAAATGTCATATCAATAGCACCTGTAGAAATATATTTACCTAGAAAAATGGTGACGTGTTCCATACTTTATATATACAGTGGGGACGGAAAGTATTCAGACCCCCTTAAATTTTTCACTCTTTGTTATATTGCAGCCATTTGCTAACATCATTTAAGTTCATTTTTTTCCTCATTAATGTACACACAGCACCCCATATTGACAGAAAAACACAGAATTGTTGACATTTATGTAGATTTATTAAAAAAGAAAAACTAAAATATGACATGGTCCTAAGTATTCAGACCCTTTGCTCAGTATTTAGTAGAAGCACCCTTTTGATCTAATACAGCCATGAGTCTTTTTGGGAAAGATGCAACAAGTTTTTCACACCTGGATTTGGGGATCCTCTGCCATTCCTCCTTGCAGATCCTCTCCTGTTCTGTCAGGTTGGATGGTAAGCGTTGGTGGACAGCCATTTTTAGGTCTCTCCAGAGATGCTCAATTGGGTTTAAGTCAGGGCTCTGGCTGGGCCATTCAAGAATAGTCATGGAGTTGTTGTGAAGCCACTCCTTCGTTATTTTAGCTGTGTATTTAGGGTCATTGTCTTGTTGAAAGGTAAACCTTCGGTCCAGTCTGAGGTCCTGAGCACTCTGGAGAAGGTTTTTCGTCCAGGATATCCCTGTACTTGGCCGCATTCATCTTTCCCTCAATTGCAACCAGTCGTCCTGTCCCTGCAGCTGAAAAACACCCCCACAGCATGATGCTGCCACCACCATGCTTCACTGTTGGGACTGTATTGGACAGGTGATGAGCAGTGCCTGGTTTTCTCCACACATACCGCTTAGAATTAAGGCCAAAAAGTTCTATCTTGGTCTCATCAGACCAGAGAATCTTATTTCTCACCATCTCGGAGTCATTCAGGTGTTTTTTTTAGCAAACTCCATGCAGGCTTTCATGTGTCTTGCACTGAGGAGAGGCTTCCGTCGGGCCACTCTGCCATAAAGCCCCGACTGGTGGAGGGCTGCAGTGACTGTGAGCGGAGCTAGCCGAGTTCACTCGGATATCTGTATATGGGCGGCGCTCGCTCCGCTCACAGTCACGCCAACCCCGGACGGGACTACGAGTGGAGCTGAAAGTGGCCGAAGAGACGCCGCAAGTCACGGCCATTTTCAAACTCGCCCGCCAATTGCTCCGCTCACGGTCAGCGGGGGATCGCAGGGGATCGGCATACAACACGCACCCGCGATATTCCCCTGATTTTAAGGGGGAAAAAGTGCGTGTTATATGCCGATAAATACGGTAGGTTGAATGTTACAACATCATTCCTTTTAATTCTGAGGTCAAGGGGGCACGTTGGTGGTCTTGCTTGCTGTGGGTTGCAGACCTGCAGCCAGGAGTGCTCTTCAAGCTGCAGCCTAGGAGGTTAAGGAATCGATATTAATATAAAAGGTAGGGCAATAGTGCTACAAATTGACAACAGTTTCATCTTACTCATCACTTAACAGTAATCTTGGGGAAAAATCTCTGCAGCCTTTAATTTTTTGTTTGAGCCCAGATTTCAACTTTAGTAGTGGAAAAATAATAATTTGCAGTGTTATGTAAGATCCACACTATGCTTCCTCATAAAACATTTGAGGGAAGTGGATTAGTATCCTTTCTAAATAGGAAAGGATCATTGGATAGATAAAACCCTACAATTCCCTTACAGTCACGTACAGTATATAAAGTGCACCTCAGTGTTTCTTTAACTAATTTAACAAACTTATTACTACATAATTTACAATACAAAAAAATCAAAAATCATTCTTTCCCATTAAGAAACTTACATTCTGCTTTTTCTGTCAGTCAGACAAACACATATACACTTGTCAAAACAGGTCAATTAACCTATTACTTTTTTCTTTTTTTTTATGTCATTGTAACTGAACCCATGTTCAGTCTGTGTGTGTGTAGGTGTATATATATATATATATATATATACACACACACACACACCGATCAGCTATAATTATATGGCCATCCACCTAATATTGAGTAGGTCCAACATTTGCCGACAAATCATTCCTAAACCATTGAGGCATGGACGACACTAGACCTTTGGAGGTATTCTGTGCTATTTGCTACCAAGCCATCAATGGCAGATCCTTTAAGTCCTGTAAGTTGTAAGGTGGTGCCTCTTGCTTGATTGATTTGAGATCTGAGAAATTTGAAGGCCAAGTCAACACCTCACACTTTTTTTGCATTTCTCAAACCATTCTGGAACCATTTTTGCAGTGTGGCAGAGCACATTATCCTTCTGAATGAGGCTGCTGCCATCAGGGAATACTGTTTTTATGAAGGTGTGTACTTGGTCAGAAACAATCTTTGGGTAGGTGGTATGTATCGAGTACAAGCCACATGAATGGCAGGACTCAAGGTTTCCCAGAAGAACATTGCCCAAAGCATCAAACTGCCTCTGCTGGCTTGTCTTCTTACCATAGTGCATCCTCGTCTCATTACTTCCCCAGGCAATCAACTCACATGCACCTGGCCATCCACATGATGTAAATAAATGGAGAGAACCGCGATTGACCAGAAAATACAAAACGGCAGCAGCATATAGTGCGATTACACCAAAATAAATAGTCCTGTAAAAAGCTGCGCTCAGAAAAAAACAGTCTATGCAAATGACATCAAGGAGATTTTCAAATCCTTTCAAAGTAAAAACACCACCACCGTGTACTTCTAAGCAGTAGTGACAATCCACCGTAGTAGTTAAGCCTGCTTACCAGATGGCAAGCATAAAAGGGCAGGTGGCTATAGCCTAGCCAAGGCCTTTTAGCTTGCTGGCACTCCCGGTGTTCATGTGGGGGGTAAATCTCCAGGCTCGCTTGCGTTGTCACATATCACCATTCAACACGAGAACCACGGATAACCCAGAAGGAAGAAGAACTCACCATAGTATAAAATCCTTCAGATATTTATTAAAAAATGTAGTCACTTACAATTATGTTAGCAGAATTGCATATACGAAAAGCTGGCCGGCATGCAAACAAACGGAGCCCGTTCTCTCACTCCAAAAGCGTGGTGACGTCAGTGCGTACCTTCCCAGACGCATTTCGTCATCATCTGACGTTGTCAATGGGGATCCACATGATGTAAAAGAAAAACAGATTCATCAGACCAGGCCACCTTCTTCCATTGCTCCTTGGGCCAGTTCCGATTCTCACATGCCCACTGTAGGCGCTTTTGCCTGTGGACATGGGTCAACATGGGCACTCTGATCTTTCCGGGGCTACACAAACCCATACACAACAAATTGCGATGCCCATTTTTTTCTGCTTTCAACACATCAACTTCAGGGACAACTTGTTTACTTGTTGCCTAATATGTCCCTCCGATTTTCAGGTGTCATTGTAACAAGGTAAATAATGTTATTCACTTAACCTTTAAGTAGACATAAAATTATGGCAGATCGGTGTATTTTTTTACTTGGAATCTAAAAAAGTGTTTTAACTCGTCTACTAGAAGGGCTGTGTTTCCTATGGTTGTTCCAATTTGCCTAGTATGATGTACACCAAGTATGATTTCATGTTAATAACAGTAGTAACTCCTTAGTGCTACCAGATTAAAACTATCAATGGTTTTATTTGATGGGTTTGAGTTCTTATCTGTCACAGTCCGGTGTGTCCAATCAGTATCAGCCTGTTGCCACCTCCAGTGCACAATATTAGATTCATATTCTAACATTCACATGGCTGTTGTTTAAGAAGCCAGTGAAAAGCATAACTAAAGAAAGATCCTTA